>NC_138977.1:34933286-36133286 GCF_964341445.2 Mesoplodon mirus | reverse complement strand
AGTGGTGACGGTTGCACAATTATATGAATGTACTTAGTGCCACCCAAATGTATACTTAAAAACGATTAAAATGGTAACTTTTGTGTTATGCATATTTTATCACGATAAAATAAAATTTTAAAATGAATTATTCACCACATGAAAAAAAGTAAGGCACTGAGAGTTTAGTGGAGAATCAAAATAGAGAACTCCATTCCATCAACACTCATTTTGTTGAGATTCCTAACTAGCTGGCTAAATATCTCCCTTACTAAGATTTCATAAGACTGAATATTTACTCTGGATATACCTTTGTTCTTTCTAGTTCTTGGCTCTAGTTTCTTCTAAGCATGGCCTGACTCTGAATTATATATATATATATATATATATATATATATATATATATATATATATATATATATATATATATATATATATATATAGTGTGTGGGGGGGGGTGGGTACGTGGGCCTCTCACTGTTGTGGCCTCTCCTGTTGCAGAGCACAGGCTCCGGACGCGCAGGCTCAGCAGCCATGGCTCACGGGCCCAGCCGCTCCACGGCATGTGGGATCATCCTGGACCGGGGCACGAACCCATGTCCCCTGCATCAGCAGGCGGACTCTCAACCACTGCGCCACCAGGGAAGCCCTGAATAATATATTTTAAAATAAAGTGTGTGAGTGATTTAGAGCCAAGGATTTCTAAACAAATATATTTCACCAAAGTATTGCTTCCTGTTCATGGTCCTGCTGTTTGATTTTCCCACCCTCTTCGGACTTCATGTCCCATGGACTCAACCTCATTTGCTCCCTGACTAGTGAGTATATTTCTCCCATGAGAAAGAGAGGAACCAATCTCTTTCACTATCTCAGTTTCCCTCCCCCTCTCACAAATACACCACAACCATCTGCCTAGAATCATGGGTTCTTGGTGCCTCTAAAGATATAGCCCTCTACTGCCTCCACGGGGATCCCATTGCCATAGCCACTGAATTTATTTACCGTACAGCTTCCAAGGCTCTTCATTAATACTTGTCTTTTCCACCACATAGTGTTTCCTTGTATTATTTACCTCCCTGGAAGGCAGAAGTACTTTCTCATATGTCTTTATACTCTTTGTAGTGACTTTAACTATGCAAGCCACATTTTTTTGAATATAACTAGAATGTCAGACACTTTTAGGAATCATATCACAATTAATATCACATATTAATCCAGAAAAAAAGTTTTAAAATTAACCATAGAATTTCTTTTAAGCATGAATCTATGTATTACTTTTAGATTTTGCTCCTGTTTACCTAAGTTCCAACAAAGTTCATACAAGCTGTTCTCAGAGTTCACTGAATTCCACTGCAACGCCCCTCAGGTATGAATCATAGAGATTTAATATACTGTCAGTTTAAGAAATCCTGCTTACTCTAATGAAAATTTCCAAGATGATATAATATGAGTACTGTTCTTCAATCCTATAATTCACTTAAATGCCTTTGGTGGAATTTTCATAAAATTCTTCAGTAGGGTGGTTTCCGGTAAAATTCCCAGACTTTGGATGATGCCTTTGATCACTATTGTGAAAACTGTCTTGAGTTCTATCTACGTCCACCTAGGCTATAACCCACTATAAAATTTCACCCAAATATCATTCTCCAATAAAGGAATGAGGACTTCTTAGAGAAATGCTGATTCTAGGGCTAGAGTGGGACAAATATACGAGGAGCCCAGAGCATCTTGTGGTTCCAGAAAGCTCAAAACACAAATAGAGGCATGTCAAAGGTACTCAGAAGCCAACCTGAAAGAGTTCCCAATGGCCAAAGCTAGAAAAATTTAAGCAACAAAATAAAAAATGTGGCAGGGAACTACAATCCAAAGTACAAAAGAAATACATGAGTCCATACTAATATAAATGAATGAGTGAATAAATAAATAAATGAACAAACAAATAAGGGAGAGCAAATAAAATTTTCTTACAGATGACCTCCAAAAATATATGTATGTAGATACTCCCCTTTCCAGGAAGTGAAAATTAATTTCCCACACGCCATCTCCCTCTTGAGTGTGAGCTAGACTTAGGGACTTGCTTCCAAAGAATAGAGTTTGGAAATGGAATAATAGTAACTTTCCAATGGGGAAAGCTGGCAAACAAAAACTGATATGGTTAACAACACCAGAATTAGTCATGTTGATAGCATGTACTCCTGATATGGTGTGATGAGAAGGGCGTTTCAGCCCTGTGATATTCTTTCCAAAAACCTGTAACCTCAACTCTAATCATGAGAAAAACATTAGACAAACCAAAGTTAAGGAATATTCTGCAAAATACCTGAACAATACACCACAAAACTGTCCATGTCATGAAAAACAAGGAAGTATTGAGAAACTGTCATGAACTAGAGGAGATTAACGAGATGTGATGACTAAATGTTAACGTGGTATCCCAGATTGGATCCTGGAACAGACATTAGTGGAAAAACTAGTGAAATACAAATAAAATATGAAGATCAGTGAATAGCAATATACCAATGCTGGCTTCTTAGTTATGACAAATGTGCAATGGTATTGTAAGGATATCATTAAGGGAAACTGATGGGGAGTATACAGAAAGTCTGTATTACCTTTGCAACTTTCTGTGAATTAAAATTATTCCAAAATAGAGCTAATTTTTAAAAATCCATTAATACTTTCTCAAGTCATCTTTAGAAGCAGATGGAAAAGTACTCCCCTGCTCATGGAAGAGGCCCCTTTTCTATCCTGGGACTTAAAAAAATCAATACTATAGACTCATGTCCATCTGTATATATGGCTTAATACTTTTTCTCAACCTTGTCATAACTGGATTTTTGGGTCTTATTTCCATTTGGGTTTTTTTGGCAACAAGAAAGAAATGGCCCCTTGAAATCTGTTTCTGAGAAGTGAGCACCTGAGATTCTTCTGCCAAAGCCAGCAAATTCCAGAATAAGTTCACAAAATTCTAAAATTTACTAGAAAACAATTCAAGTTAACTACTGCCAAAACAGAGTAAACAATTTATTCAAAGTGGACAACCCAGGCTTCCCTGGTGGCGCAGTGGTTGAGAGTCTGCCTGCCGATACAGGGAACACGGGTTCGTGCCCCAATCTGGGAAGATCTCACATGCCGCGGAGCGGCTGGGCCCGTGAGCCATGGCTGCTGAGCCTACGCGTCCGGAGCCTGTGCTCCGCAACGGGAGAAGCCACAACAGTGAGAGGCCTGCGTACCACAAAAAAAAAAAAAAGGACAACCCAAGAATCACATGAAGACACAGCCTAAATTAACGATATTCTTTTCTATCAACAATATACTTAATTAGGGGGAATTTCCCGGTGGTCCAGTAGTTAGGACTCCACGCTCTCACTGCTGAGGGCCCGGGTTCAATTCCTTACTTAATATACTTAATATAAGAATATACTTAGGGCTTCCCTGGTGGCACAGTGGTTGAGAGTCCGCCTGCCGATGCGGCAGACACGGGTTCGTGCCCGGGTCCGGGAGGATCCCACATGCTGCGGAGCGGCTAGGCCCGTGAGCCATGGCCTCTGAGCCTGCACGTCCCGAGCCTGTGCTCTGCAACGGAGAGGCCACAGCAGTGAGAGGCCCACGTACTGCAAAAAAAAAAAAAAGAATATATTTAAATGTATGTACTCTTTATGCTATGAGATAGCTATGTCGTCATAAACTCTTTAACCTACTTCGGTAGTTAAAAAATTCTCAAAGGGAAAAATGCAAAACAAAGCTGAGTTAAAACAATTTGATCTAACAAAATTCCACGGCTGAAATTTTGAAACGTTTGTTTGTCTGCTGTAATATAGTACAGGAGGATACTTCAAAACATGTTATCAACAGTGATGCAAATAATCCCACAAAATTTCTATGAAGTCTATGGCCATTGTACTCTTGGGGATTAAGTAGACCCAAGAGAATTATGGGAAGTATCACAGAGGAAGTTCACAGTGAGTCTATAGTAATATAAGGAAGAAATGTAATTTTATGTATAAATAAAATTTTATGTATAAATAAAATGTATTTTATTTCCCTGTGTCCCCAGATGCTAACAACTTTTAGGTTCTAGTCAATTGAAAATTGATAGAGGAAAACTAGAAAAGATAGTCTGTCTCGAGGCAAAACTGAGGCAATAACAGTATCTACTAAAGAATTTAGTGGTAAAAAGAAGAGCTCAATCTACAGCAAAAACACTCAACAGGCAGTCTTTTACAGTAATACCTATAATAGTAAATATGCTTATATAAATCCACGCTTTCTTTGGATAGTTTTTGGTTTTCAGTGTTTAATTTTACTTGACATAATTCAAAGAAGTGGAGCCAAGGGTAAGAAAGGGCTTTTTTGTTTGTTTTTCTAGATAGAAACAGATGTGTATTAGAGAACAATCCCTTATGAGTAACAAATGTACTGCAGTCACAGAGCCCAGACATATTACATCTATTCATCCTGAGGTTTCACATTTTAGGGAATAGCTTTCTCTATTTAATTTTAATTTTAAAACTTTCCTGAGGGGACTTCCCTGGTGGTGCAGTGGTTAAGAATCCGCCTGCCAATGCAGGGGACATGGGTTCTAGCCTTGGTCCGGGAAGATCCCACATGCCGCGGAGCAAATAAGCCTGTGAGCCACAACTACTGAGCCCACATTCCACAACTACTGAAGCCCACACACCTAGAGCCCATCCTCCACAACAAGAGAAGCCACTGCAATGAGAAGCCTGCGCACCACAACGAAGAGTAGCCCCTGCTCGCCACAACTAGAGAAAGCCCGTGTGCAGCAATGAAGACCCAATGCAGCCAAAAATTTTAAAAGTAGAATAAAAAATAAAGAAATTTATTAAAAAAACAAAAACAAAACAAAACTTTCCTGAGTTGTACTTTACATACTGTCTTCTTAAAGGAAAAATTCAGTCTTGTTAAAATTCAACTTTATTCTTCTTCTTTAAGTTGTAGATGAAATCTCAAATTTGCTTTCTTGTTCCCAGGGTTGTCTTTCTACCACTTTCTTCGAAAATAAAAATTGTCATTTATTTCAACTCTATATATTATACTAATCAAAAATATTTTTATGGGAATATAAATAATTATTTAGTAAATAACAGTTTAAGTAAAATTATCTTTAAATCATACCATATTCCCATAGATTAAAGAGATAATTATAGAGATCTAGAGAGAGCTCTTCCTTTCCACTTTCTCTTCTCTTCTTTTCCAAAACAACTAAGTCAAAAAGCCATTAGGTGGAGACAAGCAGGATAGGCATTTGCACCAGGATAGGGAAAGCCATGGTGACCCTGAATGAGGTAATAGGAGCATCTATCTGCACAGAAGGAAGACCTAGCATGGATGTTGGAGACTGAGCAGGGTAAGGAAAATGCCCATGCATGAGGGTGCCTGGCTCAGGGTATTGGAGACTGGGTAGGTGAAAAGGGAGTCAATTTGGTGGTGTAAAGTTGCAGGAGCCCTGCAGTCACTGAGGGGACTGTCCCCCTTCCTGGGTAGAAATTCAGGATGGACACTTGTGCTCCAAATAGGTTTCAGGATCTGAGGGGGAAAAAAGGTACTTTTGTTCTACTTTCTCCATGAAATCAGGGAGAAGCCACTTTCAGAATACCCACTGACAACATAGGGTGGCTGCAGAGGGGTATAAATGGCAGCACATCAGGACTAGAGACAGAGGCGGCCTAAGAGAGCCACTGGCCCGAATAAGCCCTATGGTTCCTGAAGAGGAATATGGAAGGGAGCTGGGGATAATACGACAGCCAGCTTGCAAGTGAGTGGGGGTAGGGAATGACCACAGCAGAGGATAAGGAGTCCCCATACTAGAGCCAGGGGCAATTGCTCTGTACTGTACTACCCATGGCCAGAACATAAAGGATGTGCTACATACTCAGCAGGTCAGTGAGGCCAGGGGCCCACAGGCAAAATTTACACAAGGCAAGACACTGCCAGAAAGGACTGGAGGGTAACACAAGGACCAGATACCTATTCCCTGCCAGCAGGATGGTAGCATGAGCTTCCTCTGTTCCCAAAGGCCGTTGCACTGGCAGAGGAAGGTGGGATGGAAAGGAGAAGTACTGAGAGGGGGTCTGAACTTTGAATGTAACAATGACCTGGAAGAGAGAATTACTCAAGCAACAAATTGACTTCGGTTACAAAGAAATTTAAACTTATTCATTTATTCATCTAAGATGTGACTGTAAATTTCAAAACTAGGACATCCATATCCAATGCTATTTTGGCCTATCCGGTATTTAATCTCTCTTTTGATAAAAACAACTGAGTTTCCTGGGTACTATTTTTCCAAGGCCTAGGTGTTTCTTTGATTTTGTAGCCTGCCAAGAAATTCCTTTCCTTCCTTAAATTTGAAACTAGGTCTGTTTGTTATTTGCAACTAAAGGATACCAGCTATTATAAAATATATAACCCCAATTTAGTAAATGCACACACACACACACACACACATCTACACATGGAAAAGATTACAAAGAAATCAATGAAATGTTAATAGTGATCATCTCTGGGTAACAGGATTATAAAATATCATTATTTTTTTTCTCCCTTTGTTTCTAAATTTTCTATTCTCCACAATGAGTACACATTATATTTTTATTCAGAATATGGATAGAGAAGTATTATTCCTAAGTAAACATTAGGAAGCCCAATTTATTAAAAAGACATGTCATAGGTCTTTGTCTCTTGGCATCCTGGGCCAGCCAGCAGCTGCAAGCATAAGACCTGTAGGGCAGCACTAGATAGAGTGCCTTAGACCTGAGTTTTAGCTCTGGCTGTGCACCTTCAATAAGTCTTTCAACCTCCCTGAGTCTCAAGTATCTTCATCTGTGAAATGAAGATTTAAACTCCCTATAAGACCACAGAGGTCATTGACCTGTCAACCAGACCCAAGCTCAGGTTCCAATTCCCAACATTTCTCAGATACAATTGGACAAGACAAAACGTCCCTGTTATGCCAGCCAAAGTCTGAACTTTCAGAATACTTACAAGAGAGCTCTACAGACCCCACTTGTTTTGCTTCTGAGACCAAAACCTAACAATATCATTTTGATGTTTTCCATCTTGTTTTCATGCTATCTATCAGAAGGAACCCTTACAACCCATCATTGCCTGCCACCAGAATGAGAATGCAGCTAGCGCTTGGCCCTGACGTCAGCCCCAGCTCAGCCTAAGAACCCGGATGGTGCCATATCTCTCCCTACGCTTGGCACACTGCCTTATCATGCAGTCAGTTATCAGAGGCACAGGCAGCAGGGAAGGGCTTATGGAGGGATCTAGGGAGAGGCAGATTTGCTACTGCTGCTTCAATCTGGGAAATCACGAAGCAAAGGAAGCCCACAGCGATGTGGTGCCATATCTCACACCACATCCTTGGTTAGTGGGGGTCTGACCAGGCAGGGCACCTAGATGAAGCCCGGATGAAGTAGATGCACATAGAAGAGTGCAGCAAGGATGAAGCTGTAGGAATAACAAAGACCAAACTACCAACTTTCACCCCTGTTCTAAACTAACCATGACTTCATTTAACTAATTTCTCAGCTATTTTTTTCTTCTTCCATTCTTATATCCATGTCTTGCAACTTCCTCTGGGAATTTGCTTCCTCTTTTTATACACATCTAAAAGTCCTCTTTGGCTTGCTGGGGACGAACTTCCCATGCACCACAGTGATGCATGACCTGAGACGCTCCACCATGTCTCAGGGGACACCAAACTCTCAGGGCTTTAAGAAAAATAGAAGCCCTGAAACCCTTTAATTCTGTACAGTAAAAACGTACTGTCCTTTTTTCTGTACATCTTAATTTCCAATCTAAGAGAAGAAAATAGACTGGAACTGGACTGGGTAATCTTTCCTAAGAAAAACTTGAACTTTTTTAAACACTAAAAGGAGAAGAAGCAAAATTTCAATGCAATTAAGCACACTTGCAACCTTGGCAAGTACATTAAGGGGAGTGTAAAGGGAATTTGACTGCGTGGGAGTCAGGTTCAGCCCAAAGCAAACAGGCGCGGGAATGCTGCAAGATGGGATCTAAAGAGATGGACTGAGTCACTGAGTGAAGAAGGGAAAGAACATAAAGCACCAGAAGACACAGTCATTCCAGTGAAAGAAACCCTGTAGCCAGCAATGAGGAAGTTTAAAGGGTAGAAGTGTTATTTAAACTAAAACTGAAGAAAAGCAAAGAGGGAGAAATAACGATTTGTCTCTTTGCCAGTTCAGTGTTGCTGATGCAGAAGGAAAAGACTGAGGAATGTGGGAGGGATTGAGGAATCTCAATAAGAAGGTTATCTCCCTCAAAGAATGCCTGAGGAGGGTTTTTTTCCACAAGAGATTAAGTCATTATTCTTAAATAACCCAAGAGGTCATGCATTGACTTTCTGGGGCTTACCAGTGTAATAGCTGAGCAGAAAAAAAAAATCTAATATGAAGTAGGGGAGCAGGAGGTAACACAAAGGATAAAGATCCCTCAAACTAAAAATAAGGAGGCACTTCAATGGTTTATGGTTGAAAAAAATGTTTTTCGGGGCTTCCCTGGTAGCGCAGTGGTTGAGAGTCTGCCTGCCGATGCAGGGGACACGGGTTCGTGCCCCGGTCTGGGAAGATCCCACATGCCACGGAGCGGCTGGGCCCGTGAGCCATGGCCGCTGAGCCTGCGCGTCCGGAGCCTGCGCTCCGCAACGGGAGAGGCCACAAGAGTGAGAGGCCCGCGTACCGCGAGAAAAAAAAAAAAAAAAGTTTTTCAGAGAAAACTTCTGACTCTGCAGACAAGGCTGACATTACAGACGGCATCATAGTTAACTGCCTACCAACTATTCTTACTGAAAATGCAGTAGGATAGGAAGCCACAAACATCTTCTAAATAGTCCTCTAGCCCTCTCTCGTAAGTCTGCTTCAAGTCACAAACGTAGTTTTAATTCAGTGAATCAAAGTGTCACCTACTTACGTTCTCCACTTTCAAATCTATCACCAAAATTAAGCTAATTTAATAAACAAAGAAAATATGAATAAAATAAAATGTAGCCACTTTGAGAGAACTAGAGTTCCTTGATTATAAAAAAGGATCATTTCTACTTTGTTGCTAGTGGGGATTTCTGGTAGTGGGTCTATCTGATAAGCTTCAAAGACAATAGTTCTATTAAACTGTTAGAAAGGAAGTTGTTATGACCAGATTGCTTCCTGTGGTGAGCAAAGGGCTTTTGCTGAAATGGCAACTTCATGGTTACAGAGACAAGCCTGCAAATTTTGTCCTTCAAAAGTGAAAGTTGTTGATGTTGTTGTTTTAATTTCACTATTTCAAGAGGTAACAAAATCTTTAGACTTGCTTCCTAACTTACAAATGTTACAAAGCCCATGTGGGTATCATCTTAAGGCTGAGAATACAGGCAAAGCCCACAGGGCCAAGGATGCAGTGTTTTGAAATGAGTGCATGTATTTGTTCACCTGAAGACTTTTTAAGGAGTAGAATCGATGTTTCAGGTTAAAAGGCTGAGTCTTGGGAATGAATGCATGAAAAAATAGGATACTTTCTCCCTCATGTCCTTCATTTCTCTCCCTTTGTCCTTGGTGTGGAGTGCATCACTGGTAAGACAGAATAAAAGGGGCCACTTCCGTGAGGATCCGGGAAGTCCTAAAGCAGGTATGCTCTCCCCTGAGCACTTTCTCCGTAACAGACACCTTTCCCATCGTGGTTTAGGCCAT
This sequence comes from Mesoplodon mirus, assembly GCF_964341445.2. Taxonomy (NCBI): domain Eukaryota; kingdom Metazoa; phylum Chordata; class Mammalia; order Artiodactyla; family Ziphiidae; genus Mesoplodon; species Mesoplodon mirus. The sequence goes on along the minus strand of NC_138977.1, from coordinate 36,123,591 downwards.
GATGAAAAGACCTCGGAGGAATTACTAAAATATCATCTGAGGCTGCGTTCCAATGGCACAGTCTAGATCTGTGTGGTACTGGAAGAGAAAGGAACTATGTCTTGATAGGTGTATCTCTAAATGAAAAATATATATGCTTGTTGCATTTTTCATGGTGGGACATCAGGAAGAAGACCTGAGGGAGGTCCAGGAAGGAGCATAAAGGCCCTGATGGACCGGAAAGAGAAGAGAGGTGTTAATGGGAAGAAGGAATAGAGTTTAGTACTTTAAATATTTATTCAACTTCAACTCTGACTAGGGACATTTTGCCTTAGCGCCTAAATATACCCAAATAGAATAAACACCAACTTCAGATTTAAAAAAAGAAGTTAGTCATACATTAGACATACATTAGAAAGTAACTACATCATTCTTCCTTTGAAAATAAAAGCAAATCATTGCAACAGAACTGGTTATATAATTTGAAAGGTCCAGGGCAGAATGAAAATGCAGAGCTCATTCCAAGAGGGCAAGAGCAGAGTATTAAAGCAGGCAAGGGGCCCTTCTGAGCACAGGTCCTGTGTGACTGCCCAGGACATACACCCAAGAAGCCAGCTCTGCCCAACAGTTAAGATCAGACTGGGACAGGTTCAATAAAGCATTTGGGGAGAAAAAAATCCCAGATGTAAACTCCCTCTGTAAAGATTCAAGAGGGAAATCTTGATTATTGAAATCAGACCAGTTATCCTCTGCTTTTCTCTGAGCTGTAGTAGGTCTAGATGCCCTCAATGCTACTTCCCAATAGCGGTATTTTACTATTCCACTAGACCACAACCTGCTCACTATGAACAATGAGAACTCAGCAGGATATCATCTACAGCTCTCAGATATGGAAAAGGCCGAAAACATGTTCTGCATACTTTTAGTTCTCTTTAAATACCTTTATACTCTTGTAACACCGTGAGGCCGAACTAAATCTATGCTTTCATTGTTACGGGTTAGTGGTTTCAGTTCTGGAGCAAAGTGAAAACACTACTGGTAATTCACTGTTTATTTCATGTAATGCTAACATACCAGTATAAATGCTAGCATTTTATTTTAAAGTTTAAAAATTAGTGAAACTAAATATTTAATACATTTAAAATATAAAATATAAAAATTTAAAATATAAAAGTTTATAAATATATTATAAATATAAAAGTTTATAAATATATTATGAATCAAAAATGAAAATTTATAAAAATATTAATGTTAACCATTCATTGTCAGTGTGATAAAAATTTTCCATAAATTATTCAAAATATTTCTAAATGTATTAAACTCTATGTTTGAATTAAGATAATTGAATTAACCATGAAAAGTCAGAAATAAAGCATACACTTTTAATAAAATGCAGTATAAAAACAAAGGCATCAATTATTATGTCATGATTAATCCTTGAGCAAAGTTTCCTACAATTTTTTTCAGTTGCTGCAAAAGTGCTCTGACTATATATTAGTTGGAAGACTGGGGAAGAATAATTACATGTGCCAACTCCAAATAATTACATGTGCCAACTCCAAATAACTGGCCCTTAATTTTCAATTAATAATATTTATTATTTGATAACTTTGAGATAAACTTTGGAAGGAACTTTTTTTCAGGGACTGCAATGTTTTGATTGATAATGATTGTCTTGTTTTACTGATATTTTATTTTATTTTTATTTTTTTTATTTATTTTTTGTTGTTGTTGTTCTTTTCGGTACGCGGGCCTCTCACTGTTGTGGCCTCTCCCATTGCGGAGCACAGGCTCCGGACGCGCAGGCTCAGCGGCCATGGCTCACGGGCCCAGCCGCTCCACGGCATGTGGGATCTTCCCAGACCGGGGCACGAACCCGTGTCCCCTGCATCGGCAGGCGGACTCTTAACCACTGCGCCACCAGGGAAGCCCACTGATATTTTAAAGAGAAGAATTTTAAGTGCATTTTCATTTTCTTTAATTTCATTACGTAGAAGTGAAGACTCCCAAACAGAGTTAACTGTATCACTTTCAAAAGTATTATTCTTATATTCCACCTGTACAGAAAATCTTTGCACTGGAGTAAAAATTAATTTTGCAGTAGAAGCTTTCCACTACCACAGTATGGTGGCTTACTGAGACTCTCATAAACATAAACCTGTCTGCAGTAGTTATCTTTCTGTATAAATTGAGTTTTGGGGTCATTGTTCTTGATCTCAAATGATAAATGATTCAGACATTCATTTTTTTAAAACAGTGAAATAATGGTATTACATGAACAAAAATATCAGTATGTAGGGGGTTGCAAATATCACTGCATAGAAAAGTAGCAGTTACTAAACACCAGTTTTGCCATCATTGTTATGATTCATTTGCTTTTGTAATCCAATCCCTCACATATATACAAAAGTTAATTTTATTTTGAGAATTTCAAGGTTATCCTTGAGAAAAGTAGAAATATGCTACAGTATCAAAAACCTGAGGTTAGAATTATCGTAATGAAATTTCAGATCAATGAAAAACTAATAAATATTTCCATTTTAAGATAGGCACAGGGACTTCCCTGGTGGCGCAGTGGTTAAGAATCCACCTGCCAATGCAGGGGACACGGGTTCGAGCCCTGGTCCAGGAAGATCCCACATGCCACCGAGCAACTAAGTCTGTGTACCACAGTTACTGAGCCTGTGCTCTAGAGTCTGCGAACCACAACTACTGAGCACATGTGCCACAACTACTGAAGCCCATGCACCTAGAGCCCATGCTCCGCAACAAAAGAAGCCACCACAATGAGAAGCCCTCACACCACAATGAAGAGTAGCCCCTACTCGCCGGAACTAGGGAAAGCCCACACGCGGCAACGAAGACCCAGCGCAGCCAAAAAAAAAAAAAAAGACAGGCACAGTATGACAAAGCATAACATCATCAACATAACATCTCCATCATCAACTCATTTTTCATCATCAACATAACATCTCCATCATCAACTCATTTTTCATTCTTTGACAGCAGCAGCCTGGGTTATGAGGTAACCTTGGGAATGGAGGTTCACCACAACAGAGCAAGATAGAAGGACCCTGGATCCCTGACACAGTGGAGTGCCAAACCAGCCTTATATTAACTACTTCAAGACATTTACAAGAGAGAAAAAACATTTTCTAGGTCATTATTATTTCAGATTTTCTGCCACTCAGCGTCAAACTAATACTTACTAATATAAAATTCTGTGTACAAAGTGGGCTGCTCCAAATACAGCTCCTGAAATATGTGGCACTGTCTCAGTGAAAGTACTTGGAATACTTTCCTATGGGCTGGAAAGTTAGCAACCCTTCATATGTCTTAGAAAATATTTAATAAAACTGTTATCTATGATAACTCGGAATGTAGACCACTTGCTAATTAAGAATGCAGTACTTGGAAAATGGTTAGAAAAAATCAGAATACTTGTTGACCATGTCAAATTCTTATAAGCTTGAGCTAGAGCTAGCTAGACTTCAAGCAAAGGCGGAAAGAACTTGAGCTCTGCTCAGAAAGAGCTACTCTGCCGACAGCCTGCAAACAAAAGAAACTGAAAATCTGATAAATTAGAGCCTCCCAAGATTTAAAAAGCCAAGCCTTCTCTCCCCCAACTGAAATAGCTTTAAGCAATGTCTTAGAAACTGCAATCTTAACAGTACATATGCCCTATCTTACCAAAGTTGCTTAAAGAGATGGATTTGAGATTTTTGCCTTCTCCAACTAGCCCATTGCTTTAGTTGACTTCATGGCCACCATCAAGCTGAGTGATGGGAATGAGCAGAACTCAAAGGCTACCAAGAAAGACCAGAGTTTTCATGTAAAAAAAATTATGTCTAGGCAAGTATTTTGGCTGTAGTTACTTACATATGAAACTGACCAGTAGCAAATAGACTGGAAGTTTACTAAATTATTGAGCATTTTATTGCCAAAGAATTCCTACAAGTCTAGCCTATAAAAGGCTGTGATTATTCAAGTCCTATAACACACTGGACACCTAAATCTGAACCAGCAGAAAGTAATGGATATAGTGCAGAATCTCCCAGAGGGCAGTGACAGGGCTACAGAAGATGATGAGCAAGTGACTTCCTCCAGGGGAAGAGAACTAGGGCTTCCAAAGGGGCTGTGGAGAGGAAGGGCTAACCCAGAACTTACCCTTCTCCCAGAGAAGACAATCTTTCTTATTTCTGTATATTGGGATTTGAGTGTTGCCCATTCTCCCCTTTCCCAAATGGGTGTTTCTATTTTAGCTACCCTGCTCCTATACCACCATAGTACAGGAAAAGAGAAGCAAATAACTTATCCTTTAGTTTAGGGATCACTGAACCAAGAGGAGCCAAACTTAGACCTGGTGGAAAAGACTGTACATTATTCAGATCCTAGACTTCATGACTTTGATCTGACTGAGACTTCGAACTTGTCTCTCTTAGAAAGACAGCAGCAAATGCATTATTTACGTAGGAGGAAGGGTGTACAGAGAAGACACTGGCAAAGACTGATGATTGTTCCCCAACAGGCTCTGTAGCACTAGAATCTTTTTTTTTTTTTTGCAGTACGCGGGCCTCTCACTGTTGTGGCCTCTCCCGTTGCGGACCACAGGCTCTGGATGCGCAGGCTCAGCAGCCATGGCTCACGGGCCCAGCCGCTCCGCGGCATGTGGGATCTTCCCAGACCGGGGCACGAACCCGTGTCCCCTGCATCGGCAGGCAGACTCTCAACCACTGCTCCACCAGGGAAGCCCTAGAATCTTGATTTGTATCTAGTCATGTGGACACCTGAAATAAAAGCTACATTTTCCAAACTTCCCTGTTAAGTACATGGCCTTCAAGTCATGTGACTAAATTTTGACAAAAAGGATGTAGATAAAAGTGGTACACATTTCCAAGAAGTAACCTTAAAGGGAAAAGACATGCTTTTCTCTTTCCTTGTCTTCCTCCCTATTAGTGGAATGCAGACCTGATGAATGGAGCTGCATCAGCTCTTCTGGACTAAGAACTGACCTTGTAAATGGAGGTCATGCAGAAGAAGCCTGGGTCTCTGACACTATAAAGTGTCTGGACCTCCTACCTCTAGACCTGCATTGTTCCATACACTACTCCTTAGCCATATGTGGCTACTGAGCATTCGAAATACAGCTAGTCCAAACTGAGCTGTAAGTATAAAATACGTATCCATCTTTGAAGACAATATGAAAGAAAGAATGTAAAATACAGTGTATTTTGATAATTTTATATTGATTACATGTCTAATTACAACATTTTGGATATACCGGATGAGCACTATTAAAATTAATTACAACTATTTCTTTTTGCCTTTTTAACATGGCTACTAGAGAAATTTTAATTACATACATGACTTGCATTGTATTTCTATTGAACAGCCCTGTACTAAACTTTTATGTAGGAAAAATCTTTCTTAAGCCCTTGTTATTTTGGATTTTCTGTCACTCACAGTTGAACTTAATCTTAACAAATTATCTACAAATACACTTTTAAAAATTCTATCTCAGGTCTCAGACTTCTTATCTGAATTCCAGATATATAGTCTCAAATGTCTACTTAAAATTTCCCCTTGGCTATCTCAAAGGCGTTTCAAACCTACAAGTCTCATACCAAATTCATGATCCTTTCGTACATACACCCACATTCAAACCAGTTTCTCTTCCACTGTAATCTAAATGAAATCACACCATCCAGTTACGCAAGCCAGGGAACTAGGTATAGTATTCCTTGACATCCATCTTTCCCTCACCCAGCATACCCAATCCATCATGAAGTCCTAGAAACTGAATCCAAAGTATCTCTCTAGTAGCCACTTTGCTCCACAACCATGGCCACTACTCCAGTCTTAACTACCTTCCTTTCTTCTCTGGCCTACTATGACAGTCTCATCCAGTCTGACCTCCTTCCAATACATTTTTCACGCTGCCACCAGCATGTTCTTTTCAAAACCTTAATCTGGTAACATAGCCTCAGGTTTAAAATCTTTTGATGACTTCTTATTGCTCTTAAGATAAAGACCAATCTCCATTAAAAGGACCATAAGATTACATCATCTGATACACTCTTCCCTTACTCTCTGTATTACTGCCGTAGGGAATATCCATGCTCCCTCATGTCAGAGAGCCTTTGCTTATGCTGTTCTCCCCATCTAGAACGTGCTTCAGTGCCTCCCCTTCAACCTCTATTTGCCTAGTTGACTCCCATTCATACTTTGAAAATCAGGAAAACTTTTTCTGACCTCCAGTTTTCATTATATGTTTCATTATATGTTCTCACAGAGTTATATTTCTCTCAGACTACAATCTTAGTTTATAATTATTATTCACTTTATTTATTTATGTCTGACTATGAAAATTGCAACTGTGCCTGTTTTTGTCCTCTGTTGTATTCTCAGTGCTTAGCGCAATTTTTGGTTGAAAATAGGCACTCAGTAGAGGTTGGTGAAGAGTTAATGAATTTGTATTTATTTTTTAATTTGTAAATATTTTTTTAAATACTTAGGATACAAAAAGAATCAGCTCCCTAACACCATACACAAAAATAAACTCAAAATGGATTAAAGACCTAAATGTAAGGCCAGACACTATCAAACTCTTAGAGGAAAACATAGACAGAACACTCTATGACATAAATCACAGCAAGATCCTTTTTGACCCACCTCCTAGTGAAATGGAAATAAAAACAAAAAAAAACCAAATGGGACCTAATGAAACTTAAAAGCTTTTGCACTGCAAAGGAAACCATAAACAAGAAGAAAAAGCAACCATCAGAATGGGAGAAAATATTTGCAAACGAAGCAACTGACGAAGGATTAATCTCCAAAATTTACAAGCAGCTCATGCAGCTCAATAACAAGAAAACAAACAACCCAATCCAAAAATGGGCAGAAGACCTAAATAGACATTTCTCCAAAGAAGATATACAGATTGCCAACAAACACATGAAAGAATGCTCAACATCACTAATCATTAGAGAAATGCAAATCAAAACCACAATGAGGTATCACCTCACACCGGTCAGAATGGCCATCATCAAAAAATCTAGAAACAGGGCTTCCCTGGTGGCGCAGTGGTCAAGAGTTCACCTGCCGATGCAGGGGACACGGGTTCGTTCCCCGGTCCGGGAAGATCCCACATGCCGCGGAGCAGCTGGGCCCGTGAGCCATGGCTGCTGAGCCTGCGTGTTCGGAGCCTGTGCTCTACAACGGGAGAGGCCACAATAGTAAGAGACCCACGTACTGCAAAAAACAAAAACAAAACAAAACAACAAAAAAAAACTATATCCTATCAAGGAAGAGCACATTGAAAAAAAAAAAAAAAGGCATAAGACATATTATACCCTAAAAGGCGGGCCTCTAAAAACTTCTCAGGGCAGAAAGTAAATAAATCTCACAAGTGATCTATAAGTTATTATGTATTTTTATCAGTACCTTTCAAGGATAGCTTTTAAGTCACCACACTACACTGCCTGATATAGAAATTTACCATCTACTTCAAGGACAAAAACTTCTCTGTGTAAGTATATACTAAGAGACATCTTTCTCACAAACATTCTGAGTTTGGCCCAAAGTGAACTAGTTCATTCAGGACTCAAGAGCACACACATACAGAACTACTATCCATACCACTGACTCTGGATCTCACAGTGAGATCCAATGGCATTAAAGTATGACAATGGACAATTTGGGGTGGGGTGGGGATGGGTGTGGATGTGTTAGATCTACAAGGCTCATGTAGCATTCAGTATGCATCAGAATTCAGAATAAAAAAGATGCAGTAGCAACTTTGTAAAGCAGAGGTTCAGTAAAGAAGAAATAAAAAGAATAGCAAAACTTCAGATGTCAGGGGTTTAATTGAATTAAAGTTTAATTCTTGCCCACGTGAAGTCCTTTGAGACTTGCTTTCCTTTGTGGTCCACTTTCTAGACTCTGCTTTGGTATTATGACACCTCCTTATCAGCATATGCTTCCACAATACTGGTAATAAATGTCGCCTCCTGAAAGTGACATACATTGCTTCTACACACATTACATAAGCCAAAGTTCGCCACATGGCTATACCTCATTTCAAGGAGGCAGGTAAGTGCAATCCTCTTGTTTGCCTTAAAATAGAGGGGAAGAAGAACGAAGTGAACAGCAATAATGCTATCCATAGTGTATTACAGTCATCCAGGTCTGTAGCAGTTTGTATAGTTTGACACCAATCTTCTAACATTTACAGTCAAAATTATATATGTGTGTGTGAGTCCATCAAATGAAGCTACTTCATTGATATTATCTTATAGAAATGTATGTTTTCTACTATTTAATGATCATATCACATATGCTAAATGCAGTAATAATTTTGTTTTGTTTTGTTTTTGCCTATGAATTTTCTAACTACATAAAACCAGGTAAAATAATTTTGTTGTGATTTTCTTTTTTATTTATTGTAATACTCATTTTATTATTGGAAATGAATTAAAGTGTCACAATAATACAAATCAACTACAGCAATAAACTTAACAAGTACACTTGAGCATCTACTGCATGGCAGACTTTTACACCTATTACTTACACTCATTTTATTTTTTTTAATTTTTATTTTTTTACATCTTTCTTGGAGTATAATTGCTTTACAATTGTGTGTTAGTTTCTGCTTTATAACAAAGTGAATCAGTTATACATATACATATATCCCCATATCCCCTCCCTCTTGCGTCTCCCTCCCACCCAACTTCCCTATCCCACCCCTCTAGGTGGTCACAAAGCATCGAGCTGATCTCCCTGTGCTATGCTGCTGCTTCTCACTAGCTATCTATTTTACATTTGGTAGTGTATATATGTCCATGCCACTCTCTCACTTTGTCACAGCTTACCCTTCCCCCTCCCCATATCCTCAAGTCCATTCTCTAGTATGTCTGTGTCTTTATTCCTGTCTTACCCCCTAGGTTCTTCATGACTTTTTTTTTTCTTAGATTCCATATATATGTGTTAGCATACGGTATTTGTCTTTCTCTTTCTGACATATTTCACTCTGTATGACAGACTCTAGGTCCATCCACCTCACTACAAATAACTCAATTTTGTTTCTTTTTATGGCTGAGTAATATTCCATTGTATATATGTGCCACATCTTCCTTATCCATTCATCCGATGATGGACACTTAGGTTGCTTCCATGTCCTGGCTATTGTAAATAGTGCTGCAATGAACATTGTGGTACATGACTCTATTTGAATTATGGTTTTCTCAGGGTATATGCCCAGTAGTGGGATTGCTGGGTCATATGGTAGTTCTATTTGTAGTTTTTTAAGGAACCTCCATACTGTTCTCCATAGTGGCTGTCCCAATTCACATTCCCACCAACAGTGCAAGGGTGTTCCCTTTTCTCCACACCCTCTCCAGCATTTATTGTTTCTAGATTTTTTGATGATGGCCATTCTGACCAGTGTGAGATGATATCTCATTGTAGTTTTGATTTGCATTTCTCTAATGATTAATGATGTTGAGCATTCTTTCATATGTTTGTTGGCAATCTGTATATCTTCTTTGGAGAAATGTCTATTTACGTCTTCTGCCCATTTTTGGATTGGGTTGTTTGTTTTTTTGTTATTGAGCTGCCTGAGCTGCTTGTAAATTTTGGAGATTAATCCTTTGTCAGTTGCTTCATTTGCAAATATTTTCTCCCATTCTGAGGGTTGTCTTTTCGTCTTGTTTATGGTTTCCTTTGCAGTGCAAAAGCTTTGAAGTTTCATTAGGTCCCATTTGTTTATTTTTGTTTTTATTTCCATTTCTCTAGGAGGTGGGTCAAAAAGGATCTTGCTGTGATTTATGTCATAGAGTGTTCTGCTATGTTTTCCTCTAAGAGTTTGATAGTTTCTGGCCTTACATTTAGGTCTTTAATCCATTTTGAGCTTATTTTTGTGCTTACACTCATTTTAAAAGTTGATTTATTAATTTAATTAATCTTTTTTTATTGAACATAGTTGATTTACAATATTATATTAGTTTCAGGTGTACAACATAGTGATTCAATATTTTTATAGATTATACTCCATTTAAAGTTATTATAAAATATTGGCTATGTTCCCTGTGCTATACAATATATCCCTGTAATTTAGGTATTTTATACGTAGTAGTTTGTATCTCTAAGTTCCCTATGCCTATCTTGCCCCACCCACTTCCCTCTACCCCCTGGTAACCAGTAGTTTGTTCTCTATCTATGTGTGTGAGTCTGTTTCTGTTTCATTATATTTGTTTTAATTTTTAGATTCCAGATTTAGATATAATTGATAACACACAGTATTTGTCTCCAGAACTTAGTTTTGGTTGAGCCATGAGCAGTCACTGGTCATTCCAAATGGAAAGCAAATGTGCTTTGTTTACTGGAAGAGCCACTCTCTTCCTACACACCTCCAGATTCCTCCTTCCATCCCTTCTACTCCTAACTCAGCTGCTTTCAAGAGCAAGGTAATTGGAGGTGGGGGTGAAGTCTCCCTGTCCCCAAGGGGGAACAAAAACTAGATGCACACTTCCAAGTATGCTGGAGAACTTAAGGGAACTGAAGGACTCAAACTTCTATGGCTCTGCTCTGTTGGACACAGGCACATAAGTCATCCATTCTATGCAGTTCCCTGAGGGAAGGCAGTGCCCAGATTTGATTTACACAGTTTGGTCAGGGTTTGCAAGTAGGGATGTGATGCTAATGTGACCTTGTCTCCTAAGTCACCACCACTCCTGATTTTCCCTCTACGTCTCTAAGAACCCCTCAGCTTTCTTCAATGGGCCCTTCTGCTCTAATTCTTCAACTAGAAATTCTTAAAAGAAATAGTTACAGGAGAGGAGAGTACAAGGAATCAGGGACTATCATGGGCCTTTAAGGGGAAATATCTGAATTGCCATGGTGAGAAGTAAGCTGATAATTTTATATTTTCAAAGGGAGGAATGGTTGAAAATGAATGTGGAACACTGTCTTGAGCACTGATGTTTTCCACAGTTTCAACTTTGGTGGCCTTTCATTCTACACTTAGATATATGCTTTCAACCACATTCTAGAAGCTTTTTTATATGTTCATGGTTCCCATGTCTGTATCTTCAGTTCTATCCTATCTTCAAGTTCCAGACCAGCTTTTTCAAGTGCTTGTCAACGTGGCTATCCCAACAGGCGCTTCAACCTAATACATTAAAAAAACTGAAATAATTGTATCTCTTTAAACGTTCCCTCCTTTCCTATCATGGTTAATGGAATCAACATCCTCAAGTCTCTTAAGTAAAAAACTGACTCTGAGTCCCTCCTCTTCTTAACCATCTACACCCAAATCCTATCTATTTTCTTTCAGAAATATATTCAAAGTAGGACCATTATCACCCTTTTCTACTGCCACTAATTAACTCAGGTTTTTCTGATTTCTATCCTAGACTAATGACATGGTGCCCTAACTGGCCTCTCCCCCATCAATCTTTCCTATGCTGCATTTTTACACTCCTGCCATAATTATCTTCTTAGCAAATATGATTACACTCTTCCCTTTGTTTAACAATTTCACTAGCTTCTCTATAAAAGCCAAATTCTTTTGTCTGGCTATGATGCCCTTCATGATGTAACCCCAATACACTGTACCAATTTCATTTCCTTCCACTCCCCACCACAACCTCAAGCTCCAAACCACAATGAACTTCTCACATATCTTTTCAAAACTCGATGCCTTTGCACATTTTGTTCTCTTTGCCTGAAATGCCCTTTCTTCCTCTTCTCTATGTAGCAAATTCCCATTGTCTTCAAGAGTAATGAGAGGTCACCTCTTCTCTCAAGCCATCCCTGATGTTCCTAGCATCTACCATAGCACTTATTTCTGTGTATTCAATCTATTTCCTCATGCAATTACCTCTTCCACTAGACTGAATTCTTTAAGAGTAAGAATCATAGGTTTATTTTTCATTTTTGAGTCCTGAATGCCTATGCAGAATGTCTTGAATATGGCTGAATAAATGCTTATTGGCTTAATAACAATTTCTTATGTCAAGTCAGGATCCAATGAATGCCTTAGCCTGGAATCAATTCTTAAGCAGCCAAATCCTGGTATTTTACATATTTTACATATTCTATATTACATAAATTTTATTCTTTGAACCCTTCATTCCTTGACTAACTTCATTTAGGTTATTTAAATAAACATAATGAACTATCACATAGGGGAAAACACACATTTAAATTTTATTCCTTATTAAAAGTTTAAGAAGTTTGGTAAAGGAAAATATAGAGACTATTAGCTAAATTAGCATCTATGAATTATCCTTGCATCCCTTTGGGTCATGAAAAATCAAGAATGTGACAATTTGACTAGATACAAATGTATTACTAATCACATCTTTCCTTGTAATATCCAGAATTTCATTACTAAGATAAAAGAGTTTAATTCGAAGATCCCAAGAGATTATTCCAGCTACTAAAATTGTATTCTCTTCAGAGTGTGGATTTCATTGGTTTGGGCTATAGCATTTTACAGGCTATTGCATTATAGCTGGTCATTTTATCAAACTGATCAAACTCCTCCTGTACTATCTCAGAAACACATCAAGTTCCTTAAGGACAGAGAGCTTATACTTATCTCTCCTCCTCTCCAGGTAAAACATTCTGTGTACACCTTTGTTGAATTGTATTAAATGGAATGCTTTAGTCTTTCTTTACAAAATTCTAGATGATATTCTAATAAAGCGTACTCATCTATTATCTGATATAATAAAATAGAACACATGTGCATCAAAAAGAATAAAAAGGCTTGCTTTTACTCTTGTGTAATATTTAGCAGAAATAGAGAAATATTTTTAAACACTCTTCGGGCAGAGGAAACTGAAAAGTAATTGCTGACTCAGTCACTGGAGATGAAAACAGTTTATTTCTGTCAACTAAAAGAGATAGTACATAACAGACCCAGGAAAAGGAGAAATATTTTTTTTCACAGAATACAGGACTGTGATTGCAAAAAAAAAAAAAAAAAAAAAAAAAAAAATTAGATGCTGAGCAAAGCAAAAATATGGTGTTCACTTATTATGAAGACTTTTAAGTCTTGAGATGCAAAACAAATAACTAAACCAAAAGATAACTTGGACAATATTTCCTAATGCCTGAAAATCCTTAAAATTTTAAATTTAACAATGTGAAAAATGAAAACCATTCTTATAATACTGGCAAGATAATCAAGTTATAAGATACCCTTACAATTTCATGCTCAGTCAGTACTCAGCTGTATATTTTTCTGAGTGGGCTGGGCAGTGAAACCCATAAGATTTGCCCTCTGGGACACAGCCATTTAAAATACAGTGCTCTTCCCACCCATCAGACACAAGCAAGTGAATCATTCATCTTCTAGCCAAAGTTAAGCTGGTTAATTGCATGGCTATCAACCTTGACATTTAATGTTTACATTCAAAATTTGGGGTAAAGGATAAATGAGTTTTTAACAACAACAAAAATTATATGAAGTGAACCATTAATGAAACTCTAACTAGAGAGAAACTAAATAATTTTTTGGGGGGGCAGTAGTATATAGTTAACTTTTTTGTTTTTGTTTTTTTAACAGCAGTAGTAAATGTTTTAAAAGATATATTACTTGTTTTTCAGCCTGTCTTTTTCTTGACCACAACCAGCATAGGATATAATAATTCTAAAATAACAACCTCCTAAGTTATGTTATTGTAGAGTAGTTTTACAGCCCAACCCAAAGCAAAATAAACATCAGTAATGAATTGTTCCCATGAATCGACCTAAGGAAAGACTCACTGAAGACTCATACTACTCGCGGTACGCGAGCCTCTCACTGTTGTTGCCTCTCCCATTGCGGACGCGCTCCGGACGCGCAGGCTCAGCGGCCATGTCTCACGAGTCCAGCCGCTCCGCGGCACGTGGGATCCTCCCGGACCAGGGAACGAACCCGTGTCCCCTGCATCGGCAGGCAGACTCTCAACCACTGCGCCACCAGGGAAGCCCCTAATACTACATTTTTAAAAGCCTAAGAAAAGTCGAACTCTGAGGTATGACAGTTTCATTGCTAATTTATGGCATCCCAGATTTCATCTAATTGAGCAATTATTTAATTAGGAAATAATATCTCAAGAATCTTATTGGCTCTAGTTGTAATCATTTACAAACTACTGATAAACTTAATGATATTTCAAAGGGTAAAACTGTTCATTTACTTAGTGTTACCTGTTGAAATTTAATGAAACCAAAATGCTGGTTTGTTTCATCTAAAAGTAGGGGACAAATATGTTTTCTTATTACAGAACACAGAGGTAACTGATTCATCATGTTTTGTATTGTTTTTTTCATATTAGTCATTTGGCATCCAAGAAACTCAATACATCATGGGAAGGGGGTGCAATAGGAGTCATATTTCTGAAAATGAAAATGCTATTTTCATATACTCTTGCTGTTGGCTCCTAAATTCAGGCATTTAGAGAAACATATTTCCCTTAGTTAAATGTCCTGACTCAGGCAGAATTTTTTTTTAATTTATTTTTTTACTTTTATTTAACACCTTTTTTTTAAACATCTTTATTGGAGTATAATTGCTTTACAGTGTTGTGTTAGTTTCTGCTGTAAAACAAAGTGAATCAGTCATATGTATACATATATCCCCATATCCCCTCCCTCTTGCATCTCCCTTCCACCCTCCCTATCCCACCCCTCTAGGTGGTCACAAAGCAGCGAGCTGATCTCCCTGTGCTATGCAGCTGCTTCCCACTAGCTATCTATTTTACATTTGGTTGTGTATATATGTCAATGCCACTCTCTCACTTCGTCCCAGCTTACCTTTCCCCCTCCCCGTGTCCTCAAGTCTTTATTCCCGTCCTGCCTCTAGGTTCATCAGAACCTTTTTTTTTTTTAGATTCCATATATATGTGTTAGCATATGGTAAGTCAGGCAGAATTTAAAAACAACTTTATTCTAAGGTGAATCGTTGTTACCTTGATGCTAAATGGTAGCAACAGATTAAATGTTTTATTCTTTCGTTTACCCCCCAAGAAGATATTCTAGACTCAAGTCATTCTTTGGAAACAAACACCTGATTAGCTTATTGATAAACATACAGAGGTGAAACAAAAAGTAAATAAAACATACTTTTTAAATTCTAACTGGCTGTAATTACTATTTTCAAACTAGTATTCTCTTCTATTATTTGATTAGTCTAGGTTGAAAAATTAAATATAAAGTATCTAAATAAAAGACACTTATGAATCAGTTCATAAATTTAAGTCACATAAATCTAGGAAAGTGCATTCTTATATCAGAATTCTTATTTGAAAATTTAGATGCTTCAGAATTTTGCCAACAATAAATGAGTTTTTATATTCCATCAACTGCAAGGCCAATAATGAGGGTTTGTACTTAGTATGATGTCTTTCATTTTTGGCCTTTGAAACACTTTATGGGCCTTAATTAATTCTCACCACACCCCTTGAGACAGGTTGATATTATTATCCCCTTTTTATAGTTGAGGAAATGAAGACAAAAAGAGATTAGTATGAGATTTGCCTAGTGACATAGAATAAATCAGGAGCTCATTCAGTGTGACTACAGAACTCCTCACAGATAACCATGTTGCTGGCCTCTTCATTTCTGCTTCCTATCAGTATCAATGTTTTAACATTCTCCACAGAAAAAGTTTCTCACTTAGCAACACAGGTAAGTTGAGTTACTTTCTCATTCTGAAAAATTTACATTGCCTCTTTGAAGATTTATTTTATTGCTTTCTTCTTGCTACAAAGTGTATTGACATTTTGCAACTAAATGTACAACTTGGTACCCTGAGAAAATTATTGAGTATGCCTTACTTACAATGAGATATAAAACTTTCAGGAAATGTCTAGCATACAGTTTGGATCATTTATAGGGATATTTTAGACCCACAGAGGCCATTCACCAGAAATCTTTATGTAATATTATTATGATACAACCACATGAAGTGACTCACGTTGGCTTGCTCAGGCTTGTGCTCTTTGTGAACTGAAGACCTGCCATAAACCCAGTTATGACTAGTTTCTCTGCCTACTGCATTATGCCTCACATTGACTGTGAAAGTAAAATCTGTGTATCTATTTTTCTATTAGAGTTCAATAGCAAACGTCTGCTACTGAAGAGAAATGAAAAAAGAAAACTGACACTTTTTCCTTCCTTTTTTTGTTGAGACGTTCCAAAAAGTTTATCTTCAGGCTTAACCAAATCTAATAGCTTTGCTTTTCTATCCCTTACATGACTAGCATCTCTTATTAAGAAAGATAATGCCCATCTTTCAAAACAAAAGTATCTTGTCTAGGTAGAAATGCTTATTGGGAGATATCTCTATTATTAGATTCATTCCAAGTTTGGTTTGCTTATGCTGTTTGGTTTTCTTGTGATGTCCTACTACCCCATTAAATCATGTCAGATCATGCCACCAACAAATGGTCTCTCTTCACATTGAACTCTTTCTTCTTCCCCTTCTCAACTTTGGATAATTTGTATAAAATACAATGCAGTGATTACTGTTGAGGAAAAAGAGAGAAATGGCAAAAACACACCATTTTTTAAAAATCTTCCCTTATTTTAATTACCAAATCATTTTGTAAGATTTTGGACTATAATATTTGAAGGAAAAAAAACACCATTTTATTTCTGAAATTTTTGAAACTACACTATTCAAATATTTTATGCTTTACCTTTCACGCCCACCCACTTTTCTTACATAAAACCACCAATTTTTAAGTTTAGGATATTATTAGTCATATAATTTTAGTAGTAAACATGTTGTTTTAAAATTCTGCTGTACTACACAGGGAACTCTGCTTCATATTCTGTAATAACCTAAATGGGAAAAGAATTTTAAAAAGAATAGATACAGGTATATGTATAGCTGAATCACTTTGCCATACACCTGAAACTAACACATTGTTAATCAACTTTACTCCAGTATAAAGTAAAAATTAAAAAGAGTAAGAAAAAATTCTGCTATACTAAATCATAGTAAATTAAAGTTCACCATATTGCATATACATATATATTATACATATATTATATATTTTTTTTTTATTAAGGAAAATCACAAGACTTTTCAATATGAATGAATAATTTAAGTCTCACATTTGATAGAACCCTGTCGTTAGCAAATCTCAATTGCTGGATATTTTAAATATTTTCCAAAGTCCACCAGTATGTGCCCATATAGTTTGGATACGTTATAAAATAATCTTTTCCTCTCAAAATAGAAATATGTTCCATTTCCTCAGAGAGCTTTCAAAAGAAGGACACATCTTCTTTCAATATTTATTGCAACTTATAATGGAATTCTTACTCTAAGGTTCGGATAGAATCAGTTATACTTACCTGTCAAATACTCCCAAATATTTATTTTAAGGAGTAGTTGATAAAGCTGCCTGTTCTATCTGGTAGCTTAAACTAGGTCAATTTCACCATTTGGAGCTAAGCACCATTCAGCACCCTTATCTCTCTAACAGCTAATCTGAAGTAGTTAAGTAGTAATATACTGGCATTCCTCTTTTTAACTGAGGCAGCAAGCATACAGAACAAAACAAAACAAACAAACAAAAAAGAACTATGCAATAATCTTTGCTGATTTGGTGGTCGAAAGCTTGGTAAACTATTTTAAATTCAAAATAAAGAAACTTAAAACCATTTTCACACAGTTGGTGGACTCCTTCCTGTGCAGGACTAAGACATCATGGAATATATTTAATGAACTGTACAGGGAATGAAGCCTTTTTGCTCTTATAGACTTCATGTCAGAAATAGAGCAAAGCACATTAAATTCTTCTCTCATTGTAGTAAAAGCCCTGTTCGATTTCCTACATTACTGCCTGTTGCTGTATATCATGAATTTTTATGATATAATGTGAATAATATGATGCTTATTAGTAGTAGTGGTAGTCTTTCCAATAATCATTCTATCATGCCTTAATAAACCAGACTCACATGTGCTCCAGGCATACGAGTTCAGTTTCAAAAGCTCTTTTATTTTTCACTGAGAGCAACTGACCAAAACCTCCTCCCTCTTTTCCAGAATCAACTCTTCATTGTTGTTTCCCTTTTGATTTACAGTGAATGAAAAACTGCTCTAATATTATTGAGGTCTGTTTTTTTATAAAAAATTAGCTCTGCTGAAAAAAAATACATATATATTCTTTAGTAGCCTATGCAAGACATAATTATTTGAAAGTAAACAATATGAAAGTGGATGAAGTAGATAATGAAGGAGGATATTTATTCATCATAAAACATTTCTCTGTGTCAAGCAATGTACCAGGCACTGGGGAGACAAGATGCAGACACAGCTTTGCTCTCAGAAACTGACAATCTAGTTAGACTAAATAGAAACTGTTTCTTCCTTTGCAATTCATGATGAATCTTTCATTTTTCCCCCATTCAAATATTTATCATCTTAGTTTGGGCACTTATCACTTCCTGCTTAGATCACTGCAATGGTCTCCTCTAAAAAGAGGCTAAAATGGGGCTTCCCTGGTGGCGCAGTGGTTAAGAATCTGCCTGCCAATGCAGGGGGAAAGAGTTCGAGCCCTCTGCTGGGAAGATCCCACATGCCGTGGAGCAACTAAGCCCGTGCGCCACAACTACTGAGCCTGCGCTCTGGAGTCTGCGAGCCACAAGTGCTGAGCCCGTGTGCCACAACTCCTGAAGCCCGCACGCCTAGAGCCCGTGCTCCGCAGCAAGAGAAGCCACCGCAATGAGAAGGCCATGCACCACAACGAAGAGTAGCCCCTGCTCACCCCAACTAGAGAAAGTCTGCACACAGCAACAAAGACCCAACGAAGCCATAAATAAATAAAATAATTAAAAAAAAAAAAAAAAGAGGCTAAAATGATTTAGCCTCCGGTAAATCCCCCCAACTTGATCCTTCCTGGATTGGCTATTCATTCTACCTTCTACTTTGATTATATTCATGCAGGTTTGTGTAATCCTGCTCAAAAAGCTTAAGAACTAATGCCTTTGGAATAAAGTTTCAATTTCTTAGTCTAGCCTCAGTGCTTCTAAAATCAGATGCCAATCTACTCATCAATTTTAACTGCTGCAATATCCCTATACATACTATAAGTTAAACTATACAGTATATCAAACCATTCCCTATATATGACCCATACTTTCCCATATTTCCATATTTCTATCTTGGATAACACTGTTCCTTTGTTTAGAATTCCCTCTGTTAAAATCCTACACATCTAAGGTCAAGTTCATGTGCCACTTCTTCCGTAAAGCCTACCTAGAATTCCTCCAGCCGAAACTACTCGCAGGCACTCCCACACCCTTCCTCCCTCTCTCTCTCTCTCTCATCTAAATGCCTTCACTTCTATGTATCACTCTTACGGCACCAGTCAAATACTACCTTGTATTGTTATGTTTATTTCTTTCTTCCTTACAAGCATATTAAAAACGCCCACATAACTCTTGGCATATGTCATATACATTGAGCGCTTAGTAAATATTTGTGAGGTGTTGAATGAATACAGTGAGAGGAACAAGTGTGCAGAGATGAGAGCAAATACATTGGTGGAGATAAATGTCATGGAAAGCTTTGTAAAGAATAAAAGAAGTGGAGCTTAAATTTAATATTGAAGAAAGGAATTTTATTCACAATTGTGTGTTGATTTATAGTTTCCTTACAAGAAAGCTCCAATTTCTCACATAAGCATTTCATTCATTTATAAAATATGGGGGAGGTACAAAAAAGTGTTGAAGTCAATAGGTGAAATCATCCTAAAAATTTCAGAAAAGAGAAGAAATTCAAAATACCTAAAAGAGAACTTGTTCATGGTAGCAGAATTATTTGTAGCCCAAGCGATTGAGATGACCAGATTTTATGTCCTAAAATATCTGTTTACTTTTGTCCTCTCTATATTTATGGTGTCATCATGGTAGGTAGGCCCATCTGGGATAGGAGTAACTTTTCTGATTATTTGATACATCTAACCTACTCCCTTCTGGCTCACATAGTTTTAAGGTGAACAGCCTCCTGACCACTAAAAGGTTTTGGATAGATAGTGTTTTGAAAAAGGAACACAAGGAGAGAAGAGGAAAGGGACTGCAACTGTTAGAAGTAGAACAGGAGTTGCCTCCCCTCAAAGCCACTGGTTTCAGAGCCCCCTGCTTGCTTCTCCACTGCAGTCTTTCTCCCTTCTCTCCCTTAAGATATAGTACTTGATTCAAAAGGAATGCTAGCTGACTACAGAAAGAAGATGAGAAATAGTTGTATAAAGCATTTATTTGCCTATGGATGAAGAAACCCTGAGACACCACCAAATGTACCCGTTCTCCCCACTCTGCGTGATCCCACGCAGGCAAGGAGCTGTCAGGAGGTATCATTTCCTCTCTTCCACTACTATTTTAAATAGATGAAACAGGCAAATGTTCTTCAGGCTGGATTTAGACCTCAAAGCTCTGAAAACGGTGAATTTCCGGCAGGGCAAGATAGTCTTGGGGAGGAATTCTTCAAACATACAAGGTCAAAGTACTCTGGAGAATAACACAATAGAGTATTTGCCTAGGCTTGCAGAACAATCTGCATTCATTCAAGCCAAAGATAGTGGGGGAGGTTCACGGGCCTCCCACACTGGAAAGTGTGCTTAATGATTTGGCATCCTGAGAACTTATCCAGACTAGCGGGAGGAAGTCTAACTCTACAGATGTGCTTCTGTGAGAATTCTTCTTTCATTTCCCACTCCCGTTGAGAATGCAACTGGCCGCACATGTGGTAACCAGATGGCTCCCCAGTTCACTCAGAATATGAGGTGGTGGGGAGTCAACAGGACAGAGGGAAGATGGGTCGGCCTCTTACTGTAAACCAACAACACATTCATCAAATCAAGCCCATCTATGTACAACTTTGTTTTTTAATAGCTCAGAGCAACATTTTTATCAATCAATCTAGAGTATATTTTCAAATTACACATATAACCCATTTCTCATTTTGCTCAGAAGAATAAATCCATATTAAAATAAACTAAAAGTTTTAATTCCCAGCATTTCTATTACTTTGTAATGATATTTTTAATAAAAGCAGACAGGATATAAAAATCTTAAATGTATAAGATGTTAAGTATTTCCTAACACCATGATAGACTATTAAGATGCTCTCAGGCACACAAATTTTCTTGAAAGCCAGCACTTCAGCTCATCCACAATATCATAACTGATCCCCAAATGGGACGCATAGTTGAAGCACTGAAAGACCTTCAAGTTCCTTTTGAATGGCTGCAGATAAAATTCTGTTTAGTTTTTTGAAAGCAACTCAGATATAAAGCACATGAAAAATAAAGACATGGATGTAGCATTTTTATGTAGCACATGCTTATGTAGCAAAAATAATCCAGTATTCAGTGCTTTAGCCCAGGATCAGATAAGCTTCAGCTTGCTTACAATGCTTGTTACCTATGCCATCCCCATCTTCCTGTTTAAATTTCGTTGACAGCTGACCATTTCCTACATTAAACTTTCAAACTCCTTTGTTTGGCCTTTCTCCTCACATTCCTCCCTAACACTTTAGATGTACTCCAACTACTTCCTTACATAAAAATCCTGATCAAGACAAACTGGTCTGTTTATTGTTTCCTGAACACATCATGCACATTCTTTCTACCTTCATGGTTTCCGCTCAGTGCTTCCTCATGTTTTTTATCCCTTCTCTATTACCTTTCTTTTCTTTTCTTTTTTTTTTTTTTACATCTTTATTGGAGTATAATTACTTTACAATGGTGTGTTAGTTTCTGCTTTATAACAAAGTGAATCAGTTATACATATACATATGTTCCCATATCTCTTCCCTCTTGCGTCTCCCTCCCTCCCACCCTCCCTATCCCCCCACTCCAGGCAGTCATCTATTACCTTTCTTGAAGATGCAGTTTAAGTGCTACCTCTTCCATGAAGCCTTTCCCAACTCTCTCCCTACCAACAGAGCTGCACACATTCACACCCTTGTGGAACACCCCCTTTCCTGTACTCTGACAAGTATTATCAAGACTACCTTTTGGTCTTTATTTCATGCCTCCATCCATTGCTATACTGCCTATATTTATTCCCTCATCCCAAGGTCAAGGATCAGGTCTACTGTCTATTTTTATACACAGAAACTGGAACTAAAAAGTACTCAATAATACTGTCACAGATAATAATGTTGATGTGATGATAATGGACATATGACAAACAAAGACTAGCCTGGGATCTCTTAGGAAATTATTGGCCACAAAAACATGAAAACACCCTGTTCCTTTGCTAAATTCCCTAGATATAAAAGTAACTTATACCATGTTTTGACAATAATCACCTATTTCCTCATTTCTTTATGGTAATTATATTCATTTTGGTATACCTCTTTCAGGACTGCATTTTAAAATTACATACTATATATAAAAATATTATTCAAAGGTATGATGTCTCACACTGGAAAACTCAGTACAGAACATTATTTCTAGAGATTTTATTTAAGTTGTAGTTGGATTTTTAGTGTTTCTCCCCCTAAGTGCTATAATAATTTCCTTATCTGTACCAGCCCATTCTGGTTTACTTACACCTCTGAATTTTCTGATAATTGATAATTCTTGAAATAGACAGGAGACATATATACCTGAGAATGTACTGTAATCCTCTGAAAACTTTCTATAACTGAGAATCAGCATTGTTAATTCTAGTCTTGGCTATACTACTGTGTCACTTTTCTATCAGTAAAATGTGAATAATAATAGCAATCCTTTTCTTATTGCATATTAGATAATAGATATGAGATAACAGATCTGAAAATCCTTATAGGAATGCTAATACATAAAGTCAAAGTATTATCCATCAAGATAAAAGTCAGATCTCTTCACTGTCTGAAAAAAATATATATATTTTTTAAGTTACTAAGCACCTATAATGTGCCAGGCAGTTCGTTGCCTGGGAACTGAAAGATAAATAAGACCAAGGACAGGTACTAGATCTCAAAATACAGTAGAGACAAGGAGTTAAATAAATAGAACAGAGGTCAGGAAATCTCACAGCCTGTTTTCACAAGGCTTGTGAGTTAAAAAGGGTTTTTACAGATAAACATTTGAAATAAACTTGATAAATGAGAACACTAACTTTGAACCACAATTAAAAGCAATGTTATCCCCTCCAAAAGAATTCCATTCTTCCAGTAAGTTTATCTGTATTACAAAAACAAGTGTACTCAATTGTTTTTATTTTTGTCAATGAAAATGATTAAAATTTGTTTTCTCTCTTATTATATAAGTACCTACATAATATCTTTGGATTTACCTCTTGGCCTGAAGGCTTAAAATATTTACAACTGTAGACTTTACAGAAAAAGTGTGCTGAATCCTGAAATAATTAAACATATAATGTGGTAAATACAGTGATAGAGAATATAACTTGAGAATTTAAGATATTGTGAAAACATTGGGAAGGAACACCCAAATCAGTCTGGTGTCATGGTTTCAGGGTAGCCTTCTGGGAGAAGAACATCGGACTGAGTCTGAAAAACTAAGTAGGAGCAAAGAAAACAAAAGGGATGATGGGCAGAAGGATCATCAAGGATGGTTGGTGGGTTAGTTCAGGTCCTCAGGTAAGCAAATGCCCAGATGTGATTCAATGTGATTAGTTAAGAGGTGAGGATGTTTAACTGGATATTCCTACCATGGACTAGATTCCAGTTATAACCAGCTGCCTGATGGTGTGTATAACCAGTTGTGGAAGAGCTCTGTGAGTGGGAGTAGGGATCTCTACTGAGAAGACACCGTAATCTCTATTCCTCCTATGGACATGGTCCTTGTTACATGTTCTCATATCACTGTGTTCACTGTTCTTTTTTTTTTTTTTGCGGTACGCGGGTCTCTCACTGTTGTGGCTTCTCCCGTTGTTGAGCACAGGCTCCAGACGCACAGGCTCAGCGGCCATGGCTCATGAGCCCAGCCACGCCACAGCATGTGGGATCTTCCCGGACTGGGGCACGAACCCATGTCCCCTGCATCAGCAGGTGGACTCTCAACCACTGCACCACCAGGGAAGCCCAACACTGTTCATTTTTTAAGTTGCATTGTTTTATACAAAAAGTAAGATAATTTTTTTTTATGGAGAGAAGTCTATAGAAAATAAAATGAATTTAAAAAAATAAAGTCTTTGCAGTGACCTCCAAATTTTAAATACCTTCAGTAACAGATAGTGAATAGAACACATGTATATACTTATCCCTCTCTCTCACAAAACATCAAAAAATGAACAGCAGAAGAGGAGTGTTTAAAGATATAAAACCTCAAAGAAAAGAAGAGCTGGAGAGAAAATAGCAGAGAGAACTGTCAAAAATAAGTTAGCACAGGGCAGACAGCAGAAGCAAGAAGAACTACAATTCTGCAGTCTGTGGAAGGAAAACCACATTCACAGAAAAACAGACAAAATGAAAAGGCAGAGGACTTTGTACCAGATGAAGGAACAAGATAAAACCCCAAAAAAGCAATTAAATGAAGTGGAGATTGGCAACCTTCCAGAAAAAGAATTCAGAATAATGATACTGAAGATGATCCAGGACCTCGGAAAAAGAATGGAGGCAACGATTGAGAAGATGCAAGAAATGTTTAACAACGACCTAGAAGAATTAAAGAACAAACACCTAAAAGAATTAAAGAACAAACAAACAGAAATGAACACTACAATAACTGAAATGAAAAATACACTTGAAAGAATCAATAGCAGAATAACTGAGGGAGAAGAACAGATAAGTGACCTGGAAAACAGAATGGTGGAATTCACTACCACGGACCAGAAAAAAGAAAAAAGAATGAAGAGAAATGACAGGCTAAGAGACCTCTGGGACAACATTAAATACAACAACATTCACATTATAGGGGTCCCAGAAGGAAAAGAGAGAGAGAAAGGACGCGAGAAAATATTTGAAGAGATCATAGTCAAAAACTTCCCTAAAATGGGAAAGGAAATAGCCACCCAAGTCCAGGAAGCACAGAGAGTCCCAGGCAGGATAAACCCAAGGAGAAACACACCGAGACACACAGTAATCAAATTGGCAAAAATTAAAGACAAAGAAAAATTATTGAAAACAACAAGGGAAAAATGACAAATAATATACAAGGGAACTCCCAAAAGCTTAACAGCTGATTTCTCAGCAGAAACTCTACAAGCTAGAAGGGAGTGGCATGATATACTTAAAGTGATGAAAGGGAAGAACCTACAACCAACATTACTCTACCCAGCAAGGATCTCATTCAGATTCAATGGAGAAATCAAAAGCTTTACAGACATACAAAAGCTAAGAGAATTCTGCACCACCAAACCACCTCTACAACAAATGCTAAAGGAACTTCTCTAAGTGGGAAACACAACAGAAGAAAAGGACCTACAAACACAACCCCAAAACAATTAAGAAAATGGTCATAGGAAGATACATATCGATAATTACCTTAAGCGTGAATGGATTAAATGCTCCAACCAAAAGACTCAGGCTTGCTGAATGACACAAAACCAAGACACATATATATGCTGTCTACATGAGACCCACTTCAGACCTAGGGACACATACAGACTGAAAATGAGGGGATGGAAAAAGAAGTTCAGTGCAAATGGAAATCAAAAGAAAGGTGGAGTAGCAATACTCATAGCAGATGAAATAGACTCTAAAATAAAGAATGTTACAAGAGACAAGGAAGAACACTACATAATGATCAAGGGTTCAATTCAAGAAGATAAAACAATTATAGGAGCACTTCAATACATACGGCAAGTGCTAACAGCTATAAAAGAGGAAATCGACAGTGACACAGTAAGAGTGGGGAACTTTAACACCTCACTTACACCAATGGACTGATCATTCAGACAGAAAATTAATAAGGAAACAGAAGCTTTAAATGACACAATAGACCAGATAGATTTAATTGATATTTATAAGACAGTCCATCCCAAAACAGCAGATTACACTTTCTTCTCAAGTGCACATGGAACATTCCCCAGGAGAGATCACATCTAAGGTCACAAATCAAGCCTAAGTAAATATAAGAAAAGTGAAGTCATATCAAGCCTCTTTTCAGACCACAGTGATATGAGATTGCAAATGAATTACAGGGAAAAAAACGTAAAAAACACGAACACATGGAGGTTAAACAATACGTTACTAAATAACCAAGAGATCACTTAGGAAATCAAAGAGGAAATAAAAAAATACCTAGAGAAAAATGACAATGAAAACACAATGATCCAAAACCTATGGGATGCAGCAAAAACACTTCTAAGAGGGAAGTTTATAGGTATACAAGCCTAACTCACGAAACAAGAAAAATCTCAATAAATAATCTAACCATACACCTAAAGGAAGTAGAGAAAGAAGAACAAACAAAACCCAAAGTTAGTAGAAGGAAAGAAATCATAAAGATCAGAGCAGAAATAAGTGAAATAGAAACAAAGAAAACAATAGCAAAGATCAATAAAACTAAAACCTGGTTCTTTGAGAAGATAAACAAAATTGATAAACCTTTAACCAGACTCATCAAGAAAAAGAGGGGGAGGACTCAAATCAATAAAATTAGAACTGAAAAAGGAGAAGTTACAACAGACACCACAGAAATACAAAGCATCATAAGAGACTACTACAAGCAACTCTAGGTGAATAAAATGGACAACCTAGAAGAAATGGACAAATTCTTAGAAAGGTATAACCTTCCAAGACTGAACCAGGAAGAAATAGAAAATATGAACAGACAAATCATAAGTAATGAAATTGAAACTGTGATTAAAAATCTTCCAACAAACAAAAGTCCAGGACCAGGTGGCTTCACAGGTGAATTCCATCAAACATTTACAGATGAGCTAACACCCATCCTTCTCAAACTCCTCCAAAAAACTGGAGAGGAAAGAACACTCCCAAACTCATTCTATGAGGCCACCATCACCCTGATACCAAAAGCAGACATAGGTACTACAAAAAAAGAAAATTACAGACCAATATCACTGATGAATATAGATGCAAAAGTCCTCAACCAAATACTAGCAAACATAATCCAACAACACATTAAAAGGATCATACACCATGATCAAGTGGGATTTATCCCAGGGATGCAAGGATTCTTCAATATATGCAAATCGATCAATGTGATATACCACATTAACAAACTGAAGAAGGAAAACCATATGATCATCTCAACAGATGCTAAATAGCTTGTGACAAAATTCAACACACATGTATGATAAAAACTCTCCAAAAAATGGGCATAGAGGGAAGCTACCTCAATATAATAAAGGCCATATATGACAAACCCACAGCAAACATCATTCTCAATGGTGAAAAACTGAAAACATTTCTTCTAAGATCAGGAACAAGATAAGGATGTCCACTCTCGCCACTATTATTCAACATAGTTTTGGAAGTCCTAGCCACGGCAATCAGAGAAGAAAAAGAAATAAAAGGAATACAAATTGGAAAAGAAGAAGTAAAACTGTCACTGTTTGCAGATGACATGATACTATACATAGAGAGTCCTAAAGATGCCAGAAAACTACTAGAGGTAATCAGTGAATTTGGTAAAGTTGCAGGATACAAAATTAATGCACAGAAATCTCTTGGATTCCTATATACTAACAATGAAAGATCAGAAAGAGAAATTAAGGAAACAATTCCATTAACCATTGCAACACAAAGAATAAAATACCTAGGAATAAACCTACCTAAGGAGGTAAAACAGCTGTACTCAGAAAACTATAAGACACTGATGAAAGAAATCAAAGATGACACAAATGGATGGAGAGATATACCATGTTCTCGGATTGGAAGAATCAATATTGTGAAAATGACTATACTACCCAAAGCAATCTACAGATCCAGTGCAATCCCTATCAAATTACCAGTGGCATTTTTTACAGAACTAAAACAAAAAATCTTAAAATTTGTATGGAGACACAAAAGACCCCAAATAGCCAAAGCAGTCTTGAGGGAAAAAAATGGAACTTGAGGAATCAGACACCCTGACTTCAGTCTATACTACAAAACTACAGTAATCAAGACAGTATGGTACTGGCACAAAAACAGAAATATAGATCAATGGAACAAGATAGAAAGCCCAGAGATAAACCCACGCACCTATAGTCAACTAATCTATGACAAAGGAGTCAAGGATATACAATGGAGAAAAGACAGTCTCTTTGATAAGTGCTGGGAAAACTGGACAGCTACATGTAAAAGAATGAAATTAGAACACTCCCTAACACCATACACAAAAATAATCTCATAATGGATTTGAGACCTAAATGTAAGACTGGACACTATACAACTCTTACAGAAAAACACAGGAAGAACACTCTTTGACATAAATCACACCTCCTAGAGTAATGGATCCACCTCCTAGTAACGATCCACCTCCTAGAGTAATGGAAATAAAAACAAAAATAAACAAATGGGACCTAATGAAACTTCAAAGCTTTTGCAAAGCAAAGGATACTACAAACAAGCCGAAAAGACAACCCTCAGAATGGGAGAAAATATTTGCAAATGAATCAATGGACAAAGGATTAATCACCAAAATATATAAACAGCTCATGCAGCTCAATATTATAAAAACAAACAACCCAATCCAAAAATGGGCAGAAGATGTAAATAGACATTTCTCCAAGGAAGACATACAGATGGCCAAGAAGCACATGAAAAGCTGCTTAACATCACTAATTATTAGAGAAATGTAAATCAAAACTACAATGAGGTATCACCTCACACCAGTTAGAATGGGCATCATCAGAAAAGCTACAAACAACAAATGCTGGAGAGGGTGTGGAGAAAAGGGTACCCTCTTGCCCTGTTGGTGGGAATGTAAATTGATACAGTCACTATGGAGAACAGTATGGAGGTTCCTTAAAAAACTAAAAATAGAATTACCATATGACCCAGCAATCCCACTACTGGGCACATACCCAGAGAAAACCATAATTCAAAAAGACACATGCACCCCAATGTTCATTGCAGCACTATTTATAATAGCCAGGACATGGAAGCAACCTAAATGAATGCCCATCAACTGAAGAATGGATAAAGAAGTTGTGGTACATATATACAATGGAATATTACTCAGCCATAAAAAGGAATGAAATTGGGTCATTTGTGGTGATCTGGATGGACCTAGAGACTGTCATACAGAGTGAAGTAAGTCAGAAAGAGAAAAACAATATCGTATATTAACACATATATGTGGAACCTAGAAAAACGGTACAAATGAACCCATCTGCAGGGCAGAAATTGAGACACAGATGTAGAGAACAAACATATGGACACAAAGGCAGGAGAGTGGTGGTGGGCGGAGTGGTGGTGGGATGAATTGGGAGATTGGGATTGACATGTATACACTAATATGTATAAAATAGATAACTAATAAAAACCTACTGTATAAAAAAATAAAATTCAAAAATTCAAAAAATAAATGTTAGTATCTGGAAAGCATATGATCAGGTAAGTGGTAACTGACTTTTTAGCAGACCAGAAGAAGCTGAAAAGTAAGTGCCTATAGCTGGGAACATCAAGAAGCAGACTCATTCATTTGGCAAAACCTTGGAAAGCCTCAGGAATTGGAGGTGCCAGTGGGAGTCACAAATAGGAGGCTTGGTTAAAAGTTCAAATAAGAAACAGGCCCCTTCCCTCTATCCCCCCGCAGCTCCTAACTACCGCGTGAAGCAACATGACCACCTTCCCCAACTCAAAAGAAGGCTAGACATTTTTCCTTTGTAGATTTTGAACTAGAGGGACTCTGGACTTGAAGTTACTAAGCACAAATAAGGGCTAGAGTGCCATACTAAAAAACGGTGAATTAAATTAAAAATCTGTATTCTGAATAATAAGAATTAACCTGTTCTCCTATGTAGCTCTGAGAACACTGTCTGTAGCATTCTGGGATATCTGGCTGGATATCTTCTGATAACTGTTGAAGCCCAACAAATGATTTCTTGATCATATAGTAAATGTATAATTTAATTCATAAATTTTTAAATGTACAATTTAAATGTATTTAAATGTATAATTTTTACATGGTCAGCTATGCCATGTGTCAGGCCCCCTATTCAGAAAGCAGGGGAAAAAAAGGGTCACTAAAAATGTTAAAATATAAAGTTTTTTCCTATCTTTCTCAGTCTCTCTTTCAACTTGTTATGGTGTTTGTATTTGCTATTTAACACTTTCTAAGGAAAGAAAAATTTTTAATTTAAATTATTACCTTGATTTTCACCATTCATCTTTGTATTGTACAATACCAGTTTTAAATGCAAATATGAGAACATTTAATTCATATACAGAATCACCAAAATTATTCAATTTGTATTTTGTAGCTCATACATGCATATGTATTTTGTTCTTACCAAAACAGTGGAACCGATACATAAAACTAACTTAATTATTTATTTCAAGTCTTGATATGCATACATTCTACCAATACTCTCTACTTCTGGCTTATTGGTGTCATCACTTTCACCATAAGTGTTTTACAAATACTGCAAAGTAACAGGAGTAAGAAAGACTATGACAGGTTTCCATGCTCATTTGTGTTACTTAGAATGTCACTGCCTTCTTTCTGCATTAGAAACAATTCTGGTTCAAACAGAAAATGTGGCTTCTAGGGTTTGTCTGTTCCCACTTGGTCATAGACATTAACTTGCTTACTTCTACCACAGTTGAGTCTCACTAAATTCTCAGGCACTGTAATTATGTGTTTATGGGGCATCTTGAACACTGTATGTGAATGGGCAGCAAGTAATAGCAGATATATTGCACATATTCCAGTGTTTCAACAGACTTTAACTGTAATACACAAGTTCAGAGATAAAATTATTAAGAATTTTGGGGTCTTCCCTGGTCGTGCAGTGGTTAAGAATCCGCCTTCCAGGGATTCCCTTGTGGCACAGTGGTTGAGAGTCCGCCTGCTGATGTAGGGGACATGGGTTCGTGCCCCGGTCCAGGAAGATCCCACATGCTGCGGAGCGCTAGGCCTGTGAGCCATGGCCGCTGAGCCTGCGCGTCCAGAGCCTGTGCTCTGCAACGGCAGAGGCCACAACAGTGAGAGGCTCACGTACCGCAAAAAAAAAAGAATCCGCCTTCCAATGCAGGGGACACGGGTTCAAGCCCTGGCCCGGGAAGATCCCACGTGCCGTGGAGCCACTAAGCCTGTGCACCACAACTACTGAGCTTCCGATCTAGAGCCCGCGAGCTACAACTACTGAGCCTGCATGCCTAGAGCCCATGCTCCACAACAAGAGAAGCCACCGCAATAAGAAGCCTGCACACCACAGTGAAGAGTAGCCCCTGCTTGCTGCAACTAGAGAAAGCCCAAGCGCAGCAACAAAGACCCAGTGCAGCCAAATATTAATAATTTAATTTTTTAAATTATTAAGAATTTCAAGATAGGGCTTCCCTGGTGGTGCAGTGGTTAGGAATCTGCCTGCCAATGCAAGGGACACAGGTTCGAGCCCTGACCCGGGAAGATCCCACATGCCATGGAGCAACTAGGTCCATGCACCGCAACTACTGAGCCTGAGCTCCAGAGCCTGCAAGCCACAACAACTGAGCCCATGTGACACAACTACTGAAGCCCGCACGCCTAGAGCCTGTGCTCCACAAGAAGAGAGGCCACAACAATGAGAAGCCCGCGCACCACACCGAAGAGTAGCCCCCGCTCACCGCAACTAGAGAAAGCCCGCACACAGCAACAAAGATCCAACACAGCCAAAAATAAATAAATAAATTTATTTTAAAAAAAAAAAAAAAGAGGGCTTCCCTGGTGGCGCAGTGGTTGAGAGTCCGCCTGCCGATGCAGGGGACGCGGGTTCATGCCCCTGTCTGGGAAGATCCCACATGCCACGGAGCAGCTGAGCCATGGCCACTGAGCCTGCGCGTCCAGAGCCTGCGCTCCGCAACGGGAGAGGCCACAAGAGTGAGAGGCCCGCGTACCGCAAAAAAAAAAAAAAAAAAAAAAAGAATTTCAAGTTAGCAACAGAACATTAAACCAAGTGAACAATTGTGTTAATTATTCACTAATCAATGAATTATTCATTCATAAGTCATGAATAATTATGTATGCCTTCTGGATATCTTCCTTAGTGATATGTTTGTTAAAAACGTTTGCTTGGGGCGTCCCTGGTGGTGCAGTGGTTGAGAGTCCACCTGCCGATGCAGGGGACACGGGTTCGTGCCCCAGTCCGGGAAGATCCCACATGCCACGGAGCGGCTGGCCCGTGAGCCATGGCTGCTGAGCCTGCGCGTCCAGAGCCTGTGCTCCGCAACGGGAGAGGCCACAACAGTGAGAGGCCCGCGTACCGCAAAAAAAAACCAAAACAAAACAAAACAAAAAACTTTTGCTCAGTTTTAAAAGTTGTTTGTTTTCTCATTATTTTTTTTTTTTTTTTTCTTTTTGCGGTATGCGGGCCTCTCACTGTTGTGGCCTCTCCCGTTGCGGAGCACAGGCTCCGGATGCGCAGGCCCAGCGGCCATGGCTCACGGGCCCAGCCGCTCCGCGGCATATGGGATCCTCCCGGACCGGGGCACGAACCCGTATCCCCTGCATCGGCAGGCGGACTCTCAACCACTGCGCCACCAGGGAGGCCCTGTTTTCTCATTATTGAGTTTTAAGAGTTCTTTATATATTCTGGATATAAGTTCTTAATCAGATGTCTTTTTAACAACTATTTTCTCCCGATCTTTGGCTTGTTCTTTTTCATTTTTGCAAGAGGGTCTTTTGAAGAACACAAGGTTTTAATTTTGATAAAATTTATCAATATTTTTCTTTTATGGATCATGCTTTTTATGTCCTAAGAAATCTCTGCTAACCAAAGGTCACAAGAATTTTCTTCTATGTTTTCTTCTAAAATTTTTATAGCTTTCACATTTTGGTCTATGATACATTTCAAGTTAATTTTTTTATATAATAGAGGTAAGTTTCAGGTTCAACTTTTTGCATATGATGTTCAATTGTGTCAGCACCATTTGTTGAAAATCTGTTACATCATTGAATCACCCTGTCATCTTTGTTGAAAACCATTTGGCCATGGTTATGCGGGCATCTTTTTGTGTTTATTTTTTATTTATTTATTTATTTTGGCTGTGCCGGGTCTTACTTGTGGCACACAGGATCTTGGTTGCGGCATGTTTTTTTTAGTTGCAGCATGCATGTGGGATCTAGTTCCCTGACCAGGGATCAAACCCTGGTCCCCTGCATTGAGAGCAGAGAGTCTTACCCACTGGACCACCAGGGAAGTCCCTGTGTTCTCTTTATCTGTATGTCTATCCTTACTCTAAAACTGCACTGTCTTGAATACTGTAGCCTTATAAGTATTGAAATCAGGTAGTATGAGACTTTTCACTTTTTCTATTTTAAAATAATTTTTCCTGTACTAGATCCTTTGCATTTCCAAACAAATTTTAGAGTATGCCTGTCAATTTCTACCTGAAAAGTTGCCTCAATTTTTATTTGAATTGCATTGATTCTATGACAAACGTGAGATAAATTTACATCTTAGAAAAGAGCAAGTCTTTCAATCTATGAACATGGCATATCTCTCAATTTATTAGGTCTTCTTTCATTTCTCTCACCAATGTTTTATAGTTTTCAGTGTATAAATCTTCCACATTTTCTTATTTATTCCATAATATTCATGTTTTGATGCTGTTGTGATACTTTTAATATTCCAATTTCTAATTGCTTATGGCAAATATACAGAAATATAACTGATTTTGTATCCAGTGAACCACCTAAATACACTCATTAATTTTGGTAAATTCTTTTGTGGCTTTTTGGGTTTTGAGGGAGACAATAATGCTATCTGAAAATATGAGTTTTATTTCTTCCTTTCTGTTTTGTGTGCATTTTATTTATTTTCTTGCCTTACTGCTCTGACCAGCGTGTCCAATACAATATTTAACATAAATAATTTGAGCTGAGACCTATTTGCTATTCCTGATCTTAGAACTAAACATCTTTCACCGTTAAGTATGACATTAACTCTAGTTTTTTTTCTAGTGTATCAAGTTGAGGACATTATCTTCATAATTTGCTGAGTGTTTTTTTTTTTAATCATGAGTGACTATTAAAGTTTTTTCAAACCTTTTCGTATACTAAGATGATCATATTTTTTTTTCTTTTTTTGCCTGTTAATATGGTGAATTACATTGATTGCTTTTCAAATTGCAAACTCTGCATTTCTGGAATAATCCCCACTTGGTTATGGTGTAGCAATTCATTCAAACATAAAAATATAGACAAGGATTCTAGGACATTTGAGAGGAGACTCTAACATGAAAGATAAGACCAAAATAAACAGGGGGAAAAAAAGGCACGTGGAAAAAAGAGAGTACAATGAACAGAGAAAATATTCAAAAGTAGCATTGGTACCTTCAATGAGATAAAATGCCCTAGGAAAAATAACACAACACTTTTGTTTTTTTGGGGGGGGGGTACGCAGGCCTCTCACTGTTGTGGCCTCTCCCGTTGCGGAGCACAGGCTCCGGATGCGCAGGCTCAGCGGCCATGGCTCACGGGCCCAGCCGCTCCGCGGCATGTGGGATCTTCCCGGACCGGGGCACAAACCCGTGTCCCCTGCATCGGCAGGTGGACTCTCAACCACTGCGCCACCAGGGAAGCCCAACACTGTATATTTTTAAAAGAATTATTCGAAGAACTTAAAAGAGTTCCTGTAATTAAAATTTTTTTAATGACATTAAAATTTTTTCCAGAAAATAGAGGAAAAAAGAGCAGAAAATTAAGAAGGGGGTCGGGGGAGAACATAAGAAAATTAGAGGATCAGCATGTGATTGATGGTAGTTCCACAAAGAGAGAGCAGAGATATGGGGCAGTGGGGGCGGTCATCACAGGAAGAAATATTTTGAATCAAATGTATCCAGTGGGTTCTTCTTTCCCTACCTCTGCAATCAGATCAGGTAGCTCTCCAGAAAATTAGTTGATTTGCCTAATGTGTCCAATCTTACTGAGAGCAGATTTGTGTTTCTAATAGACAATTTAGAGATATTTAGCTACATAGAAAACTGGGCAGATAAACAAAAAAGAGACAATTATTTACTCTAAGAGAAAAAGAAAATAGTACAAGAAAAGGAATATTCTGAATATAAATGAATATACTAATACAATATGTGGCTCAGTTTTGAGCAATGACATGGTCATAGTCACTATAAAGGTGGAATATTTTTTTAAATGCATGTCTGATACTGTAAAACCCAAGCTTCATTTTGTTTAATATTTATTTATTTGGCTGTGTCAGGTCTTAGTTGCAGCCCTCAGATCTTCGTTGTGGTGCAAGGGCTTCTCACAAGTTGTGGTGCACAGGCTCTAGAGCGCATGGGCTCAGTAGTTGCAGTGCAGGCTTAGTTGCCCCGTGGCATGTGGGATCTTAGTTCCCCGACCAGGGATCGAACCCACAACCCCTGCATTGGAAGGTGGATTCTTAACCACCAGACCACCAGAGAAGACCCATAAATGTTGAATATTAACATAAGCAAAAATAATGATAATTGTATAGGCAAAATGGGAGGAATAAAAGTCTAATGGATGGGGCCTCCCTGGTGGCGCAGTGGTTGAGAGTCCGCCTGCCGATGCAGGGGATACGGGTTCGTGCCCCGGTCTGGGAGGATCCCATATGCCGCGGAGCGGCTGGGCCCGTGGGCCATGGCCGCTGGGCCTGCGCATCCGGAGCCTGTGCTCCGCAACGGGGGAGGCCACAACAGTGAGAGGCCCGCATACCGCAAAAAAAAAAAAAAAAAAAAAAAAAAGTCTAATGGATGAAACATAAAGCTGAAAATTTTTTACTGTAATTGCATTTATTTAGCAAATGTTTATAGAATACTTACTATGTGCTAGGCAGTAAATGCTCCACAAATGCTATTCATTTAATCCTCATATTGGCTCCATGAGTTGGTACTATTACTTTTTTTTTTTGGCTGCACTACACCACGGCTTGTGGGATCTTAGTTCCCTGACCAGGGATTGAATCTGGACGCTGGGCAGTGAGAGCGTGGAGTCCTAACCACTGGATGCCAGGGAATTACCAGGTTGGTACTATCATTAATTCCAATTTGCTGATGAGGGAACAAAGTCACAGAAAACTTAGTTAACTTCCCCAAGACCAGTGGTTCGCAGCTGGGGGTTACATTTGGCAATGCCTGAAGACATTTTTAGTCATTATAGGTGGGGTGAGGGTGCTACTGGCATCTAATTGGTAGAGAACAGGGATACTGCTACACATCCTACAATGCACAGGATAGCTCCACACAACAAAAAATTATCTGGCACAAAATGTCAATTGTGCCTGTTAAGAGACACCGACAAGATGAACAGAAATGGTGAGTAGCAGAGCTGGGATTTGAATCCTAGCAGCTCTTGCCACCTTACTACGTTGACTGTCAATAGCAGCTCAAACATGTCATTTAGAAACATGAAGGTAATATCAGAAGAAAGAGCTGGAAAAGTTAAAAGTAGTTGCCTGTATGGAGCGATAACCTTGGGTAGGGAGTAAAGGCCAATAGAATATTTTTGTGTGTGTTGTTAGTTGTTGGTTATTAGGTTTTGTTGTTCTTGTTGTAGAAGGTCTGAAGAACTACGTGAATTATATTTATTTTTAAATGTTAAAATGGTTATGAGCATTCAAATCATAGACTAATTTTAACTTAATCATTGTTTCTCATATTTTCGAAGTGTTTAGTAATACGCATTTTATAAGAGCTGTCTCTCAGTAAATTTTGGTTGAATAAATGGAAGGAAGGAAAAATATTCATGAAGGACAGAATACACAAAAAGAGAACTTTCATCTTGATTGACATCTTGCATATCAAGTTCTAACTTGCAACATAATGAAGCATTTCAGACAGAAAATCCTGAAGATCTGGATTCCTAACGGAAAAACTATTTCAAACCTAATTATAAGCAAACAAGAATAAACAGCTTTACTAGATAATGCTAGATTACCAACTCTATCATTACATATATAAAAGCATCCATAATAGAGGAACAATGAAGTTATTTAAAACAAACAAACAAACAAACATTGAAAGCAAGTGAAATAAGGATGACTGTTATTATTCCTTTTTTATTTTTATTTTTTGGCCATGACACGTGGCTTGCAGGATCAAACCCAGGGCCTGGCAGTGAAAGCACCGAGGGATGACTTATTTTTAATAACTATTTTTAAATTCATAAATATCATGCAATCTTTAAAAATCTGTACAGAAAATACAAATCTAACTTGGAAGCTCACCAAACCCCTCAATATCTTGTACCAGTAACAATACATCTTTAACTTAACAGCATATACTGCAGAGAAGAGGAAGATGCCAAGTTCATGTCACTACTAGAGCAACAGATTGGATCAATAGATTACCTCACTCTTTATTCTCAGAGAAAACAAAAGCCATCTGCAAGAATCTTCCCCATCTCTATTTCCTCCCCCAAACTCTATTTTCTTCCTTTGGCTATCTCTGTTTAAGGTTCTGTATGTGTGCCTGTTTTTCTCCCTGACTATGTAATTTCACATTTTCAAAAAGCAAAAAAGAGGGGCTTCCCTGGTGGCGCAGTGGTTGAGAGTCCACCTGCTGATGCAGGGGACACGGGTTCATGCCCCAGTCCAGGAAGATCCCACATGCCGTGGAGCGGCTGGGTCCATGAGCCATGGCCACTGGGCCTGTGCGTCCGGAGCCTGTGCCCTGCAACAGAAGAGGCCACAACAGTGAGAAGCCCGTGTACCGCAAAAAAAAAAAAAAAAAAAAAGCAAAAAAGACATCAAAATGTATACAGTAATTAGTGCTGCTTCTGCTGCTGTCCACATTCAGTCCATTCCTCCCTGTCCCCTAGAGGTAACCATTTGTAACAGCATGGATTCTCTTAGTATTTCTTCATGTAAATACAAGCAAATCGAGATATGTACATATATATATATATTTCCTTATATTTCCCATATGCACTGTTCTATTTCTTGCTTTATTTCACATAAAGATACTTCGAATAAAATTTAATTATGGTAGCTAAAGTCTGGCCATCTTAGAAACACTCATTGTATAACAAATGAGAAAATTTAAGTCCAGGGAGATTATGTCTCTATTAAAGAGATGTAATTATTATTTAACAATTATTTAACAACTATTAAATAATTATTTAACAATTTAAAAAAGTTTTTCAGTTCTTAGGTACACTAAAAGAAAAATATTTTTAAAATCAAGTGTACATTTTCTATGTTTTTAGAAGTTACTAGGTGGGCTTCCCTGGTGGCGCAGTGGTTGAGAATCCGCCTGCCAATGCAGGGTACACGGGATTGAGCCCTGGTCCAGGAAGATCCCACATGCCGCGGAGCAACTAAGCCTGTGCGCCACAACTACTGAGCCTGCACTCTAGAGCCCATGAGCCACAACTACTGAGCCTGTGTGCCAAAACTACTGAACCCTGCATGCCTAGAGCCTGTGCTCCGCAACAGGAGAAGCCACCTCAATGAGAAGCCCGTGCACTGCAACAAACAGTAGTCCCAGCTCGCTGCAACCAGAGAAGAGACTGCATGCAGCAATGAAGACCCAGCAGAGCCAAAAAAAAAAAAAAAAAGTTACTACTTAAGCCAACTCAATAAAAATTTGTACCTAAACAAATACTATGTTTGGAAACAAAGTCACAATTAGACCTAATAATATCCCTTGTATTAAATAAAAATAAATCAGTGGTTTTAAAACGTGGCTAATTTTTTTTATCATTTTCTGTACTGCTAAATAGTAATTACTTAAAATTTCAATAATAAGCTTCTTTATCAAAGATTTTAATCTCTTATATTAAAAAATCATTCTTGATATAGTCAAAGATCATAAAACAAATGCTAAAAGCTTAAGTAAACACATTGAATTCAAATGTTTTCAACAAGATTTTAATGGGAAATTAAGGGGCTTAGAACTGTGTAAATACTTAAACCCTCCCACCTTCTTTCTACTATCTATTTCCCATCCCCCAACCCTATGCAACCTGGACTGCTCAGCTGGAAACATATTTCTTTAAGTGGAGCTCAGAATGGGGACTTGGTAGAGGAGAGAAAGAAAAATGCAGCACATAACAACCATCCACCAAGTTAACTCGGGAATACTACTCTTCACACTGCTCCAGTAAGGCTGATTTGGCCTGGAGCTGTGAAATCAAAGGAGAGTGAGTTTCTCTGTGGCCCTTCCAAGATTCTTCCAAAGACCAAAGCCTATTTTATGCTCTCAGTAAAACCACTATTCTATGGCCAATAGTATTTGAATGAATGGTTTTCTATTCCAATGCAAATTAATACTGTCTTTGGGATATATATTAAATTTATGAGTCCCTTTTATTTCAAGTGAGAAAAGAAATTACTTTGAAAATAGAGAGATGACCC
Source organism: Mesoplodon mirus (assembly GCF_964341445.2). Lineage (NCBI taxonomy): Eukaryota > Metazoa > Chordata > Mammalia > Artiodactyla > Ziphiidae > Mesoplodon > Mesoplodon mirus. The sequence goes on along the minus strand of NC_138977.1, from coordinate 36,084,225 downwards.
AGCAGATAGTCACAAGTCATTGCAACACATCTGCTTGAATTTTTTAAGTCATATAGGCATACGCTTGTCTCAAATAAAAGACTACTAAAAGAAAGGAGAAGATCAGCTGAACGCCTTAAAACAGGGAATGATGTGACTTCCCTGGCAGTCTAGTCGTGAAGACACTGCAGGGGGCGAGGGTTCTATCCCTGGACAGGGAACTAAGATCCCGCATGCTGCTCGGTGCAGCCACAAAAAAACAAACAAACCCCCCCCCCAGAAAACAGGGAAAGAAAAAATTTCAACGTATATAAAATAATTAGAAGAAATTAAAACAGAAATTAAATAAGCAGAGAAGGTATTTGCCCCTTACAACTTTCCAGAGGTTAAAAAGAATAATGTGCTATCAAAAATACGATAGACCACATTCACAGAAAGATAGACAAGATGAAAAGGCAGAGGGCTATGTACCAGATGAAGGAACAAGATAAAATCCCAGAAAAACAAATAAATGAAGTGGAGACAGGCAAACTTCCAGAAAAAGAATTCAGTATAATGATACTGAAAATGATCCAGGACCTCGGAGAAGAATGGAGGCAATGATAGAGAAGATGCAAGAAATGTTTAACAAAGACCTAGAAGAATTAAAGAACAAACAAACAGAGATGAACAATAAAATAACTGAAATAAAAACTACACTAGAAGGAATCAATAGCAGAATAACTGAGGCAGAAGAACGGATAAGTGACCTGGAAATCAGAATGGTGGAATTCACTGCTGCAGAACAAAATAAAGAAAAAAGAATGAAAAGAAATGAAGACACCCTAAGAGACCTCCAGGATTACATTAAACGCAACAACATTAGCATTATAGGGGTCCCACCCAGAAGGAGAAGAGAGAGAGAAAAGACCAGAGAAAATATTTGAACAGATTATAGTCGAAAACTTCCCTAACATGGGAAAGGAAATAGCCACCCAAGTCCAGGAAGCGCAGAGAGTCCCATACAGCATAAACCCAAGGAGAAACACACTGAGACACACGGTAATCAAACTGGCAAAAATTAAAGACAAAGAAAAATTATTGAAAGCAGCAAGGGAAAAATGACAAATAACATACAAGGGAACTCCCAAAAGCTTAACAGCTGATTTCTCAGCAGAAACTCTACAAGCCAGAAGGGAGTGGCGTGATATACTTAAAGTGATGAAAAGAAAGAAGCTACAACCAACATTACTCTACCCAGCAAGGATCTCATTCAGATTCGATGGAGAAATCAAAAGCTTTACAGACATACAAAAGCTAAGAGAATTCTGCACCACCAAACCACCTCTACAACAAATGCTAAAGGAACTTCTCTAAGTGGGAAATATAACAGAAGAAAAGGACCTACAAATACAACCCCAAAACAATTAAGAAAATGGTCATAGGAAGATACATATCGATAATTACCTTAAGCGTGAATGGATTAAATGCTCCAACCAAAAGACACAGTCTCGCTGAGTGACACAAAAACAAGACCCATATATATGCTGTCTACATGAGACCCACTTCAGACCTAGGGACACAAAGACTGAAACTGAGGGGGTGGAAAAAGATATTCCATGCAAATGGAAATCAAAAGAAAGCTGGAGTAGCAATACTCATATCAGATAAAGTAGACTTTAAAATAAAGAATGTTACAAGAGACAAGGAAGGACACTACATAATGATCAGGGGATCAATCCAAGAAGAAGATATAACAATTATAAATATATATGCACCCAACATAGGAGCACCTCAATACATAAGGCAACTGCTAACAGTTATAAAAGAGGAAATCGACAGTAACACAATAATAGTGGGGGACTTTAACACCTCACTTATACCAATGGACAGATTATCCAAAATAAAAATAAATATGGAAACAGAAGCTTTAAATGACACAATAGACCAGATAGATTTAATTGATATTCATAGGATATTCCATTCAAAAACAGCAGATTACACTTTCTTCTCAAGTGCGCATGGAATATTCTCCAGGATAGATCACATCTTGGGTCACAAATCAAGCCTCAGTAAATTTAAGAAAATTGAAATCATATCAAACATCTTTTCTGACCACAACGCTATGAGATTAGAAATGAATTACAGGGAAAAAAATGCAAAAAACACAAATACTTAGAGGCAAATAATACCTTACTAAATAACCAAGAGATCACTGAAAAAAATCAAAAGGAAATCAAAAAATACCTAGAGACAAATGACAATGAAAACACAATGATCCAAAACCTATGGGATGCAGCAAAAACAGTTCTAAGAGGGAAGTTTATAGCTATACAAGCCTACCTCAAGAAACAAGAAAAATCTCAAATAAACAATCTAACCTTACACCTAAAGGAACTAGAGAAAGAAGAACAAACAAAACCCAAAGTTAGCAGAAGGAAAGAAACCATAAAGACCAGAGCAGAAATAAATGAAACAGAAACAAAGAAAACAATAGCAAAGATCAGTAAAACTAAAAGCTGGTTCTTTGAGAAGATAAGAAAAATTGATAAACCACTAGCCAGACTCATCAAGAAAAAGAGGGAGAGGACACAAATCAATCAAAATAAAAATGAAAAATGACAAGTTACAACAGACACCACAGAAATACAAAGCACCCCAAGAGACTACTACAAGCAATTCTATGCCAATAACATGGACAACTGGAAGAAATGGACAAATTCTTAGAAAGGTATCACTTTCCAAGACTAAACCAGAAAGAAATAGAAAATATGAACAGACCAATCACAAGTAATGAAATTGAAATGAAATCTTCCAACAAACAAAAGTCCAGGACCAGATGGCTTCACAGGTGAATTCTATCAAACATTTAGAGAAGAGCTAACACCCATCCTTCTCAAACTCTTCCAAAAAATTGCAGAGGAAGGAACACTCCCAAACTCATTCTATGAGGCCACCATCACCCTGATACCAAAAGCAGACAAAGATACTACAAAGAAAGAAAATTACAGACCAATATCACTGATGAATATAGATGCAAAAATCCTCAACAAAATACTAGGAAACAGAATTCAACAACACATTAACAGGATCATACAACATGATCAAGTGGGATTTATCCCAGGGATGCAAGGATTCTTCAATATATGCAAATCAAACAATGTGATACACCATATTAACAAATTGAAGAATAAAAACCTTCTGATCATCTCAGTAGATGCAGAAAAAGCTTTTGACAAAATTCAACACCCATGTATGATAAAAACTCTCCAGAAAGTGAGCATAGAGGGAAACTACCTCAATATAATAAAGGCCATATACGACAAACCCACAGCAAACATCATTCTCAATGGTGAAAAACTGAAAGCACATCCTCTAAGATCAGGAATAAGACAAGGATGTCCACTCTCACCACTATTTTTCAACATAGTTTTGGAAGTCCTAGCCATGGCAATCAGAGAAGAAAAAGAAATAAAAGGAATACAAATTGGAAAAGAAGAAGTAAAACGGTCACTCTTTGCAGATGACACGATACTATACATTGAGAATACTAAAGATGCCACCAGAAAACTACTAGAGCTAATCAATGAATTTGGTAAAGGTGCAGGATACAACATTAATGCACAGAAGTCTCTTGCATTCCTATACACTAATGATGAAAAATCTGAAAGAGAAATTAAGGAAACACTCCCATTTACCACTGCAACAAAAAGAATAAAATACCTAGGAATAAACCTACCTAGGGAGACAAAAGACATGTGTGCAGAAAACTGTAAGACACTGATGAAAGAAATTAAACATGACACAAACATATGGAGAGATATATCATGTTCTTGGATTGGAAGAATCAATATTGTGAAAATGACTATACTACCCAAAGCAATGTACAGATTCAATGCAATCCCTGTCAAATTACCAATGGCATTTTTTATGGAATTAAAACAAAAAATCTTAAAATTTGTATGGAGACACAAAAGACCCTGAATAACCAAAGCAGTCTTGAGGGAAAAAAACGGAGCTGGAGGAATCAAACTCCCTGACTTCGGAGTATACTACAAAGCTACAGCAATCAAGACAATATGGTACTGGCAGAAAAACAGAAACATAGATCAATGGAACAAGATAAAAGCCCAGAGATAAACCCACACACCTATGGTCACCTAACCTATGACAAAGGAGTCAAGGATATACAATGGAGAAAAGACAGTCTCTTCAATAAGTGGTGCTGGGAAAACTGGACAGCTCCATGTAAAAGAATGAAATTAGAACACTCCCTAACACCATACACAAAAATAAACACAGAATGGATTAGAGACCTAAATGTAAGACCTGACACTGTAAAACTCTTAGAGGAAAACATAGGAAGAACACTCTTTGACATAAATCACAGCAAGATCTTTTTTGATCCACCTCCTAGAGTAATGGAAATAAAAACAAAACTAAACAAATGGGACCTAATGAAAATTCAAAGCTTTTGCACAGCAAAGGAAACTATAAACAAGCTGAAAAAGACAACTCTCAGAATGGGAGAAAATATTTGCAAACGAATCAACGGACAAAGGATTAATTTCCAAAATATATAAACCCAGAAAAAACCATAATTAAAAAAGACACATGCACCCCAATGATCATTGCAGCATTATTTACAATAGCCAGGTCATGGAAGCAACCTAAATGCCCATCGACAGACGAATGGATAAAGAAGTTGTGGTACATATATACAATGGAATATTACTAAGCCATGAAAAGGAACGAAATTGAGTCATTTGTTGAGACGTGGATGGATCTAGAAACTGTCACACAGAGTGAAGTAAGTCAGATAGAGAAAAACAAATAGTGTATATTAACGCATATATGTGGAACCTAGAAAAATGGTACAGTTGAATCGGTTTGTAGGGCAGAAATTGAGACTCAGATGTAGAGAACAAATGTATGGACACCAAGTGGGGAAAGCTGCGGGGGGTGGGGGTGGGGTGCGATTGGGATTGACATGTATACACTGATGTGTATAAAATTGATGAGTAATTAGAACCTGCTGTATAAAAAAATAAATAAATAAAATTCAAAAACTCCAGAAAAAAAAAAGTGTATTTAAAGTAAAGAGATAATGGGCTTCCCTGGTGGCGCAGTGGTTAGGAATCCACCTGCCAATGCAGGGGACACGGGTTTGAGCCCTGGTCTGGGAAGATCCCACATGCCACGGAGCAACTAAGCCCATGCGCCACAACTACTGAGCCTGCGCTCTAGAGCCAGTGAGCCATGCGCCTAGAGCCTGTGCTCCACAACAAGAGGGGATAAGCAATGAGAAGCCCACGCACTGCAACGAAGAATAGCCGCTCCCGCGACTAGAGAAAGCCCCCGCGCAGCAACAAAGACCCAACGTAGCCACAAATAAATTTTTTAAAAATGTAAAGAGATGATGTTTAGTTACTATGCTTATATATATGAACACCATAAGAATGGTTTGTATATAACTACTGTTGTCATATTTTTAGCATGTGAATCACAAAATAACCACTTTCAAAATGCGTGAATAAAGAGATTCATTTTTTCTTTTTTAATTTATTTATTTTTGGTTGCATTGGGTCTCCATTGCTGTGCACGGGGGGGCTACTCTTCGTTGTGGTGAGCGGGCTTCTCACTGCGGTGGCTTCTCTTGTTGCGGAGCACAGGCTGTAGGCGCGCAGGCTCAGTAGTTGTGGCACACGGGCTTAGTTGCTCCACAGCATGTGGCACCTTCCCGGACCAGGACTCGAACCCAGGTCCCCTGCATTGGCAGGTGGATTCTTAACCACTGCGTCACCAGGGAAGTCCCGAGATTCATTTTTGTTTGTTTGTTTTTGTTTTGTTTTGCGGTACGTGGGCCTCTCACTGCTGTGGCCTCTCCCGTTGTGGAGCACAGGCTCCGGACGCGCAGGCTCAGCGGCCATGGCTCACAGGCCCAGCCGCTCCGCAGCATGTGGGATCTTCCCGGACCGGGGCACGAACCCGTGTCCCCTGCATCGGCAGGCGGACTCTCAACCACTGCGCCACCAGGGAAGCCCCTGAGATTCATTTAGAAGTCTGTAAAAAAAAGAAAAAAAAATGATAAGAACTGTAAAATATAGATTTTATCAGCTCTCTAATAAGGAAAATTAAATCAAGATTCTTCCTTGAAAATTATGTATATTCACAAGCAGGAAATTAAAAACAAAGAAAAACAGCAAGCACTTTATCAAAACTCCATCAATGATATTTCAGTCACATGAAATCCCCCCAAATGGGTGTTCTGTCTGAACAAATTTGTATGTTCACTCTTGTTCAGTTTTGTGTAGACAACTTATCTTTCTTTGATTTGTTTGTCATCATGCATATGTGTGCTATTTTGGTGAAGATTGAGATGTAAGAATTTGAAACTCTTTATACAATCTATATCTGTAGCTTTGAAGAGACTATCAATTTTAAAAAACATTATTAATAGGAATAAAAGCATAACATAACAGTTGAACTGAATGTCCTTGTATGTTACTAGTTGGCACTGATAAGTTTCTAGAAATTATGAAAACATGGTAAATCACTCTTCAAACACTGAAGTGGCGTGTGAACCAAAAGATTTGCAGAACTGATGCCCAAATAGAAATTAATTTTTTGTTAAAATATCATTAATCAGGTGTCAAGTATAATTGGAATTCTCAGAAGCATCATAGTAAATCTGAAAGTTTTTCCTTTCTCTTCAAAAGTACAAGAAATATTTATCAACTGTGAAAGTGAAAGTAATAACAAATATCCAATCCATTTATGAAAAAATAGAAAAATAAGCCAAAAGTAATCTCTAGCTCTTTCAAAGTAAAAAACAATCCCTATTGGGAAGAACAAAATTAAATGTCCAAGGCAAAATAGCTAATACATATTTGTTTATGTTTTTAGAAGTACATTATAAAATTATATTATTTTCAAGGGCTGGATGCCATATTACTAATATAAACATAGGATTTTCAATATATGATTTACAATAGTCGTATGAAACAGACAAAATTAAGCAACAGTTTTTGCACATATAGTGCAAATATTATCAAGACTTTGGTTTTACCAAAACTATACAAACTTTAACTTCATTCATGATAATATCAAATTAACTACCCTGGCTCTTTGTTTTCCCCTCCAAAACAGGCCTCTTGTGCCTCAAAGCTATTGTGGTTTACTTAGCTGAATCTATAACCAGAGCAAGACTGAAATAATCATCTATGTCATCTAAAAAATCCCCATTTACATGACACTGTGGGGGAAGAGAGAAGCAGTGGCCTGGCACTGATGACCATCAAAAAGAAATTGGGAACTAAACCTATAGACCCTGAAAGACTAGTAATTTGATAGGAAATTTTCTATACTAACTGAGAAACCAAGGATACTTTAAAACACTTTTAAAACCAAAAATAAAATTTTTAAATTTAATCTCTTTTATATTTTTGCATTTTAGTTGATAACTTACATTTATATTTTGATTTTACTACTGTAGTTATAGTTGAACATGTTATTAATACAATTGTTGAGGTGATATAAAAATTAATATATTATTTTATTAAAATATTGCATTATTAAAATACAAATAATTCATTTAAATTTTGTTTTAGATTGAAATAGCTCATAAAGTTCTTGTTTACTTAAAGATTCATGGAAAATCTCATTGTTAATACTTCTGTATGACTTGTTCGCCCTGCTGTCACCACCCACTAAACCTTAACTCTGATTGTAGTACCCCCATGCTGGGGATACTAAAGTAGCAGACACTGATGATTGCCTTAATAAACCAATATCCATTTCCAAACCCTGTTTCCCATGCTTGTCTTCTCTTGAGGGTAGAAAAACTAAGTACTTACTTCCCTGCTATCCTTGTAGTTAGGAGGACACAATTCTGGCCAATATTATGTAGGTGAAAAAGTACTGGAGCAAAGTCTTTTTGGAAAAGCTTTTAATTTTCTGTGTATAAATATATATAAAAGGAACAACCAGGGCTGGTCCCACCCTTTTCCATCCTTCTTTTGGTCTCGAAAGAGGATCATACATCTGGAGTTATAGCAGTCCTCTTATAATTGTAAGAGGAAAACAAATAGAATTGCAGTGACCCTGGCTTGAACATCAGAAGCAGTTGCCCTACCACCTGGTTTCATGTGAGAAAAATAACCCTTTTTGTTTAAGCCACTTCTTATCAGATATTCTATTACTTGGAGTCAATAGATATTTGATGCACTGCCCTCAAAGAGTTCATATTTATGGAGAAAAACATGGTCAGATGCCCAAAATCAATGACTAGGCTTTAACTGTAAGACAGCTCTCTTATCTTAATTAAAGAGAATGATACTGATCCTCATCTCATCCTCCTGCAGTATTTTGATTATCAGAGTCTGGCTATTTGCTGAAAGGGAGGGCTGGTGATCTCTCAAAGCGTCTATTTGAATGAGTTTATGCACAGAAGTGCTTTTACTTTTGGTTCAAGGGAAAGAGTAGTATGTGTGTGAGTGCATGTATGTGTAGGGTGATGACAGTAAAGGGAAAGGCATGGCATGGTGACTACCTCCCTTTGCCCCCATCCACATAAAGTAGTTAATTTCATCAGAGACCTTGTGATATAATGAACATAAGCAATGCTGCTTCAAGAACCAAGTGACAAAGTATGGCACAATGGTGGCCTTGCTTCTACAGTTGAGCCCAGACCAGCTCTTGTTCATTGGTGAGCAGCTTTGGGAGCACTGAGAGATAATCCCCTTGAGACCAGAATGGATTCTCTTCTGGAGATATCAGCAGCGGTGGAAGCGGCAAGCTCCCTACTGCAAGTGATGTTCAGGCATTAGACTTTCAGGAGAAGGTTTGAGGACAAGAACAAAGACAAACATTACAGAGGACATATGAACTATCTCTTGGGGAATCCTGGAAATATGGGAAGTAGGTGAGACGTTTTCAGGAGTCTGGGGGCCCTGTGGGAGCGGAAGGGGCTAAATTTGTATTATTAATGTAACTCGAATCCAGTCCATACCTCAAGCTGGTGAGAGTTTTAAAGAATGATTTTTGGCTAACAGGTTGTTAGCTAACAGATACTTTAACTCTTCATCTAATTCAAATCGCCATTGGTGGTACTGAGAAGACTTCCCATTAAGAGAACTGGACAAGAGAAAGGAAGATCATTCAAAGTACAATGAAGCAAGAGAATGCTTATTGAAACCTAAGTAATTGGAGTATATTCTCTTATCAAAGGCAATAAAGTTCATTCTTCTTTGAGTTCATATTAATGGCAAAGTTTAGTAACTGTTTTGAGAGAGTAGAAAAGTCTCTTTCCCTCTCCACAGTCCAAGACTATATATGCAATATTATTATTATTTTTAAAACATCTTTATTGGAGTATAATTGCTTTACAGTGGTGTGTTAGTTTCTGCTGTATAACAAAGTGAATTAGCTATACATATACATATATCCCCATATCTCCTCCCTCTTGCGTCTCCCTCCCACTATATGCAATATTAATGTCTCTTCTATTTGCCCTTCTTCCTTTTTCTCTCTCCCTCCCTCAGTAGAGTGATATCAGCCAACAATCAACAAAGATTAATATTTTCTGAAGACATTGTGTATAAGATACTGTGTTCAGCATTACACAGGAATTTTTCAAAGTAAAATAGAAGCGCTATTAAATGACCTTCATTTAGTCAAACCATGAGATTAATGTTCTCCATTCCCTCTGTAAGACACACAGACTAAGGTCTGTGGCCTTTGAAGGTTTACTAATGGGCTATATCATTGTATACGCACATTTGTTCTTACTCCAGCTGTTACAACTACTAAGAGCCATTCATTCATTCCCTTAATAGTGTCTGAGTACCTACTATGTGACAGGCATCGTTCTAGCAGTTAGGGACACAGGAGTGAATAAAACAGACAAAAATCCTGCCCTTATGAAGCTTACATAAAAATCAATTGTTTTAGTTTTCCAAACTCTTAATGTTAGTTATTCTTGCTAATGTAATTAGGTAATTTAAATTTTATATACTTTATTAAGTATAAGTGTAAAAGATATTTTTCCTATTGCAAATGAAGTTGAAGTGGTAAATTTTATGTTATATATATTTTACAACAATTTTTAAAAGTTGAATGCTACAGAAAGGAGGCTGAAACATTGCTGAAAGAAATAGATAAGATTCAAATAAGTGGAAAGACATCTCATGTTCATGGATTGGAAGGCATTAAAAAATTAAAATGTCCATACTATTCAAAGCAGTCTACAGATTTGATACAAATTCTATGCAAATTGAAATGACATGTTTACAGAAATAAGAATACCCATCCTTAAAATAAGGTAAAAAATATAATAAAACAAAACAAAAAGAAATAATTATAAACAATAAAAAAAAAAGAAAAGAAAGACAAATTACTGCCACAAATTACCGGAAGCAAGAAAACTGGAATATATTATACAAATATAGAAATAGTCTAAGTCATATTATTTCATGAGTATCCTTAGGTTCTATGTTTCCTTTAACAAAAAACAAAACAGAAAATTGTAAATTTTGCATATGAGAAGGGTTTATGTAAAAAAGACAACCTGGAACTCTAAACAGCAGATTCATGGTCAGAAAGGCCTTGACACAGCATCAAAAGATTTGCTAATGAATGCATAATGACAGGTTTTTAGTAAAAGTAAAATGCCTAAGTTATATATGTATAATTTTTTACAGTTCCCTACTTTAACTTTTTAGATGAACCAAAGGACTGCTTAGCTTCAGTTCTCCAAGACAAATTTCCTCTCTTCATGTGGTTGTAAAGTGTGGCAGGTTCAATATTTCTCCCATTTATATGATATCATAAGCCTGGATTTTGCCCTAAACTGATAACCAGTTTCCATAAATAAGACCATTTTCCTCCTAAGTTTTCTTTTAGACATTACAGGGGAGAATGAAAAAATCAAGGCAATCAACTCTTGAGAAATTTTTTACAAAGTGATCCTTTATTTTATTAAACATTCCAATTCCACCTAACAGCACCTTTTCTTGTGCAGCAGTTCGCTCTCATCAGACAGTGTAAAATCACCCTCTTTAAGACAAAACATAAACTAGAAAGCTTAACTTCTGATTTGGTTTCCATTTCTGGGAACACACAAAAAAATCAAGATTAACAGTCATGAATCCTAAGGCAAGTCCCAGTAGGTCAGATTTAGATGACAGCATATTCACATTAAATTACTTTGTGTATGTTGAGACATGGCTAAGTTTCAAAAAGCAGAAGGGCTGTGCTTATTTGCCATACTCCCTTCAACCAAAGTGAAGAGGCGGTTACATAACCTGCCAGGGCAAGTAGTAGAAATGAGTCAGACAGGGCCAGCCCTAGAAAAAATTGTGAATTAGGCAGTTTGACTTCAGTGCCGCACCCCTTTAGTACTACATATACTTCTCTGATCCCCTCCCTTGGGATCATCAGCCCTAAGGGCCACCCTCATACTACATACCTCTTCCCCACCAAATTCCTTTCTCTCATTCTTTCTCTTCCACTCATAATGAAACTAGCTTCCCCTCATTCCTCCTTCCCCTTCATTAATTAAAATTTACCTCTCCAGTATCTCTCACCCTCCAGGTTTAAAGTGACAACTACTTAATCTGATAAATCAATCATATTAATATGCAAAGAGAGAAAGCTGGAAGGTAAAGCTTCAAACTTTTGACGGTAAAACTTCAAACTTTTAAAGTTAACACCTTGTAGTTTAACTCATTAGTGACTAAAAGTGAGAATTACCAGCTGAGGCATTCAGGGGAGAGCTATTTTGAGTCAGGTAGAGTACTTGGCAAATCAAGCAGGAGTAGGGTGAATGCTTTTAACCTAACAGGGTGCCAGCCCTAATCAGAGTAACTAATAAGCCCTGGTCAGTTTGGGGCCAGTAGGGGGAAATTGGAAAAGAGCCAAGAATCTGGCCAGCAAAGAAAAGCAGAAGATACAGAAGCACCACAATTAAATTTTTTTGACTCAACCTTTCATAGGACTGGCTAGCCCTGGCACCTAGTAAATATTTTCTAAAGTTTGTCTTCAGAATGAAAGAGATTATATAAAATTTATTTCTCATTTAGACTAAAACACTAATTCCAAAAATCTGTACAGCCTTGGTTATTGCTGTTATTTGATTTTTTAAAACAGTGCTTTAAAGTTCACAAATCGTTTTCATACACGTATTTCATGTAATCCTATTGAATACTGAAAGAACATTACAGGCTATTATATGTGGAATATATCAGCTATTCTTATTTCCTTCACTTTATAGAAGAGGAAAATGATGCTCAAAGAAGTTAGGTGACTTGCCAAGATTTGTACTTAGGTCTTCTGAGTACAAATGCTGTGCTCTTTCAGTGTACTGAGCTACAAGGCTGCCTCCCAATGTTTAGAGTTATCTTTGCCATTGCTGTCATGTAACTCTACATCCTAGGGGAATTCTCACATTCTAAAGAGAGTTCAGCTACCACCAAAAGAAAATAACCTGCTTATTCAATGGATCTGAGGGTAACTGTAGTCCTATCTGGTTTCCATTGCTGCATTTTTTCCCTAGCTAATTCTTGGTTCACTTGGAAGTGTTAGTACTGCCTCACAAAGTCTTCCTTAAGCACTGTCAGAGTTTGTGCTCCAGTTACCTGCTCATGTTTTGGTGGATTACTTATCTTGCTTCTGATTCTCACCTGGGCAAAGTTCCCATCGCAGTCCTTACTCTGTAAGCAAGAAAGGATAATATGTTTCTGGGTTTAAAGGTGGAAAAAAAACACTAGCATAGTTAGTACAAGCCAGAATACAAATATTTTATATTGAGATGAACATAAGAAGCCAGCTGGAAAAAGACTGCTATTTACAGATTTAGATTAGCCTAGAATTCATTTCAACCTTTGAGGTGCCCCCAGGGAAGTCCCTGAATTTTTAATTTAACTTAAATTTAATTAATTTACCAAAATTTTTTTCTCATGATGAAAACTCTTAAGATCTACTCTCTTAGCAACTTTCAAATGTACAATAGAGTATTACTAACTATAGTCCCTTTGCTGTACGCTACATCCCCAGGACTAACTTATTTTCCAGCTGGCAGTTTGTCTTTTAACCCCCTTGACTTTTTATACAGAAGTAAACATGGGACTTCCCTGGTAGCACAGTGGTTAAGAATCCATCTGCCAATGCAGTGGACACGGGTTCGAGCCCTGGTCTGGGAATATCCCAAATGCCGTGGAGCGACTAAGCCTGTGAGCCACAACTACTGAGCCTGCGGTCTAGAGCCTGCAAGCCACAACTACTGAGCCTGCATGCCACAACTACTGAAGCCCACACAACTAGAGCCCGTGCTCCACAACAAGAGAAGCCACCGCAGTGAGAAGGCTGCGCACCACAATGAAGAGTAGCTCCCACTCGCCGCAACTAGAGAAAGCCCGTGCGCAGCAACAAAGACCCAACACAGCCATAAATAAAGAAAGAAACAAATAAATAAATAAAAGAAATGGAGTGTGAATTTAAAAAAAACAAAAAACAAAAGTAAACATGCTTGTTGTGATGATTTTAAATAAAAATCCTCATAGAAACCACTGTTAACAGTACAAATATCGCCCTATATATAGATATAAGTACTTTTGAACAGAAATCAGATCATTCTGTATGGCCACTTGATTTTGTCACTAGGTAATATATGTGGGTGACCATAGTTAATTTAAGCAATCCACCATTATGGACATTTACTTTGTTTTTAGTTTTATTTATTTTTTATACAGCAGGTTCCTATTAATCTATTTTATACATATTAGTGTATACACATCAATCCCAATCTCCCAATTCACCGCCCCCCCACTGTCTCCACTTGGTGTCCATATGTTTGTTCTTCACATCTGTGTCTATATTTCTGCCTTGCAAACTGGTTCATCTGTACCATTTTTCTAGATTCCACATATATGTGTTAATATACAATATTTGTTTTTCTCTTTCTGACTTACTTCACTCTGTATGACAGTCTCTAGGTCCATCCATGTCTCTACAAATGACCCAATTTCGTTCCTTTTTATGGCTGAGTAATATTCCATTATATATATATGTACCACATCTTCTTTATCCATTCTTTTGTCGATGGGCATTTAGGTTGCTTCCATGACCTGGCTACTGTAAATAGTGCTGCAATGAACATTGGGGTGCATGTGTCTTTTTGAATTATGGTTTTCTCAGGGTTTATGCCCAGTAGTGGGATTGCTGGGTCATATGGTAGTTCTATTTTTAGTTTTTTAAGGAACCTCCATACTGTTCTCCATAGTGGTTGTATCAATTTACATTCCCACCAACAATGCAAGAGGGTTCCCTTTTCTCCACACCCTCTCCAGCTATTTTTAATTTTATGACTATCAACAATACTGCAAAGAATATTCTTGATCATATCTCTGGTTATGTGTATAAATATTTCTATAGGATAAATTTCTAAAATGGAGTAAGTTAAAGGTTATAAACATTATAAATTATGAAAGACACTGCAGTTGCACTCCCAAATGGAATAAGCCAACTTATAATCCTACCAATAATGATGAGACAATATCTATTTCACATATTTTCACCAATATCAGATATGTCTTTAAAAGTATTTTTCTAATTTGATAATATTTTTCTAATTTGATAGTTATAAATATCTCATTTTGTTTTAATTTTTATTTATACAGTTGTTTTATTTTTAAATATTCATTACTTTTCTGAATTTCTTCTTTTGTAAATATCATATTCATTGTCATTTTATTACTCTATAGAAGCTTTACATGTTATGTAGTAAAATTTACAAATTCTTTTAAGGTTTCGGGGGACAAATGGATAGCTGCTGCTGCCACCAAAATAAATTCCATATGGATCAAAGAATAAACTGTGAAGGCTATAAAAGTTCTAGAAGAAAACATGGGATAATATTTTCGATAACAGAAAATAGAATGGCTTGTAAGCATATAAAAAGATGCTCATAGGAGAATGGAAATTATAGCTGTAATGTGGTAGCATTTTGTATCTATTAGACTGGCAAAGATCAAAAAGTTTGATGATACTGTGTTGGTGAGGGTGTGAAGAAACAGAGCACACTATCAAACTTTCCATATGTATTAGGATGACTGTAACTTGTACCACTTCTTGGTTTTGTCTACCAAAATGTAAAATGTTACTCTAACTCATCTTTTATTACTTCTAAAAGGTTTTCTATTGATCCCTGGAGTTTTCATATAATGTGAAAACAGATGACAATCCTAACACTTTCAGTATTTAATTTCTTGTTTCTATTCCATATCTAATTTCATTGGCTGTCATTGCCTTAATGGTGTGATGGTGGGCGTTCTTGGCCTTGTTCCTGATTTCAGCAGGAATAAGTACAGTGTTTCATTATTCAGCAAGTTTCTGGCTTTGATATAAAAATACATTCTTTAAAAATTTTTATTAAGGAGTGATGCTGGATTTTACAAAATCCTTTTCATTATCAATTAAGACACACACAGCTTTTCTCCTTTGACTTATTAATATAGTCAACTATATGAATAAGTTTTCTATTATTGAATTATTCTTATATACCTGGCATAATTCCTCTTAACTTTGGCATATCATTTGCAATGTAGTTCTAGTTTCTATTGTTAATATTGTATTTTAATTTTATATTATATCCAAAAGGAGATTGACCTATAGATTTCTCTTTTGTGTACTCTTTATCAGATTTTGGTATCACAGCCATTTATTTTAAAACCAGCCTTTCAGCTCATACAAAACAGAAGGATTACTAGTGAAAAAGCCTTGAGGGCAATCACCTGAAATGGTCTTAATGCAAAAAAAAAAAAGGAAAAATGCTCACAACACTGTGGTTTGTCTACTTTTGTGAAAATTTCCAACACTATACTCTTTATACTTTCTTTCTGACATGAATTCACAAGTTATTCCAAGTATTATGGATGTTGCTTTTCTTTCTAATAAATACATGAACTTTCTTTCAGTGGCAAACAGAGGCAGATGTTCCATGAAGGCTTTTATTCTCACGAAACCACCTCTCCCTCTCTACCTTACCACCCTGATACTTCAACCAGAACATTTAAAAACTACTTCAGAAAATGGGGGAAAGGGCTCCAATCCTTCATCTTATTTACTTTAACCACTCTATTCCTGCTGCTGCACTTTGGTTTTACTTTGTTTCCTTCAAATGTCTTTCTTCATCTTTGCTTCTTTCATCCCACTCCCTACCCTTCAAAGCCCAGTTTAAATTCCTTTCCTCCTTAATCTGACTAATCCAGCCCTTTCTACATACCACAGACTTTCTCTCATTGACTACTGCACTCAGTGTTTGGCTGCACATTCTAACTATAATCTCAAATTGTTTATAGAATGCTAGTTTTCTTTCTTAGGCTCTGTGGTTATCTCCTTGAGGGCAGGACCCTTATCTTAAAATTCTGCTGTGCATTTGCTATTGTTTAGCGCTGTGAGTAATCAGATTCAGTGCACATTTGCAAGGCATATTTGACTGAACACATCCATCACAGATATTCATTTAGTAAATGAGATAATGAAAACTCAAGGCTCGCCAAAGGTAAACAATTACTATTAATTCCCTCATTCATCATACGTGTACAGAAGCCTCAGGGGCTAGGGTTGCAGCTCTAACTTTGCCTCAGATCTCTTCATTTTGGAACCAGCCATGAAGTTAAGTTTCACCTAGGGCTCAACAAACATTAGGGGTCCAAGACTAAATTAACTCCCAGGTCCCCTTGTACCAGGTTTACCTCATACTTCTGAGAATAAACCCAAACTTTTGAAACTCAAATGACAAGATACCATTCGCTCATGAATTCAGTAAGACTTCCTTGTAAATTGTTGAAACCCAAACTTTTTAGCTTGCAGGAGGGTCATAGCTGCTAGGACATACTTCTGCCAAGTTGTAATGTGTAGTCCTATAGAAAAATGGATGCCTTTATCTTATTCCATTTTGTCAAACATTTTACTTATTTTTTTTAACTTTAGGATTATCTGAGCTTTAGAAGGAAAATTATACACTTCAGAAGGAGAATTTATACTTTTTTTTTTTTTAACAAATATGAGAATGTGAGTTTTCCTGAGGGCATTTGGGGTTGACCGAGTGTTGCCACCACACCTTTGAAGATCACTTTACAACTGTGGGAATACTCACCGAGATGTTTTCATTGACCCCGTCATTTCCAAGTCGCTATATTGCTGCAGGGAGCTGGCACAGCCCTGCTCTTTCTCTCATTCTTCTTCTCACCCTTTCAAAGCCCAAATCCGGCCGGTGGGAATATGGAAACAAGGCTGGAGGCAAGGGAGGGCAAGGGGGGAGTGGTTATTTCGATTGACAGGGGAAGAGCAGGGCATTTTTCACTCTCCCTCGCACTCCGCTGGGCCACAAAGTTCTGTTTCTGAAGTTGGAAGTGTGGGGGCGGTCGGCTGCATTTTCAACTTGGCCAGAAATTAGGAGCCCACCCCGCAGGGGCTAAGAACTTCGCTGCCAGGCCATCAACCTGAGCGTCTGGCAAGCCAGAAGAACGCGAAAAGCCAGGCCCAAGACTCCAGTTGTCATGGGAACCTGGGCGCCTGTCTCCCCGGCGACCTTGTCCCTAGGGAGGGGCGGGGCTGGAGGGCCGTCGGGCCAATGAGGCCGAGGGGACGGCGAGGTCGGAGATCCGCTGTGCTCCGGGAATCCGGGGAGGGTTGATTGACATGAACTGGGCGGAGCCGGTGCGGGTGCGTGAGGTGTCGCCCGAGTGGAGCGAGTAGCTCCGGCAGCCGCGGCGCGGTGAGGGAGACACACCATGGTTACAACCCCTAGAGACCGTGTTGCTGGCGAGCAGCACTCCCTGGCTTCCCGGTCCGCCTCTGCCGCTTCGGCAGCGCTCGGAGCCGGCCGCAGGAGTTGAGCAGTTCCGCACCAGAGGGTTTGGCGAAGCCCTTGCAGGCGTACGGGGCAACAGAGGGCCGGGAAGGGTGCGCGAGCGCTCGAGGGTCAGGCGGTCGGCCGGGGTCGCGGCTGGAGGGGCGTTTCGGAGGCGTGGAGGAGGAGGAGATGCTGCTCCTCTTTTCCCCCTCCCCAGGCTCCTTCTCCAGCTCCTTCGGCCCACGCTCGCAGCCGCTTGGGGAAGAAGAAGTGGAGGCTCTCGGCGCCCGCGGGGGCTGCCGGCTGCCCACCCCTACGCCGCGTCCCCTCAGCCCTCGTCCCGCGCTCCAGTAGTAGGACCGGGTCTCCGGAAGAGCAGGTAAGGACGAGAGCTGGCTTGGGCTCTGGACTGCGTGTGTGGAAAGTGCCCAACAAAGTGCACCGCGCTCGCTCTCTTCCTCCTCTCTTTGCTTTTGCCCCAACCCCTAAAATCAGCCCTGTTGCCCTGGTGGAAGGAACTTTTTTTGGTTGGAGTGTTTTGGTGTGTTAGGTGGGGATGGGGTTACTGGGGTGGGGAGGAATGAGATGATGTTTTATTGTGAATTAGGTAGATCCACCTTCTCCGCGGAGGAAAGTCGGATTCTCGGGAATTAAACCCCAGAGGGGGTAAGAGATTGTGGGGTAATAGAGAGTGACATTGCCCCATCATGCTACTACATCTCTGCCCTGTGCGTGCTAAGGGAAGGGCTCCCAGAGTCTGTTTCTAATTTCTGTAAATGATTGTGGACATGGTGTGGTTAGAGGCCGCCGAAAAGAATGTGTGTATGTAAGGGCTCGGAGAAGAGGGGGTTGGGTGGTAGGGAAGAGGGGGCAGAGGGAGAGACACTGCCTGATGCAAGCTCTTTTATTGCTTTTCTCTGAGTGGAGCTAACCACCCCTCTCCCTCTCGCCTTTACTCATTACAAGATACAGCAGTACGGAAAGCTGGAAAGCTAAAGTTTGGTAGAGGCAAGAAAGTTTTTACAAAGTTTAATTTCCCTCTGTTGTGAATACACTGGAGAAGGGGTAATGGGGAGAAATATTACCACTAAAATAGATTAACAGCAATGCAGTTTTCATTGGCCTTACACATATATGGTCGACACCTCCATACACTTCCAACTAATCTCTTGGACAGCCTTGTGTCATTTTCGTTTAATTGCATCTTTGAAATAGCAAACGCGGTGACTTCATGGAGAGCTGCCTGGAGCTGAATTTACCTCTCAGAAAATGGGGCAATCGGGTTTGTTTTCAAGGCGGGGACCTAAACGAAATGTAGGACACCTGATCTGTGGGTTGAAGAGTGCAGGTAACTAATTAGAAAGATTTTAAAATTTAGATCTACAGAGTTTACTAAAGGATGGGGAAAAAATGGAAGTCGTTGTATTATGAAACAAGCGTTGGTATTTTCCCAAATTCTTGTTGACTGGGTTGGGAGGGTCAACGTGAAAACTTGCTTCCTGCTCATTGGCTGTTTGTGTTGGTGCTATGATACAAATTATTTCTTATGTTAATATCATTAGCATTATTTATTAAGTTCATGCAGGTATTGATTCAGTAAATTCGTACAGAGGCGAATTGACTGCTTTATTGTCCAATCTTAAGTTTATTATACTTTTTTCATAATAACTTTGTATTCTAACTTTGATGTTCTAGAGGCCTTGTGGAAGTATGTGTCGGGGAGATGGTAGGATGGAAGCTGGAATTAAAAGTAGAAAAAATATCTAGGGTTAGTTATTAAGAAAAGGAACTAATTTGAAGTGTGTTTCACTTTTACATGAACTTTTTAAATTTTTTATTTATTTAATTTTTATTGGAGTATAGTTGATACAAGAACTTTTAAAAAAAATCTATTATGTAGGTTTGAATTTACATTTGTCCCACCAAAACTTTTACTTGCATGTAAAGCCTGCTGTTTTTCGGAGGGTGATTACCAGCATCTGAAAATATTTATAAATAGCTTTTCATGTCACAAGAAACACGCATACACAAACCATTAAAACCAGTGTCAATTGCAAAGATGGATTTTGATACTATGATGGGGTCAAAAGTTGTAAAACTTACATTATGTTTTTCTGGAGGCATGCCTCAAATGCAGGAAGTGAATGTGAGAATTGGCTAATTGTTTCTGGTAGATGATAGGTATCAATCTTGAAATGAATGGAATTTATGTAGTTTTTTATTAAGAAAAACAGGTCAAATCCTTGCTTTATTCTGCTTTTAATAGGTCAGGGATTGGATGAGGGGCATTGTAGCTTCTCCTATATCAATTGAGTATGTATTTTTCCAGCTCATCTTATTGCCCGTTCCAAATGAGCTAGAGAAAGGGACTACTGAGAATAAGCTGCTGCAGCTTCTTCCTCTTCTATTTTTTTTTTAACATCTTTATTGGAGTATAATTGCTTTACAATGGTCTCTCTTTTTTTTTTTTGACAAGAGTTTGTAATTGTTAAATAAACTACAAAACATTTTTTGTGGTATAATCAAATTGTAATCAATACCAATTGAAATCGAAAGGAAACACTGCCATACTCCAAGCCTGTGCATTTAGGAGTTACTCCTGTCAACATTTTCTTATTTTGGAATATGCTTTGGGAGAAATTTGTGCCATTAGTTAGAATAGAGAATTGAAGGTTTTCTCCTCTCAGGCCTCTGATGTAACCAAGTGTGACTCATTTGAGTTAATGTCCCTTTACACAGCTGGAGCCTGAAAAAGGAGAAAGGATATTGGGTCTCAGAATAGAAGGATTAGTGCTGATAGGAAGGGTGAGGGTCTGTTGCTCTGGATTTCCAATTTTTTCCACTGACAACTTTTCTTAATTTGAAAATTAAGATGGGTTGAACAACCCAGGAACTGGATCTTAAAAGCTTTTAATGAGTAATTTATATAGAACATCAATGATCTAAGTTAAAGTTACATAGTCACTGTAAGCATGTCACATCAAAACTGTGGTCTGTAAACTGCTCCATGAGGAGTAATTCCAGTAATCCTGTGAGTCTAGGGGGCAAAATGAAAACATCTTTAAGACCCCTGTCTTATTCTTGTTTAGTGTCAGTCACTGTGAATAAGCATCCTGTCCTATCCTGTATGAAGAATGTATAACTATAGCTAATAGCTTGTGAGGCAGTAGGAGACCAATTACTTAACTTCTTAGGATAGAAAGGCAGCAACTTCTAAATGGTCTAGTGTTGAGGCTGCTGTAGATTTGAACCACAGACGAACATGTTTTTCCCCGGGTTTGCTATCAGGTTCTTAGGAAATACAGGAACTGGTTTAAACACCTGTTTAAGTGTGTTTGCCTTATCCTGTGCTCCACCACTGAATCCTGCTTTTTCTTTATTTTTCTTTGATTCCAGTATGAAAATTTATTGAAACAAACTTCCTCAGAGAGAATTCTGCTGTAATATATAGAATGTGGACTTTAGAGAAACGTGTGTCCAAATCCTAGAGAACATCTTTAAATTACTTTCCACATTTTTGAATAATTTAATACTATCTACTTCCCAAGGTATGTTGGGGATGAAATTAAATAATATATGCAAAAGTGGCAAGTGCAAATTGACACTCAGTATTTAGTTTATTTCCTTCCTTTCTAATTTCTTTTACGTAATTGAATAACATTCAATAAGAGCAAAAACTTATGATTGTACACCCAAATCATTCCTGAATGTTTAGAACATGTAACTCACCATAGCCCTCAGGGGTTTTGACTTGAATCTGTGTTGTTGGAAGGCCCTCTTTGCCTACCAGCAAAGAAATGTCTTTGGTTGCACACTGCATCTATACTTAACAGTTTCTTATTTTCTTTCTAGTTTAGTGATACTCTGGCTGCATGTTAGAATCACCTGGGTAGGTTTTAAAATTCTTTATGCCCAGGACTCAATTCAGACCAATTAAACCAGAATCTTTGGGGGTAAGACCCACACATCCTTATTTTTGGAAGCGCCCTAAGAAATTACAATATGGAGCCAACTTACAAACCAATATTCTAGTCCTTTCTAGAAGGTGAGTATAGAAAATTTGATTCCCACAAATGCAGCAACATTTTTATGTTGTGTTTTGGTATTTTCCTCTACATAAATCACAAGAATTAAATATGTTTCAGAAGCAACTATGTATATGCCCATCTACAGGATTTTTACTATTTGAATCAGAATTTAAGGTATAAATATTTCCTTCCAGTTCCTTAGAGCTGCACATGTAGTTAAATTTAAATTAATTTAATTAGCTATCATTTAAAATTCAGTTCCTTATTCCCACTAGCCAAATTAAAAAAGAATTTTTATTGAAGTATAGTTGATTTACAATGTTGTGTTTAATTTCTGCTCTATAGCAAAGTGACTCAGTTATACATATACATATATTCTTTTTCATATTCTTTTCCATTATGGTTTATCACAGGATATTGAATATAGTTCCCTGTGCTAAACAGTATGACCTTGTTTATCCATCCTATATATAATAGTTTGCATCTGCTAATCCCAAATTCCCAGTTCTTCCCTCCCCGCACTAGCGAAATTTTAAGTGCTCAGTAGCCACTTGTGGCTAGTAGCCCCTGTTTTGAACAGCTCAGCTATGGAATATTTCTATCATCACAGAAAGTTCTGTATTACCTAAAGGTTTGGAAATTTGTGTTACAATTTCCCATCATCTGAAATGAGATAAATATGATATATATAGTCATTTCCTTTAGATTTATAATTTAAAATATATTATTTTTGATAGTTTTATTTAAGTGAGGAGAAATATCACATTTTTAACGCTTTCCTCAATTCCTTGTACCTAGTTGTGAGGTTTTCCTTTTCAAAGTTAACTGAGAGGAGGAACTTGAGTGTACTTATGTTTATCATTTATATCAGTATGCTCTGAATCCAACCAATGGCTTAATTGCTCTTGTGTACTACAGCAGTTTCAGGAAATAGAGAAAGTCATCATTTCAACTTAAGTGTTGGAATTTGATTCAAGGTTTTTCTATCTGGGGAAGCTTTTTTTTTTCTTTTACAAATGGAGACTCTTAGTTGCCATATGGTACAATTGAATTTTCCAACAGAAAACCGTCTTACTAGTTTTAACTTGAACATAGAGTTGCATGAGGGACTTCATTTCTTTTCTTTTTTTAAAATATATTTATTTTATTTATTTATTGTTGGCTGCGTTGGGTCTTTGTTGCTGCGTGTGGGCTTTCTCTAGTTGCGGCGAGCGGGGGCTACTCTTCGTTGCGGTGCACTGGCTTCTCATCGAGGTGGCTTCTCTTATTGCGGAGCATGGGCTCCGGGCGCGTGGGCTTCAGTTGTGGGACATGGGCTCAGTAGTTGTGGCTATCGGGCTCTAGAGCGCAGGCTCAGTAGCTGTGGTGCACAGACTTAGTTGCTCCGCGGCATGTGGGATCTTCCCGGACCTGGGCTCGAACCCGTGTCCCCTGAGTTGGCAGGTGGATTCTTAACCCCTGCGCCACCAAGGAAGTCCTGAGACTATTTCTTCCCACAAGAAAGCATTCCCTTCAACAAAAATGAGGTTCCTAAGCAGTTTGAGATGGTTGAAAGCTAACACTATGTCGTGAATTTTAATGGTGTTTGTCACTTGTTAACTACTGATGCACAGCTTAGAGGAAACTGTACATGTAGTTCATCTCAGCTGCACCACCCCCCTTAGCACCTTTAAAAAAAAATCAAAGTTTACTTTATTGGTTTATTGTGTTGGGAGTAGAAACTAAAGTGGTTAGAAATGGAAACATTATTTTTAATTAAAAGTGTTCCTTTTTTTCCTTATTGGTAGATTGTTCATTTCTTTTTTTTTTAATTTTATTTATTTATTTTTGGCTGTGATGGGTCTTCGTTTCTGTGCGAGGGCTTTCTCTAGTTGTGGCAAGCGGGGGCCACTCTTCATCGCGGTGCGCGGGCCTCTCACTATCGTGGCCTCTCTTGTTGAGGAGCACAGGCTCCAGACGCGCAGGCTCAGTAGTTGTGGCTCACGGGCCTAGTTGCTCTGCGGCATGTGGGATCTTCCCAGACCAGGGTTCGAACCTGTGTCCCCTGCATTAGCAGGCAGATTCTCAACCACTGGGCCACCGGGGAAGCCCCTGTTCATTTCTTTTAACATAAACACATGCTTTTTTAACTACTCAGTTCAGAAAAATTTGCATCCAAGATGTTGAGAGTTATTTTGTTGAAAGGGTGTCTGATGGAATGTTTTGTATTCTATATCATTTTCATATTTTAATGCTTTTCCTCTTATTTCTCATGTAGTTGTGGAACAGAAATGAAACATTCTTGTTGAATAACTTAAATTAAGGTTAGAATGATTATATAATCTGAGAATGTGTTAAAAATATTCTAAGTTGGTGTATTTTTTTTTTTTTTTTAGGAAGAAAGATAGAGCCTGAGAATTTTTTTTTTTTTTTTTTTTTGCAGTACGCGGGCCTCTCACTGTTGTGGCCTCTCCCGTTGTGGAGCACAGGCTCCGGATGCGCAGGCTCAGCGGCCATAGCTCACGGGCCCAGCCGCTCCGCGGCATGTGGGATCTTCCCGGACCGGGGCACGAACCCACGTCCCCTGCATCGGCAGGCGGACTCCCAACAACTGCGCCACCAGGGAAGCCCGAGCCTGAGAATTTTTTTAAAAGAAGAGAACCCTTTTAAGAAACTTAGTTACTCTTAGCACTGCTTAAGTATTACTTAAGCACTTTTTCTAGAAAAGTGTAATTTTTAAAATAAACATTTAAACTATTAAGAGATTATTTATTTTAGGTCTTAGTATAGTCAGATATCTCTTCTGGAAAATGTTGAAGTGAAAAGAAATAATCAGTGTTTTGACACAGGAGTTTCCCTTATTTGTAAAGTTTTGAATGATAAATTCATTCTCTCAATGTCTTTCATATTCTTGACTTTGCTGAGATGTAATTTCATAGGATTATTTGAACGTAATATTGACTCAGTTCATTCTTCACACAGTCTATTTTGATTTGACTCTGATGCTAGTTTCTGGAAGTGAAAGAATGAGCTTCACGCGATGATTCAGATGCAACATATACCAGTTTTCTAAGTACTGTGTGAAAATTTACAAAAGCTAAAATGTATCCTTATGGCTGTACTTCACGAAAGCTGAAATAGGTGTTTCATTTTTTTAAAGAATGATCAACTATACTTCCATTAAAAAAAAACTCTTAGGGACTTCCCTGGTGGTGCAGTGGTTAAACTGCGAGCTCCCAGTGCAGGGGCCCTGGGTTCGATCCCTGGTCAGAAAACTAGATCCCACATGCATGCCACAACTAAGACTTTGCATGCCACAAATAAGACCCGGTGCAACCAAATTAAATAAATAAATAAAATATTAGGAAAAAAACCAAAAAACTCTTAGATTAGAAAAATCAAAATAACTTATAATTTTAAAAAAATATACAATAGATATAATTTAGTTTAGGAATATTCAATTATCAGATCAAAACTAGCTAAAACTATATTGTGGATATGTACCAGTCAGTTGAATTCAATCAGAACTTTGAAATTCTGGCACTGCTTTGAGGTATACAGAAATAAATAACAGATAGTGTATGTGTTATTACACAGTACCTGGCAGTATTGCTGTTTTATTTGTAATTCAAGCCAACATATCCTTCAGTGTTCATAGTTATATAATTCTTACACTTACAAAGAAAAAATCTAGACTATATTATTTTCCATTATTAAAATTTAATGGGAATTTCCTTCAATTTTTAAATAAAAGAAACTATTTTAATGTGATCACATAATATACTCATAGCTGAAGACCAAACAGAGCTACATTTTTAAAATAAGATTTCATCTTAATGTTTCTCTATGTTTATGTGTGTACATCAAGACTTCATCTAACTTCAGGGGTGTTTTAAGATTGTACTGAGATACTGAGATTTAATTAAAAAATAGATGATATTGTTCTTCCACCTAAAGGGATATTAAAGAATCACTGTTGGTAAACCAAGCCAGTTGAGTGTTTTTCTTGTAGCCGTAATGATGAATCTGGACTGATATAACCATATTCTGATGGCCAGCCCCCCCTTTTTAAAAAATATATTTATTTTATTTTATTTATTTATTTTTGGCTGCGTTGGGTGTTTCTTGCTGCGGGCGTGCTTTCTCTAGTTGCGGCGAGCGGGGGGCTACTCTTTGTTGCGGTGCGTGGGCTTCTCATTGCGTTGGCTTCTCTTGTTGTGGAGAACGGGCTCTAGGCATGCGGGCGTCCGTAGTTGTGGCTCGCGGGCTCTAGAGTGCAGGCTCAGTAGTTGTGGCGCACGGGCTTTGTTGCTCCACGGCACGTGGGAACTAACCGGACCAGGGCTTGAACCCTTGTCCCCTGCATTGGCAGGCGGATTCTTAACAACTGCGCCACCAGGGAAGCCCTGGACAGCTCCCTTTTTAATTGTTCTGTATTCAGTAAACGTACATTGAATTCCTGTTCTCTGCCGGGCGCTCTACTAGGCACTGGTGATACACAGAGAGGGCACATTACTAAGATAGCAGGTAAATGGATTAGTCTGTGGCCACATATATTTAATCATCTGAGTTCAAGCCAAGTAAACCAATCTATTGACAGGATATATTGGCACAGAACAGCTGTAAAGGTAAAAATTAAATCATATGTAAAAACTTTACAAACGTGAGTACTGATCTGAATATATATGAATTGTTTTTAGATGCAGCTGTGCATTGTGTTGACCATTCCTCTTTGATTTAGAGACAACAGTATAGCATGGGATTTAGACCCTAGACTTTGGAGCCAGGCTGCCTGAGTTTTAATTTCTGACTCTGATATATAAGCTCTGTGACCTTGTGGAAATTTTCCTTGTGCTTTCGTTTTTTCATTTACAGAATAAGGATAATTACCAGGCCTCTTTTATGGGATTGTTGTAAGGACTAAATGATTAATTCATTAAAACATGTAAGCAATTGGAGCAGTGCCTAATGCATACTAAGTATTTAATAAATATTAGCTATTATTATTTTTGGTATACTTTTATTTATAACAGTTATTTATTTATTTACTACCCTGGGTAAAGGTAATATATGAACTTAAATACGTTTTTTTGTTTCAAAGTTTATGGCCCTACTTTGTTTCTTGGGCTGCATGTTTCTGTTTCTTCCACTCGTTACTTGGGCTTGTTGATATATGTAACCTGTGCATAAATTTCACACACTTCGTGGAACTTGTGAAAGTAAATGTCATCCTCTTCAGACTACCCTTTTTTTTTTTTTTTTTTGACCATGCTGCGCGGCTTGTGGGATCTTACTTCCCTGACCAGGGATTGAACATGGGCCATGGCAGTGAAAGTGCGAAGTCCTAACCACTGGACCGCCAGGGAATTCCCAAAACTACTCATTTTTAGAACCCTACACATCTCCTGTTTTGGAGTTACTTTTTAGAGCATATGGCATGTTGTTTTTGAAGATCCTTTGTAGTGGCACATCTCTTCTTTGAGAATAGATTTGATTGAATTAAATAATATATTCATGATCTAGAAAGGTGAATGATTTAGGAGGATTTAATAATTTCAATTAAAATGAAAAATGATTATAAAGTAAAAGGAGTGATTTTTAAAATAGGACTGTAAACATGATTAGAAAGACAGTCCCAGAAATATCTCTGATACTATTGTGTTTGAGGACAAAGGTATCTATCCTCCCAAAGTGTCTATTTTTAAAGTTAACACTCAGGTACATAAAGTATGTTTAAATGTACATTGTTCACAGTCACACAGATATATTACTTAATATTTGTGAATCTTATGTTGCTATGCCCCAGGAGTGTTGTGTAACATAACCTAGAATTGTTTTCTTTTTCTTTTAAAGGGTATGTGTTGTTGTTTTTGTTTTTAAATTTAATTAATTAATTAATTTTTGGCTGCATTGGGTTTTTGTTGCTGCATGCGGGCTTTTTGAAGTGAGCAGGGGCTACTCTTCATTGCGATGTGCAGGCTTCTCATTACCATGGCTTCTCTTGTTGCAGAGCACAGGCTCTAGGAGCATGGGCTCAGTAGTTGTGGTGCACGGGCTTAGTTGCTGTGTGGCATGTGGGATCTTCCCGGACCAGGGCTTGAACCCGTGTCCCCTGCATTGGCAGGAGGATTCTCAACCACTGTGCCACCAGGGAAGTCTATAACCTAAAATTCTTTAGTAAGTTTTTGTAGACGTTTATCCTGACTGATTTTGCGCACCCTTTTAGAACCTTTAATATACTAATATACCTTATGAATCTCCAAGATGATTATGTATAGAGTCGTCCCTCCGTATTCTCCATGGGATTGATTCCAGGACCTCCATGGATATAAAAGCTGTGGATACTCAAGTCCCTTATATAAAATGGCATAGTATTTGCATATTACCTACACAAATCCTCCCATATACTTTAAATCATCTTCAAATTATTTATACTATCTAATACAGTGTAAATGCTGCGTAAATCATTGTAAATACAATGCAAATAGTTGCCAACATGCAGCAAATTCAAGTTTTGCTTTTTGGAACTTTCTGTAATTTTTTTTTTTCCCAAATATTTTCCATCCAAGGTTGGTTGAATCTGTGGTTGTGGAACCTGTGGTTACAGATGGCCAACTGTTTATCATTTTAATTTATTTGACAATTTAACTACAGAATCCACAGTACATCTCTTAGCATCTTTCTTAATAGGAGCACTGATTTGGGAAATATTCTTTGTGTTTGCCCTATCCAAGACCACTGCAATGAATTATTTGTTTTGCTTCTTCCAATGAGAAGTTGCTTTGGGTTGCTAGTACAAGAGACCCCGGCATAACAATGACCTAAGAAGATAGGGATTTCCTTTTCTCTAATATAAAGTCCAGGCATACGACTCCAGAGCTGCTCTGGCTGTTTTAAGACATTGCAGTGAACCCAGACATCTTTTTTTTCTTCTCTACCTCCTTACTGCGTGGCTTTCATCCTCAAGATGCCCTCTTGGTTACAAAATGGCTGCTAGCATTCTATAAAAATGTTGTCCTTCTAGTTAGAATATATGGAAGAGATGGGGGAAATGGCAAAAAAGGGTGTGCCTTCCAGCTGAGTTAGATCCTTTTAAAGAATTTTCTTGAAAGTCTTACCCAATGACTGTTTATATTTGCCATCTGTACATAAAGGGACGCTGGGAATTGTAGTTTTTTGCTGGGCACTTGGCTGTCCCGAAACAAACTGAAGGGGGTAGATATTGGGGATACAATTATTATTTTCTCCAGACTGCCTAACATCTGATCGCGGTTTGTTTCCAGTTTAATGGGATTTGGTTATAGTACCTCTGAATAAGTTATAGATCCTATGCTAGGTTTTTGGGGGCATAGGAGGCTTGGTTTTGCTGACTTATCACTTGATAGCTAACACATACATTATGCTAATTAAAGTGCCTTGACCTAGAAGATAATTAAGAAACTAGATTTACTTTCTGTGGAGGCTGGTTCACAGCCATTAAGATTGTTTAGTACTTTATACTTTGCATTGTTTCATAGTTAATTCCTTGTACTAAGTACGTATCATTCATATAATTTTTAAAAATCAGTATTTAACCTACCATTGAAATATTAAATTATTATTAGCCTTTAACAAGACAAAATTAGTATATTTATGTCTGTTCTTAAATGTTTAGCTTTTGTGAAAACTAAATCTAGGTGGTGTTATAATTTATTAACATTCAAACATAAATTTGGAAGTATAGTATAGTAGAAAGAGCACGGATTTTGAATTTAGGTAGTCCTCGGTTTTTGCGTTTTAGCTCTTTTAGTAATTAGAGTCATTTTGGATAAGTAATTTAATCTCTCTGTGTCTGATCTGTAAAATGAAAATAATAATGTCTACCTCAGAAAGTTGCATAAGCTTTATTCCTGAGTCATTACATATATAAAATGATTGGGCACAGCCCACGTATCCACTTTACAAGAATTCTTTACCTTTCACTTCCCTTTTCATCTATATATACTGGGCAAAACAGCAACCTAAGAAATATGATTAATTATACTGAGAAAAAAGCTTGGCTTATCTCTTCATCCACCCAGATTTTAGCCTCTCTAGTATGTTTTGATTAGGTCACTGACTATGCTTTGGTTATCAGATGTTTTACATGTAAGATCTTTTTAGACATAGTAGCTACGTATTTACTTTAAAACTAAAATGGTTGACATCTTAAAAGAAATAAAATGGGCAAATCGGCCATGCCCCCGTGAATATGTGAAAAATATGGAAATTGGTAGGAAAAAATACCCACAGGATTATTTGACTACAGTTAAAATAGCAACAATTATAAATGTTTTACAAGTAATATAAATTAGTTTTTGTTGTAATGTCTTTTGTTTCTTAGATAAACTAATTATACAGCTGTAAAGTATTTGACTGACTGCTCTGTATTCAGAATTGTTTTCAGTATATTGAGAAATATTTTAAAATAAAAGGAAAAGGTTGCTACCAAAAAACTTAAAATCTAGGTTTAAAAAAAACACAGATAGGAAAGATAGGAAGCCATTATATATTAGAAAACAATGAATAAATGCTCTAAAATTTTGAGGAAGAAAGTGTGGCTTAGTCACAGGATTCACTTGGGTAGAGCTTGAGCTGTCTTGAAGATGTTATTAATGTCTGGGAAAGAGCATGGTGTATCACAGGGCAGAATAAAAGATATGAGTGAGTCAGTTCAGGAGAGAGGAAGTGTTAAGAAGTGCTGAAGGTGGCATGTGAAAGTGAGAAGAGTAGGGGTACAGAGAAGGAAGTGCCTAAAGAGTAAGAGAACTAGGAAAGTGTAATGTTAAAGATGATGCATTAGGAGAGTCTGTCAAGGAGTATGTGACCAGTAGCAACAGATGCCATAGGGAGCCAACAAAAATGATGGAAGAAAAGTAGAAGAAAAAGAACAGTGTGATCAGTTGAGTGTTATTACCTTCAACACCATTTTACTATACTGATAAGGAGAGGAATAGGAAGGAAGTTGAAATGGAGGATGGTATTTGGTGGCAAAGTAGATGAGATTCAGATGATCTGAATGATTTCATGAGTCAGAAAAAATTTCTTTGTAAAATTGAAGATGGTGAAAGAACAGATTCTATGAGATTAAGAGATTTAAAGTTCCAGAAAGAGTGAAAAAGAATACTCTCTTTTTATGAGGCTTTGTCTGGATGGGAAGGAGTGAGCTCTAGGTAGAGTTGTTAGCTTTGGTCAGGAGGAGAGCAGCTTTTTCTGTAAGATTGAAGAGAATGTTACAAAGATAGATGTGGGCCTGTTGAAGAACAGAAATGAAAATAAGAGAATTCTGTAAGAGAATTTACACTTAATGCAGTTATCTTCAGAAAGTGCCGTCAGAAGAAGCAAGCTTGTCTGCTTTTAACTATGATTCAGTAGTGGTGAAAAATTGGAAGTTTGAAGAGTGATGTAAAGGTTAGAAATCATCACTGTTGGGAGAGTAATGGGAGATGGATAAATGGTTTATAGGCTTTATCACTTTGAAGTTGAAAATTTGAACGTTGATGGCCTAAATCCACATCTGCAGAAAACGAAGGGTAAGGTATAGGGGTTATTGCAATCTGCAGTGGTCAAGTGAAATATGGGACCTAGAGTAATGAGGAAACTCAGTGAGGCTGGGAAGATTGGTTGAAATAGAAAGTGATTTTACTCAGCACTTTCTGAATTTGCTCAATAAGCCAACTACTGACTGAATCAAAGATATTTATCATTTGCTGCTATCTGCCACTTGTTAGAACAAGCTGACAAAGGATCTTGACTCGGAGTAAAGTGTGTATGATGTTTGTTCAGTTTATGTGGATTAGTTACTGCTTAGGTCACTTAACCTGCAGTTGGGGATTGTATTTAAAAGGGGCCATATAAACCATAAATTCAGAAAAAGTGTTTAAATAAAAATCTCATCCTGTTGTTTAATATTGTGCTATAGTAGTTGGGTTTTTTATGTGCCAGTAGTATGACTTTACTTTCAGTCTTTGTACTTATTTATTATTATGATAGTTATCACTAGGACTCAAAATTGTAAATTAATGGGGAATCTCTTCTGCAAATTGCTTTGGCTACAAAAAAAATTTCTATCCTTTTCTTAGATGTTAGCATTATACTTGGCAGATAGATCAACTCCTAAAAAAGTTTTGAAACTCATTTTTCCATTTTTAATTCAGATAAATGTTTTATCTGCTATACCAATTGTGATGTAAAAAGTAAAATTCAAAAATATATTCAGTATTTTACCAACTCAGGACTTGATTTATTTTTAAATTCCTGAAACAACATACTAAAAAACTTCTTGGCTATCTACAAATACTTGGCTATTGCCTGAAGTCACCTAGTTGATTGTTAAGTAACAGCAAAATTCAGTGTAGGCCTCTACAAATAGTGTCTTAGCTGGCCAAATCATCTAAAGGATTAATTGCCGTTGCTTTGATTAATAAAGTGTATATAATGGTGGCTGGTGCATTTTCCCCTTCTGCTTTTTGTATTACCAAATAGTTGTAAGAAAAAAAAAATCTAGAGGAAATAATGTTACTCTAGTTTATAAATTACTCTTGGTTCACTTAGACAGCATCTTTTAAAATATATTTGACCTCCTAATCATGTGAAAAAGACCTAATCAGGAATTTATTGTCTCAAGAGAAACAGTTTCAATGGTATATGCTATAAACAGCAAAATTCATGTTTATGATACCTTTAAAACTATTAATCTTTTAAGAAGTTATTTAAATCCTCTTTTACTACCCTAATGAGGGCCATTGTAAAGGTTTTCATTTCTCTATATTGTGACAATTAGCCTTTTAGACTGAATAATACTTTAAAAGCTAATTATATGATGCAGCAGTTTGTAAATATGCACCCGTGCCATTATAATCTGTAGATTAAGCCAAAAATTTATACACAAACCACACATGTATGTTTATGATATCTTTCAGATCACCTAAAGGAACAGTGAAAATGGTTACAATGACTCTTTGTGTATTTACTATAAGAATTTAAAATAGGATATTATTTATCTTTACAACAAATCTGTGAGATAGATGCTATTATTCTTATTTTACAGATGAGAAAACTGAATCTTAGAGAGGCTTGATGAGTTGCCATAGGTCACACAGCTGGTTGGTAGTGGAGCAGGGATTTTGAATCCATGTCTGTCTGACTGCAGTCAATTGTCTTAACCATAACTTCTCATGTGAATAGTATCTTTTATTTAGTTATTTAGTTATTGATTGATTGATTGTATATTTTAAAACAAGCAGAATCAAGGAGAGGCAAAAAATTACCTCAGTTTACATAGCAAGTGTGAAAGAGAACTCCATAGTCTATGTTGGAATCTAAGTTTATGTAGTCGTTCCGGAGCTTTCAGACGGTTGTTCCTGCACTGGTAGCGTATTTTACTTTCAGCTTGTTTTACCCCCACGGTCCTCTCCCTACTATCCTGTGGTTTTCCTAGCATCAAGTTCCTATAAACTGTTAAATAAAGACAAAAATGTGTCCTTTTGAAAATCTTTTTTAAATGTTTATATGCTCATCACAGTATTATTTGTAATGGTATAAAATTGGAAACAACATAAATAGCTTACAGAGGAGGCATGGTTTGAAGTACTATTCTAAATCCTTATAATGGAATTTTGTGATTATCAAAAATTAGGTTGATAAGAGGTTTTTAACATGAAAATATAATGTTAAATAGAAAAAAGATAAAATTTAGTAAACAAAGAATGATTGTAGACATAGTTTTCATTTTCTTTACTTTTTATGAAAACTTTCAAAGTTAAAAAGTCCAGAAAAAAACTCAAAATGCCCCCAAATAGTGATATATAAAGGAAAACCAACCTGTTTTAGAAGTAGAAAGATTAGAATATGAAGAATTAAAGATATATAAAATTTGTTCTGTTGAGTTGAGAAATAGATATTTTGCCTGGTGATTTTTTTCTAATATGAAAGGGGCTTACTGATTTTAATACATCAAATTTATCTTAGCTAATGCTTTAGGCAAACTAGAAGATGTAGTTGAGGCTGGGTTACTTTTTATAAGGATGTTTAGATAATAATGATGATACACACTTATAAAATGTACTGTTTAGTAAAAAATTAATTCCTCCAAACAATCTTAAGGTAGATACTGCTAATATCTCCATTTTTTCAGGTAAGGAAACCGAGGTAGAGTTAGATTCATTTGCTCAGAGTAATTAAGCAGAAGAGTCAGCATTTTGAATCTAGGTAGTCTGGTCCCAGTGCCTGTGCACTTAATTGCTACACACTAGATAATTTTAATAGTGAAAATCATTTGTAACTTTTAGTTCAGGGTTAGAAGTAATGATCTTATTAAGGTGTGGTCATTAAGAACAGTTTATGACCAACTCTCCATTCCATTCTTAGTGCATTTAAAAACTGTCCTTTGGTTTGGTTGACAGCTGTATTTGCAGAGCCCCAAACTGTTGGTGACTGCTAACAAAGTTTCTTTTCTTCTCCTTTGAATCAACTCTTTCAGTAGGCTTGCATGCTTTGTATGTGGTGGTGTAGAAAGTGTCTGATAGGAAAACTCCAAAAGTTTCTAAATTTTAGTTCATCATACGGTTTTAAAACTCATTCACAATGTAAATTGACTGACATTTGCTCTTATTTGGAGAAGTGGAATTATATCCTGGAGTTCTTTGAAACATAAAAATCTCTATTAACCCTTTCCCTTAACTATCTTCACATCCTTTTTTGTTTTCTACTTAAGAATTGTATACTATTCTTATGCAAGTAGCTAGATGATCTTTTATTAAGTGAACAGTTTTCTTGCCCACAGACTTTAATTCTTATAGCAGGTAAAATATGTTTTATTATTTTAAAGTATCTTATATTTTAGAATAGATAAAACATGTGTACTGTACAAGATTGAAAAGTACAAAAATTGAAGTTGTCTTTTTATTCTTATCTCCAGGTCCACTCCAGGGCTGCTATTCTGTAGCCTTCATTTTCAGTAATGTCACCAGAGCCAGGAGAAAACATTAATGAACAATGTACCAAACTGATGTTTTAGTCTTCCTTAACAGGAAACTTTACATGTACCCTCTTATTATGCTGAAAAGCTCTTTTCTATTCAAAATAATTTATATATTAAACAATACATCTTTATTTTTCTGGTTTTCTTTTTCTCCCCCACTCAGATTACCTCATTAGTCAGACATTTCTCACACTTTTGACCTGTTAACCCCCATTCTTTTGTTACCAGTTGGAAATCTGTTAGTAAAAGCAAACTTGAATGTCTCACCATTAATATACTGTTTTGTTTGTTAAGCTGAACATTTTCTTTTAACTGAGGTTGATAAATATTTGGTACAGCTGAACTTGGATCATTTTATAGTTGAAAGGGGAACTTAGATCTATTTCAGTTCTCTTATAGAGCACTGAGTTACAAAGAAACTCCAATATATAAAAATTTTTGGTATATAGAAATTCGGTATATAACAATTTTTTTAATGTGCTTGCTCTTCTGGTTTTCTTGTTGAAGCATGAAAACTGAAGACTATGTATGGAGTTACTCTTACTGTATACCCAAAGTTCAGATTTACTTCCTGCTTAAATAGAGTGCATTGGGAGGAAAACTATGCCAGAGCATACTTTTCTAATAACATTGTTTTAGCTCTTTGTAATTGTGCTTCCTTTTATGTGTACCTTTTGACATGTAAGCAAAAGGTAGGGTAGACTGTAGGTTCCAAATGTGAGCTATAGCTGAATTATCTATGAATTGGTTAAAAATAAACATTTTGGGATACTTCCTAGACCCTCAGGAATTTATAGTTTTAAAATGTGCCCCACATGCAGCTTTCCTAAAATTGGTAGAAAATAAGTACACTTTTTATTGTATCTTTCTAGGACTCCTTTCTCTCCTTTTAAAAAAATAGATATTTCGGTCATGCTTTTATAAATTTGTTCTATAAATTTAAAAAATATAAGTTAATTTGTTGGGATAATATTATACATACCCTTGAGTAGTTGTCACTAGCCTCAGTACCTTTAGGGACAAGAAGGGCCAAAGATAGTTGAGGGTAGAGGAAAACAATAATGAATGATGGATATTGTAAAGAACTAAAGGGCTCAGACTGTAGCTAAAGTGGACATCTGCTACCCACCTTGAGTGCTGCCACATC
This sequence comes from Mesoplodon mirus, assembly GCF_964341445.2. Classification (NCBI taxonomy): domain Eukaryota; kingdom Metazoa; phylum Chordata; class Mammalia; order Artiodactyla; family Ziphiidae; genus Mesoplodon; species Mesoplodon mirus. The sequence goes on along the minus strand of NC_138977.1, from coordinate 36,048,259 downwards.
TCCTTTTTCCCCAAGATTTTAATGTGAAATCTCTCTTCTATGTGAAATCTTTCAATTTATAAATATTGGCACAAATTCACACTTTTGTAAAATATGATATGGGCCATTGCTCTATAAGCCAAACACATATCTGCAGGCCAAATAAAACCCATGGGCCACCAGTACACAACCCATGCCCTGAACTACATTACACTTGTATGAACTACCTTACACTTGTATGAACTTGACATATTTTGTTTTGATGTTTATTAAGGGATAATAATGATGATAATGCTTCCAGCTGTCTGCCTTGATTAATATTTCACTTTAGCATATTGTATAAACATTGGATTTTTGTGTGGGAGGAAAGAAAAGAATAAGACTATTTTCTAAAATATATAGAGGATAATGTCTGATGTGTAAATGTATCAGAGACTTGGTTCAATGATTTTTCTTAGAGAAATTTTGTTCTCAATCCCTTTCTTTCTCAAAGTCTCTCATTCTTCCTTTTTCCTGCCTGCACATTCAGTATCTCCATGCTCTTCCCATGAATGTTCTTTTCATTTGCAAGAGTTATGAAAGAAAAATCTTTTGTACAGAAACTCTATAGAATGAAAATCACTTTGTGACTGACTTAGCTGCACAAACGTTGAGACATTCTTCACCATAGCATTAAAATTCCTTAGCCCTAGTACTATTTCTTTCAAATGTGCTTTCTAAACAGAAGAATGACTGCCTTTAAAGCAGTTAGTGAAAAGACTCACACAGAAACAATCTAAGGAGGCAGCCTCATAACCATGTAAGATTCGACCCCAATCCATCAGGAGGGATGATTGAACTGAGATGCCATTTACAGTGGCTCAGTACAGAGAAATAAACATAATAAACTAGCAAAACTTCCTCTTCTAGCCAAGATGGAGTAACAGGGACAAGATTTATCCTTCTGTCCACAACAGCTAAAAAATGGACAAAATATTGGAAACAGCAGTTCTCAAGCCACTGGACATCAGGCAGTGAAAGACAGTGATATCTCTGAGTGACGGAAATAAGATGAGCCTTACGACTGCTCAGCTTGCTAACTTGAGAGAGTTTCTAGACTGTGGTGCAAGGTGTGGGAAACCAGGTGGAAAATGGTACAGAACCCTGAAGTCAGGACATACTGCTGAAAGTCTGGGGAGATTAAGACAGCTAGAGTTAACAGGACAGAGTGGTAGAGAGGTGAGAATAGCACACAGAAAGAACCCCAGAGGTCTACAGAGGGTCCCCTTCGAGTATTCACCTGAGTACTCAATATGTACATGTATGTAAGGAAACTTGCTGAGCTGGAGGGGAACCATACAAAAGGGTTAGAAGGGACAGTATTTGTGTATGCTGACAGGGCTGGGAATAGTGCCTGTTCCCACAGACCAGATTGGAGAACCTCAAGATTCACAGGGCATTAGGTACAGTACACAAAAGAATCTTGCCCCACCAATGAGCCCTAGATTAAGCATTGCTCTGGGCCAGACTAACAGATCTTCAGAGCTAGACCCAAAAGGGTCAAATTTACAAGTTTTCAAGTAATTTAACTTCATCCCCAAGCAAAACTCAAGAATATGTATAAACATATTCAGCATCCAACAAGATAAATTTTACAATATATGGCATCTAATCAAAAATGTCCAGGCATGCAAAGAAACTGGAAAATATGACCTATAATGAGAAGATAAATTGATCAAACTAACTCAGAACTGACACAGAGGTTAGAATTAGCAGATAAGTACATTAAAGTAGTTTTTTTTGTTTGTTTTTTTGTGTTTTTTTTGCGGTACGCGGGCCTCTCTCTGTTGTGGCTTCTCCCGTTGCAGAACACAGGCTCCGGATGTGCAGGCTCAGCGGCCATGGCTCACAGGCCCAGGCGCTCTGTGGCATGTGGGATCCTCCCGGACCGGGGCGTGAACCCGTGTCCCCTAGCATCGGCAGGTGGACTCTCAACCACTGCGCCACCAGGGAGGCCCCTAAAGTAGTTTTTATAACTGTAGTCCATATGTGCAAAAGTTAGTAGGAGCACATTGAACTTCTAAATATGAAAACTATAATGTCTGAGATGAAAGATACATGGGATGGGATTAATGGCAGGTTAAACATTATAGAAGAAAAGATTAGTAAACTTGAAGACATGCCAATATAAATTATTCAAAGTGAAACACAGAAGGGAAAATAATTTTTAAAAATGAACAGAGCATCAGTGAGTTGTGAGATAACTTCAGGTGGCCTAATATACATGGAATTTGAGTCCCTAAAGTAGAGGAGAAAGAAGGTCATGATGAAAAAAACTTGAATACATAATGGCTGAAACTTTTCCAAATTTGATGAAAACTATAAACAGCCAGTTCAGAATCTTAATGAACCCCAAGCATAAGGAACATGAAGAAAATTACTCCAAGGCACATCATATTCAAACTGTTCAAAATGTATAATAAAGAGACAAACTTAAAGGCAGCCAAAGAAAAAAAGAGGAATAAAAATAAGGATAACAGTATGTTTCTTGTCAGAAACAGTGCAAAAAAGAAGACAGTGCAGCAACATCTTTAAAGTACTGAAAGAAATTGTCAACCTGGAGTTCTCTACCCAATGAAAATCTTTTTAAAAAATGAGGTGAAATAAAGATTTCTTCAGAGATACAATAGCTAAAAGAGTCCATCACCAGCAGACCAAGAAATGTTGAAGTCCTTCAGGCAGAAGGCAAGTGATACCAAATGGATAGCAAATAAAATGCCAACTACACTGGTAAAATATATATGATATTTTTTCTTGTTATTTAAATGCCTTTAAAAGGTAATCTATAAAAAGCTGAGAGAAGTAGAATTCATAGATTCATTCTATAAAGATCCCAAAATGCAGTAATGAAATAATAATGGCTAACATTTTGACCACTTACTATGGGCAAGGAGTTTTACCTGTATCATTTGATTTAATCCATCTAACAGTCCTTTAAGTACCATTGTTGTTTCTTTGAGGAAAGTAAGCTATATGAGGGTGCAATAACTTGTCCAAGATTACACAACTATTAAATGGATGAGCAAGGACTTAAACTCATTCTGACTCTAAAGCTTAGATACTTTACCATTTTTCTACACTGCCTTCCCACGGAAGGAGCAAATAGTATAGAACATGTGATCAAAGGTCAAAGAGGATCAAGGAAAGAGTCAAGGAGGAAGGAATAAAGAGGAGCTGGCAGACAGCTTGGCAGATATCATCAGTTCCTATCATCACCGATTATTTCTACTTGGATGGTCAAGGCCACTCAAGATGACACTTTTAACTCTAATTTTTTAAAATTTATTTATTTATTTATTTATTTTTGGCTGTGTTGGGTCCTCGTTGCGCGCAGGCTTTCTCTAGTTGCAGCGAGTGGGGGCTACTCTTCATTGCGGTGCACGGGCTTCTCATTGCAATGGCATCTCATTGCGGAGCATGAGCTCTAGGCGTGCGGGCTTCATTAGTTGCAGCAGATGGCCTCAGTAGTTGTGGCGCACAGGCTTAGTTGCAGGGCTCGAACCCATGTCCCAGGCATTGGCAGGCGGATTTTTTTTTTAATGTATTCTTTTTTTTTTAACATCTTTATTGGAGTGTAATTGCTTTACAATGCGTGTTAATTTCTGCTTTATAACAAAGTAAATCAGCTATACATATACATATATCCCCATATCTCCTCCCTCTTGTGTCTCCCTCCCATCCTCCCTATTCCACCCCTCTAGGTGGTCACAGAGCACTGAGCTGATCTCCCCATGAGAAACAGCTGCTTCCCACTAGCTATCTATTTTACATTTGGTAGTGTATATATGAATGCTACTCTCACACTTCGTCCCAGCTTACTGTTTCCCTTCCCATGTCCTCAGGTCCATTCTCTACATCTGCATCTTTATTCCCGTCTTACCCCTAGGTTCATCAGAACCTTTTTTTTTTTTAAGATTCCATATGTATGTATTAGCATAAAGTATTTGTTTTTCTCTTTCTGACTTCACTCTATATGACAGACTCTAGTTCCATCCACCTCACTACAAATAACTTAATTTTGTTTCTTTTTATGGCTGAGTAATATTCCATTGTATATATGTGCCACATCTTCTTTATCCATTCATCCGATGATGGACACCTAGGTTGCGTCCATCTCCTGGCTATTGTAAATAGAGCTGCAATGAACATTTTGGTACATGACTATTTTTGAATTATGGTTTTCTAGGGTATATGCCCAGTAGTGGGATTGCTGGGTTGTATGGTAGTTCTATTTTTAGTTTTTTAAGGAACCTCCATACTGTTCTCCATAATGGCTATATCAGTTTACATTCCCACCAACAGTGCAAGAGTGTTCCCTTTTCTCCACACCCTCTCCAGCATTTATTGTTTCTAGATTTTTTGATGATGGCCATTCTGACCAGTGTGAGGTGATACCTCATTGTAGTTTTTTTTTTTTTTTTTTTTTTTTTTTTTGCGGTATGCGGACCTCTCACTGTTGTGGCCTCTCCCGTTGTGGATCACAGGCTCCGGATGCGCAGGCTCAGCGGCCATGGCTCACGGGCCCAGCCGCTCCGCGGCACATGGGATCCTCCCGGACCGGGGCACGAACCCGTATCCCCTGCATCGGCAGGCGGACTCTCAACCACTGCGTCACCAGGGAGGCCCCCTCATTGTAGTTTTGAGTTGCATTTCTCTAATGATTAGTGATGTTGAGCATTCTTTCATGTGTTTGTTGGCAATCTGTATATCTTCATTGGAGAAGTATCTATGTCTTCTGCCCATTTTTGGATTGAGTTGTTTGTTTTTTTGATATTGAGCTTCATGAGCTGCTTGTAAATTTTGGAGATTGGCAGGTGGATTCTTAACCACTGCACCACCAGGGAAGTCCCCTCTAATAGTTTTTTAAATATAAATTTTTTTTTTTTTTTTTTTTTTGCGGTTCACGGGCCTCTCACTGTTGTGGCCTCTCCCGTTGCGGAGCACAGGCTCTGGACGCGCAGGCTCAGTGGCCATGGCTCACAGGCCCACCCGCTCCACGGCATGTGGGGTCCTCCCGGACCAGGGCACGAACCTGTGTCCCCTGCATCAGCAGGCGGACTCTGAACCACTGTGCCACCAGGGAAGCCCTTAAATATAAAATTTACACAGATGTGGGAACCAGTGAGTTCAGATACCTTGTTTTTAGCTTCATGTAGTTCAGAATGTGCTCTCTGGACTTACGGAAGGGAGAGAAACATACCCTTGTCTGTCCAGGGAGGTGATGAACCTCTCTGTTCAGGGATCCAGCTCTTGTATCACCTCAGCTAGTTCTCTCACCAACTGGGTGGACTACAGGCCTATGTTATTAAATATTTTTCTCTTTCATTTTTAAATAACAGTTGTAACACTTTACAACTTTACTTACAAGATCAGCTAGCCAGAAGGAAAAGTAATTTGACTTGTACTAATAATAACAGTGTTGAAGTCACATGGGAATGGTTTAAAAATACCTATGGATAAAGATTGTTACTTTTTAATGTGCTTGTATTTTCTTATGTTTAATAAACTTTTTCTTGTTTTTAACGATAATTTATTTTAAAACAAAAATACAATGTACTATGGAGGTTACACCGCATGTAAAAATAAAATGCATGGCGTTGGCACAAAAGTTGGGAGTAGAGCAATGAAAGTACAGTTCACCCTTGAATATCACTGGTTTGAACTGCATGGGTCTACTTATATGCCAGTTTTTTCAACAGTAAATACTATAGCACTTTGTGATCTGTGGTTGGTTGAATCTGTAGATATGGGGGAACCATGAATATGGAGGGATGACTCTAAGTTATACACAGATTTTCAACTGCACAGAAGGTCAGTTCCCCTAATCCCTGTGTTGTTCAAGGGTTAACTATATACAATTGTGGGTTCTTATATGAAATGGTATAATATCATATCAAGATAGACTGGGATAATTTAAAGATGTGTACTATAAAATGTATAACAATGACTAAAATAACAAAAAGAGTTACAGCTAAAAGCTAACAAAAGATATAAAATGGAATCATGAAAAATATTGTTAATCCAAAGGCAGGAAAAGAAAAAAAGAGGTGAGAGGAGAAACAGATGGGACAAATAATAAAAAAAAAAAAGCAAAACAATAAATCCAACTATATTAATAATCACATTTAATGTAAATGGCTTAAACACCTCAATTAAAAGGCAGAGTTTGTCAGATTGCTTACAGTTTGGTCTTGATTTTTAAATCCAATCTTAATTGAAAGTAAAAGAATGGGAATTCCCTGGCAGTCCAGTGGTTAGGACTTGGCACTTTCACTGTTGTGGCCCAGGTTCAGTCCCTGATTGGGGAACTAAGATCCTGCAAGCTGCACGGCATGGCCAAAAAAGAAAAAAAGAAAAGAAAGTAAAAGGATGGAAAAGATATACCACGTTAATACTAATTAAAAGAAAATTGACTAAATTAGTATGAGACAAAGTAGATCTCAGAATGAAGAATGTGACCAGGGTGAAAAAATATCATTTCATAATGACAACAGAGTCCATTCATTAAGAAGATGTAAGAGTTCTAAACATTTATGCACCTAATAACAGAGCCTCAAAATACTCAAAGCAAAAACAGAACTGCAAGTAAAAATTGACAAATCCACAATTGTAGCTACAGATTTCAATATGCCTCTCTCAGGAGCTGACAAAACATACAGTCATACCTTGGAGATATTGTGGGTTCAGTTTCAGACCACCACGATAAAGTGATCCTTACAAATATTTTGGTTTCCCAGTGCATATAAAAGTTATGTTTACACTATACTGTAGCCTATTAAGTATGCAGTAGCAGTATCTCTAGAAAAACAATGTACTTATCTTAATGAAAAAATAATCAGTTTGCTTGATGCAGGGTTGCCACAAACCTTCAATTTGTAAAAACTCAAAATCTGTGAAGTGTAATAAAGCGAAGCTCAATAAAACAAGGTATGCCTGTAGAAAATCAGTAAGGTACAGAAGAGTTTAACAACATAATCAGCTAACTTATCATTTATAGAACACACCACCCAACAACAACAGAATGCACATTCTTTTCTAGTGGACACAGAATAATTACCAAGATAGTTCATGTTCTGGGCCACAAAACGAGTTTTAATGCATTTAAATGTATTCACGTCATATAAAGTGTCTCTGGGAAATTCTCAAAAAGTTGAAAACTAACACACTTCTAAATAACCCATGGCTCCAAAAGGAAATGAGAAAGTATATTGTTTGGGATACAAATGAAAACACTATATAAAAATGTGTGGGATGTAAACTCCTAAAGCAAGACTTGGGGGAAAATTTATAGCACTAAATACCAATAGCAGAAAAGAAAATATGTCTCCAACCAGCTTTCTCTTAGAAAAAGAAGCAAAGTAATAAGTAGTAGAAAAGTAAGTGGAAGAAAGGAGAGAATGAAGACCAGAGGAGAAATCAAACAGAAAATAGAAAGAAAAGAAAAAAAAAAAAAAAAAGCAATGAAACCTAAAGTTGATTCTTTGAGAAGAGCAAGTAAATGTATAAACCCCTAGCCAGACTGATCAGGAAAAAGAGGAGACGCTAAGTACCAATATAAGGAATGAGAGAGGTGACATCACAACAGATTCTGCACTTATTAAAAGAATAGTAAAGGAATATTATCAGTGATTTTATGCCAATAAATTCAACAACTTAAAATGAAATAGAAAATGAGATCTACCAAAATATAGGCACTCTCCAACTTAGATATTACTGTATCTTCTGTTAGGAAATGAAAAATCTTCCTACTATGTTTTGTTTATTTTTTGCTTTTCTGGAGAAATTAAAATTATAAAGCCCCAAAGAGTCTTCAGATAACTCTATTTTACTTTTACATAATCAATTCTTTAGAAGGTTTGGAAAAGTACTTAACAAAGATTCTTTCCATTACAAATGATAAAATTTTTTTATTTTAAAATACTGAACATAGCCTGGAGGTAGAATGTTCAAATGTTTGTTCAGCAGCTCAGTCATGCATTTTATAAGGTTCTCTTTTCTTTTTTTTTTTTTTTTTTTTCTGTTTTTGGCCTATTGTTCTTCTGAATATTATCTTGAATCCTTAGGCTTTTACTCTAGTCATTGCAATACATATAGCTGCCACAGTTCCATATATTGCCTATAGACACTTCACTGGCTAGTGTGTTGAGGGTTCCCAAGATCAACCCAGGTTCCATGATTTGCTAGGAGGACTCACAGGACTCTTCACAATACAGTTATTACAACAAAAGGGTGCAAAGCAAAATCCACAGAGGGGAAAAAGGCAGTGTGGCAAAGCCTGGAGGAAACCAGGAGCAAACTTCTAGGAGCCCTCTCCCAAGGGAATCACACAGGATTCATTAGGAATTGCTCTTTATTGTAATATTGCAAATTTATTTTCACACAGGAGTCTTTGTCTACACTATTATATGGTTGATTTTCCAAAGTGATGAGATATTTTTCAAAAAGGATCACCTTATTTACCATAAGAACTTTCATCATTGCTCAATGAAGTTATTATTTTTTGGTTTGACTTTTAAGAATTTCCTTTATGTTTGACAAAATGCTTTTTTTTTTTTTTTTGCGGTACACGGGCCTCTCACTGTTGTGGCCTCTCCCGTTGCGGAGCACAGTCTCCGGACGTGCAGGCTCAACGGCCATGACTCACGGGCTCAGCCGCTCCGTGGCATGTGGGATCTTCCTGGACCAGGGCACGAACCCGTGTCCTCTGCATCGGCAGGCGGACTCTCAACCTCTGCGCCACCAGTGAAGCCTGACAAAATGCTTTTATCATAGTCAATTCAAGTAAAAAAACAGTTGGAATTATCAGATAAATGTTATCACTTTGGGCTTTTACAGTGGAACAAAAGCCATCAGAATTCATTTCCTGATATGAAAGTTGTGCTATGTTGGCCATGGATTAAAACAGAACAGTCCTGTAATGAAGAACGTAAAACTTGTTTATCTAAAAATCTCCATACTAAAAGAATGGTACCAATTCCAATAAGGTATTTTTTGTTTTTTGTTTTTGTTTTTTATTTTTTGGCTCTGTTGGGTCTTTGTTGCTGTGCGCGGGCTTTTTGTAGTTGCAGCAAGCAGGGGCTTCTCACTACAGTGGGGCTTCTCTTGTGGAGCACGGGCTCTAGGTGCATGGCTTCAGTAGTTGTAGTATGCGGGCTCAGTAGTTGCGGCACGCGGGCTTAGTTGCTCTGTGGCATGTGGGATCTTCCCAGACCAGGGATCGAACCCGTGTCTGCTGCATTGGCAGGCACATTCTTAACCACTGCGCCACCAGGGAAGTCCCCAATAAGGTATTATTGATTTTGGAAATATCTCTGACATTAGACTGCTAACATGTAGAGGAAGGTTTAAGAAAGCTGAAATGCCCTTCATAAAACAGACTTAAAAATTATACTTCAGGGCTTCCCTGTTGGCACAGTGGTTAAGAGTCTGCCTGCTGATGCAGGGGACACGGGTTCGTGCCCCGGTCCGGGAGGATCCCACGTGCCGCGGAGCGGCTGGGCCGGTGAGCCATGGCCGCTGAGCCTGCGCATCCGGAGCCTGTGCTCCGCAGTGGGAGAGGCCACAACAGTGAGAGGCCCGTGTACCGCAAAAAGGAAAAAAAAAATTATGCTTCATTTTTGAATGAAGAAAAAACCTGTTAGGAATATAATTGCTCTGCTTACTTAAGATTTAATTATTATTGGAAGTAAGAGATTGTCATCCAGGTTCTGACTTTTTACTAACAAGTTTGAATATGCTACTGAACTACATGTTAATGCTAACATATGTTTTAGTACACAGTTTGTTTTTAGCTTTTCCCCCGAATATCTTAAGGATTAAATGGTCTACTGATTGGAACTAAGAAATTATGTTTTGTTAGTCTAAGTGAAATTTTGGAAAGCATATGCTATTGAGTTGATTTTGTTTTCCTTAACTGAATACTTTTAAGTTACGACTTGACTGACTTCCTAATAGCGCAGATGCAGAAATTACATAGTAACTATGCTAATAAAGTCTGGCAAGTCATTTTTTAAGTTGAACCACAGAAGTGGTCAAATACTGTCAGTTTCTTATGATTCATCCAGATAATTGGATATATTTCTATAATACAGGTACAAAGTGTTTTTAATTATTCAGTGGAATATTTGTGTAACTCTGCTTTGATTCTCATTTTCATTCCCTGCTGTCTATCAAACTTGAGACTTACTGCTTGTAACAAGCAGGAAGCAACTTGTCAGAAAATGACGGATGTATTAACTTGCATTCATTATAACATTTTGTAGACAATATAATGTTAGACTTGGAAAACATGTTAGAGGTCACCTAAGGCCACCCCACTCACCTAATATAGTAAGATTTGACAGCCCTGTATGTAGTTATTTCCCTCTGCTTGACCACTTTAAGACATTACCTCAAAAGTTTTTCTATATTGTTAGAAAGTCTATATTTTGAACTGTAAACTACCTAATTTTAACTCATTGGTTTCAATTCTGCATTCTGTAAGGAATACTCTAAAAAGACTACTCCTTCCAGATGGCAAATGTTTTAACATTAGAGGATAGGCATGCTCTAAACTCCTACTCTCATCCCCAAGGGAAACAATCTCTACTATTTCCAGCTGAGGTCATCGACTCAAAATTTTAAGATTTAAGGAACTTAGAGGATAATTCCACTGATTATCCGATTTACAAGGTCTGGGTGTTGTCAGTTTGAATTCCCCACATTGTCTGATACAGTGCCTTATAAATAATGAACACTAAATAAATGTTTATTATTTAAATGTGAGACTGAGAGGATAAATGGAATTTAAGTTTATTCAATCATTCAATAAATACTTATTGAGAATCTACTTTGTGCCAGGCACTATCCTAGACATTTGGGGATACGCCAGTTAACAAAAGAGACTGAAATTTCTGTCCTCATCAGTTTTGTATTTGTGTGTGAGAGACATTCAACAAAAATTAAATTATAATATATTGTCTGGTATTGTAAATGCTATGAAGTATTATAAAATTGGATAAGGATGTGAGAGAAAGTTAGGGTCTGGGTGATCAAGTAAAACCTTTCTGTGAGGTCAAGAGCTTAATAAAGAGGTTTATCCATGTGGTTATTTGAGGTAGGAATAGTGTAGACAACTGCAAGGGCTTGAGTCACTGTGGCTGGAGTTGAGTGTGTCAGGACTGAAGGGAAAAGTGAGTAGTTAAGGTGTAGAGGTAGCCTGGGGAAAAATCATGTAAGGAACTGTAAGCCTGAGTAGGGATCTGAGATTTCATTCCAAGTGGTGGGAAACTATGAAGCAGAAAAGTGACATGATTAGTTCTACATTTGAAAAGGATCATTACAGCCACTGTATTGGGAATAGACTACAAGGGGGCAAGAGAGGAAGCAAAAAGACCTGTTACAACCATATTGTTATAGGTTTCTAGACTTTCCCTGTCCATTATGGTAGGCACAAGTTACAGGTGACCATTTAAACTTAAGTTAGTTAAAATTAAATAACATTTTAAAATTCAGTTCCTCTCTTGCACTGGCCACATTTCAAGGGCTCAGTAGTCATGTGTGGCTATTGACTTTAACCACACTGGACAGCACAAATGTAAGATATATCCATCATCACAGAAAGTTCTGTTGGAGAGCACTGTTCTAGACAATATAGAGTAGACAATAGAGGTCTTGAAACTGATCAGATATATTCAAGATATATTTTGAAAGAAGAGCTAACAGGATTTTCTAACTGATTGGATGTGGGATATTAGGGAAGGAAAGAAATCAGGTGACTCCAAAGCTTGTTGCCTGAATAAATAGCTCAGTTCCATTTCAAAACGGGGAATGCTGGAGGAGAGGTTTAGTAGTTGAAATACAGTTTTTGATTTGATACATGACATGCCTATTAGAGAGACTGAATATAAGAGATTGAATCACTGAATTTGACAACATGGACATTACTGCTCTTTAAAATTTTTTTCAAAATACTCATTTTTCTGTTTTCATTATTTGCCCTGTGATTCTTAGGTCTGAGTACTATGTACTTTTCCTATAAATGAGGATACAGTTGTTTAGGGTGTTAACATCAGAAAACTATTCAAATTTCCAATTTCAGAAGGTTAACAGATTTATCAACTTGATTTCTTAAGTCTCTGCTTAAATGATAGTAAAGGAATAAAAATGCTAAAAACTCACAATAAAGAAGAGAACAGATGAGTGGCCATCTGTTTCTAGAAAAAAATTCAAAAATTTTTAAATGGTCATAGGAGCAAAGGTACCTGAGGAAGCAAAGTGGAAGAAATCAAGCACAGAAAATGAAGAATGGGATAGAAAAGGGTGGACCCATTTTTGTCCCACTGAACCCTGGAGAAACCTAAGACTAAAAAACATTAGATATGAAGGGGAGCAGGAGTGTGATGTGCTATGGAAACAAAGATGTGAACTGAAATATTTAATATGTATTATTAGTGCTTCAGTTTCTAAAATTCTATTAAATTATTAGTATTTTAAGGAATATTTAACATCAATCAATGAGGATTCAAAGTGTACACAGTGTATCATTTTTTCTGTTTATATTTTTCAAAGCATTAAACAAAAATTTAAGACACTCCATGCCTTGACCGTGTACTCCTTGTATGCTGAACCCCTATTTAGCTTTAATTTTGAGAGGGAAAACCCAGATACATGTCTCACATAATTAGAAAGGAGTGGAGGGAATTACAGTGGAATATTGAATATGAAAGACCCATTTTCAGGTTCTTCCTCTCCCATTTCTTCCCCTTTGCCTCAGAAACAAGGGGGAATTAGGAAGAATTACCTCTTAGCTACTGATAGGGCAAATTCAATACAATTAAATCCACCGCCTCACTCTTGTGTGCCCCGCCCCAGTTCTCTCTGTAATTCCCAGAAGTGAAATTACTCTACCTGAATTTAGACCCATTAGAAAGAGGAGAGAGTTATGCACTGATTTAGGGAAAACCATCTTGTAAAAATACTGTTTCTTTTGTTAAATAGGGACTTACTTATATAATGTATATAAATAAATACATTTTGTGATATAACTGGAATATTAAATTTAATTGAGGTATACTGTATGTTTCATTGTATTAGAATGTTGGCTATTTAGACAGGAGATTCTGAGGTTTAGTGATGAGTCATGAAATTTGGAGAAAGAGGTTCTAGAATGTTTTTGCTCTGTTCTCCTGCACAAATAGCCCGTAAGTGTTAATGAGCCCATTAATTGAACCATCTTGCTAAGTCATCCATTTTTCCTTAAGAATAGAATTTCCTTAAGCTTGTGTTTCCTATACTTTATTCATGAGTACTACCGTCATAATCTTTGCCATATCCTAATACTATTTACGTAATATTTTTAAATATCTTACTTTTATGTTTAATTTTATTTATTTATAAAGGAAATCTTAGCTCAGGATTATTTTCTTATATGGAAAACCAGTAAAGTGTTCTGTAAGTAGAAGGTAAATGCAGAAGTCAGTATCATTTTGAAACATAAAAACATAATGTTATTAAATGCGAGCTATGATAGAGTGGCCTACCTGTGCAGCAGTGCTCCAAGCTTAGGACATGTCTCTATTTGTTGAAAGGCGAGCATTAGCAAATAAAACTAACTAGCACTAAACTGGAACTTTCTCCATGACCTACTCAGGAGTATTGAAAGAGAATTTAAAACAGAGTAACTTGCTTATTGTGAAATTCAGTTTTCTAAAATTTAGCTGCAGAAATTCTCTCTCACCACTAGCATTACTCTTAGAAAAGCTTCACCTTAAGCCAAATGTAATAATCAGGGATATTAGAAAAGACATTTAGAGATATAGAAATGTGTTGTGGTGATAGGAGTTAAATTTTGGGTCTCTTCCTACAGCCCCTTTCCACTTCTCCTAAGAAATGAAAGACCTCAGGCTATGGTAGGCTTCCAGAATTGTCTCTCTTCCCTATCTGGATTTTAATGCAGTTTCAGCATTTGCTTACTAAAAAAGCAAGCAATGCCTTTTCCTCTTTTAAGTTAAATTTTTCCTTTGTACTAGTTATTTAAAAGATCAGAGAACTTGAATTTTCTTTCTTCATCTGTAGGTTAAGCCCATCTCAGGCTAGTGTGCTTGCAAATGTAATCTACATTCTCCTTTTCTTTATCAAATTTCCATCTGTGAGCTGCCAGAAAGACTGAAAAATCCAGTTTGTTTTTTGTATTTCTTCATTGAAATCTCTCACTAATCTAATTTTTAATAATAATAGTTAACATTTATTAAGCAATTATGCACCAGGCACATGTTCAAAGACTGTTGCATGTATTAACTCAGAAGTCCCCATTTTTTAGATGAAGAAATTCACAGTGCTTGAGTTCACATCCCAGCTCCACAATTTATTCGCTGTATGATCTTGGGCAATTTATTTAATCTCTGTGCCTCAGCTCCTCATTTGTAACATGGAATAATCATAGTATCTACCTCATGGAATTGTTGCAATAACACAGTAATTTCCTGTGCTACCCAACAGATTTGTTAAAGGGCTAAGTGTCTCTTGCTTAATATACTCAGTCTGCCCATTAACTCATTTCAGAAGCCAAATCTTTCTTGGTTTGTTTTTTGTTTGTTTGCTTGTTTGTTTTGTGGGGTTTTTTGTTTTTTGTTCTGTTTGTTTGCAGTTTGGCATTAGAGAAAAAAAGATATTCTAAAACTTGTAAAGTTCTTACAACAGGACTAACAGGAATAAAGATACTTCCCTTTCCTGTTCTTGGAGATACTGAAAAAGGTTTGCTTATTGGCCATTTTGACAAGTTCCTTATTCTGTAAAGTTATGAGTAGAAAGAACCAAGATTTAGTGATGGTTTTCTTATGAGTATATAATATTTGAAATTTGAGTTGATACATATTTTTTTTATCAGTGTCAGTAATTTAGTGTGTGTTCTTAGATAAACCATTTCATAAAATTAAGTCTCTTTAACCAAAGCCCAGTTTCAAATGAGGTGTTTGGAAATTAAGAGCTCTAAAGAGGGCTTCCCTGGTGGCACAGTGGTTGGGAGTCTGCCTGCCGATGCAGGGGACGCGGGTTCGTGCCCCGGTCCGGGAGGGTCCCACATGCCACGGAGCGGCTGGGCCCGTGAGCCATGGCTGCTGGGCCTGCATGTCTGGAGCCTGTGCTCCACAACGGCAGGGGCCACAGCAGTGAGGGGCCCGCGTACCGCAAAAAAAAGAGAAAAAAGAAAACGATACCTCTTGAGCCCTGTAGTGGAATGATCTCTTATGGTATTTGTGTAGTACCCCTAATTTAAAAGTTAGTTGTTTTTTTTTTTTTTTTTTAAGTGAAAATGGAACTGTTCTGGGAGGATACTGAAAGTTGAGAACATGATCAGAGATTTCATCCATGTAGATACATGAAATCTTTTGTTTACATGAGTACAACAGAGGTCTTTTTGAGAGTGTTCAATCCCTATAGGCTATGATGTCACTAACATTACATATGATATAAATAACAGAAAACAAGATGTTATGCATCATATTCTCTGAATCATAATGTTCATATATACTGTGTCACATTCTCCTTGAGTAACGAACACAGAACATAATTAACTGACTACTGTGCTCATTAATCAGATGCCAATTCTTCAGTCTTGTTTGTGCAATCCAGATTACTGGGGTGCTAGCCGTCTGCAGTTACTCTTAGATATTGTCCAATAGATAGTCCCTACCCTGGAGGTAATTTTAGAAATAAATGTCAAATAACTTTACTTTGCAGTTCCAGCTCTTTCCCTCTCGTTACCTGAGTGTTTACAGCTAACTGATTACTGCTGAAGATTCCCCTGTTTTCGTTTAGGTATCTATTGTCTTTGGACTCCTCTCCTATGTTTCTCTTGAATCCTTTCCTGTTTCTCCCTAAAACACAGATTTACAATGTAACCCTCTGTCTCGGAGGCTACCCACTACCTCTAACTGGATCTTGTGTTTCCAGTTTCTCACTGGCACATTGAATTCCTTACGCTCAGAAGGCAGACTAAGCCTGGGCAGGAGTGCACATGTGCTGCTGCTCCGCTGTCATTCATCTTTCCCTTTCCCTCTCTTGCTGTCCTTCTGCCTCTCCTCTTCCTCCTTCCTAACATCAGTAGCTATGACCCAACTAGCAATATCAGATGTGCTAAGACTTTTTCCTTAAAACATTCCATTTGACCTTAATAAGTTCTGTTATTCGTCATTTGTAATAGAATCCATAACAGACAGACCCTTAGACAAACACTGTTCTTTCTTTTTTTCATTTTTTATCTTACACATCTTTATTGCAGTATAATTGCTTTACAGTGTTGTGTTAGTTTCTGTTTTACAACAAACTGAATCAGCCATATGCATACATATATCCCCATATCCCCTCCCTCTTGAGCCTCCCTCCCACCCCTCTAGGTCCTCGCAAAGCACCGAGCTCATCTCCCTGTGCTATGCTGCTGCTTCCCACTAGCCATCTATTTTACGTTTGATAGTGTATATATGTCCGTGCCACTCTTACTTCGCCCCAGCTTCCCCCCCACCCCATGTCCTCAAGTCCATTCTCTATGTCTACGTCTTTATTCCTGCCCTGCCACTAGGTTCACCGGTACCATTAGTTTTAGATTCCATATATATGTGTGTTAGCATACGGTATTTGTTTTTCTCTTTCTGACTGACTTCACTCTGTATGACAGACTCTAGGTCCATCCACCTCACTACAAATAGTTCAATTTCGTTTCTTTTTATGGCTGAGTTATATACCATTGTATATATGTGCCACATCTTCTTCATCCATTCACCTATTGATGGACATAGGTTGTTCCCATGTCCTGGCTATTGTAAATAGAGCTGCAGTGAACATTGTGGTGCATGTCTCTATTTGAATTATGGTTTTCTCAGGGTATATGCCCAGCAGTGGGATTGCTGGGTCATATGGTAATTCTATTTTTAGTTTTTTAAGGAACCTCCATACTGTTCTCCGTAGTGGTTGTATCAATTTGCATTCCCACCAATGGTGTAGGAGGGTTCCCTTTTCACCACACCCTCCCCAACATTTACTGTTTCTAGCTTTTTTTTTTTTTTTTTTTGCGGTACGCGGACCTCTCACTGTTGTGGCCTCTCCCGTTGCGGAGCACAGGCTCCGGACGCGCAGGCTCAGCGGCCATGGCTCACGGGCCCAGCTGCTCCACGGCATGTGGGATCTTCCCAGACCGGGGCACGAACCCATGTCCCCTGCATCGGCAGGCGGACTCTCAACCACTGCGCCACCAGGGAAGCCCGCTTTTTTGATAATGGCCAGATAATGGCCATTCTGACTGGCGTGAGGTGATACCTCACTGTAGTTCTGATTTGCATTTCTCTAATAATTAGTGATGTTGAGCATCTTTTCATGTGCCTCTTGGCCATCTGTATGTCTACCTTGGTGAATTGTCTATTTAGGTCTTCCACACATTTTTTAACTGGATTGTTTGTTTTTTTGATATTGAGTTCCATAAGCTGTTTGTGTATTTTGGAGATTAATCCTCTGTTGTTTCATTTGCAAATATTTTCTCCTATTCTGAAGGTTGTCTTTTTGTCTTCTTTATGGTTTCCTTTGCTGTGCAAAAGCTTTTAAATTTAAGTCCCATTTGTTTATTTATTTTTTATTTTATTTTTCAAAAATATCTGCTTGGTTGTACATTTTTTAAATTTTTATTTATTTATTTATTTGGCTGCATTGGGTCTTTGTTGCTGTTCATGGGCTTTCTCTAGTTGAGGTGAGCGGGGGCTACACTTTGTTGCGGTGCTCAGGCTTCTCACTGCAGTGGCTTCTCTTGTTGCGGAGCACAGGCTCTAGGTGCAGGGCTTCAGTAGTTGTGGCACATGCGCTCAGCAGTTGTGGTTCGTGTGCTCCAGAGCACAGGCTCAGTATTTGTGGCACACAGGCTTAGTTGCTCTGTGGCCCATGGGATCTTCCTGGAGCAGGGCTCGAACCCGTGTCCCCTGCATTGACAGGCGGATTCTTAACCACTGAGCCAATAGGGAAGTCCCCATTTGTTTATTTTTGTTTTTATTTCTCTTACTCTAGGAGGTGAGTCAAAAAAGATCTTGCTGTGGTTTATATCAAAGAGTGTTTCTCCTATGTTTTTCTCTAAAAGTTTTATAGTGTCTGGTCTTACATTTAAGTCTTTAATCAGTTTGGAGTTTATTTTTGTGTATGGTGTTAGGAAGTGTTCTAGTTTCATTCTTTTACATGTAGCTGTCCAATTTTCCTAGCACCACTTACTGAAGAGGCTGTCTTTTCTCCATTGTATGTTCTTGCCTCCTTTGTCATAAATTAGGTGCCCATATGTGCGTGGGTTTGTCTCTGGGCATTCTATCCTGTACCATTGATCTATATTTCTGTTTCTGTGCCAGTACCATACTGTCTTGATTACTGTAGCTTTGCAGTATAGTTTGAAGTCAGGGAGCCTGATTTCTCCAGCTCCATTTTTCATTCTCAAGAATGCTTTGGCTATTTGTGATCTTTTGTGTTTCCATACAAATTGTAAAATTTTTTTCCTGATTCTGTGAAGAATGCCATTGGTAGTTTGATAGGGATTGCATTGAATCTGTAGACTGCTTTGGATAGTATATCATTTTCACAATATTGGTTCTTCCAATCCAAGAAAATGGTATATTTCTCCATCTGTTTATGTTATCTTTGATTTCTTTCATCAGTGTTTTATAGTTTTCTGAGTACAAGTCTTTTGCCTCCTTAGGTAGGTTTATTCCTAGGTATTTTATTATTTTTGTTGCGATGGTAAATGGGATTGTTTCTTAATTTTTCTTTCTGATTTTTTGTTGTTAGTGTATAGGAATGCCAGAGATTTCTGAGCATTTATTTTGTATCCTGCAACCTTACCAAATTCATTGATTAGTTCTAGTAGTTTTCTGGTGGCATCTTTAGGATTTTCTATTTATAGTATCACGTCATCTGCAAACAGTGACAGCTTTACTTCTTCTTTTTCAATTTGTGTTCCTTTTATTTCTTTTTCTTCTATGATTGCCATGGCTAGAACTTCCAAAACTATGTTGAGTAAGAGTGGTGAGAGTGGACATCCTTGTCTTGTTCCTGATCTTGGTGGAAATGCTTTCAGTGTTTCACCATTGAGTACGATGTTTGCTGTGGGTTTGTCGTATATGGCCTTTATTATGTTGAGGTAGGTTCCCTCCATGCCCATTTTCCTGAGAGTTTTTATCATAAATGGGTATTACATTTTGTCAAAAGCTTTTTCTGCATCTATTGAGATGATCATATGGTTTTTATTCCTTAATTTGTTAATATGGTGTATCACATTGATTGATTTGCGTATATTGAAGAATCCTTGCATCCCTGGGATAAATCCCACTGCATCATGGTGTATGATCCTTTTAATGTGTTGTTGGATTCTCTTTGCTAGTATTTTGGTCAGGACTTTTACATCTATGTTCATCAATGATACTGGTTTATAATTTTCTTTTTTTGTGATATCTTTTTCTGGTTTTGGTATCAGGGTGATGGTGGCTTCATAGAATGAATTTAGCAGTGTTCCTTCCTCTGAAATTTTTGGGAAGAGTTTGAGAAGGATGGGTGTTAGCTCTTCTCTAAATGTTTGATAGTATTTGCCTGTGAAACCATCTGGTCCTGGACTTTTGTTTGTTGTAAGATTTTTAATTACAGTTTCAATTTCATTACTTGTGATAGGTCTATTTATATTTTCTAATCCTTCCTGGTTCAGTCATGGAAATTTGTACCTTTCCAAGCATTTGTTCATTTCTTTGTGGTTGTCCATTTTATTGGCAAAAGTTGCTTGTAGTAATCTCTCATGATTCTTTGTATTTCTGCAGTGTCAGTTGTTACTTCTTTTTCATTTCTAGTTCTGATGTTTTGAGTCTTTTCCATTTTATTTATTTTGATGAGTCTGGCTAGTGGTTTATCAATTTTGTTTATCTTCTCAAAGAACCAGCTTTTAGTTTTATTGATCTTTGCTATTTTTCCATCATTTCTTTTTCAGTTATTTCTTTTCTTTCTTTTTTTTTTTTTTTTCTGCGGTACACGGACCTCTCACTGTTGTGGCCTCTCCCGTTGTGGAGCACAGGCTCCGGACGTGCGGGCTCAGCGGCCATGGCTCACGGGTCTAGCCGCTCCGCGGCATGTGGAATCTTCCCGGACCAGGGCACGAACCCGTGTCCCCTGCATTGGCAGGCGGACTCTCAACCACTGCGCCACCAGGGGAGCCCTCTTTTTCAGTTATTTCTGATCTCATCTGTTTGATTTCATTCCTTCTGCTAAGTTGGGGGTTTTTTGGTTCTTCTTTCTCTGGCTATTTTAAGTATAGGGTTAGGTTGTTTATTTGAGGTTTTTCTTGTTTCTTGTGGTAGGATTGTATTGCTGTAAAATTCCCTCTTAGAGGTGCTTTTGCTGCATCCCATAGGTTTTGGGTCATCGTGTTTTCATTGTCATTTGTTTCTAGGTATTTTTTTATTTCTTCTTTGATTTCTTCAGTGATCTCTTGGTTATTTAGTAGCACACTGTTTAGCCTCCATGTATTTGTTTTTTTCCTGTAATTGATTTCCAGTCTCATAGCGTTGTGGTCAGAAAAGATGCTTGATACGATTTCAATTTTCTGAAATTTTCCAACGCTTGATTTATGAACCAAGATGTGATCTGTCCTGGAGAATGTTTCATGTGCACTTGAGAAGAAAGTGTATTCTGCCACTATCGGGTGGAATGTTCTATAAATATCAATTAAATCTATCTGGTCTGTTGTTTCATTTAAAGCTTGTGTTTCCTTATTTATTTTCTGTTTGGATGATCTGTCCATTGGTGTAAGTGGGGTGTTAAAGTCCTCTACTATTATTGTGTTACTGTCCATTTTCCCTTTCATGGTCATTAGCATTTGCCTTACATATTAAGGTGCTCCTATGTTAGGTGCATAAACATTTCTAATTGTTATGTCTTCTTCTTGGATTGACCCCTTGAGCACTATGTAGTGTCCTTCCTTATTTCTTGTAACAGTCTTTATTTTAAAGTCTATTTTATCTGAGTATTGCTACTCCAGCTTTCTTTTGATTTCCATTTGCATGGAATATCTTTTTCCATCCCCTCACTTTCATTCTGTATGTGTCCCTAGGTCTGAAGTGGGTCTCTTGTACACAGAATATATATGGGTCTTGTTTTTGTATCCATTCAGCAAGCTTGTGTCCTTTGGTTGGAGCATTTAATCCATTCACACTTAAGGTAATTATTGATATGTATGTTCCTATTACCATTTTCTTAATTGTTTTGGGTTTGTTTTCATAGGTCCTTTTATTCTCTTGGGTTTCCCACTTAAAGAAGTTCCTTAACATTTGCTGTAGAGCTGGTTTGGTGGTGCTGAATTCTCTTAGCTTTTGCTTGTCTGAAAAGCTTTTGATTTCTCTGCCGTATCTGAATGAGATTCTTGCTGGGTAGAGTAATCTTGGTTGTAGGTTTTTCTCTTTCATCACTGCCACTCCCTTCTGGCCTGCAGAATTTCTGCTGAAAAATCAGCTGAGAACTTTATGGGGATCCCTTTGTTATTTTTTGCTTTTCCCTTGCTGCCTTTAATATTTTTCCTTTGGATTTAATTTTTGTTAGTTTGATTAATATGTGTCTTGGTGTGTTTCTCCTAGGGTTTATCCTGAATGGCACTCTCTGCACTTCCTGGCTTGGGTGACTATTTTCTTTCCCTTGTTAGGGAAGTTTTCCACTATAATCTCTTCAAATATTTTCTCAGACACTTTCTTTTTCTGTTTTTCTTCTGGGACCCCTATAGTTCAAATGTTGGTGTGTTTAGTGTTGTCCCAGAGTCTCTGCTGTTGTCTTCAGTTCTTTTCATTATTTTTTCTTTATTCTGCTCCTTGGCAGTTATTTCCACCATTCTGTCTTCCAGCTCACTTATTCGTTCTTCTGCCTGTTATTCTGTTATTGATTTCTTCTAGTGTATTTTTCATTTCAGTTATTGTGTTGTTCATCTCTGTTTGTTTGTTCTTTAATTCTTCTAGACCTTTGTTAAACATTTCTTGTATTTCCTCAATCTGTGTCTCCATTCTATTTCCAAGATTCTGGATCATCTTTACTATCGTTACTCAATTCTTTTTCAGGTAGGTTGCCTATTTCCTCTTCATTTATTTGGTCTTGTAGGTTTTTACCTTGGTCCTTCATCTGTGACATTTTTTTGTCATCTCTTTTTTTTTTTTTTTTTTTTTGATGGGTGGGATTGTGTTCCTGTCTTACTGGTTGTTTGCCCCTGAGGCTTCCAACAATGGAGTTTGTAACCTGTTGGGTAGAGCTGGGTCTTGGTGCTGAGGTGAGGACCTCTGGGAGACATCACTCCGATGCATATTCACTGGGGTCTGAGGTTCTCTGTTAATCCACTGGTTCAGACTTGGATCTCCCACTGCGGGAGCTTTGGCCAAACCCCTGGCTTGTGAACCAGGATCCTAAAAGCCACGTGGGGTGGCAAAAAAAAAAAAAAAGGAGAAAAATAACAAAGAGTAAAAAATAAAATTAGACTAGGAAATGGTTCTCTTGGGGGTTCCTCCCATCTCGTTGGGCTTCAAGGTCCCCCACCAGTGTCCAGCAGGTGCCCTAGTTGTGGGGAGACGCGAACTCCGCATCTTCCCATGCTGCCATCTTGATTCTGCCCTCAACACTATTCTTTCTTAAAATCCTCTCTGTTTTGTGCCTCCAAAAGGTCATTTGAGTTAATATTGCAACCCTGTCATTTTATTTTCTGTCTTCAAATTGCACATTAAGTAATTGCACAGCTTTTGTAAAATTCTATTGCATTTATCTTCAGACTAGTATAGTATAGAAAATAGGACCATTGCTCTATTCCATGCCCTATGTACCCATCTGAACATTAATTATGAGTTTTACTTTTTATCATGTATTTTAGCTTAGATTTTTCTGCTAATGTTAATAAAGACTAATTCTTCAAAAACAGATACTGTAGTTTTGAAAGTGATAATTGCCAAATACGTAATGTAGGCTTATGGAGAATCTTTGGTGATATCAAAATAAATACATAAAATCCTTTTTAAAGTAAGGAAATGGGGCTTCCCTGGTGGCGCACAGTGGTTGAGAATCTGCCTGCCAATGCTGGGGACATGGGTTCAATCCCTGGTCTGGGAAAATCCCATATGCTGCGGAGCAACTGAACCCGTGCACCACAACTACTGAGTCTGTGCTCTAGAGCCCGTGAGCCACAACTACTGAGTCTACGTGCTGCAACTACTGAAGCCCACATGCCTAGAGCCCGTGCTCCACAAAAAGAGAAGCCACCGCAATGAGAAGCCTGTGCACCACAATGAAGAGTAGCCCCCACCTGCCACGACTGGAGAAAGCCTGCGGGCAGGAACGGAGACCCAACACAGCCAAAAATAAATAAATAAAATAAAAAAAAATAAAGTAAGCAAATGAAGGCAAGAAAAAACTTACCTACTTGCTGTCCATTTGATTCACTTGCTTCTAGGGTTTAAGATGAGAGGAGAAAATTGGACTTTAAACATATAACCAATTTGTTAAACAAATTAATGGTGTAAGGGATTACTGTTTTAAAGACACATTCCTACTGAGTCTCCTTTTCTTATTAATCCTCATTCTTCTGTCCTTGGGTATCTCTTCTGTCTGCATGTATTGCCTTAGAGATCACATGAAATATCAGGACTTTAGAATACCATCTGTATGCTGATAATCTCTACATGTGTATCTTCATCCCAGACTTCTCCCATAAACTCACTCCAGACTCATGTATGCAGCTATCTACTTGGCATCTTCACTGGAATGTCTAATCAGCACTGCAAAATTAACATGTACAAATTGAACTCTTGAAACTGCTTCCAGACCAACTCCTCACAATCTTCTCTATCTTAATAACAACTCCATCTTGCCAGTTTCTCAGGGCACAGAGCGTCCATATCTGGACATCCTTTGGCCCTTCCTTCAAAATATTTCCAAAATTTGATCACTTCCTAGATGTCTCACAGCTACCACCTTGGGTTAAGCTACCAATATTTCTTGCCTGGATTATTGCCGCAGCCTTCTAATTGTCTCCTTGCTTCTACCCTTGCCCTTCTATAGTCAGTTCTCAAAATAGCAGCCAGAGTGATCCTTTTAAAACAGCTCAGATCACATCTCTCAAAACCTTCCCATAAGCTTTCCATTTCAGTGTACACGTTAGAGTTTCTTCAGTGGCCTGGAAGACCCTATATAGTTTATCTTCAATTTTTTTCTTCCTCTCACTCAGTTTGTTTCTCCTTGCTGTTCCTGGGACATCCTCTTGCCTCAGGGATTTTTCAGTTTCTGCACAGAATGTTCTTTCCCAGATATCTCTGCTCTACTTACCCTCTTACCTCCTTTAGATCTTTGCTCAAATGACAAATTCTCACTAAGGACTTTTCTTGACTATTTTATTTTAAATGTGTACTCTAACTTGCTGGGTATTCATTAGCCATCCTTGTGGAGTTACTTTCCTCTATAGCTTTTATAACTATATGCTCTTCTATTTACTTATTTATTTATTGTCTTTCTCTTCTAATAGAATGTAAACTCCGTGGGACTTGGTGTTTTTGTCTGGTTTGTTCACTGCTGTATCTTCAGTGTCTAAAAGAGTGTCTGGCTTATAGTGGGTACTAAATATTTGTTGATTTAATGAATAAAAATCTAGTACCTATCAATGCCAAGCACACAATAGAGTTTTAATAAATATTTAAATGAATGAATGAATGAGTGGTTAAATAATATAGTTGATGGATCATCTTATTCTCTCCCAATCTCTTTGACTCTCTTCTAGCTTTCTTTTTTTTTTTTAGCTTTTTTTTTGTTTTAAATTGAGGTTTGTCGACATATAAGTTTGAGGTGCACAACATAGTGATTCACAATTTTTAAAAGTTATACTCCATTTGTAGTTATTATAAATTATTGGCTATAGTCCCTGTGTTATATAATACGTCTTTGTAGCTAATTATTTTATACATAGTAGTTTGTACCTCTTAATCTCCTACCCCTATCATGCCCCTTCCCCCCTCCTTTGCCCCACTGGTAACCACTAGTTTGTTCTCTGTATCTGTGAGTGTTTCTTTTTTGTTATATTCACTAGTTTGTTGAGGGACTGATTTCTGTCCGACTCCAGGGGCAACCATGAAATAGACCAACTGGGGACCTGTATTCTCATTATGATATGATGTATAATTCTATAGTTATATGCTGCAACTCCAGTAGTCTCTTTGCTTTGGTTTTCTAGTTTTTTATACTGAAAGGGTACCACTTAAAATAGCCCCTTATCATCAGTTAGTTTAAGAGCCTCTAATTGCTAGAAATCAAGGATGAGCATGATAAGGAAGTACTCAACTGGCTGATCTCTGATTCATAGGGAAAGTCTGACATTGATTGCTCCTCTTTTAGAATTGATTAATATCAAGATGATCATAGGAGTTATTGGAATTGAGAGGTAAAGTTTTATCTGAAGATGTTTAGAGCAATAATTCTTTAACATTATTGTATATTAGAATTACCAGGAGAGCTATGGATTCCTGAATACACACTGAAAGAAAGTCAGTTTTTGCACTATGTAAGCAAATGGACATGTGTACCAGTCGTTTTGAAACACGTCACGGGGACTACATCACTCAGCCAATGAGGCCTTTAGGCACGAAGTCCTCTTCCTGACTTTTCTCCATCTGCTCACATGCTTCTTTCCCTTTGACTTCAGTGGACCTGATGAAACATCTGAAGGGTAATCAATTCCTTTGTGACCTTGCCTACTGATCGCCCACCTCGTTCTGTACCTTCAACCTCTTTACTAGCTCTTTCCCTCAGCATATACACAGAGTCCCTTATATATTTAAAATCAAAGTAAACATTATCCACCCTCACCTTCAAATTTATCCTCCTAACTTTATTCCTTCTGTTACCAACCAAGTTTCAAAAATTAATCAGCACTTACAATTCAGCATCAATTTGCTTCCTCTCCTACTTGACTAACGTTTCTTTGCATAAAGTTACCTATGACATCCAGAGAGCCAAATATGTATGCTGTCATATTGCATGACTTCTCTATGTTGTTTGAGAATGATAAAGATGAATAACAATTATTGATATTCTCTATCAGGTCCTGAACCGTATGTATCTCTTTTAATTCTTGCCAATTTCCCATAAGATAGGAACTGTTAATAACTTGCTTTAAGAAGAAGGCTGAGCCTAGAAATATTAATTTGCCAAAAGTCACAGAGTCAGTGATCTGAACCTGGGCAACGTGGCACAAAACTCCACATTCTTAATCTTGCATTCTACCAATCTCCTGTTTGAAACTTCTCTTTCATCCTCTCTAACATAATAGTCTTATGCTTTTCTTCTTATTTCTCTGGCTATTCCTTTGCAGGTGCCTTTGCAGGCTCTTTTCCCTCCTCTAACTTTTTTTTTTTTTTTTTTGCGGTTCGCAGGCCTCTCACTGTTGTGGCCTCTCCCGTTGTGGAGCACAGGCTCCGGATGCGCAGGCTCAGCGGCCATGGCTCACGGGCCTAACCGCTCTGCAACATGTGGGCTCTTCCCGGACCGGGGCACGAACCCGTGTCCCCTGAATCGGCAGGCGAACTCTCAACCACTGTGCCACCAGGGAAGCCCCCCTCCTCTAACTTTTAAATGCTTTCTTAGTGCCTCTAGGTCTCTGTACTTGACTTTTTTTCTTTATATGCTCTTCCTGAGTGACTTTATCCAAACTCATGATTTTGTCCATCCTTTACATACTAATCACTTCCAAATCTATAGTTCAAGACCTCTATTAGTTTCACTCTATAATTAAAATGAGCCTTTAAAAATTCAAATTTTGTCACTTCATGCCTCACCCTGAAATTTGTCAATGCCTCTTCATAGGTTTCAGTGTAAAATTCAAACTACTTAGCAAATCACAAAAACACCTTACATGATCTGGCACCTACTCACTGCTATAGCCTCATCTCTTGTCTCCCCTCGCCCTTCTCTAGATAATCTACAGAATTTGAACACCTCCTACTGTTTCATATCTCATTTTTCAGGTTTACAGGTATTCCTTTGCCTGGAAGACCTTAACTCTTAACTCTTCCGTATCCTCTTCATCTGCCTTCCTCCTCTTTTTGAGACTTGAAACAAAGATTAATTTGAGAGATTAAGAATGAATAAGCAACAGCTCTTATTGACAAGACTAAGGCAAAAGAAAGGAAAAAAGAAGTCAGAGAAGAGGGACTTTGAGCCTGATAGCTATAGGAATAGTAGTTGCATTAATCTGTTTGGAATGGTGAGAGTGGCTGATTTGGAGAAAAATATTGTGTTGTTTTTTTTTTGTCCACGAGGCTTGCGGGATCTCAGTTTCCTGACCAGGGATTGAACCCTGGTTATGGCAGTGAAAGCCCGGAATCCTAACCGCTAGGCCAACAGGGAGCTCCCTAGATGTATTGAATTTGATACAAGAGGACAGTATCTACCCAGGCAAAAAAGTACAGTATGTAGTTAAATTTAAAAATCTAGAATTTGGAACAAGGCTTTCTCAAGGCTGGAGATAGATTTAGGAATAATCTGCCCTAAGGTGATTAGGTGAAGTCTTGGTAGTGGATGCATTCTCCAATAAAAACTGGATATAGAGAAAACTTCTAGCTTTATGAGAGTAGATGGAGATTGTATGAGTTAAAATTAATTTTGATGTTGAGTGGCATTGATTAGAGTTAAAAGAGATAATGTGATGTAATCTGAAATTAAACTCAGAATTTTGACAAGTGAATTGTAGAGGGGAGTGCATTATTCCAGTTGTTCTAATCTGTAATACATTAATGTTCAATTTGAATAATTTATCCAAAGTGATTTTACCATTATTTGTCTATAAGCCAGAATTCTTTTATCTTCTCATGTAAAAAGGGCTCCTTTGCTTTTGCATATTAATCACTCTTATTTATAACAGTTGCACAAGGGTACCATATAGTTAATTAAAATAAAAATTAGATATGAATACTGTACTTTGAAAAACATATCTTTATAGATTTAGTTGGATTGCCACAAAATAAGGGAGTGGCCCAAACCACATGGTTTGAAATTGGGTTCATGAGTTCTTGCAAGTCATGTCATTATTTAAATTACAAGCAATAATCTAATTTAGTTGTCACAATTATATTAGATAAAATAAAAATGGCAAAATGAACAGCAGTATTCAGTATGAATATCTCTTGTGTCACTGCTTAGTAGTTTTAGATTTTGGTTTTAGATTTATTGAATTTATTGTTTAGGTATAAAAAGTAGATGTTTTACACAACATTTCCATTTTTAAAATATTTCAGAATGGAAATTGGTAATATCAAAATCACTCTTAGAACGGAGCAGTTTGAGTAGAATTTTGGCTGTCTCCAAATATCAAGTTGAAATTACTCTTATAATTACTGGAGCATGCCTAGGTTTGTTACGCTTCATCTGTGACTTGTGAAGTTATTGGGGCTTACTCTTTTCATTGATTTTTGTCTAGAATCAGAGAGTTGATTTGTCCACATTAATACAGAACAACACCTACTACCTTATTTTACTACACTATAAATTTACCCCCAAATTTTTAGGTTTAGAAGATTTGTATAGATTTGTAAGAAAAGACAAGAGAAGAAGACAAACATCACTTTCTCCTTCAATATTCAACTTTTAGTATTGGGTTGGCCACAAAGTTCGTTCACATTTTCCCATAACATCTTACAGAAAAACCTGAACGAACTTTTTGGTCAACCCAGTATTTGCCAGGTGGGTAGTGTTTGTTGCCTTCTGCCTTCTAACACGTCTAATAGCTGGCTTCTTGCTTCTCAGTTAGATCATAACTGTAGAAGTATTGCCCGATCTTGAGAATGCTAAATGGTAGAAAATCAGGAAAGTAGCAAGAGCCTCTTTAATAGACTGTCACTGTTTGTCTTGCTTATGCTAGTTACTTCACTTCTGAGTTGAGTGAGCTTTGGTCAACTTTTCTGGACCATCTAACATTACATCCCAAACAGTATATGATACAGGCAGCTCAGTGCAAATTGCTTTGTCAATTAAAACATGAAGTAAGAAGTTTGTAAAAAACTTGATGTCTAGGGCCTCCCTGGTGGCGCAGTGGTTGAGAGTCCGCCTGCCGATGCAGGGGATACGGGTTCGTGCCCCGGTCTGGGAGGATCCCATATGCCGCGGAGCGGCTGGGCCCGTGAGCCATGGCCGCTGGGCCTGCGCATCCGGAGCCTGTGCTCCGCAACGGGAGAGGCCACAACAGTGAGAGGCCCGCATACCGCAAAAAAAAAAAAAAAAAAAAAAAGAAAAAAAAAGAAAAACTTAATGTCTAGAAAGACAAGATTAATTTACTCAGAATGTTCTGTCTCTTACAAGATCCACTTTAATGGTCTGAAAGCATTATCCTCAAATATTCAGAAGTATAATAAGGAGACTTACTTTGTTACATTTTCTTCAGAATCTATACCCAGGTTGTATTAGTTTTCTATTGTTGTATAATAAATTACCACAAGGTTAGTAGCTTCAGACAACACATTTATTTTCTTACAGTTCCTGTGGGTCAGGAGTCCAGGTACAGGTTAACTGGGTCCCCTGCTCAGGGTCACACCAGGCTGAAATCTCATCTGAAGCTTGGAGGTCTTCTTCTAAGCCCACTGGTTGTTTGGCAGGATTCAATTCCTTGTAGCTGTAGGTCTAAATTTATCATTTTCTTGCTGGCTGTCAGCTGGGGTCTGCTCTCTGCTCAGCAGTGTTACCATGAGGTCATTGCCACGTGGTCCCCTCCATAGGCAGTTGACAGCATGGTTGTTTGCATCATCAAGGCCAGCAGGGGAAATCTCCCTGTCTTTGAATCTCTTTCCAGTCTGCCCCAACAGAATCTTCTATATCATAACCTAATCAAGTCGGCTGCTATCGCTTGGTATTTGTTGGTCCCACCCATACGCAAGGAAAGAAGATTATACCGGTCTGGTATATGGGGGGGGGGGCACAAATTTCGGGAGCCATATCAGGATTCTGCCTACCATAGTCTTCCCTCTGGCCCTCAGATATTCATGCCCTCTGACCCCATACACACACCAGCAAAATACATTCCCTCCCACAGTTCCCAGAGTTCTCATCCCATTAAAGCATCAGCTCAAAGTCCAAGGGCACATCTAAATCATCTACATTAGGTTTAGATGAGGCTCCTATGTGTTATTTATCTGTGAACCTGTAAAACTAAGGAGACTATCCCAACATTCCCGACATAAAATGGTGGGACAAGCATGGAATAACTGTTGTAGACATTCTCATTCAAAAAGAAGAAGGGCAGAATGGAAAGTCAAAAAGGAGTCACTTGGTCCATCACAGTTCTGAGATTCAGATTGGCAGATGCCAGGTGGAGTTTTTTTGGTTAGGTTTCAAAGCCTGGGAATAATCCTTCATGGCTCTCAACTCTGCCCTCTGAGTCTCCACTCTGCCTTCTGAATCTCCATTCTGCCTTCTGAATCATTCTTCCTTTTTCTAGGACGGTAGCATATGTTTGCAGCTGAGTGGTTTTAACCAGCCTTATTCTTGACTATAGAATCGAGGGCACCTCCAACAGCCTCTTTCGATTTTATATTCTTCCTCTTTTAGTCCAACCTGGCAGTATTTATGCTGAAACAATTTTCTCAGGAACTCTGGGCTTTATGTGGGTTTCACAGAGATTCACTGTATTAGATACAAGCTACACCTACAAATTTTTTTTTCAAAATAATGCTTTTTCTGTCTTTGCCTCCTGCTGAGATGGCTAAGGGACAACTCTAGAGCTTACCAGAGACCCTTAAAATCTAGAAAGGGCCCTTTATGTGACTGAATCCTCTGACCTTTTGATCTTTCTGAAATTTTAGCAGAGGGTCTTTTTTCTTTCTTTTTTTTTTTTTTTGTCTATTGTATTTTTGGCAACCATTTCTGACTTTTAGCATCTTTTGCTATCTGGAGAGGCTGGGCATTTTCAGAATCATCTAGTCCTGGTTCCTTCCTCTTTAATAGGACTTTCCTCAATTTATCTCTCTCTTCTTGCATTTTACTATGAGGAGCAAGAGTAAACCAGATAACACATTTAACACCTCACCTGGAAATCTCCTTCCCATATGCCCAGTTTTGCCACTTGTAAGTTCTGCTTTCCATATAACTGCAGGACACAATGTCACCAAGTTTTCTTCCACTATTTAACAAGGATTCCCCTTCCTCCAGTTTCCAATAACATGGTCCTTGTTTCCTTCTGAGCCCTCACCAACAGTATTCAAAGTCCACAGATATCTATTAAAAATCTGTTCAAGGCAAGTTAGTCTTTCTCAGAATTCTTTCAGCTTCTGCTCACTATCCAATTCCAAAGCTGCTCCCACATTTTGAGTTCTTGTTATAGCCGAATCCCACTTTCAGTTACCACAAATTTAGCGCCTTAAAGCAACACACATTTATTATCTTGTACTTCTTTTTTTTTTTTTTTTGTGGTACACGGGCCTCTCACTGCTGTGGCCTCTCCCGTGGAGCACAGACGCACAGTCTCAGCGGCCATGGCTCACGGGCCCAGCCGCTCCGCTGCATGTGGGACCTTCCCAGACCGGAGCACGAACCCGTGTCCTCTGCATAGGCAGGCAGATGCTCAACCACTGCACCACCAGGGAAGCCCCTATCTTGTACTTCTTGTTTGTCAGGATTCTGGGTACAGATGATCTGGTTTCCCTTTTCAGGATATCACCAGACTTAAATCAGGGTGTCAACTGGGAGTATGATATCATCTGAGGCTCAGCGTCCTATGCCAAAGTTCACTGGTTGTTGGTAGAACGTGCCTCGTGGTTGTAGGACCATTTTCTTGCTGGTGGTTGGCTGGGGTACACCATCAGCACCTAGAGGCCACCACCCTCAGGTCCTTGTTATGTATCCCTCTGTATAGTCAGTTCACAACATGAAAGGGATGTTAAGGGTAATCTCAGAATTCTGCCTACCACATTAATTTGTTTATTACAATATAAAGGACAAATAAGATTTTTTTCTTGGACTTTTGTGCTTTGTACATATTTGTTTCCTTTAGTGTCTGCTTACTCTGAGACTTTTTTTTTTTATGAAAGCTTATTTATTTATTTATTTATTTATTTATTTATCTATCTTTGGCTGTGTTGGGTCTTCGTTTCTGTGCGAGGGCTTTCTCTAGTTGCGGCGAGCGGGGGCCACTTTTCATTGCGGTGCGCGGCCTCTCACTGTCGTGGCCTCTCTTGTTGCAGAGCACAGGCTCCAGACGCGCAGGCTCAGTAGCTGTGGCTCATGGGCCTAGTTGCTCCGTGGCATGTGGGATCTTCCCAGACCAGGGCTTGAACCCGTGTCCCCTGCATTGGCAGGCAGATTCTCAACCACTGCACCACCAGGGAAGCCCACTCTGAGACATTTTAATCTAGATTTCTTGAAGAAGACCAACCAGAAGTATTCTAAAGCAATGATCTTAACAGATGTCAGTGGGTGTGGAGGAGGAGTGATGTAGAAAGACAATACTCGAAACCAGAGTTCTGTCAATACCATTACATTGTTTTCTGTTAGTACCTCACAGTTGGTGAGGAAAAATATAACACATGTGAAATTAGGGATTTTCCCCTCCATTTACTTTTCTCCTAAGTTTAAATGATACAGAGAAAGATTAAAGAATTCCAGAATTTTTCTTCTGGTTTTTTGAAGCTGTCCTTTGAAAAGCAGGGAATAGGCATATATGATTTCTATTTAGATAAGTAGTTGACCTGAGCCAGAGGCCCAGAAAGGCAATTTAGACTTGTGTTTGTTTTAGTTTCTCCTCTCTCACTGGGAAAAGTATAACGGAAAAGTTGACAAATATTAAGCATTGCTCCAACTTCAATAAAGATATTTGGTCACATGCTATTATCTACCTTGAGGCAACGTTCAATTAAAATTTCACTGACTTTTATCTCTTTTTTTCCTTAAAATCCCAGTTCTTTCTTAGGCTTTTCTAACTATACTAGGCAATATTTTTTCTCTACTACTTAGCTGTACCTACCCTCCTAATGGAAAAGAAATATTAGTGTTTATTTTTTTAATGAGAGAGATTAGCTTTTAGTCTTCAAGAGCTCTAATAGTGCTTTTATTTCTACTTTGTACACATCTGTCTTGATGTTGACCATTTTTGGATCAACAGATAAAAGGTAGAAATAATGTCACATTATTTAAAATGTTTGGGCTTCCCTGATGGCGCAGTGGTTGAGAGTCCGCCTGCGGATGCAGGGGACACGGGTTCGGGCCCCGGTCTGGGAAGATCCCACATGCCGCGGAGCGGCTAGGCCCGTGAGCCATGGCCGCTGAGCCTGCGCGTCCGGAGCCTGTGCTCCGCAACGGGAGAGGCCACAACAGTGAGAGGCCCGCGTACCGCAAAGAAAAAAAAAAAAGTCCTGTAATTATTGTAATTATCATTTCAGTTTTAAATACTTTAGGAAATTAGAAGTTAAGAGAAAAACAAGACATGGCTATCTTGAATAATGGTTTTTAAAAAATGATTGCATTATCAAGCCACACATTCTAACTTTAGTAACATAAGTTACATGGCATCTTAGATATGCTTTGGTTGTTTAAGGAGGGAAGATCTCAGACCTTTGCCGTGGATTTTGATTTCTTTAGTCTTATAGGTTTTTATTTTAACGGGAGAAATTAACTTTTAGAAAACTTTTTTTCTTTTTAAAGCATATGTTACCTCATGTTGGGGCTTCACAGGACAAAGAAAACGAATGCTGTCCTGGCTTTGATCAGGTTTAGTTAGTTTGTTTGTTTTCTCTTTTTAACAGCTTTATTGAAGAATAATTGACATATAATAAGCTGTACATATTGTGTACAACTGGATGAGTTTTGACATATGTATGCACCTGCGAACCATCATCATAATCAAGATAACGAACATAACCATTATCCCCAAATGTTTTCTCATGCCCCCTTGTAATCAACTCCCATCTGCCTCTCCATAGGTCAGTGCCATCCTCAGGCAACTGAGCTATTTTTTGTAACTGTAGTTGGCATTTTTTATAATTTTGTACAAGTGTAATCATAAAGTATATACTCCCACTCTCTCTCTTTTTTTTTTGATCTAGCTTCCTTTACTCAGTATAATTATTTTGAGATTCATGTTGTTGCATGTATCAATAATAGTTCATTCCTTTTATTGCTGACTAATATTCCATTGTGAGAATATACTAAAATCAGTTTATCCATTCACTTGTTGATAGACATTTGCTTGTTTCCAGTTTTCGGACGTTATAGATAAAGCTGATATGAACATTTGTATATATTTTTTTTTTTTAAGAAATGGAAAATTTCATTTGAGCCAAATTTGAGGATTATAACCTGGGAGGAGTATCTCAGAAAGCTCTGAGAAGTGTTCCATGTATGAGTCTTTGTGTAGATATAAGCTTTAATTTCTTTTGGGTAAATACTTAGAAGTGGAATGGCTAGATCATCTGGTAGGCTTATATTTAACTTTTTATGAAACTGTCAGTTTCCCAAAGGGTACCATTTTACATTCCCTTTAGTAATGTATGAGCATTTTAGTTCCTCTACATCCTTGACTACACTTAGTATGGTCAGTCTTTTACATGTTAGTAATTCTGATAGCTATGTGGCAGTATCTCATTTTAATTTTAATTTTCCTAACGACTGTTGAAGTTGAGCATCTTTTCACGTGCTCATTTGCTATCCATGTGTTTTCTTTAATGAAATACCTATTCAAATCTTTTGCCCATTTGATAAAAAAAATTTGCACTGTTTGTTTTCCTATTACTGAGTTTTGACAGTACTTTATATACTCTGGATATAAATCCTTTATCAGTTATGTGATCTGTAAATATTTTCCTTTAATTTGTGGCTTTTCTTTTTATTCTTTGAGCAGTTATTTTCAAAGAGCAGAGGTTTTAATTTTGATGAAGTCTTAACCATTTTTTAATTTTATGGTTCACACATTTGATGTTGTATCTAAGAAAAATTTGTCTCATCCAGGATCACAATGATTTTCTCCTAACTTAAAAAAAAATGGTATCCAAGGTATTCCTGTATATAGAAAAGCTTACTGAAAATTATTTTTAAATGAATATTCTTATTAAATTACAAATTCTAAAACCTAGTTCTTAAGTTTCTAAGGTCAATTATTTTATTTTACTTGTAGAAAAGATTGCTGGTCACTTTTAAGGGAACTTTTGATTGAGTGTATAATCCCATTGTTCAAACTTTATTAATTAAAATCC
The DNA here is from genome assembly GCF_964341445.2 of Mesoplodon mirus. Classification (NCBI taxonomy): domain Eukaryota; kingdom Metazoa; phylum Chordata; class Mammalia; order Artiodactyla; family Ziphiidae; genus Mesoplodon; species Mesoplodon mirus. The sequence goes on along the minus strand of NC_138977.1, from coordinate 36,013,022 downwards.
TTTAACTGTTTTAAACTGCATTCATACAATTAAAAGTTGACTTCTCTGTGCTTCCACTGCAGGGGGCACAGGTTCAATCCCTGGTCAGGGGAACTAAGATCCCACATGCCGTGTGGTACGGCCATAAAAAAATCTTCCTGAGTACTTAAATAAGTCTCTAATGAATGAAAACTTTTAAGTGTGCTAAGACTTAAGTTCTCTTATATGTTCCAGTGGTATTTCATACAAGCCTGAACTCATTTCCTCAATTACATTTTTTAAATTGGACTCACAAGGCAAATCTGTTATTCTAACTGACCTATTTCTCTTAAACTTTATAAATAGCTAAAATACCAAATATGTACAGATTCTTTAACTTAAAAAATACTAATATATGGGCTTGCTTCTCTTAAGCTTTTATAAAATTCATTGTAAATCATCCCGGGTTAAAGATGCTTGTAATTTTGGGGATTGCTTTCTCAATTCATTATGATTTCTTAATGACCAGAGATGTCTTTAGCCAGGATGATGAGTGTGTCTTTGCCCCAGACACACATAGAGCACACATAGAGCTCTATTTTATAGTTGCTTTGTTCTTGAAACAGGGTACTCTTAATAGTCCTATTTCTTTAGAATCTATTTTAACATTCCTAATTCATTAGTCTACCCCCAGATGGGTCATGGTATCACTTGATTGGATTCAGTTAAACTGTTTACTGTTTCATTCTTTTTGGAATCACTTTTATGTGCTTCCTATGAGTGCCACAAATCCTTCAGGATTAAAATGACATCTGTTAGAATCCTTTTGTGTTTTTATCTGACTCTGTGGGCACAGTTTTAAGGTCATGACAATAATACCTATGTTAACCAAAAACATAATAATGATTCTGATTATGTAATATAATTATTCTTATTTGAAAGTCTTTCCAAAAGCGTAGTTATCATGTACCCTACCACTTCCAAGGAAATAAAAATGAATAATATGGTTATGTTTATTGTAAAGCAGGACCTTATTGACAGTAAAATAATACCAGTCATATATCTACACTCCAAGTTATCTAGTACTGTGTCTAAAGGAAACAGCTGAAGTAATAAACTCTTTAGAATTTTCATAGCCGTTCCCTCATCTAATGGTTGAATTCAAGCTTTTTAATTTTTTTTCTCCACTTCCTTTTTGTTGCATCTCTCTTCCACTTCTGCATTTCTTTTGTTCCCTTCTCTTTCCTTTTAGATCTACTGATCTGGAGAGCTATAGTAAAGGTGAATAAAAATAACAGAGAGAGAGATGATGATGATAGGCAATTACCAAACTTGGTGATGGTAGACAATTTATAAGGTATAGGTATGTTGTTACTTGTTTGAATTTTAGAAAGCTGCTTTAACATTACATTGTCTTGAGATTGGGTGGTTAGGGGGTTGAGGCAGTTTAAAAAAATCTTAAACCTGTTTTCTAGCAAAGTTATACATATAAAATGCCTAATCTCTTCTGTTAGCTAGATGATATTGCTTTTATTTATTTTTTATTTATTTATTTATTTTGTGGTACGCGGGGCTCTCACTGTTGTGGCCTCTCCCATCGCGGAGCACAGGCTCCAGATGCACAGGCTCAGCGGCCATGGCTCACGGGCCCAGCCGCTCCGCGGCATGTGGGATCTTCCCGGACCGGGGCACGAACCCGCGTCCCCTGCATTGGCAGGCGGACTCTCAACCACTGCGCCACCAGGGAAGCCTGATGATATTGCTTTTAAAAACATGTTCTGTCTATATTTTGGTGGTCTAACAAGTTCCAACCAAAGATGCATAGAGATCCTACACTAAGTAGGCAGAAAATGTTTTAAATAAAAATTAAAAGAGGATTAATAGCATAAATCAGACCTGACTGAATCAAGCAATAGAGGTGTAATTAGTAATCTTTGTAGACAGAACAATCAAGTGTGGAAAAAATTCTGTTGTGTTGAAGTTACTTTTACTTTTTCATTTTCTTACTTATAGGAAAAATTTATTTTAAAAACCAATCTCTTTAAAAATAAGTGAAAACCAGTATCTTAAGATTTAACACTTTTTATGTGTGAGTGTAGCATTTGCTTTATAATAGATAATCATAAGCATCTTACTGTGCCCATCACTTTTCTTTCTTTCTGCCCTCCTTCTTTCCCTCCCCCCTTCCCTCCCTCCTTCCTCTCTTTCTCTTTTCCTTCTTTCTCCTTCATGTGGGGAAGTTATTCTCTTGCCTCTATAAGAAAACTCAAGTCCATAATTCTCTCCTTATTCTTTGATAGTAATAACTACAATCACGTTTCAAATACAATGTCAATTCCATAAATTAAAGTGCCTAGTCAATATTTTAAGCACCATTTCAGTCTTCATTGAAAACTAAAACGCTTCCCTTCCCCAGCTAGGATTAACAGTAAGTAGGAGGCAGTGTGGTTGGCTTCTCTTTTTATTGCTTACCTCTTCCATTTGCAAGTTGCTATATTTCACTGCTTCAGGATTTAAACTGGTGGCAGGAAGAAAGGTAGAGAAGCAAACAATTTTTTACCTGACTCTTGTTGTAACATGGCTTCACTGTCTTTGAGCTTGTTATATGCTTAAGGCTGACCCTTTCTTTTGTGTGTACGTTTATGGGTTCTTCAGAGTCCTTCACTGGAACTATACTTCCTGTGATACTTCAAAAAAATTTTCCTCCCACTAGCCAACACCTAACTATTCTTCCTCCTCCTCCTCTTCTCCCTCCCCTCGTACTTCCTCTTCTTCCCCCTCCACCTCCCCTCACTTCTTCCTCCTTCTGGTTAGTACTGTGGGAACCTCAGGTGGTACTCTGGGGAGAATTTTTTTAACAGCTTTATTGAGATATACTTGACATACCATAAAATGTACCCTTTTAAAATATACCTTTAGGGGCTTCCCTGGTGGCACAGTGGTAGAGAGTCCGCCTGTCGATGCAGGGGATACGGGTTCATGCCCCGGTCCAGGAAGATCCCACATGCTGCGGAGCGGCTGGGCCCGTGAGCCATGGCCGCGGAGCCTGTGCATCCGGAGCCTGTGCTCCGCAACGGGAGAGGCCACAACAGTGAGAGGCCCATGTACCGAAAAAAAAAAAAAAATATATATATATATATATATATTATATATATATATGTATATATACCTTTAGAGCAGGGGTCCCCAACCCCTGGCCACGGTAGTGGTCCGTGGCCTGTTAGGAACCGGGCCGCACAGCAGGAGGTGAGCAGCTGGGCGAGCGAGTGAAGCTCCATCTGTATTTCCAGCCGCTCCCCATCGCTCTCATTACCGCCTGAGATCCACCTCCTGTCACATCAGTGGCAGCGTTAGATTCTCATAGGAGCGCAAACCCTACTGTGATACAGATTATCATTAGCAGAGAGGTTTGACTGCACAGAGACCATAATAAATCAATCGCTTGCAAACTCATATCAAAACCCTATCAGTGAGTGGCAAGTGACAATTAAGCCGCATCTTACAGAGTAGACTGGACGTAAGCAACACACTTCGAGTGTCACTGTCTCCCATCAGACCCCAGATGGGACCATCTAGTTGCAGGAAAACAAGCTCAGGGCTCCCACTGATTCTGCGTTATGGTGAGTTGTATAATCACTTCATTATTTATTACAGTATATTAATAGAGATAAAGTGCACAATAAATGTAATGCGCTTGAATCGTCCCGAACCACCCCCCACCCCCAACCCCCGGTCCGTGGAAAAACTGTCTTCCACAAAACTGGTCCCTGGTGCCAAAAAGGTTGGGGACCACTGCTTTAGAGTTCTGCTACCATCACCACAATCTAAATTTGGGGACATTTTCACCTTCTGGGTAGGATTTCATTAACTCGAGGCTGTGTGGCCCTGCCCCTTGTCCACCTTACCCTCTGCCCCCACCCAACCAATGGAAGAGTAGCTAGCTCCCTATACAGCATGCTTCCTCACTGCAACTCTGTTTGCCCTCTCCTCCCTTTGGCTGCTGCCTCAGAGTGATGGTCAAAGACTTTAGATCCCTAAAGTATCAGACATGAGTCTGTGGTGTCCTCCCTAAATTCCAGGGAACATATACCAAGCACTCTAAGGCACCTTCCCACACCCCTTCTGCTTTGGAGGAGACATGAAAATCAGTACAACTCTCTTCAAAGAAATTCTCCTTATGCAGTTTTCTCCCTACTCTTTATACCCTGTGTGTAGGCTTTAGAGCTGTCTAACCGGTTCTCATCTCATTCATATTACTTCGGAAATTTGCTACTGAGTAGTCTTTCTCACAAGTCACTTTGGTATCTGATTGCTAATAGTATCTTCTGTTAAAACTTCCAATTTAACATAGTGTTTTGTGTAGAAGATTACTCAGATATCTTTCAGAAAGGAATGAAGCTTCTTTTTTTTAATTTAATAACTGGGCTATTACAGTGTTATCATATAATAAGGTACATGAGAAACTTAGAGTTGGCGGGGGAGCGGTCTGAATAATAATCTCTTCTTGTACAAGCTTTGGCTTTTTCAAAGCAATATCTTATATCTTCCCTTTTAACTACCACGTTCTGCATTTAAGTAGACACCCCTCAAGGCAGACTCTAAGAATAAAATACTATAGTAAACATTTGAAAAGGAAAGTAACAGGACAAGGCTGGCCTCATTTGTAGAGCTGCAGTTGCTTTTTTTTTCCATCTGCGTTAAAGTACCATAAATGTAAATTAAAAGAAAATATTAGCCTTTCTTTTAATTAAATATTGTTAGCTGACTAAACAAAGTCGACTTTTATCTGCAAGAGATGTTTTTATAGGTTAATTTTAAAATTTAATGAAGGATATAATTACAGAAAATAAGTATTTAACATTTTCTTCCCCTTCTAGTTTCTTTTCCAAACCCACTGCTTCTGCATATCAATAGATATACATTATTCTTAAATTAGTTTGGTTAGTGTAAAAATCTTAGTAATCACTACAAAGAGCAATTTTCTTTTCAAGGAAGGTCAATTTAGGAAAATTTATATAGGAGGATTTTGACTAGCTGCATTTCCCTCTTCCAAAATGTAAACAGGATTATTGAGCCCCATAGAAAATCTTAAATTTTATCAATATATCACCTACTTAATTGAATGCTTTAAAAAAAAAAAAAGCTGACTCTACAGAAATGTCACCACAGAGGCACCTTTCTGACTTTTTATTTTTTATTAATATTATTTTCTTAAATTAATTAATTTATTTATTTTTGGCTGCGTTGGATCTTTGTTGCTGCACGCAGGCTTTCTCTAGTTGTGGGGGGGCTCCTCTTCGTTGTGGCGCGCAGGCTTATCATTGCAGTGCCTTCACTTGTTGTGGAGCATGAGCCCTAGGACGCGTAGGATTCATTAGTTGTGGCACACGGGCTCAGTAGTTGTGGCTCGCGAGCTTAGTTGCTCCGCGGCATGTGGGATCTTCCCGGACCAGGGCTCGAACCCATGTCCCCCGCATTGGCAGATGGATTCTTAACCACTGCACCACCAGGGAAGTACCCTGACTTTTTATTAATTCAACTTCAATAACGTCTTAGATTACAAAACATGTTTACATGCATAACTTCTTTCTTTGTCATAGCCGCCTCAAAATGGCATTATTGTTACAATTATTATTATTCCTATGTCACAGATGGGAAATTGAAGTTTAGAGGTAAAAATGACTTTCCCGGGGCAAATGGTAAGTTGGCAGCAAAGCTGGGTCTAGAAATAGTTAATTTCATTCAGTGCAAAATTTATAGTTATAGTGTATATATTAGAAATGTAGAAATGAATTAGTGAATGGAAAAAATGTGTTCCATCTTATTCCCAACTTCTTCCACCATGGCTGTAGGGTCTCCTCTCTATTCTTTTTACCTAGGATGAATAGGATGAAACCTGGTACTTCAGTCTGGCTGCTTTGATTTAATTACGTGCACTTTGGTGTCTCTGGTACCCTGAGGTCTCTGTCTTCTCCCATGAAATAGTCACCACCACTATGGCTATTCTCCAATTCTATCTCTGAAGTTGACCCTATTGGGCTAGGGCAAGCGGTTGTTTTGAGAGTTCTTTAACTCCTTTACCCTCTGTGACTTTAAGCTGTCGGACTATATTATATTTACATTGAAGACCATATTGAGAACTCAGGTGGACAGGGACCTCATAGTCTCATTACTGATGCAGAACTTTCACTACTGCAAGTGCAGTGAAGTTGCTGATGTGTAGACCATCTGTTACCCTTGTTTCCTAGGTAATATGCATGTGACACTAGCTGAGGCCCTGGAAGTTCGGGGTGGACCACTGCAGGAGGAAGAGATATGGGCTGTATTAAATCAAAGTGCCGAAAGTCTCCAAGAATTATTCAGAAAAGGTAAGACCTTTTGCGTGTGTGTGGGGAGGTGGGGGTAGCTGAAAAGCAGCTAGGGTGGCAGACTATAGAAAGGAATGCTTTCTCTTATCTCTCTTAGGGCTGAAAAAGCTCTGATCTTGTCTGCCTTCATTGGAACATCTTCTGTGTGTCTGATATTGTGCTAGGCACTGAAAATATAATGGTGATCAAAAGCAAAAACGTTCCCTGTCTTTCTGGAGCTTACAGTCCAGCGTGGAAGATAGCTATTAATAAAACATTTATGTAAACAAATGTAAAAAATGCAATCATGACAAGGGCTACCAGGGAGGGGAATCAGTTGACTCTGTGAGAACCCATAGTAGGAGGATTAGATCTGGTGAAGAGGATGGAAAAGAAGTCTTCCCTGTATAAGTCTCCCCTGAGCTAAGACCTGAGAAAGAAGAGAAGTTAACCAGGTAAGAGGGAGGGAAAAACATTCCTGGCAGAGAGAATTATGTGCACATCCCTGGGATAATGCGAACTGAATAACTAGTTTGATGCTTCCCTGCAAAGGCAGTTACCTGGTCCAAATGGTTGTGTAGCATTTTGGAGCTAGAAAAGTTAGAGAATCAGTCACCCTTTGGTTGTCTAAAAACATTTGCTATCATGCTGAAAAGCTCCACACGAAGATGGTGTTTGCTATTCACACCACATGTCCAACACCTATTTAGCGTAGTAAAGAAACCACGCTTCATCTAAAGGAAGAATTAAACTTTAAAATTGATTTGAATTAATTAATCAAGCACAATAAGCATGACAGAAATAGGGGAGGATTTGAGGGTAGTAAGAGTTCTCAAAGTGGGTCCTTTGGGCTTCCCTGGTGGCGCAGTGGTTGAGAGTCCGCCTGCCGATGCAGGGGACGCGGGTTCGTGCCCCGGTCTGGGAAGATCCCACATGCTGTGCCCCAGTCTGGGAAGATCCCACGCGCCGCGGAGCGGCTGGGCCCGTGAGCCATGGCCACTGAGCCTGCGCGTCCGGAGCCTGTGCTCCGCAACAGGAGAGGCCACAACAGTGAGAGGCCCACGTACCACAAAAAAAAAAAAAAAAAAAGTGGGTTCCTGGATGAGTAGCGCCAGTATCACCTAAAACCTTGTTAGAAATGCAAACACTTAGGCCCACCCTAGACCCACTGAATAAGAAACCCTAGGGGTAGAGCAGCAATTTGTGTTTTAGCAAGTCTTTAAGGATATTCTGATGCATTTTAAAGTTTGAGAACCATTATACAATTGAGTTGCTGAAGACCAGGAGCCATGGGAACCTTTTGGAAGGTGTAGAGGTGACCGCTGATTAAGGAAAGTCTAGAGCACAGGGGAGGAGTGGGGACAGATGGGAGGGTTTTGGTATTGCTTCTGTTTTCTAATCCAGAGGGAGAAACCTAGATTTTTGAAGATCTTTGATTAGAGTTAGGATTAATTTAAAGAAAACTTACTCCTTTTATCTAATGCCACTTACCTAAAATCTAGTTATTTTAAGTAGACCTTGTTGTTTTGTTTGCTTCATTTGAATTTTTCAGAGAAGTTTCAGAAAGTATAGGCACTCTGGAGTACAGAGCAGGTAGCCATGCTGCAGAGGTGTTGTTGAAGGAAGGATATGTTGGTGGCATTATTACTCAGTTAATTAACAACAGTCAATATTTAAAAAGCATCTCCTTCTTGTGAGGTGTTGTGTGGAAGATGCCAGTAAGTAGAAGGTGTCACAGTTGCTTGCCCTTAAGGGATACACTCAGATCAGTCAGATGCATATGAAAAGTGTACTACTTCAAAACAGTGCCAGGTGTGTGAGAGAAACAGTAAGTGCTAGGGATGTTCAGAGGAGGGAGAGATAATACCTTTTTTCATTATGCTAATAGCGAGATCACTGCCCTGGCCATGACTCATAGAATATAAAGCGTTTCACACACTGTGAGTACCTAAGTGTTTTCCTTCTTTCAAATTTTGTAATGTTAGCAGAGATCGAGTGTCTGAATGTTAAGTCCTTGTCTTTGAGATGGAATTATTGCATAACATATTGGCACATTACAATAGAGATTTCCTGGATGTGTTCATAAAATTAATTGTGAGGCAGCTATATCTTAAACACTGTCCAGTGGGAGCTGGTTACCATAGGCCTTCAGTCCAGTTCACAGCCTAACATCAGTAATATAGAGAAATTGAATTTGGCTTCTTTGGCAGTCGAAATTACCAACTATCATGATTGCCAATTTGAAATTTATATTTATTTGGAGGAAACTCAGGCTTATTTTATTTAGTTTACCTAAAATCTATCGTTTTTCATTCCTTTTATTTGATAGCACAATGTCTTTTTGCCACAAGTTCTCCTCCTGACTATTTTAACAAACTGAAATAAAATAACTATTTTGTTTGCTTATTTTGTGGATGAATGGTGTTGGACTTGGTTCTCTAGTACATACCCTTATGAATAACACTAGGAGTGTTATGGGGAAAACAGCAGGTAAAATACAGTGATTTTCTTTGTCTTTCTGTGTCTGTTACAAAAATCTTTTAGTTCTTATGGATGTTTTTTTTTCCCTTATCTTCTTGAACTTGTATGTTGTTCCTGTGTCTTTTTCAGTGCAAATTGACATTCCTATAAATAGAAGGGTGGAAGTAAGCATTTCTACTAGGGGATTATTGAGCACAGATCAAGAAAATTATCTATTTTTTCATCTTTTTGAGGTTCCTAGTAATTTAAGTCCTTTTTAAAGACAAAATTGTTGTGGTTAGTATTCATAGAATAATGATACCTAAGCATGACCTTGTTGAAAGACATCATTTTCAAATGAATTTCTCTTCAGAGAAGAAGAAAAGTAAAAGTTTAAAAAAATATATGATTCCAAACATTTAGATGATGGTGATGATGATATGTTTTTCTCCTTTTGGTATAAGTTCCTTAGTGTTACTGTCTTGTGAATATTAAAACGTGATTGGTGTGATTACTTTTTAGAATTTTTGAGATTTTTGTCGTGGCCTTGCACATGGTTTAGTTTTGTAATATTCTGTGGGAATTTGAAAAGAATGTGTTTTTTTTTTCTATTTCTAAGGTATAACTTAAGCTTGTTAATGTTTGTGCTTTTAAATTTTTTTCTATATCCTTATTACTTTGTATACTTGCTCTGTCAGATTCTTAGGGATAGTTTAAATTTTTTACTGTAATGAAGTCTTTGTCTGTCTTCTTACTACTGTCATGTGTTTGTGCTATTTTATGATACATATAATGGCTAATGACTAATTTAAATGGACTGGATCTTCTGTTATTATAAAGTAAGGCCTTCCCTTAAATTCTGTCCCTCTGCTCTTAATATTGCCACCTCTGCTTCCTTGCCATTTACCTAGTATATTTTTTATCCTTCCTTAATTTTCAAATCATCTGTATTGTAATTTAGATATCTCTTTTAAATAGTAGATAGCTGGATTTTACTTTTTTGCCTCACTAAGGAGATGGCTATTCTTTAATTAGGAAATTAAACGTGGCCATTGAAATAAAAGTTCTGGAGGAATTTCATTAAGGGTCCTCTCGTATCATGACTTCTAACCATATGTTTCTCAGTCCCTCTTATTAACTGATTGGGAAAGCGAAGCTGATGTCCAAAAATGTATACACACTTAAGATTTTAGCTTTTACATCGTGGATGAACTCATGCAGGGGCTCAGTGGTCCTGGATAATAAAAAAGACAATGCTATTCTCACGTGCATTCTGGATAATCTTTAGAAATGAAATTATTGCTGCCTTGGAAAATTTAGCTTACAGTTATATTAGTTGCCCAAAACAGTGATTTCTTTTTTTAAGTTATGAAACTGTTGCTCTTGGCAGAAAACAGGTCTTTTGACTCTGTGGGATTTTAAGGTATTAGAATGGTTGATTGGTTGTTGCTAAAATTGCCCCTTCATAACTAATCAGAGGAAAAGACCCAATCTTCCTTACTTAGGTAAGGATATAAATCCCATAAAAATCCCTTTATGTATACTCATTTCTGATTCCCTGCTTAATAAATAAAATAATATTTAATGAAATTAGTAAATTAAACAGTTAAAAAATAATAGAATAAAGCATTTTGATAAATAGAAGTGCTAAAAAACAATCAAGATTCATTGTCAAAATAAAAACATTCAAAGAGTTACTAGCAAGTGTCCTTGGAAAATTGAGAAGACGTTGCATTTCTTAATGTTTTTGGAAAACAGATTTGTATAAGGTTGCAGAGAGCAGGGCATATGGAATCTGTATTTTATTATAAACATGCATGAGTGAAAACAACAAATTACTACCGATAGCTGGGTAAATATCAAATAAACTTCTCTGCTCTTCCCTCCTTGAAAAGTGTTTAAAAATTAGAATTTGTAGGTACCTGTTTAAAAAAACAATCTTACTAGAGAATGAATGATCTATTATTTTATCAGCAAAATTAAGTGAAAGAGTAAGTTCTTTTTTTGTTTTATAGAATTGCTTTCATTGAATAAATACTTTCAGGGAAATTCCCTTGCTACTGAAAGGAAAAAATATATAAGAAATATATAACCTCAGAACCCCACACACGTATATGTTTTCATTTATGGAATCAAACTCCTCCAGCTGGAAAGATCTTAATCCATTTCACCGAACTAATCATTTTTAGAGATAAGGAAACAAGGCCCAACTTAAGTGACTTATAAGAATTAATGTTAGCAGAGCAGAAATAATATAACTATTATAAAGTCATGAGCAGTACCTTTTTAGAGCTATAGAATCACTTTATATATACAGGACAATAAAGTTTTAAAATCGATTGCTCTCCTATGAGCATAGCAACAGGATGTTTAAAAAACCAGTATCAGGTGACAAAAGTGACATTGCTTAGATTCTACACATATTAAGAGTAATAAGGGAAAATTGTGAACAAAGTTCTTGAAAAAATTCAACCATTTACATGGACACTTTAAAAGACACAAACTACCAAAGCTCATTCAGGAAAAAGTAGACTACCTAAATTGCCCTATATCTACTAAGATGATTGAATATATATTTTTTAATGTGCCACAAAGAAAACTTCAGGCCCATATTGCTCCACTAGGGAATTCTGAAATTTTAAGGAAGAAATAATAACAATACTATACCAAACATCTGAAGAAAATTGAAGAGGAGGAAATACTTCCCAACTCTTTCTGTGAAGCTAAAATTACTGTAATATTAAAACCAGACAAAGACACTAGAGAAGATAAAATAATATACTTTATGCACATAGATGCAAAAATTCTTAACAAAATTTTTAAAAATCGAGTCTAACAGTATATAAAAATTATAATGCATCATGATCAAGAAGACCTCAGGAATACAAGATTGGTTTAACATTCAGAAATCAATCATTATAATTCACCATATTTACATGATTTGCAAATATTTTTCTCCCAACCTGTGACTTCTCCTTTCATTATCCTAATAATGTGTTAAGAGCAGTAGATGTTTTAAACTCTGATGGAGACTACTTTATCATTTTTTCTTTTATGAGTCATGCATTCAATATCATATCTAAGAAATCTTTGTAGCTCAGGGTTACAATGATTGTCTCCTATGCTTTCTTCTAGAACTTTTACACGTTTAAGGAATCAAATTTTTTTTCTGCATCTACTGAAATGAACATATGGTTTGGCTTCTTTAGTATGTAATAAAGAAATAAAGAAGTAAAAGCAAAAATAAACAAATGGGGCCTAGTCAAATAATTATAAGCTTTTGCACAGCAAAGGAAACCATAAACAAAATGAAAAGACAACCTACAGACTGAGAGAAAATATTTGCAAAAGATGTGACCAACAAGGGCTTAATTTCCAAAATATACAAACAGCTTATACAGCTCAATATCAAAAAAAAGACAACCCAATCAAAAAATGGGCAGAAGACCTAAATAGACATTTCTCCAAAGAAGACATACAGATAGCCAATAGACACATGAGAAGATGCTCAACATTGCTAATTATTAGAGAAATGCAAATCAAAACTACAGTGAGGTACCACCTCACACCGGTCAGAATGACCATCGTCAAAAACTCTATAAATAACAAATGCTGGAAAGGTTGTGGAGAGCAGGGAACCCTCTACACTGTTGGTGGGCATGTAAATTGGTACAGTCACTATGGAAAACAGTATGGAGGTTCCTTAAAAAACTAAAAAGAGAGTTGTCATATGATCCAGCAATCCTACTCCTAAGCATATGTCTGGAGAAAACTCTAATTCAGAAAGATACATGCACTCCAATGTTCGTTGCAGCATTATTTACAATAGCCAAGACATGGAAGCAACCTAAATGTCCTTGGACAGAGTAATGGGTAAAGAAGATGTGGTACATATAAACAATGGAATATTACTCAGCTATAAAAAAGAATGAAATAATGCCATTTGCAGCTACATGGATGGACCTAGAGATTATCATACTAAGTGAAGTAAGTCAGAAAGAGAAAGACAAATACCGTATGATATCACTTATATGTGGAATCTAAAATATGACACAAACCTATCTACAAAACAGAACAGACTCACAGACATAGAGAACAGACTTGTAGTTGCCAGAGGGGAGGGTTGGATGGGGAGTTTGGGACTAGCAGTTGCCAACTATTATATATAGGATGGATAAACAAGGTCCTACTGTATAGCACAGGGAACTGTCTTGTAATAAACCATATATATATGGTATGTGGTACCCCAGAACCTAACATAACATTGTAAATCAACTATACTTCATTAAAAAATAAATAAAATAAAATACAGTAAATTTAAAATTCAGTTCCTCACTTATCTTAGCCACATTTCAAGTTCTTTCTTAAAAGCCATATGTGGCTAGTGGCTACTAAAATGTTCAGTTAGAATTTACTGCCCTCCTAAACTGTGGTTCAAGAAAAATATCAGTTTTGGATGAAAAATACATTTTCAGTGTATTTACCACCAACAAACCCTTACTGAGGAAATTACTAAAAGATGTATTTCTGGAAGAAGGAAATTTAACTCAGAAGGAAGAAGAAACCTTCAAAAAGGAATGAAAGCAAAAGAAATAGTCAACTTGATGGTAAATCTAAATAAGCATTGGCTGTATAAAATATCGATAATGATGTCAAATTTAAAATTATAAATAATAAGACTTAGACTGGGATAGATGACAGGAGTAAAACAGCTTAAGGGTTTGATTCTATTCATGAGAATGGTAGGTTTCTTGACTTTAGAATTTGCATAGTCAAATATCCTTAAAGTTTGTAATAGTAATCACAAAACAAAAAGAGAGAAAATGTAAAACTTCCAATCTGGTGGAACCAAAGGAGAGTTCGTAACTCAATGCATGAAAAAGGAGACAAAGCACTGAACTTCAAATTGACTTACTGGTTGTTTTGTTTTGTTTTGTTTTAAGCCTTTATAAGAAATATGGAAAGTTTTTGTGGATTAAAAGCTTTTGAGTAAATCTTTGTATAGTCTATGCAGCTTTTAAAGACCAAATCCTAACTAGTCTGTTTATATTACATTCCTAATTATTTACAATAGTAATTTTCTTGATTAACAGGGTGTATTAGTTGTCTTTGACATGCTACATCTTGCCCTGCCTACATAAGGCCAGAATTAACAGGTCCTTCAAGTTAAATGTGTTTGAACCAGGTAAAGTTACCCCATTTGTTCCCTGGAAACAAACTATGAAACATGAAATTAATTTAATATCTGACATTCTTAGAATGAATAATGTGCGTTGTTTAACAAGTGTATGAAGCACTTGTAGTAAACCACCCTCCCCCTACAACTATTGTCAGTATACCATGTTTTGATTTGAAATTCTTTTGGCTCTAGATGTGACAAATAGGCCATTTTATAAATTTAAAGAGTCATATGTTTAGAGAGGAAAGTAGCTACAGGCCATGCTCTCTAGCCCCATCTTTGCTGACAAATGTAATTTTACTGTATTTATTGTTTTAATTTAATACTTACAGGAATTGTTTTAAATGAGGTATAATATATATAGTAAAGAGCATTATTAATTGTACTGCCTGATAGATAAATTTTATAAATGTGTACACTCATATAACCACTGCCTAGATCATTTCTAACACCCGGGAAGGCTTCTCTCCTGCTTCCTCCTAATCAATTCTTGGTTACCAAGAATAATCATTATAAGATATCACATAAATAAGTTTTTAAACAATCTTTAAGCATCATATAAATAGAATCATACAATGTGAACTCTTTTGTGTCTGACTTCTTTTATTCAACATTCTGACCGAGATTTTTCCGTATTATGTAACTAAGCTTTTTAAAGAAAACGTTTTGCAATTCTCATGTTTCTTTTCTCAAATATAGAAATTAGAAGGGGGCTTTATGCTTTGTATCATTTAGTAACAGGTTAAGATTTTTCTTGGGGTGATGTGTGTCAGTCATGGTTAACATTTTTACAAGAAATATATCGTTATATTTCTTTTTGAAAAATAGTTTACCATTCAAATAAGCCCTCTCCCTCCTTTTCCCTTTGAGAAGCAAAATTTCTTTAAAATGTAAAATAGGAGGATGGTAGTCTGAAGAGCAGCAGAGAATAGCATTAGTGAGCACAAAAATGTTTTTCATAAGCAGCTACAGATCATGGTTATGTGGAAGCATGTCATCATAAATCAAGCCAGTTTCTTTCTGGAATACTATTTCCTTCCTCTGCAAACTGAAAATATACACTAATCTTCATTGACCTTTTCATCTAGTTCCTCAAAAATGAAATAAATGACAGTCACCCTTGATATTATTGGTTTTTCAGTCTTTGTATGAATTCCAGGTCCTTCAAAGTGAAGAGAAGTTGGTGAGTTCACTTTTAAAAATTCTGTTTTCTTTTTTCCCCCAGCTTTATGCAGGTAGCAAGGGTGGAAGAAGATCTCCTTTAACCTGAAACTTTGTCTGTATTGGGGCGGGGGGAAAACCCAAACCCGCTGCTTTATAAAGGGCCTTTACTATAAAAGTTATTTCTATTGCTAATTACCTCAGTTATAATTTATTTTGTCTGGCAAAATATAATGTGGCAGTTGTGTGATCTACAGGGCCTGTCATGAAGTTGTTAGGTGGCAACAGAAACGCCAGTGCTTTCAGAAGCTTAGCACTTGGTTCCAAGCTTGCTTAGACAAAATTGTTAAACTAGCAATAAAATCAAGCTTTTAAATAGACTTTACTATTCAAGATTAACATTTTTGCAACTGCTTGAATGGAATACTCAAATAAGATATGATTTGTGTATTTTAAGAAAGAAACCACCTTCAAGCAAATTTGTTTATTGGAAGTCTACAGCCTAAAATATGATAGATGTAAGAAACAGTTTTGCTCTCAAAGTTTAGGCCCTCCTTGGGGAAATAAAAAATGGGTATTAATCCCAGGATGTTTCCCACATACTGGTTGTATGCTTAATACCACATTGACATATCAGGGTAGAAGAGATCAAAGGTGCTCACCTCAAGGTTTGAAGAGATACAATGTAGATATTCATTGGATTTAAGAAAGTGTCGGAAAAGAAGCAAAGTGCATTGGAAGTTCATTTGCAGTTTGCTTTCCTTTGGGAACAAGATAGAAAAAAAAGCCAAATAAAGATAATTTTATCAGCTGCATAAGGGAGTTCATTTCTAAATGCACAGTCAATGACATCCTCAGTTTGGTGCCATTTAATCAGCTTCCCTCTTATAGAGAAGAGCTGTTTAGGTCTCCCTTCTAGTCTAAAATTATTTCTGGTAGTCATTCTGCCTTTCTAATACAAAATGACTTTATTATAATTTGATAAAATAGTTTCTTGTAACACTTTCTGGCTTACCGTATCTCTTATTAAATGCCTCATTCATGGCTTCATAAAGTGAAAAAAAATTTTAAGCTTTAAGGAAGGATTTAAAGCCATACATATTCCATCTCATGATATCCTTAGTATTAGTTAGTTGACATAGAGCTGGAGCAAGTACAAGGTCAAGACGCAACTTAATTGAGCTATGATACTATTTTATCGCCCCTGATAAGGGCATTGGTTCCTGTTTGTGTGTCGGGTAGATTGGTGTGCCCATCTGAATCCCCAGGAAGCTTTTTTTTAATATACAATTTGATAAGTCTTTTTAAAATTAATTAATTAATTAATTAATTAATTTGGCTGTGCTGGGTCTTCATTGCTGCACTTTGTTGTGGTGTGAGGGCTTCTCATTATGGTGGCTTCTCTTGTTGCGGAGCATGGGCTCTAGGCGTGGCCTTCAGTAGTTGCAGCACGCAGGCCCCAGAGTGTGCGGGCTTCAGTAGTTGCGGCGCGCAGGCTCAGTAGTTGCAGCACGCGGGCTCAGTAGTTGCGGCACATGGGCTTAGTTGCCCCGTGGCATGTGGGATCTTCCCAGACCAGAGATCAAGCCTGTGTCCCCTGCATTGGCAGGCGGATTCTTAACCACTGAACCACCAGAGAAGTCCCCCAGGAAGCTTTTAGAAAATACTGTATAGAATCCTGTGCCCTGTCTCCAGAATTCACACAGATATCCTGTGAGTTAAGAGACAGGAGGACTCTGCTTTCTCAATTACCCCTAAGCCCTCAAAATCAGATACTTTGTAAATAAGTTTGTTTTAGTATTCCAGTTAAAAAAGCTGACACTTCCCTTGAATCATACTTGAAAATGTAATTACAAGTAATAAAGATTGGTGAATAAAATGAAGATCCAGAATATTCCCTCAGTGAATAATTTAGAGTTCCTGGTGTTCGAAAGTTGAAAGAAAACTTTTTCTTCATAATAGAGATTCAAAATAAAATTTTTTTGTGACCAGCAGAATGTAAATTGATAAGTTATTGTCGTAGATCAGGGCAGAGGACACCTTTAAAAGGTGTGGACTGGTGGTCTAGAGTTAGCATTGTAAACAAATTCATTTTTTTCAAGTATTGCAATTACCTTATCATAATGGTGTTGTACTTGATCTTTAGGAAATTCATATTTCCTATTCTTAAACCACTTATATTCTAGAAGAAATGTGTGAAAACAGAGTTACAGAAGCATTTTGTTCAGTATTTTGTCATATAATTTTGAGGTGTGCAGTTTTTATTGATGTGGGTAAAGAACATTGGTGGGAAAGGTGAACACTAAAGAAAAATCAGAGAGGAGGAACTTAATATGCTAAGGGAACAAAGTGGGCAGTTTTTTCAGAATATGATAAGAACGGAAGGAAGAAATATTTCTACAACTGTTTCTATAATGCTGATCAGGTGGCCAAGGAGGTTTGCTGAAAAGGAGGGCAAAGGCTAAGGGACCTGCTGCCTTCTATCCATATTGTCCAGGTATTTAAACCCTATTGCTTTTAATAATCATAACCAATTTAGTTTTACTAATATAGATTACATACATATATCACTTTTGTTAAACTCAGATCTCATTAGTGTTTTGTTATGAAGATGCATGGTTTGGAATTACCTCAAGAGTCTTGCAAGTACATAACAAAACAAAACTACTAAAAGCCTAGTTGATGCGTAAGTCATACCAAGATTCCAGTGGTTGTGGTTTGGATAGGTGGCTTGCTTGTGTTTAGTGTTTAAAAAAAAGAAAAAGAAAAGAATGTGTGTGTTTGTGTGATTAAATGTCATCAGTAAGAGATAAAAATGTCTTTTCCTATTCTAGTGAAGAAAAGCTCATATATATCAATTTAGACTGACGAGTTTGCATAATTTTGTGTTATCAGAATGCTGTACATTCTATTACAAATAAAAATTTCTAAAATTGTGTGTTCTTAGTATAGTTGATATGTGTACATTCAGATAATTTTTTATTAACATGAATCTAATAATTCATATTATACCTGAAGATAATGACTAGGTACCGTAAAACCAATTTCACGTGTGTAGTTAGTTACTCAGCAAGTACAAAGTTCCTTGCTTGTAAAATTTTAAACTGATTTTTCTAAATTTGGGATCTATGCTAACTAGAAATGCCATGCAATAAATAGAACACTTACAGAAGATATATTCCCCAAGGAATTAAAGAAAAAAACAGTATTTTAGGATACTTTGTATCTTAAATCATCTGTATTTCTAGTATGACTTTTAGGTAAGAAATGCCCCCCAAATCCCCAAAGATCTAAAATAGAGCAATTTGAGAAGTTTGTTATTCTGAAATAGTACTTGTTATGTATGGTATGTTCCTTGTCTTCCATTGTGGGGGAAGAAGCTAAATACGTGATTGAAGATGAACTAAGTAGAGACTTTTCTTAGATATACTGTCTGCATCTGGTATCTTCAGAGTTTTATTAAATAATAGTAGCTACTACTTTTGTATTGCATTTTCTGTGTGCAAGAAACAGTTCTAAGTGCTTTTTGCATTAATCCCCACAGCAGCCTTATCTATTCAGATGAGGAAATTGAGGCACAGAGAGGCCAAGTAACTTATTTAAGATCGTAATGTAAGCTACAAATGTCAAACCTAGGATCTGAACCCAGGGATTCTGGCTTTAGTCCTAACCATTACACCTTACTGCCTCTCTTATTAAATGAGACTATATACTAAATTAATGAAGTCAGATAATAAAAGGAATGATATGAAGCTGACAGTTTGTCTTATATATTTTTAAATCTCCTAGGTGAGTTTAGAGATTTGGATGCTTAGCAAAGTCTGAGACATACTATATCAGAACATAAGTTCTTGAGGACCAAAGGCTTATAGGAGTTTATTAAATGCTGTTGAATGATTGGCTACATCAAGAAGATTTACATGATGTAAAATGTCTTTGAAGAGATGATCATTATCAATTTATATTATACAGATGTCTTTTTTCATTAATGTTTTTATTTTTAGCTGCATTGGGTATTCATTGCTACGTGTGGGCTTTCTCTGGTTGCTGCAAGCAGGGGCTACTTTTCGTTGTGGTGCGCGGGCTTCTCATTGTGGTGGCTTTTCTTGTAGCAGAGCACAGACTCTAGGCACGCGGGCGTCAGTAGTTGCAGCACGCGGGCCCTAGAGCATGCAGGTTTCAGTAGTTGTAGCGCGTGGGCTCAGTAGTTGCGGTGTGCGGGCTTTAGGGCACACAGGCTTCAGTAGTTGCGGCACACGGGCTCAGTAGTTGTGGCTCACGGGCTCTAGAGTGCAGGCTCAGTAGTTGTGGTGCATGGGCTTAAGTTGCTCTGCGGCATGTGGGATCTTCCAGGACCAGGGATCGAACCCGTGTTCCCTGCACTGGCAGGCGGATTCTCAACTACTGTGCCACCAGGGAAGCCTCTGTCTATAGACTTTTTGATGATGGCCACTCTGACCGGTGTGAGGTGATACCTCGCTGTAGTTTTGATTTGCATTTCTCTGATAATTAGTGATGTTAAGCATCTTTTCATGTGCTTTTTGGCCATCTGTATGTTTTCTTTGGAGAAATGTCTATTTAGATCTTCTGACCATTTTTTTTTTTTTGATTGGGTTGTTTGTTTTTTTGACACAGATCTACATGAGCTGTTTGTATATTTTGGAGACTAATCCCTTGTTGCTTGCTTAATTTGCAGCTATTTACTCCCATTCTGTGGGCCATCTTTTCATTTTGTTTATGGTTTCCTTTGCTGTGCAGAAGCATTTAAGTTTAATTAGTTTAATTAGGTCCCATTTGTTTATTTTTATATTCATTACTGTAGGAGGTGGATCACAAAAGTTATTGCTGTGATTTATGTCAAAAAGCCTATGTTTTCCTCTAAGCGTTTTACAGTAACTGGCCTTATATTTAGCTCTTTGATCCATTTGGAGTTTATTTTTGTGTGTGGTGTTAGAGAGTATACTAATTCCATTCTTTTACATGTAGCTTTCCAGTTTTCCCAGCACAACTTATTGAAGAGACTGTTTTTTCTCCATTATGTATTCTTGCCCCCTTTGTCATAGATTAATTGACAATGGGTACATGAGTTTATTTCTGGACTTTCTATCCTGTTCCATTGATCTATATTTCTACTTTTGCATCATCTGTATCATGATGTTTTGCTTGCTGTAGCTTTGTAGTATAGTCTGAAGTCAGGGAGTCTGATTTCTCCAACTCTGTTTTTCTTTCTGAGGATTGCTTTGGCTATTTGGGGTCTTTGTGTTTCCATATAAATTTTAGAATTTTTTGTTCTAGTTGTGTGAAAAATGCCATTGGTAATTTGATAGGGATTGCATTGAATCTGTAGATTGCCTTAGATAGTATAGTCATTTTGACAATATTGGGTCTTCCAATACAAGAACATGGTATATCCTTGCATCTGTTGGTGTCATCTCCAATTTCTTTCATCAGCATTTTATAGTTTTCAGAGTAGAAGTCTTTTGTCTACATAGGTAGGTTTATTCCTCAGTATTTTATTCTTTTTGATGCGATGGTAAATGGGATTATTTCCTTAATTTCTCTTTCTGACCTTTTGTTATTAGTATGTAGGAATACAAGAGATTTTTGTGTATTAATTTTGTGTCCTGCAGCTTTACTGAATTTATTGATGAGCTCTAGTAGTTTTCTGGTAGCATCTTTAGGATTTTCTTTGTATAGTACCATGTCATCTGCAAATATTTGACAGTTTTACTTCCAATTTGTATTCCTTTTATTTCTTTCTTTTTAACTTATTTTAATTTATTTATTTTTGGTTGTGTTGGGCCTTTGTTGCTGCATGCAGGCTTTCTCTAGTTGTGGCGAGCGGGGGCTACTGTTCGTTGCAGTGCACAGACTTCTCATTGCGATGGCTTCTCTTGTTGTGGAGCACGGGCTCTAAGCATGCGGGCTTCAGTAGTTGTGGCTCACAGGCTCTAGAGCGCAGGCTCAGTAGTTATGGCACATGGGCTTAGTTGCTCCACAGCATGTGGGAGCTTCCTGGACCAAGGCTTGAACCTGTGTCCCCTGCATTGGTGGGCGGATTCTTAACCACTGCAACACCAGGCAAGTCCTCCTTTTATTTCTTTTCCTTCTCTGATTGCCATGGTAAGGACTTCCAAAACTGTGTTGAATAAAAGTGGTGACAGTGGACGTCCTTGCCTTGTTCCTGATCTTACAGGGAATGCTTTCAGCTTTTCACTGTTGAGAATGATGTTAGCTATGGGTTTGTCATATATGCCTTTTATTATGTTGAAGTAAGTTCCCTCTATTCCCACTTTCTGGAGACCTTTTATCATAAATTGGTGTTGAATTTTGTCAGAAGCTTTTTCTATATGTATTGAGATGATCATATGGTTTTTATTCTTCAGTTTGTTAATGTGGTGTATCACACTGATTTGCAGGTTTTGAAGAACCGTTGCATCTCTAAGATAAATCCTACTTGATCATGGTGTATGATCCTTTTAATGTATTGTTGGATTTGGTTTGCTAGTATTTTGTTGAGTATTTTTGCATCTATGTTCATCAGTGATATTGGCCTGTAATTTTCTTTTTTTGTGGTATCTTTGTCTGGTTTTGGTATCATGGTGATGGTGGCCTCATAGAATGGCCCTGGGAGTGTTCCGTTTCTGCAATTTTTGAAAGAGTTTGAGGAGAGGTGTTAGCTCTTCTCTAAATGTTTGATAGAATTCACCTGTGAAGCCATCCGGTTCTGGACTTTCGTTTGTTGGGAGTTTTTTAATTACAGTTTCAATTTCAGTACTTGTGATTGGTCTGTTCATATTTTCTATTTCTTCCTAGTCTGGTCTTAGAAGGTTGTATCTTTCTAAGAATTTGTCCATTTCTTCTTGGTTGTCCATTTTATTGGCATATAGTTGTTTGTAGCAGTCTCTTACGATCCTTTGTATTTCTGTGGTGTCCATTGTAACTTCTCCTTTTTCATTTCTAATTTTATTGATTTGAGTCCTCTCCTTTTTTTTCTTGGTGAGTTGCAGTGAACCTTAAACAGTTTATCACAAAGCTTTACTATCAAGAAAATGTTAAAATATAGGGGAAATATTCTAAACCATATTTTTTTCTGTTTGTACATTGTTACACCAGATGATTGATTTTCCACTGTCTGTGTGTGTATTTTTATGCACACATGAACTGAATTTTTGAGAGAATTCTGTATCATAGAATGACTTCATCAGATCCTTCAGAGTTTGAAACAGTGGCCTCTGCATAGATTTTTGCCAAGTACTATAATAGAACATATATGTGCTTAGATAGGCAAAGGGACTTTTCAGGTCAAAATGGTTTTGTTGTTGTTCTAAGTGTTTTAGATGATTTGCTGATACTTTCGATTGTTTTGCCTCATCATGTTTGTTATCCAGTTATGATCATTTCTCTAATTTTTATACTGTAACTGGAAGGCCAAGAAAATTAAATGAAGGGGACAATCTAAAGGAAATGGTAAGACCCCTCAGTGGGGGGGAAACATATAGGTATGGGGCTTAGTTTAAGGGAACATTGGAAAGAAACTCTAAGATGTTTCTTTGCATATCAAATTTCTGCTTATTTATAACTTTGCCTCTAACTGCTTGAAATTGTGATTAAGCAACTTTCTCTGTGGGATGTTTGGAAAAGTCTTTAAATAGAATCATTTGAGTCCTGGAATCAGTTCACATCAGATTTACTTTTAAACAATAATAGCATTCTTGAGGACAGTCATCACACAACTAAAACATTATGGGACACCAAATTACAAGCTTCTGGAATTCCATTTTTAAATATTCTTTTGTTAGCATTCTTTGAAGGATTTTGAATACATTTGCTTTAAATTCCTTTCTTTTAGTTAGAGAAGGAGGGTGAATTAGACTGATTGTAGCCATGACTCTAAATTTCCTCACTTGAAGGTTTGCATGACCCTTTACAGTTATTGAAAAATATATTTTGTGGTTTGTTTTCTGAAGAATGGAGCACTTAAATGTGTGTGTGCTTTGGGAATTTGACAACAGTGTAGTTTGTTGTCACAGCTGCTTTAGCTTTATTACAAGACATTTAAAAATCACATTTGAAAACAACGAAAATATCTGTGTCATTTATTTATATGTGTGTTTTTTAACAAGTAAAAATATGACCCACGTTGGTAATTCTGTTTCTCACTGCTCTCTACCATTCCTGTGCTCCAAATTCTTGGAGTTTGTTCCTTGTACAAACTTAATAATTTCCTGACCATAGGCCTTTGCTTTGGCTGTTTCTTCTCTTTGGAATCTCCCTCTTAACCATGGTCAAATCTTACTTGTCTTAAAGGACCACAAATATTGAAAAAACTTAATTCTCTCTTCATTGTAACTGAAGTAATTTCCTCTAAATTTCCTTTTGTATTGTCTTTTAAATACCTTATACTTTTTATCTTGTATTTATTTATGAATACATTTTATCTCCCCAGTAAAACTACGGACTCTATGAACAAATGACTTGTAATTTTGAGAATATTATGTTTAAATATATAGTACTTAAAATAAGGGTATACTTTAGATGTTCAGTAAAAACAAAGAAACAAAAACCCATTGTATAAAGCAACAGTTGAAAGATACAGTTCTTGTCAGAGTATTAGTTTTGCTGATCTTCATTGTGCTAATAAGTGAGTAAACCTCTTAATTTCAAGGTGATAAGCAATTATGGATTACTTTCACCTTCAACAGGTTCTGTTCTGTGCTACCCTGTCAAGGAGAGGGTAGGGTCAGTCTGTTGCCTGGGACGAGGAGGAGGAGTGCAGCAAGCTCTTTTCAGGTCTGAGTGGATACCAGTACCAAGAATGACAGGACAAGACATAGCATTTAGACTTCTGGATGGCATTCATGCTTCTGTGTTAGCTGTGATCCCTAATAATGTATAAATTCAAATGGTAACAGATATACCAGAAATCATAATTCTGTCCCCAAATAAGGATGACAGGAATTAGGCATGAGAGTTAGAATCCCATCCTCCTCTCTTAGGTTCAGCAAGCTGGAAGAAAAGACTGAGAAGGAGCAATTGGTCTTAAAGTTGGAGTACCCCACAGCACTGTCCAATGTCCTTGATTTCTTTTCTATCTTAACTCACTTTTTGGTCATCTCATCCAGTATAAGGCTTTCAGTACCATCTATTAGACCAGTAACTCCCCAATTCAGACCTTTCTCCCAAACTTGAGCTCCAACTGCATATTTGACACCTCCATTTGAATATCTAACAGATATCTTAAACTTAATAGGTCCCAAAGTAAAGTTCTAATTACTACCACTATCTCCCAGCTCCTACCTCAGCAACCTATGCTATTCTTACAGTCTTCTTACTCTCAGTTGATGACACTCCATCCTTACTGTTCCTGAGACCAAACCCTTGGAATCATCCTGATTCCCCTCTTTCTCTCACTCCACATCCAGTCTGTCAGGAAATTTTGTTGTCACTACCTCTAGATACACTTGCATTCCAACAGGTTCTCACTACCACTGTGGTTCCAGGCCATCATCATCTCATAACAGATATTAATTCATTGCCTTCTGAATTGGTCTCCTAGTGTTTGTTCCGTTTAGTTGCTAATTTGAAAAGAACTGATTTCAGACTATTTTATTATGTCCATGACATGTGAAATCTCAATATTTTGAATAGCATCCTTTGGCAAAGAAAATATTCTTCTGCCTTGTTTGAGTTCTTCTCTGGCTGGATTCTGTGGTATTTGTAAATTTATTTATTTGATTTTTATTTTTGGCTGTGTTGGGTCTTCGTTGCTGCACACGGGCTTTCTCTAGTTGCGGCGAGTGGGGGCTACTCTTCGTTGCGGTGCGTAGGCTTCCCATTGCAGTGGCTTCTCTTGTTGCGGAGAACAGGCTCTAGGTGTACAGGCTTCAGTAGTTGTGGCTCGCAGGCTCTAGAGCACAGGCTCAGTAGTTGTGGTGCACGGGCTTAGTTGCTCCGCAGCATGTGGGATCTTCCCGGACCAGGGCTCGAACCCGTGTCCCCTGCATTGGCAGGTGGATTCTTAACCACTGCACCACCAGGGAAGCCCCGATTCTGTGGTATTTGTGTATGAGATATCCAAGAAGAAGCTTTTAAAAGATGATGTGGGGGAGGATCTTCAAGATGGTGGAGGAGTAAGATGTGGAGAT
Organism: Mesoplodon mirus; assembly: GCF_964341445.2. Lineage (NCBI taxonomy): Eukaryota > Metazoa > Chordata > Mammalia > Artiodactyla > Ziphiidae > Mesoplodon > Mesoplodon mirus. The sequence continues at coordinate 35,987,769 of NC_138977.1, read as the reverse complement.
CACCTTCCTCCCCACAAATACATCAAAAGTATATCTGCATGTGGAACAACTCCTACAGAAAATCTACTGAATGCGGGCAGAAAACCTCAGACTTGCCAAAAGGCAAGAAAATCCCTACGTACCTGGCTGTTAGGCTGACAGGGTCTTGGTGCTCTGGCTGGGTGTCAGGACTGAGCCTCAGAGGAAGGAGAGCTGAGTTCAGGACGTTGGACTACCAGAGACCTCCAGGCCCTATGTAATATCAGTCGGTGAGAGCTCTTCCAGAGATCTCCATCTCAACGCTAAGACCCAGCTCCACTCAACGACCAGCAAGCTCCAGCTCCAGCTCCATGGGGCTGGACACCCCATGCCAAACAACTAGCAAGACAGGAACACAACCCCATCCATTAGCACAGAGGCTGCCTAAAATCATAATAAAGTCACAGACACCCCAAAACACACCACTGGACGTGGTCCTGCCCACCAGAAAGACAGGATCCAGCCTCATCCACCAGAACACAGGCACCAGTCCCCTCCACCAGGATGCTTACACAACCCACTGAACCAACCTCACCCACTGGGGGAAGACACCAAAAACAACAGGAACTACAAACCTGCAGCCTGCAAAAAGGAGACCCCAGGCAAAGTAAGTTAAGCAAAATGAGAAGACAGAGAAATACACAGCAGATGAAGGAGCAAGGTAAAAACCCACCAGACCTAACAAATGAAGAGGAAATAGGCAGTCTACCTGAAAAAGAATTCAGAATAATGACAGTAAAGATGATCCAAAATCTTGGAAAAACAATGGAGAAAATACAAGAAATGTTTAACAAGGACCTAGAAGAGCTAAAGAGCAAACAGACAATGATGAACAACACAATAAATGAAATTAAAAATTCTCTAGAAGGAATCAGTAACAGAATAACTGAGGCAGAAGAATGGATAAGTGAGCTTGAAGATAAAATAGTGGAAATAACTACTGCACAGCAGAATAAAGAAGAATGAAAAGAATTGAGGGCAGTCTCAGAGACCTCTGGGGCAACAATAAACGCACCAACATTCGAATTATTGGGGTCCCAGAAGAAGAAGAGAAAAAGAAAGGGACTGAGAAAATATTTGAAGAGATTATAGTTGAAAACTTCCCTAATATGGGAAAGGAAATAGTCAGTCAAGTCCAGGAAGCACAGAGAGTCCCATGTAGGATAAATCTAAGGAGAAACACGCCAAGACCCATATTAATCAAACTGTCAAAAATTAAATACAAAGAAAAATATTAAAAGCAGCAAGGGAAAAGCAACAATAACATACAAGGGAATCCCCATAAGGTTAACAGCTGATCTTTCTGAAGAAACTCTGCAAGCCAGAAGGGAGTGGCAGGATATATTTAAAGTGATGAAAGGGAAAAACCTACAACCAAGATTACTCTACCCAGCAAGGATCTCATTCAGCTTTGACAGAGAAATTAAAACGTTTACAGACAAGCAAAATCTAGGAGAATTCAGCACCACCAAGCCAGCTTTACAACAAATGTAAAAGGAACTTCTCTAGGCAGGAAACACAAGAGAAGGAAAAGATCTACAAAAACAATCCTGAAACAATTAAGAAAATGGTAATAGGAGCATACGTATTGATAATTACCTTAAATGTAAATGGATTAAATGCTCCAACCAAATGATATAGACTGGCTGAATGGATACAAACACAAGACCCGTGTATATGCTGTCTACAAGAGACCCACCTGAGACCTAGGGACACATACTGTATGAAAGTGAGGGGATTGAAAAATATACTCCATGCAAATGGAAATCAGAAGAAAGCTGGAGTAGCAATTCTCATATCAGACAAAATAGACTTTAAAATAAAGACTATTACAAGAGACAAAGAAGGACACTACATAATGTTCAAGGGATCAATCCAGGAAGAAGATACAGCAATTGTAAATATTTATGCACTCAACACAGGAGCACCTCAAAACATAAGGCAAATGCTAACAGCCATAAAAGTGGAAATCGACAGTAACACAATCATAGTAGGGGACTTTAACACCCCACTTTCACCAATGGACAGGTCATCCAAAATGAAAATAAATAAGGAAACACAAGCTTTAAATGATACATTAAACAAGATGGACTTAATGGATATTTATAGAACATTCCATCCAAAAGCAACAGAATACACTTTTTTCTCAAGTGCTTATAAAACATTCTCCAGGATAGATCATATCTTAGGTCACAAATCAAGCCTTGGTAAATTTTAAAAAATTAAAATCATACCATGTATCTGTTCTGACCGCAATGCTATGAGACTAGATATCAATTACAGGAAAAAAACTAAAAAATACAAACACATGGAGGCTAAACAATACACTACTCAGTAACCAAGAGATCACTGAAGAAATCAAAGAGGAAATCAAAAAATACCTAGAAACAAATGACAGTGAAAACACAACGACCCTAACCTAGAGGGAAGTTTATAGCAATACAATTCTACCTCAAGAGACAAGAAAAATCTCAAGTAAAAGACAGTGTGTAAAGTGGCTGTGAAAGGCAACAGTATACCTAAGCTTAACAGCTATGATGATTCATTGAAACATATTTTGCCATGAGAATTCTGAGTCGAAGTTCTTAGCAACCTGATGTGTGGTTGAGTAGGAATGTGAGGACCACTGGTCTGTAACTCGGACTCAGGGCTACATAAGATATGCTGACTGATTAAAGATGCATTCAAACACATTTTTCTTCCTTGACACAGTTGTTAAAGACATGTTTAAAATTCATAAGAATGCAGGAGGATGTATAGTTGGCTTTTTAATCTTCAAAGGAGAAATGAATTTTAATTTAATAGTTTACTTTTTAATCAGTGTAAGTCAAGTTCTGGTGATCAGAATCTTGACCATAGGTAGAGGTTAAAAAGTCAGAAAGGATGGATGATTCACTTCTAATGAAAGTTGTTTTTAGGAAAGCATAGATACTGTATGTTTGATAAACTATTCTATAGACTTCTGTTAGTTTCTTATGATTTGACTTAGAGAGCAGTGTAACACATTCAGATTGAATAATCATGGCATTGGTGGGCAACGGCCGTCTGTGACCTTCCTATAGAGATTTCTTGCGTCTGTAACTCAGTTTTATTTAACATTTACCTTAAAACCTATTTTAATTTCCTTTTGAAATGGGAGGTCAAATAATATTCCTTCTAATAAGTCTGTTTTGTTGAGCCCACTGTATAGCTTTACTTTTAGAGGAGGCCTGCTGAAATCTAAGGACTTTTTTTTTTTTTAATACTCTTAAACTGAGCTCTTAGGCACCCATAAAGACAAACATCAAAACATAGCAAAATTAGAGGCCACATTGATCACATTTGGTAGCACAGAGCTGCCTGAAATTCTACTGAAATAATGAATAAATGCATACAAGACTATATATATCTTGATGCAAAAAGGAGACTTTCGGGCTTCCCTGGTGGTGCAGTGGTTGAGAGTCTGCCTGCTAATGCAGGGGATACGGGTTCGAGCCCTGGTCTGGGAGGATCCCACATGCCGCGGAGCAACTAGGCCCGTGAGCCACAACTACTGAGCCTGCGCGTCTGGAGCCTGTGCTCCGCAGAATAGAGGCTGCGATAGTGAGAGGCCCGCACACCGCGATGAAGAGTGGCCCCCGCTTGCCACAACTAGAGAAAGCCCTCGCACAGAAACGAAGACCCAACACAGCAAAAATAAATAAATTAATTAATAAACTCCTATCCCCAACATCTTCTTTTAAAAAAAAAAATTTCATTGTAGTTGGAAACTACTAATTCTAAATCTGATGAATTATCAAAGGAATTATTTTCTATCAGTTTCAGAACATTCAGAACACTGTAGTCTAAATCAGAGAATATTAACCTGGGGTCCATAAACAGGCTCTAAGGAGATCCATGAACACATATATATATATTCATTCATTCATTCATTCATTTATTTATTTATGGCTGCCTTGGGTCTTCGTTGCTGCACGTGGGCTTTCTCTAGTTGCGGCGAGTGGGGGCTACTCTTCGTTGTGGTGCACGAGCTTCTCATTGCAGTGGCTTCTCCTGTTGCGGAGCATGGGCTCTGGGCACACGGACTCAGTAGTTGTGGCTTGCAGGCCCTAGAGCACAGGCTCAGTAGTTGTGGCTTAGCTGCTCCATGGCATGTGGGATCTTCCTGGGCCAGGGCTCGAACCCATGTCCCCTGCATTGGCAGGTGGATTCTTAACCACTGCACCACCAGGGAAGTCCCCAAACACCGGGTTTTATATTTATGGGCAGTTTTCTTGAAATCGTCTCTCAACCATAGTGTTTACCAAATCCTCAAAGGAATCCATGAACCACCCTCCACCCAACAAAATGTAAGAACTGTTGATTCTTATTCATATCTCTTTATCACTGTGATAAGTATTTGAACCAGTATAGTCTTATGACTGACAGTGAAAGTTCTCTATTTCTAGTTTCTAAGGTCTGCCATCTAGTCTAAGTTTGAAAGACTAAACCAAATCAAGGCATTGTTGTTAATAATGCTAGCAGTATTAGGTGTATGAAACCCACTCTCATTTTGTAGCATGTTGATTTGGTGTATGTAACTGCACATATATATGAATATGCTGGGGTATTCATTTATGTGATCTATAATCACTTAATTTTAAGCATTTATCTTTCTTTTTTCTTTTCATTCCGTATGGTTACAAACCAGTAAGCATAGCTGATCCTGCTGCCCTTGGCTTCATCATTTCTCCATGGTCTCTGCTATTGCTGCCATCTGGTAGTGTGTCATTTACAGATGAAAATATTTCCAGTCAGGATCTTCGAGCATTCACTGCACCAGAGGTTCTTCAAAATCAATCACTAACTTCTCTCTCTGATGTTGAAAAGGTAACATTAAGTCTTTTTTGCTTTATTTTGTTTTTTGTTTTGGTGGGGGTAGGAAAAGTAGACACTGGGCTACCTTCAACCCTCTGGAAAATATCCATTGAATTTAAAATGATCATGTAATCACTTACGTGTGGAATCTAAAAAATACAACAAATTAGTGAATATAACAAAAAAGAATCAAACTCACAGATATAGAAAACAAATTGGTAGTTACCAGTGGGGAGAGGGAAAAGGAGAGGGGAGTAAGAGGTGCAAACTATTAGGTATAAAATAGGGTACAACATGAGGAATATAGCCAAATATTTTATAATAACTATAAATGGAGCCTAACCTTTGAAAATTGTGAATCACTGTATTGTACACCTGTAACTTATATAATATTGTACAGTAACTGTACTTCAATTAAAAAATAAAATAAAATGATCATGTATTCCAAGAAGTTCATATTTAAAAATTCAAAGTAGTTTTATAAAAATGTATGGATCTAAGAAAAAATATGAAAAAAATGTGAGCCATTATTAATTCATGTTTTAAAATACTTATTAAATGCCTGCTCTGTATAAAATACTGTGCTTGGGAGGAAGAAACAAAAATAACTGGACCTTCCTTCCTTCCTTCCTCCCTCCCTCCTTCCCTCCCTCCCTCCCTCCCTCCTTCCTTCCTTTCTCCCTTCCTTCCTTCCCTCCCTCCCTCCCTCACTTCTTTCCTACTTCCCTCCTTCCTTCTCTCTTTCCTTCTCTTTTTTTCTTTCTCTCTCTCTTATTATTTGTCAACTTGATGGTTTTACAGTAGCAACTATCTGGTTAACTTTTTTTATTAATTAAATAGATCTTCTAATATATTTATAGCCTTTTTGGTGAGTTTTTCTAAGATGCTTAAAGAATTTTAAGATTTATTTTTCAGTCTTTGTATTTTATGTCAACACTTTCTCGTGTGGAAAATATTTTAAAAATTTGTTAATGATTATATATATACACATATATGTATATCTATAATATAAGGCAAATTGAAATGAATGCTATATAGAGGGATAAAGTAGTTTGGAAGTTTCGAAGAGAAGCAATTTCTAATTTAGAATGATACCGCAGAGAAGGTAGCATTTGTGTTGAGCTACAAAGAGTGAGTAGAATTTAGAAAATTGAAAATAGGTAGAAATGGGGATTCCCCTCAGGGTTGCTATGATGTGTAATGCTAAGGGGTAGGAAATTGTCCACTGTGATAGGGGAATGTTTGATCAGACTGGCTGGGCTGTAGCATTAGCTACCTGGAAGGCTGTGGTTAAAGGGAGACTATAGGTCAGAATGAAGAACACTTTGAATGCCAGAACTTGAGACTTTCTTCTGGGGCATATTTTTAGGAGAGTGATATGATATAATTTGTTATTTCAGAGGGTAAGTTTGATGAAAGTGGATAACTAGGTGAGATGAAAGATTATGTAAGAATCTAACTGGGACACTTTAATAATCTGGGGGAAAGATCTAAAAATCGTGCAGTGCCGTGGAACTATAGAGGTGAGGATAATGGGGTTATAGTGGAAGCAAACCTGACAGAGTTTGGACAGTTGATTTGATGAAACAATGAAGATGGAAATGTTTATGATAGGAATATCCAGTCTGAGGATGGTAATGCCATTAACATCAGAAGATCTAATTTCATTGTCAACGCTATGAAAAGAAATTTTGGAACAAATATATATATATTGTGTGTAGCAAGCTGTGATAATTTAGATAGGGAACTTTGGAGAATTCAGAATTTGCTGTGAATATCATTTGCCATAATCAATGCATATAGGTTCAAAAATTAACCTAATAATTTCCTAATAGTAAAATTGTGAAATCAAAAAGTATGTGCATTTAAATTTTTGACATATGGTTGACCCTTGAACAACGCCAGTTTGAACTGCATGGGCCCACTTACTCAGTTAACTACAGATTCCTTAACAAAACATAGAAAACCTCTCCAGAGTCTGATTCCAACCATATTTCAACTCCTCTCTTTCAGAGGCACAAGTTATAGTCAGTGATTATTAAACAGGTTTTATGCTTTGTGGCTTCACTCTTTTGTAGAACAGTGCTCTTCTGCATTTCTACATGTCCACATCCTATGTACCAACCATTCTTTCAATCAGCATCTATTGAGAACTTATATATTCTACACTATATTAGGCCATAGGTTTACAAAGATGAATAAGAAATAGTCCTGGGACTTCCTTGGTGGCGCAGTGCTTAAGAATCTGCCTGCCAATGCACGGGACACAGGTTCGAACCCTGTTCTGGGAAGATCCCACATGCCGCGGAGCAACTAAGCCCGTGTGCCACAACTTCTGAGCCTGAGCTCTAGAGCCCATGTTCCGCAGCAAGAGAAGCCACCGCAATGAGAAGCCCGCACACCGCAACGAACAGTAGCCCCTCCTCGCCGCCCGCATGCAGCACTGAAGACCCAATGCAGCCAAAAATAAATAAATACACTTAAAAAAAAAAGAAATAGTCCTTAACCTCAAAGGGCCAGCAGTGTAATGGACAGATAGACAAAAAGAAATTAATGATAGTAATAATAATAGTAATGGAAATATATACAGTAATAGTGGATCTGTACAAAATATTAAGAGAACGCAGAGAGGGGACACATAACCTACATTCAAACCTCAGCTTAAACTCTCCCTGCTTTAAATTTCTTCTATAATCAGAAGTAATCTTGTCCTTTTGAATTTCCTTAGCACAAATGTACCACTTCTACTTTGTTTAATAGATGCATACATCTATATTCATATAGCTTTCTTCTTAGAGTTCTGATTCTAGGAAAGGTACAACAGATTAAAGCTGTGGTTTTGAATCAGAGGCCGCTTTACCTTCCAGTGGACAGCTGGCAATGTCTTGAGACATTTTTAGTTGTCATAACCGGTGCGGGGGGGCAGGGGGAGGAGGAGGAAGGTAGTTCTACTGGCATCTAGTGAGTAGAGGCCAGGGGTACTACTGTTATCCTACACAGGATAAATATCCACAGACTGCTGTCCACAGGAAAGATCCCAAACGTCAGTAGTACAGAGGAGTATAAGCCCTGGTTTAGAGGTCAAGAATATGGCTCTGGAGCCAGAATTTGAATCCCGCCCCTAGCACTTAACTACCTGTGTGACCTTGGACAAAAGTTACTTTCTCTCTCTGTAGTTATTGAATAAGCTGAAGTATAAACTGTAAGCTTGACACACAGTAAACGTTATGTACATGCTTGCTGTTGATATTCTTATGTATTAGTATATGGTAGTAGTATTGATCCAGAATGAGATATTTATATTTTACCACAATCCCGAGCTTAGTGACTTTCAGAAAAAATGTTGAACGACTAAATGGATAGTTAATTAGCTCTTCTATAAATGCTATCTTCTGGAACCAGTTCCTTTATCATTTAACCCTGTGTATGAATCATCATTATCAAAAGCAGCCACTTCTACAAGAAACCACCCTGGCTTGCTATTACACTAAGGGAAGGGAATAGATTTTCTCTGTGCTATCCATCAGGAACAGATAGGTACTGAGATCTTTGATACAAATAGGGCCTTGGCAAAGATCACAAAGCAAAAAATTCCCTTGGAAGCTAAATAAATATGCAGTAGAAGTGAGAGGCAGATCAAAACCTTTTTTTAAAAAAAAACTTCTAATGCCTGACTTCTTTTAATCCCTGGGCTTACCAATCTTTAATCCAAAAATGGGCAGAAGACCTAAATAGACATTTCTCCACAGAAGATATACATAGACTGCCAACAAACACATGAAAGGATGCTCAACATCTTTACTCATTAGAGAAATGCAAATCAAAACTACCATGAGATATCATCTCACACCAGTCAGAATGGCCATCGTCAAAAAATCTAGAAACAATAAATGCTGGAGAGGGTGTGGAAAAAAGGGAACACTCTTGCACTGCTGGTGGGAATGTGAATTGGTACAGCCGCTATGGAGAACGGTATGGAGGTTCCTTAAAAAACTACAAATAGAACTACCATATGACCCAGCAATCCCACTACTGGGCATATACCCTGAGGAAACCATAATTCAAAAAGAGACATGTACCAAAATGTTCATAGCAGCCCTATTTACAATAGCCCGGAGATGGAAACAACCTAAGTGTCCATCATCGGATGAATGGATAAAGAAGATGTGGCACATATATACAATGGAATATTACTCAGCCATAAAAAGAAATGAAATTGAGCTATTTGTAATGAGGTGGATAGACCTAGAGTCTGTCATACAGAGTGAAGTAAGTCAGAAAGAGAAAGACAAATACTGTATGCTAACACATATATATGGAATTTAAGAAAAAAAAATGTCATGAAGAACATAGGGGTAAGACAGGAATAAAGACACAGACCTACTAGAGAATGGACTTGAGGATATGGGGAGGGGGAAGGGTAAGCTGTGACAAAGTGAAAGAGCGGCATGGACATATATACACTACCAAACGTGAGGTAGATAGCTAGTGGGAAGCAGCCGCATAGCACAGGGAGATCAGCTCGATACTTTGTGACTGCCTGGAGGGGTGGGATAGGGAGGGTGGGAGGGAGACGCAAAAGGGAGGGGATATGGAAACATATGTATATGTATAACTGATTAAATTTGTTATAAAGCAAAAAAATAAAATAAAATTTAAAAAAAAAAAAAAAAAAAAAAAAAAACTTCTAATGCCTGACTTCTTTTAATCCCTGGGCTTACCAATCTTTAATAGAAGATATTCATTAGTTGTATTATATAGGCCATCATATTCTCCTTTTTTTCTGCTTATGTAAAAACCGAAGAAACATATGAAGGCCAAATACTTGCCTGTTTTTGAATAACCACTCCTTGTATGACTTCTCCTTTCCATATAATGACTGTAACTAAACTATAACCCATTCATTGCTATTTATCAACCAGATGAACTAAGTGCTCTCAGTGGTATTGCAGCGTTACTGTGTTAATTTAGTTATACCTTAGTATCACTGATCTCCTTTCTGCCTGTATCTTTTCAGGTTGCATCAACAGTAAAAACTCTAAGCTTATGAATAATGTATATGGAAGTATTATCCATATTTACTTTACAGATTATTTTGGAATAAATGTAAAAGTAAAGCATTTTTCTTTGTATACTGTACAAACTTTTTCTCAAATATTAATAATATTTCTCTAATATTAGATACCAGATATTATTATACATTAACAAAGATCTGATGTACCTGGAGTTATTTACTTAACAAAATTTTAAATGATTTTTAAAATATTAAAAATTCTGAACCCATAAAGCACTATCTAATAAAATAGCAACTATCATTTCTGCATGTTTTTTCTATATAGAGATATTTCATATCTATATGTATTAAGCAGGGGTCTCCAGAGAAACCGGATCAATATGATATGTGTGTTTGTGTGCATGCGGGCGTGTGTGTGTATATAAAGAGAGACTTATTAGCTCATGTACTTATGGAGGCAGACAAGTCCCAGGATCTGCAAGGTGAGCCGGCAAGCTGGAGACCCAGGAGAGCCAATGGTGTAGTTCTGGTCTGAGAACCAGGTGAACTGAGGGTGTAGTTCCACTCTGAAGGCCAACAGGCTCAGGACCCAGGAAGAGCTGGTATTTCAGATCAAATCCAAAGGCAACAAAAAGTTGATGTCCTAGTTTGAAGGCAGTCAGACAGAAAGAGTTCTTTCTTACCTGGGGGTGGGTAAACTATTTTGTTCTATTCAGGCCTTCAAATAATTGGATGAGGACCACCTGTATTGGGGAGAGCAGTCTGCCTTGCTCAGTTTACTTGCATCCAAAAACACTCTCACAGAAACACCCAGAATAATGTTTGACCAAATATCTACGCATCCCATGGTCCAGTCAAGTTGACACATAAAATTAATCATTATACTATATACATAAATGATCAACAGATGTATAATTTTATAACCTAGTTTTAAAAATGATGTTAATAATTTTATATAGTCTTATACAAGTAAATGTAGTAAATAATCTTAAAATACTACCAGTATCTCAAAGGATCACAAATCAAAATTAATTTATTAAGAGAAATATGTTTGAGTATGCAATTAGTCATTTTTGCTAAAGGTATGAAAAATGTTTTTCATATATGAGACTCTTTGAAAAGGTGTTCCCATGTGAGGTTCCTTGAATTCTAAACAGAAATATGATACAAATAGCCTACATCATGCTGCCTTGAACTTTATGCACATTTAATTGAATTCAGTAGGCATGCATTGAATATCTATTATGTACAAGTTCTGTGTTAACTGCTAAGAGGGATATTAAGATGTGTTAAAAAGGCTTTCTCAAGGAAGACAAACAAGGACACATCTTAACTATGTTACAGGTAGTATTAGTTAACTGTTTCATTAGAGATACAAATGAAATAATAACTATCATATAAGAGAGAATGCTTTATCCTGTTTGCGAAGGTTTATATAGCAACATGATAGATAACATCATCTCTGGACTATCAGTAATGGGTGGAACTTTTATTGACAGATGAAAACAGAAGTTCTTGGTAGGAAGAACTGCTCAAGAAACACTGGGAAAGAGAAAGATTTATTTTGCCAACAGAGAATTATATAGTAGTTCTGAAGTGTTAAGTGTGATAGAGGAAGGAGTGATAATTGAATGAAAACTTAAAAACTTGTCTGGAAAATGGAGCTAGAGGCAGGTCAGAGTGAGCCTTGCATATCATCATAAAGAATTTGGAGTTTTGAAAATTGGGAGCCATGAAAATATTTGAAAAGAGGAACAACTAATCTGTAATTTAGGAATAATTTAGGAGGCAATACTAGGAATAGATTAAAATGCTGTGAGATTGTAAGGATACCCAGTTTTATTTGTATTTACCTCACCTATATCTAAAGAGGATTTGAGACAGTTTGTATAATTAAAAAATACAGGTGAGAAAATAAGGGCAAAATGAAAAAAAAAATAAAGACAAGAAAATAAGATGGCCCTGGAGTAAGATTGGTGCAAAAAAAATGCTCGTGGTAAGATTATTCAGTACTGGTAGAGATGGGCTAAAAGTCTAGCTCTGAAATCGCTTAACAGGAGAACTGGAAAATGATTACTTATAAGGATTAACTGTCCTCACTTCAGGCTGATAATCTTGCTCCCTGTTTCACAGGGGGAAAAAAGTAGAAGCGATCAGGAGACTTCTCCCAAGATCCCACAACTGGACTACCTACATAAATTTTCATATTCTTTGCTTCCCTACTTCAGAAGAACTGTGACAGAGGTGTCAAGCCAACTCCTTCATTTGTGCATTAGCTTCCACTTCCTCCCGCTTACTCAGCAGTGTTCTCCCAACAGTCTCCTCTCTCTCCTGCGGTTCCAGTTTTCCCTGTTGGATCATTCCTACCAGCATAAAAATATGTTGTCCTTTTTTCAGTCTTTAAGAAGCAAACAAACAGAAAGGAATCTTTTCTGACCCAACTTTTTTGTCTATCTACTACTACCCCATCCATTCTTAGTAAGAGAAATGCTAATCAAAACTGCAATGAGGGCTTCCCTGGTGGCACAGTGGTTGAGAGTCCGCCTGCCGATGCAGGGGACACGGGTTTGTGCCCCGGTCCGGGAAGATCCCACATGCCGCGGAGCGGCTGGGCCTGTGAGCCATGGCCGCTGAGCCTGCGCGTCCGGAGCCTGTGCTCTGCAACGGGAGAGGCCACAACAGTGAGAGGCCTGCATACCGCAAAAAATAAAAATAAAAAAATTTAAAAAACTGCAATGAGATTTTTTTTCTCTTTTCAGTTTGGTAAAAATCCAAATCTTCATAACACATTCTATGAATAAGGCTTGTGAAAAAATCATATATTGCTGGTAGAAATGCAAAATGATAAAACCTCTGTGGGGAAAATCTGACAAAATGTATCAAAACTATAGATGATTTACTCTTTTATTCAAAATCTAAGAGAGTCAATTCAAGAGGAATACCTGCATGTACAAAATGACATCACAAGGCTGTTTGCTAAAACATTATTTATAATAGCAAAAGTTTAGGAAAATTCTAATTGCCCATTAATAACAGATCAGTTAAGTAAACAATGCTATAGCCACAAAATGGAGTTCTATGCAGCAGTAAAAAGAATGAGATCTCTAAACATTGATATGGAAATGCCTGTCATGTTAAACTAAAACTGCAAGGTGTCGAGTATTTTTTTAAATTTCTGACCTTTTGTAAAAGAAGGGGAAAGTAAGACTATTCATATTTGCTTGAGCTTTCATAAAGAAACTTTAAGTAAGAACTAATAAAAATGATTACTCATAGCAGACAGTCTAGAAAGTTGGGGGGTAGGGGGAGTCTGTTCTGATCATTTCCAGTCTTATTTTCTGTTTTAAGCTCTCACATACTTTAATGTAAAATATGAATGATGATTTTCTTAAATCATGTGTTGCACTTTCTTTGGAGCAAAGTCATGAATATATAGTACTTGCTAAATTAAGTTTTTACATAAAATGATTTTTTTAAATTCTGTTTCTAGATCCATATTTATTCTCTTGGAATGACATTGTATTGGGGGGCTGATCATGAAGTACCTCAGAGCCAAGTAAGTCAAGTTGTCACATTTGTACAACTTTACACTTTTTAAGAAGTTCTGTGTATTTATGTGTTCTACAGTGTGTTGTCAGGCACACCAGTGTTTATACAGGTTGTTCACATTAATAATGTCACACTCTCAGAATGAAATAATAAAGTACTAAAGTATTTTTCTTAGACTGTTCTTAGAATTATAGCAGTCACTACCTGTTTCAACAGTTCACTCTGTGAAATATAGTAGCCTCTTCAAAATTATAGCGAGAGAAATGGGAGTCCACTTTATTTCTTTTAATTTAATGACTGATAAAGGGGGATTGTAAATTTCTTTGATGATTCATTCTTGAACAGAAAGTGATAACCTTTTTTGATGCAAAAACTATAGGAATAATAGTAGCTGTAACTATGTCTCAGAGTTTATACTTCATTACTTTTTCTCTTGTCACTTCAAAATCATACTTCACTACTCCTGCAGCAGCAGACACAGATATTAAAGTAACACTTTGTGGGGTCTTAGGCTCTGATGATCATTGGGCTGCTTCTAGTCTTTATTTTCTAAAATAACTGATTTCCGGAAGACACAATAGTAAACATAGTAATAAATATAATCAAAAATTTAAAAATAACTATTTCATCAAAGATGTAGCATACAGAATTGTGTCATTTTAGGCATTTAGAACTCCAAACAAAAGCAACTAGGTGTGTTTTGGGTTGTTTTTTTTTTTTATCAAATTAAGAAGCAGTAAGTATTTTAGGCTTTTATTATAAAATTCAGACATCTTAAGATCCATGAAAAATGAATGATAGTCTTCAACTTGGTTTGGTTTCATTTTACATCATGAAAAATACTGTATATTTACTTTCCTCAGTTTCAATTTTATTAATATAAATGAGAAACTTAAATTATTACTGGAAATAATAGGGTCGTTTTATAGAACCTAACTTACATGTAAAATGTGATCACAGCCTATAATTTAACACTTTCTCTTTTCTGGTAACTGAAAAAAAAAGTCAATATATCTATAATGTGTAAATTGGATGGGAAGTATAAACATTTACTTCTATTTTACTGTCAGATATCGTACCTGTTTTGGAAATATTTAATATTAATTCAGAAGTATTTATTAAGCACCTATCTTATGTCAGACAATGTACCAGACACTAGGAATATAATGTCCCATGTCTGTGGAGTCCTATCACAGGTACAGACAACCAAAATAACCAATTACAACACAATGTGACAAATGCTATGTTAGGGAAAATGGAGGGTGCTATGGAAAACCAAGCGTTGGAGCCTCTAACTAGACTTGGAGGGTTAGGATAGGTTTATTAAAGGACATTGCTGCTAAGCTGAGCTCTAAAAGATGAAATATAATACCCAAATGGATGAGAAGTGGAAGGGAAGGGTCACAGGTAAAGCATATGTTTAAACCAAAGTGGATGTACCAGTTCAAACTCCCATAAGCAATGCTTTTCTCCTCACAACTACTTTATTTTAACCATTCTACTGAGTGTATATATAGTGACTTCTTTCTGTGGTTTTAATTTGCATTTCTTGGTATGATCATTGGACATTTAGATATAATATTCTATAAATTTTGTCAACTAATTAAAAAAAACTCACATTTTGGCTTCTGTTTCACCGGCATAATGACAACATATTTAAATGACCTTGAGTCATTGCAATATTTGAAATCTCTTCTAAGTTACCATGAGTGTCAAATTACATTAAATATATATCAAATATATTCCTTTTTTGAAATGTTAGGAAATTGTTTATTCCCCCCAAGTAGGGTATATATATAAACTGCTCCATAACCAAAACATTCCATTTCTTAATCATACCAAAACATTCCGTTTCTTAATCATACCAAAACACCCTGGAGTTTTTCTATAATACCTCCTATCTTAGGAGATGTCTGTTAACCAACTTGTGCTAATAAAATTTTTGGATTATAAAAATGTAAAATGCAGTCAAATATACATGCTACTAGGTAAGAAATTTATTTCCTCCATGTGTGTTTGGTGTGGTTCCTGTGACTCTTGGAATGGTTTGTCTCGTGTTAGTTAGATTTACTCACACTTGCCAACATTACCTTTTCTTTCTTTATATGCAGCCTATCAAGCTTGGAGATCATCTCAACAGTATACTGCTTGGAATGTGTGAGGATGTTATTTATGCTCGGGTTTCTGTTCGGACTGTCCTGGATGCTTGCAGTGCCCACATTAGGAATAGCAGTTGTGCACCCTCATTTTCCTACGTGAAGCAGTTGGTAAAACTGGTTCTGGGAAATCTTTCTGGGGTAAGCCACAGTTCCAATTGATTTCTATAGTCATACTTTAAAATTTAGTAGCATTTCACAAAATTTTCTTTAAATGTGGATAACATTTTCTCAGTGAAGACTAGGAACAGGAGATTGAATTTCAGGTTCTAATTTTAATTGTTTATTTGAAACAGTTCTTAAAAATCTAGAAACCCATTGCAATAATTTAGTCTCCTAGATTTTATGGGAGTTAGTCTTTTCTTAGAACTTTATTCTAGCAGGTATTATAGAATCACAGCATGTTAGAGCTGAGAAGTCTTCATGCCTCTTTTCTTACATCTTTTCCTATGGAGCTTTCAGTAAGTGATTCTACCTACTGTGAAAGTCGTATGGACATGCAAAATGGGTTTTAGAATTATTTAAATGCACTTTCTGTTGCTTTATACCTCTTTCTTGCTCACTTATTAGTCTGGACCTCTTAGGTATCCTCAAACCCTCCCTACCTTCTTTGGACATTGGCACCTGGTATGTAAGGGGGATGCATGCTTGTATCCCTACTAGATTGTCCCAAAACGGGGACTCCTTTATTTTCTCTCTTGTCTTAGATATGAAGAATCCCAGGACTAACAATCTCTATATCTAATAATCCCATTGCTGCATTTCTTAAGCTATATTCTATCCTATTTGCTCTAGCTTGGACGCACCCCCCCCTTGGTTTTTGATATTTGATGTAGGTCTAAACTTTATCTGCTCTTACCCTTTAGGTTATGGTGCCTGAGTCCCCCTCCTTTTTGTAGGCTTTGGATAGATTTACCACTGTCACACAGGGTTCTTGCTGGCTTCCTCTTAATTCCTCATCCCTAAGGGTTTAGTTCTACAATCTTAACCAGGATGTCGTATGGCTGGCAGGGGTATATCCAAATTCCACATGCTTTGCCAGTTGATAAGAAACAGGCTCATAACGTCTTCTAGGCAAATGGTTTGTAAACTGTACCCCAAGGAGCCTTTGCGATTCTGTAGTCAGAGGAAGGGAGGTAGTAGATGCTAAGTGAAGAGAGTTCTCGGCTGCTTATTTCCCCTCCTTAACTAGAGCTGATTTATTTGTTTATATTCCTGTATGTGATTTTTTTTTTTTTGGAACAAAGATAAAGCTACTAAAACTTTGGTCCTCTATTCAGACCAAAGTTTCCCAGATATTTTGAAATATATTTTTGTTTAAAAAAGTTTCTCTATGGTCAAATAAAGTTGAGGAAAAACTATTTTAGGAAAATTAAGTATATTTTCAATGTAGAACTTCCCAGAGCCTTTAATACACTAAGTTGTATTACTAACCCTCAAGAGGGATAGGCACATAGGTGAAACATTTCCCAAACTTACACTGGCCTTTTTTCACAGATCTTCTCATAATACTGATGTTCTGTGAAAACTCGCTCTGAGGAACGTTGATTTGTACTAACTCCTTCACTTTATGGGACTTATGTTTCCTATTAATCAGCCAGGGATTTAAAAGCTATGAGATTTTGAGGGGAAAGGATACAAGTAATGACTGCATTGAAAGGTAGCACTTTGAGCTAGATCCTGTAGCCTAGATAGAAAGGGTAATCCAGGCAGAGGGAAGTAAACTTGGACAAACGCTGTGAGATGGGAAAGAGCGGGACGTTTGAGGAACAGTAATAAGTCTGATATGGGGTGTGCTGTGGGGTTGTTTAGTGGGAGAGAGGAATAGAAAGTTCAGTTGGAATCAGCATGTAGAGAGCCTGCCTTTCTAAGTAGAAATAATAACGCTCCCCTCATCCATTGCTCTTGCCAGTCTACTGGACACTGGGCAGAAGTAACTCTCACAGCTACCTTTTTTTTTTTTTTTTTTGCGGTACACGGGCCTCTCACTGTTGTGGCCTCTCCCGTTGCGGAGCACAGGCTCCGGACGCGCAGGCTCAGCGGCCATGGCTCACGGGCTTAGCCGCTCCGCGGCATGTGGGATCTTCCCGGACCGGGGCACGAACCCGTGTCCCCTGCATCGGCAGGTGGACTCTCAACCACTACGCCACCAGGGAATCCCACAGCTACCATTTTTTAAGTGTTTACTTTGTGCCAGACACTGTGCTGAATGACTTATGTGCTTTTTCACATTTATTCATCATAATCCCAGGTTACAAGAGATAATTTCATCCTCATTATAGAGATAATGAAACTGGAGCTCAAATAGATTAAATAACTTGCCCATGGCCACACACATGGTAAATGACAGAGACACAATTGGAATCTGGATCTCTCTGACCCCAAAGCCATTAGCTGTCAGCCATTATGCTCCTTGGAAGCTGTCATTGCCTCCAGTCGCTGATAGAACGAGTTAGTCTTTCACTCAGTGTGAAATTCACGACAAGTGACCATAATTCTTACTTACTTACTTAAAATTAATTAGCATAGAGTAAAAGTCAGTAGTCCAACTTAGTTGTCCTGGTTTTTCCACTGATTTATATAGCATGTTTGACCTCAATTTTACTTACCTGTAAAATAGGAATAATGGTACATACCATCCACCCATATTACTGAACAGTTTTGAAAATAATTATTTCAATGTTGATGAGCTGCTTCAAGGTCCTTAGAACTTTTCCTTGCTATTTCTCCCTTTATTGTAATATGAAGATAATAATAATATATACCACATGAGGTTCTTGGATAATTAACATAAAGTATTATAAAGCATTTAAGGTAGTGCCTGCTTTATAGTAATTGCTCAGTAAATGACAACTATTATTAATAGTAGTGTCAATGCAGGAATTCACAAAGATGATACAGGATTTTATCTCTTCAGTTACTGCCAATATAGTGCAATGTGGACCAGTATTATTTATATAATTTAAATGATAACATCATTTCAGAAATAGTTCCATTTAAGTCTTCTTATAGGTAGGAAGTATAATACCTCAAATACTACCTTAAATGGATTTTTAATTCATACTTAAATAAGTTTCACTCATGGAGGAATATTAAAATGAGTGTGTGTCTGTGTGTGTAAACAGATAAGTGTGCATGTTCTTGGTGTCAGAATTAAGTAATTTCTCTTTACCGTTCTCTCTCTTTACATTTATTTCTTGAAGTTTCTACTCTAATTGATCAGCTGAATAAACTCAGTATTCTAACATTTCACCCCTTGTAATGTGGAATTTGATGTGCTTGATTTTAAACAAATGCCCTCGGTTTAAGTTATTAAAGTTTAAGACTACTTAAACATTTTGTTCTAAAGGGTCTCAAAAAAGTATTGATTTAAATTTGTCATCCCTCAATATGTCTATTTAGTTTAAAATATTTCTCAAATGTAATTTCTGGCAGGCAAAATCTAGAAAATTATTTTCGAAAATAATTTAAATCAGCACCCTCAGTGCATAGTTGCAATTAGGAGAGAGCTTTATCATACCAGAATTAATATGGTTTTAAAATTATAGTCACACTTGAGAGGTGAAAGTAGTTATCAGTTTGGAAAAAAAAAGAATACTTCAAGTGTGTTGTTTTGAAATGGAACTCATTTTAACTACTTTAATTTGGCTAATTTTGTTCCCTAGTTAGCAGATTAGTCTTTGATAGATGTTTCTTGGCTTTTATTTCCTGAAGATGAATTGGCCAGAACTAAGCTACATAAATCTTATCCAAGGAATATATATTAACAATAACAGACGTGGAGTGTTTTTACTTAAATGTTATACTCTCCAAAAATTATCTAACTGGTGTCATTCTGTAGACAGTTACCATGAAAATAAAAGGGAGATTCTATTGTCAAACTTGACTTTTGATTACCTATGTACAGACGGATCAGCTTTCCCCTAACAGTGAGCAAAAGCCTGATCGAAGCCAGACTATCCGAGACCGATTGAGAGGAAAAGGATTACCAACAGGTAAGAGTATATTAATAGGAAATTTTTAGGCTTTAACCTTAGTTATTGTTTCCTTTACAAAATCATACTTAACCTAGCTTGGAAATCTGGTAATTGTGACCATAATCATAACATAAGTGTGCAAAGTGGAGGCACCGTACAGATAAGGAGCACTAGGTGTATTAATATATAAATCCATGATAGTTATGCAGAAAATGTTAATACAATCAGGACACCATGGTAAATAATTTCTTTCCCAGTATTGTTATTGTAGCAATAATATCGTTTATTTACCTTATCATGGTATTTTGTATTAAAGATACATTTTAAAGTACGACAAAACACATATTTATGAACATAAATGCTACTAAAACAAAAGTTTCAGAAAGCAACATTATTCTTGCTGCACACTGTTATTTTCTATTCTGTTTCTTTTTTTAATGCTAATTGCAGCCCACTAAATTGATTTTATGACCAACGAATTTCATGACTTAGAGTTACCAAATACTAACTTAGGTTATATGATGCTGACTGAGTAAAGACTGATGAAGAGTGGTTTTGCTATTTGCCAATAGCATTAGATAATTATAGGTTCTACATAGTTATTAAATTGATTTTTTAAGGAAATGAATAGAAATTCAAAACACAAGAAATGGAAGTAGAAAAACTAAATTTTTATGTGAAAGTTTATTTTTCAGTGATAAGTTTCAAGCTTGGCTTATTTATAAAATGAACTTTTGTTGATTATCTTTTTTCTCTTTTCATCAAGCAATATTAATAATTATAATTTAAACATTAACAAAAATATTTTATGGGTGAAATATTTTATTGTCTTAAGTCTTGAAGCTGGAGTTAAAGTAAATGTAAATATTGCCTAAATATATTCTAATAAAACATTCTAATTGATATAGTCAGATTAAAATGTTAAAGATGTTTAACTGCTTAATTAGATAATCAGAGCACAGCTATCTTATTTAAAACCTATGAGAAACTCTCATTGTGGAAACTAAATATAGACATTTGATTATCTGGACTAAAAGTTTTGCAGAATTCAGAACTGTCATGTCTGAGAGGGAAGGATGTGCCCTAAGCAAGTGTACTGCTTATCTTAAGAAGTCAAAGAAAAACAATGAAATCATTTCTAATGGAGTGATTCTGTAATAATGCAGTTAGTTCCGTGTCTGTTTTGGTACTTTCATTTTACTTATTGAGAATAAGGATTGTTTTTCTGAAAAGGTATCTTAGCTTTCATATCATCAATATAGTCAATTTACTTCAGGTTAGATAAAGTTCTGTTTCTAATACATATATTATTAGTTTATGTGTGGGTCAGAAAAGAAGGCAGACTTTGTTTAACTTAGTTGTTACAATGCTTTGATGGCAATTTTTAAAAAAGTATTTTTAACCCTTCCTTGTATTTTCTTACTATACTTACGTCCTTATATATATAGACACCTTCCTCTCATAGGTAAAAATCTGTTTTCTTTTATCTTAAAACAATACTCGGATTTGAGGTAAGATATCATGTGAACCTTGGTGCTAAGAATAGCAGCACTTTGTTAATCTATCAAATTTTGAATCAATTCCCTGTTTTAGAACAGAACGAGTCTTTTTCAAGGAGACACAATGAATTTTTTTTTTTTTTTTGGTTGCGTTGGGTCTTCATTGCTGTGTGCAGGCTTTCTCTAGTTGCAGAGAGTGGGGGCTACTCTTTGTTGCGGTGCTTGGGCTTCTCATTGCCGTGGCTTCTCTCGTTGTGGAGCACGGGCTCTAGGCGCACGGGCTTCAGTAGTTGCAGCACGCAGGCTCAGTAGTTGCAGCACGCGAGCCTTAGAGCATGAGGGCTTCAGTAGTTGTGGTGCACGGGCTCAGTAGTTGCGGCGCGCAGGCTCTAGAGCACAGGCTCAGTAGTTGTGGCACATGGGCTTAGTTGCTCCACGGCATGTAGGATCTACCCGGGCCAGGGATCGAACCCATGTCCCCTGCATTGGCAGGCAGATTCTTAACCACTGTGCCACCAGGGAGGTCCACAGTGAATACTTTAATAAGTAAACATTAGATTTAAAAGAAATGATTTGTTTCTCTTACTTATCATCTTTCTATTTCTTCCTCCCTTCTTATTCTCCTCTTATCTCCCTTTCTCCCCTTCTCCTTGCTTCCTTATTTCTCTTTCCTGTTCTTTCTCTCTTTTCGTAGTTCCCTTCTGTCATCTCCTGCTGTCATTAAGTGTCCAGGATATGAAATTGAAGTTTGTATGCTTGGTTGTTACTTGTTGATTTAGTAAATATGTTATATTATTATTAATTTTTAAAGGTAGTTTGTTTTTTCTAAGAATAAAAAATGTTCCTAAATATATGAGACCCCCCATTCTATCCCTCTTCATCATGAATCTACAGAATCTGCAGAAAAAGATCACTCCGCCATATTTAGTTTATCAAATTTTAAAGACTCACAAGTGTTAACATAGTTTAGATTATATTACTTTCAATGATTCAGGGTCTTATTGTTTCAGACATCAATTGTTATGTAACATTTTAGAGGTAGCAATAGAGATTGAACTGAATCTATGCCAACTCTATAACATACTTTTTTTTTTTTTACTGGTAAGTTATTTTATTTTATTTTTTTAATTTTCATTTTGTATTGGAGTATAGTTGATTAACAATGTTGTGTTAGTTTCAGGTGTACAGCAAAGTGATTCAGTTATATCAATACATACACATGTATCTATTCTTTTTCAAATTCTTTTCCCATTTAGGTTATTACAGAGTATTGAGCAGAGTTCCCTGTGATATACAGTAATTCCTTGTTGGTTATATGTTTTATCTATAGCATACTTTAAATAGCAAGTTATTTACTTGTCATTTACATATATACATATATTTGTGAAAGTCATGTACAAAATTAAGCTTTCTGGACACATAGATGCTAGAGATGGGGAAAATCTACTATTAAGCATGTTAGTTTTTGTAAGTGTTAAATGAATATTTGTTGATTGAATGAGTATGAGAAAAAGTTTTATAAAACTATTAGATATAGTAATACATTTGTAATAAAATGTTAATGGTTCTGAAAAGAAATCTATGAGACTCTATGATTTAATTTTTTAGATAGCCTATTTTAAGCATTAAGTTGTGTGCAGAGTAAAAAATAAACTCTAGTTCACCATCTTGGCTCATGTTATTAGACTATTTTATTATAACAACAAATGTATCAGAAGTTTTAAACCAAAGTATTAATGCCTTTTATTTATGACTTTGTTTTTGTAATATTAAGACTTAGTATTACTGTCTAATAGTGCTCTAGAATTCTTATGACTAATAGACTGTCCAAATGCAGATAATCTAGAAGTGACTGTAGTAACTTAAGAAAATTAACAGATAAATCTTTAAATAGACTGTCCATAGATTTTAATTCTCTAATAATCCTATCTCCTTATTGGAGCGTACAGTCTCCCCAGTATCTAAACTCAAGAGAATTTGTAAGGAATTACAATTTATCACTCAGGATAAACCTAAATTAGTTCCTGTAGTTGGGGTAGAACTAGAGGTCCTTATACTTAAAGAAACAATAGCCTTTTGGATCCTCAGCCCATCTTAGCCATTGCTTACCATAATATTACTGCTCAAAGTCTCTTTTAATTTATCTTTAATAAATTTGTAAAACCACATCTCAAGGACAGAATCCACATAGTATACTAATTACAGACATTACCAGACAGAAGCAATTAGGAACTAATAGTCAGTGGCACACACTTATTAATATAACTCTTAAGATTAAAAAAATTAACTCATGAAAAAGAAATATTCTTTTAGGACACTGGTGTTACCTTTGGGCAGTGCCAGTTCTTAACTGTCAGTGGTCACTTGCAGCAAAGCAACGTTGTCATATTACATTAGTAGTAAAGCATTCTCTTTGATGCAGACCAACCTAAAGCCTTTATGTAGTGATAACTTAGTTTATTAGATTCCTGACCACTGTTCTCAATAAATAAAATGTCAAGATGGGCAGTGAGATACAGAATTAGATTAAAAGAAGTAAGCAATTTTAGACATAATGCCTTGTATCTAAGTGATCTGATTGTTCAACTAAAACTTCACAATAAAATTTTTCATCTATGAGTAAATGATCATAAAAGGTCTCTCCTTACATCTTACCTCTGAGATCTGTTACAGAAGCTAAGGCCTAAACTAGTGGGCTGTGCGCCTCCACTCTGTTATATAATACTGTCAATGCTGATAAAAGGCTTCACTAAGCAGAAAGAAATCAAACATTTCCTGCCAAGAAAGCTTAAGGTGGAAGCCTACACCTTGATTAGATCAGCATGATAGTGCTTCAGAACTTGGGCGTATTGATAATATCATGTTTCTTTTTTTATGTACCTGAACACATTTGTGAAGACAGATGGGGAATCGGGGAGCCTCTTTTAATACTGAAATGTCATTTTGAAGTTAGCTTCTAAGAGATGCTGTGAATTTTTTGAGACTCAGTGTGAGGAGAAAGATGAATGATGATATCCCATTAAGGATAACGTTCATCATAAATAACAAAAATAGTTAAAACACAATGTACTTTACAAGGAAGATTTTTTCAATTTAATTTAATAAATGGAATATGTTATATTATGAATACTCTTTATGATCTTAAAATCTTTTATTCATAGCTCTTCAACATTTATTTATTGTTTGCCATTTACTTTTTAGCAAAGTACGGACCCTCCAAAAGGAAAATGTTTGTAGTTTCATTTTAAATTTGAATACTTATAATTGTATGTAATCTAATGTTGTCTGTAAACTGTTTCCGAACTCAGAGCATTCTTTAAGGTGGAAAAATCTACCTAGAGTCACTAATTGTTCTGTTCTGAATAACTTGATTTTTTAAATTCTAGAATCTAAAACTTTTCCAGGAGATCTTTTGATTTCTGGTTTTATGACTTTCTTTCAAAAGAACTTAAATTCTCCCTCAGTAGATAATTATATGCTGAGAAAAATAAAATAGAAACAAAATTTAGAACTTTATGTTGCTACTTGTTCAGAAGAGCTCATAATAGTTCAAATGGGTTAGTTCGTTTATCCTGTCACCTCTAAGAAGAAGACATAAATTATATCCACATTTTTGTAGATGAAGGAAGTGAGAAACAAATTAAGTGGCCTGCCCCAGCTCATGGATTGAATGACAAAGCTAGTTAAAACCCCATCTTTTGACAGTAATCTTTCTGGTAGATTATGCTACCTAAATTGACTTTAAAAGGTTTCAAAAGTTATATAACCAGTCCATTCTGCAAGCATTTTTTTTAGAATTTCTTTTATCAGGAACAGTAAATACAAAAACGAGTAAGACATGATCCCTTACGTATTGTTCCAGTTGGGGGTGGGGGTGAGGAAATGAGTAGGAGTGATGACAGATATATAATAAAATGGATAATTTTAATACAGTGAGAGAATGTCTTCATAGAGGTCCAGCATGCTCTGTGAGTTTAGATGAAGGAGCTTCTAACTCTGCCAGGATAGGAAAATACCACGGAAAGCTCCACCTGAAATCTTTTAAAAAGTAGCTACAATGGCATTGCTTTCAGAAATACCATTAGTTTAATTTCCTGTGATCAAAATGAGTAGTGAGCATAGCTATTAGGTGAACTTAATTAATGATTTCAGTGCTGTTTTTTGCTTGTTTAATAAAGTAATTATAATAGCCTGGGCACATGTTTGGAAAGATCTGGAAAGCATCTGAAGAAATTGCATTTTGTCTACTCTCAGATATAGTTATTTGAGGTGACACTGGTATTAACAGTAAATGGTTTTCACTTGTTTACTAGACTGAAGCATCTAATAAGAGGGCCTAGAATTCCATGTTTTTCCTCATTTATATGGCCAAATGCTATATTTGAACTCTAATTTTGAGTTCTCAGATTAGTGAAATTTTTTCCCTAGTGCTTTAGCAGCACAAAGCAACCATGATACTATATTGCTGTGTATGATGCCATATGTATTTTATCCACCAGTGAAGTGTTAATCAGGCAATTACATATCTTGTTGTGTAGTTGAAGACAGTGAGCATCATTGACATGACAAAACGCATTGAGACTCCGGCCAGTTAGGAATATGTGATTTAAGAATAGTATGTTTATAACCAGCTGAAATCCACCTCTCTGTGTCTCTACCTAAAGTTATGTCTCCTTTTTTTCCCCAAAATCAAAGAAAAGCAGTCCTAGGCTAGAAGATCCACTGGAGAAACCACTTAGCTCAAAACATCTCTTTCCTACCACTTCCTTTCTTTTCCTTCAAAAGGTCATCCACACTCAGTTTCTCCCTTTAATGCTTTTTGTAGCTCATAGCTCTTACAATTTTACTTTAGAGCATTTGTAACAAGTATATACGTACCACTTTGAACCTTGTTTCACACTTCCACAATTTTTTTGCTGTTTTCCTGAAGAGTATCACTGCCCTCTCCCTTCCCTTCCCCTCATCTTACTTTCTCACTCCTCTTCCTATGTCACCATGCCTTTCTTTGTCCTGTTGGCTACTAGAAGAGAATTGTGGTTCAGAATCATTACTTTATAAGTAATAGTCATGAGATTTTAAGTTAGCTATCATAATGTGATTTCCAAACATATAAAGCAAAATGAGCCATATTTTGTAGAAACAGAGTAGGAAGTTAATATAAACCTTTAAATGAATTATTTTCATTATAATTTTGTTCTACCCTGCAGAATTTAAAATAACTTTCTGAAGTTTTTAATAACCATGAACTGAAATATTTTATATCTAGTAATTTTTATAAAGACAATAAAGACCTAGCATTTATAAAGCCATAGTTGTCCAAGAGCCACCTTATTAGCAATTAGTTTTAAGCTTCATATGACTAGTGAGAAGACATGGCTCTTTTAGGATACCATGGTCCAGTAATAGATAGCTGGTAAATACTAATGACCTAAAAGAGAATAATTTACCGTTACAAATGTAATAGACTCATGATACATTTGGAAAGTGATCTATTTCAATAGTGGTCAGCTTCACTGAAGAAGTCATATTTAAAATAAAACTATAGAATAAGAAACAACTAACCATAAGAAAGGTCCTAACATTTAAGAGACCTCAACAGAGAAAAACCTGTGGCCTGGATGGAATAAGGAAAGTGGAGATGAGACTAAAAAGGATTCAAGTGGCACGCCCAGAAGGAGTCTAGATTTTATTTGGAGTGCAATAGTATGCCTTTGAGACTTATTAAGCAGGATGGTGACATCATGGAATGTGTTTTTAAAAGTTAGTCTGGCTGCTGGGTGGAGGGTAGTTGGATGAAAAAAGAAGCAGGTAGGCCATTGCAGTTATCTAGTCAAGTGATAATGTCAATTGGGAATAGGGTGATGCCAGTGGAATTGGAAATAACAGAGTAACATATCTTTGAGAATTTAGATAGCCGGCACTTTCTGATGGGTTTGATATGGGGAATTAGGAAGATGAAGGGTTTCAGGAGGGTGCCCGTATTTCTGTTTTGAGCCGTCAGTTGTATAATGGTACCACTTATTCAGGTTGGAAAGACCAGGGTAAATGGACATCTCTGGGTATGGGAAGCAAAAGATTGGTTTTAAGCATGTTCAGTTTGTGGTGCTTCTGAGATATACTAGTAGAAGGTCCAGTTGTTTCAGACTGGAGCTCCCAGAAGAGATCAGTGCCAAGAAAATAAATTGGGGAATTGTCAGTATATAGATAATATTTAAAGCCTTGTTAATAGGTGAAATTGTATAAGGAAAGAGTGAAAAGATAGGGTTCTAAAACTGACATCTGAGGAAAGCCAACATTTGGATATCCAGTAGAGGAGGAGGAAAAGCAGACTTAGAATGAGCAGTCTGAGAAGTAGGAAGAAACCAAGCTTGTACAGAGAGGAAAGTGATTCGTTAAGGGATTGTCATCACTATTAGTTATTGCTGAGAGGTAGGTAAGATATGGATGCAGAAGTGTCCACTGGATTTGGTAATATGGGTATCATCAGTGATACATGATGAGAGTTGCCAAGGTGTAGAGGAATGGGAAGCTGACTAAAGTGGGTAGAATAATGAATGGGAAGTGAGAAATTGGAGACAGCAGTGGCTAGAGGGGAAATGTGGTAATAGGGGCGAGGTTTTGTTTAGTTTGGTTTTGTTATAGAGATATTAGAGCACGTTTTGTGTACTAATGGGAATGACTCAGTAGAAATGGGGGATAATAAAGATGGAAGCAGAGAGGGCAGAAGTTAACCAAAGAAATAAAATCGTTGGTAAACTAAGAGGAGGGGGGAATTGAACACATATCGGGAATTGGCCTTTGGTAAGAAATTTCATCCTTTGAGACAGTAGGGAAAAGATCACAGACACGGGTGGATAGGTAGAATTAGTCATGGAAGAATGAGTTGTCTTCTGACAACTATTTTCTTGGTGGAATATGAGACCAGCTCATCAGGTAAAGAGAGATGAGAGTTAAGGTGGGAAATCTGAAGAATGAGGAAAAATGAATCAGTTGTGGAAAGTGAGTGAACTTACTCTTAGCACATGATGTTGAGTGTCCGAAGTGGTTGACCGTGAATTTATGGTGCTGCCAGAATACCCACTTGTTTGATTTTCTCCAAGTTTTGACTACTTGTTGGTAGTCAAGATAGTAAAAGAAGGCAGATTGATGAGTTCATCCGTGATTCTATGATCTGTAAATCCTTTTGAGTCTTATTTTTTTTTTTTTTTTTTTTTTTTTTTGCGGTATGCGGGCCTCTCACTGCTGTGGCCTCTCCCGTTGCGGAGCACAGGCTCCGGACGCGCAGGCCCAGCGGCCATGGCTCACGGGCCCAGCCGCTCCACGGCACATGGGATCCTCCCAGACCGGGGCACGAACCCGTATCCCCTGCATCGGCAGGCGGACTCTCAACCACTGCACCACCAGGGAGGCCCTGAGTCTTATTTTTTATCTATTGTATTCTATCAATTTTTAAGAGTATCTTTGTTCTTTATATTTAATACAATTTTAAATTAATGAGTCAATATGTGGTTTAAGAATGTAATTCACCACTGAGATACTTTAAGATAAACATATTTATCAATTTAAAATTATTTTATATTAGAATCTAAAGTCTGTGGCAATCTATGTGTCTAGATGTGGTGTGGTATATTTCCCAGTATTCTGTAGATCAGGGGTCCCCAACCCCCGGGGCCACGGACAGGTACCGGTCCATGGCCTGTTAGGAACTGGCCTGCACAGCAGGAGATGAGTGGTGGGCGAGCGAGCGAAGCTTCATGTGCTGCTCCCCTTTGCTCCCCAGCACTCACATTACCCCCTGAACCATCATCCCCCTCCCCCAGTATATGGAAAAATTGTCTTCTGTGAACCCAGTCCCTGGTGCCAAAAAGATTGGGGACTGCTGCTATAGATGATGTGCCCCAAATAGGCGATGTTATCCTTATTTGCACTTGAGTGGATCCATGTTCAGGGGGAAGATGAGTACCAAGAAAACATTTGAATCTAATTTTCAAGCAATTATGTGTTGCCATTCTGAAATTAATTTACTTGTCTATGATTATTAAGGTAAAATTTGTGGTCAGGGAATTAGAGCTTATAGTTGTTACCCTGAAGAAGCAATTGACTTCTTCAAATGAGTTAATAAGTGATTTATTATCAAGAAGGTTCTAGTCATCATTTTACATTGTATCCATAGCAAATAGGTTATGAAAGAGGGATCACAGAAGGTCACACAGGAAATCTTCAGTGTTTATGGGCTATTGGGTTAGTAACTATATTTTTCTACATTTCTCTTTTTAATAGTGGAACCATATATATGTGTGATTTTTTTTGTTGTTGCATCTATGAATTCAAAAAATTTCTGGTTGGACATTTTTGCTGTGCCTCAATGCATTTAGACTGCTGCCTTAAAAAAAAACTAGAATGGCATACTGGTTTTAACTACATCAAAGACTAAAGCATAAATAAGAATGGGTAATTTCTTCTAGTTGACAAATATTGATACATTGTGTTCAAGAGGAAAAACTATTTCAGTACACGATGGTCTGCCGTGGAAAAATTGTTTCTTACATAATTTAAACACAGTCAAGTTGTGTGGATTTCAAACATAATCAAATTTTCTGAAAACATATCTAATCATAATAAAACTTTGATACTTAAGAATTCCAAATACTACAATCTTTTTTCCATCCAGAATATAGCAAGAATTCTTTGTTTCTTCTTTAAGCATGTTTATTTAAAATAACCAGAAAATGGCAGGGCTTTATATTGAAATAATACCTATTTGAATTATATCTTCAGAAGTTAAAGGAGTATACTACATATTCTATTATTACCCCAAATCGTTTCATGAATAATTAATATTCTACCAAACTGGTTGTATCAGAAACTCTTATCTATTTTTTAAAATCATTCACCTTTGAATATAAAATCATTCACCTTTGAATATAAAATAATGCTACTTTAAGAAGTAAGTTCAATATATTATTGATTCAATATATTATTCAATATATTATTGATATCATTAGGTAAGTAACGTTGGACTATGAAAAGTTATACAAACATAACATCTCTTTCCATTTCCCTTATCATCACCACCATCCCATTTCATCTCTCTTCCTCCATTCGGAGAATTAGGAAATTGCCACCACTTTCATTGTCAATAATAAGGTTACATTCCAGTTATTTTCTAAAAATTCTGTCCATACATGATAGATTCTTATCATTCCAGGAAGAAGCTCTACTTCTGATGTACTAGACACATACAAGTCTCCGTTCTCTCATCAGA
This sequence comes from Mesoplodon mirus, assembly GCF_964341445.2. Taxonomy (NCBI): domain Eukaryota; kingdom Metazoa; phylum Chordata; class Mammalia; order Artiodactyla; family Ziphiidae; genus Mesoplodon; species Mesoplodon mirus. Next base: position 35,957,455 of record NC_138977.1, on the reverse strand, counting down.
CCTTTCTTAACAAAGGGCTTAGTAAATCTATGGGATTTCTGTCCATCAGAGACACACAATATGAAGAAGTTTATTTCAAGGACATTTCATCAGATAATAATTCTGGACATGAAGATTCTGAAAATTCTTGCTCCCCTTACCAGTTCAAAACTAGTGGCCCAGAAAAAAAAGCTATCCCTGGCATTGATGCGCTTCCCAAGAAGAAGATTTGGGCTTCATCCATGGACTTGCTTTGCACAGGTGACAGAGACATCTCTTCTGGGGAGACTGACAGACACCAACACTGTCTGCCTGAGGCGGTAACAGTACGGACTTCAACTACTCCTAGGAAAAAGGAGGCAAGATACTCAGATGGAAGCATAGCCTTGGATATCTTTGGCCCTCAGAAAATGGATCCAGTGTTTCACACACGAGAATTGCCCACCTCCTCAGCAATATCAAGTGCTTTGGACCGAATCCGAGAAAGACAAAAGAAACTTCAGGTTCTGAGAGAAGCCATGAATGAAGAAGGTTAGTAATTTCGTGTGTGTTTGAGAGAGAATTGAAGTATTTAAAATTGTGTTTTGAAATAAAGAAGGGTTAGTAAACCATTCCATAAGTCTTATTTCCACTGCCAAACCTTTGTAGCCAAGTTAGGCTCTTTCTTCTCTGTCAATTTCTGTTCTTCCTTCCACAAAAACCCTAATCAAAGTACAGTGCTACCACAAAGTCATCCTTACTAAACACACCCAGTCCAGCCACTGTATAAGTCTCTCAATATTTTAGGTAGGCAGGAGCCATGTTTTCTACTTCTTTTTAATCCTCCACAGCACTGGCTATCATGCACTATCTTGTGGGAGGCTTCTGTAAAGGACTGGTTCGTGGAAATGAGATGCAGTTAATCAAAATCAGCAATCCCAGGGAGGCAGCGTAGACTGGTGACAGTGCAGTGGTTCCCAAACCACCAGCTTCAAAAAACACATTTTGGGACACGACTCCTGGAGATTATAATTTCTTTGGTCTGGAATGAAGTTTTAAATCTACATTTTTAAAATCATAGTGTTTAGGTTTATAGATTTAGAGTCAGACAGCCTAGGCTTGAATTATTTACCCAACTCAGTAGCTATGTGATCCTTAGTTCAGCAGCTGGGCTTAATCACTCCGTCTTAAGTTACCCTATGTGTAAAATGGGCTTAACACAAATTAATTGGGTAGTGAATGTAAAGTGATTAATAAATCAAATTATTACAATCCTAGTATGGGGGCATAAAATAACTTTATAAATTATCAGTTATTATTTACAGGGGAAAGCTCTGTTTCAAAAGTACCTATTCACACACAAAGCACAATATGTTGAACAGAATAAAATTATGTTCTAGACATGGATAGAGGCTGTTTTTAATATAGATAAGTAGAAGAGAGGGCAAAATAAGAGTTTTCAATCTAATATTTATTTAAATATTAATATATATTTATTTATTTATTTTATTTATTTTTGGCTGCATAGTTGCGGCACACGGAGTCTTCGTTGAGGTGTGCGGGCTCTTCCTTGCGGTGCGCGGGCTTCTCTCTAGTTGTGGTGTGCAGGCTCTGGGGCGCATGGGCTCTGTAGTTGTGGCGTGCAGGTTCCAGAGTATGTGGGCTCTGCACACGTGGGCTCTCTAGTAAAGGTGCGCAAGCTCAGTAGTTGTGGCACGAGGGCTTAGTTGCCCTGTGGCATGTGGGATCCTAGTTCCCTGACCAGGGGTTGAACCTGTGTCCCCTGCATTAGAAGGCGGATTCTTTACCGCTGGACCACCAGGGAAGTCCCTAATCCTCTGCATTTTTGAAGATTAAAGTTTTATAACTGCTGCTTCTAGACCCCTGGAACATAGGTGATTAAAGGGAGCTTTAAGGTGCTTCTAGTTCAGTGAGAGTAGTAACATAATCAAGGGTCATATTCATTTTTAAGATCATTGTCCTAGTGAATATTTTTGATCCATAGGTTGCCTTTACAGTACTCTGCTAAAGGTTTGGTCTGTTACTTAAGTTTTAAGCATAGTTCTAGGACTGAAAATAGACCCTACATTGTGCTTTACTTTTCATAAATGAAGTTTTGCACTTTTTTTTTCAATTCAGGAGTTGCAAATTAGTGGGGAAATAGAAATTATGGAGGAAATTATTGAACACTTAATTAATATTATGGGTTTATATATAATTGCATTTTTTAAAACATTAGCCAGCATTATGAGATGGTCGAATATAACCTAGATCTAAAAACTTTCAAAGACTTGAAAAGACTTTTATTTTTCAAAGAAAATAAAAACTTAGAAATTTGTTTTATGCATGATTTCACTGTTTAACTCTGATAAGTAAACTTTTAGAGTTGTGACAGCAAAAAGCAGTCACTTTGTAGCTTAAAATAAAGGCTCTCCTTTCAGAAGCTGTATTTCATGACTATTTAGTGTTGCACAACAGCTAACATATGAATATAATTTAGCCTGACATTCTTATGAGCATTCCCTCATGGAGACATTTATGTAAAGAAATTCTGCCCATTGTGGAAAAAAAAAATCCCTCAATGATTCAAATAGATAAAACCATGATTGTCTCAGAATATAAATAGTGAAGATACACACCAATTTAGATGACTGTTTCTAACATTTAAAAGGTTGACTGGGGGCTTCCCTGGTGGCGCAGTGGTTGAGAGTCCGCCTGCCGATGCAGGAGACATGGGTTCGTGCCCCGGTCCGGGGAAAATCCCACATGCCGCAGAGCGCGGCTGGGCCCATGAGCCATGGCCGCTGAGCCTGCGCGTCCGGAGCCTGTGCTCTGCAACGGGACAGCCCACAACAGTGAGAGGCCCGCGTACTGCAAAAAAAAAAAAAAAACTGACTGGTATATTTTCTTTTTTTCTCTTTTTTTTTTTTGCGGTACGCGGGCTCAGCGGCCATGGCTCACGGGCCCAGCCGCTCCGCGGCATGTGGGATCTTCCCGGACCGGGGCACAAACCCGCGTCCCCTGCATTGGCAGGCGGACTCTAAACTACTGCGCCATAAATATTAATTTATAATGTTTTCAAACATCAAAACTTTAGTGAAAATATTTTTAATTTGTTAAATTATGCTGCAATAAATAGTCTGTTTAACATGTTTTGTTTGAATAGGTGATTTATGGGGATGTCCTATAAAGTGAGTATTAAGTCAAATTATGTCCTGGTTTACATAGAAGTCTTTTATCTTCTTGGGAAACATGTGCATGCATGTGTGTGTAAGTGTCCTATGGAAACTGAAATAGACCAACTTGTTTTCAGATATGCATATATGTATCTGCAAAGATGATATATAATCTCTGTAAACTCTTATTTTTTCAAAGTGGTAACTTGTTACAAAAACAAATTTCCAGATTTAGAAATTTTAGGTTTATTATAAGAGATAAAAGAAAAGGAAAAGATTTCTTTTTAAAAATAAATATGCTTTCAATTATTTGATATAGGACAATTTCTATCCTGAAATCTTTCTTTGTATTAAAGAGTTTCAAAAGCATTTGTTCCCACAAAGAACCTACCCATTTTCCCCCCAGAGTATATTTTATAACCAAGTTAAGGAAAACAGAACACCTTGAAAATGTTGGTTTATTATGGAAATATAGCACCTTAAATAAACTCCATTATTATATAGTAACTTGCAAGTAGTAATAAATTATATTTGCTTTAGACTAAAAGCATTGTTTGAAAGGAACGTTTGAGGTTTGGAATTCAAAAGCAATAATTTTATTAGTTATTTAGTTGAATAATTTACTGGTTTTATGCTGTGCTGTCTTTTTCTAAAGGTAAGATAATTTATGTTAGCCGAGCAAAGTACAGATTGCCAATATGAAGATTTCAGCTAGTATACAAAGAAGAAAAAAGAATGGAAAATAATATAAACCCATTTATCTCATTTAATTCTTATGAATAGTAGGCTTCATAGATCCCTTTTCTGTGGACTAAAGCATTTAAAGATATTAATACTCTCTACAGTTTTTGTGATCTTTACAATGGGAAGTTGCTACTGGGTATCAGTAATTTTAGAATTAGAAGAGGTCTTAAAGCACATGTGCTTGGGCTTGTGAAGATTTAATCATGTACCCAAGATCACATAACTGGTTAATGATAAATTTTCCATTATTATGGGAGATTGTAGATTTCCATGAGAGATTTCAGCATTCCAGTCTAAGAATTTCCCACCACATGTTACCTCTTAATTTTTAAAAAAGGATGTGTTACAGTGTTCACTTGGATAATACAACAGACAGAAGAAAAGAAGTTGCTAAATTGCAGTTTGTTCTTTGGGGCACGTGAGGAGATTCATTGAACTAATGGGAAAGACAGTTGTCTCCTTCAACCTCAAATGTATAGCCCTTACCTTAGCCCAGGCCCCATCCTCTTGAAAGGAGCCTGTACTTAAATCACCTCCATAGCATCTCCTCAGCTGACAGCATCAACCAGCCAACTAGCACAGGGGAGATCAGACATTAAAATCATGGAGTTTGGTATTGGAAGGAATTTGGATATCATTTAAATCAAACATCTCATTTTCAGACACCCAGAGTAGACTAGTTTGCCAAAGGAAAGACATAATTCATAAATCATAACAGAGCTGAATTTAGAATCCAGGTCTCTGAAGCCCCAGAATAAGATTTTTTCCGTTCTGCCATTCTGATTTCAAGCAGAAACCAGAAACATTTCAGATATATTGTTGGGAAAATATTTTACTGCCTGGGAAGTTGGACACTCAACTAACCACCTAAACAAACCCCTTAGGTCTCTTCCTAGTAAAATTATATAATTTTTAATACAGTAAAACAAGATATTATTATGAAAGAAAGGCTCATTTGGTTTTTCCTTCAATAAACCACACTGGATATGGGTTAAGATGAAGCTCCATTGTGTCATATCCTCTATTGTGGCAGATAGTGGGATTTTGTTTTGCTTTGTTTTGGATAGTGTTTTGATGGGGCTTTACTGCGGTAGGATCTGTAAGATGGTTATCCTGTACCTGATGGCATAAGAGAGTAAACTATCAAGCAGTGGTTGGTATTGAGTGCTCTAATTTCTTTGGGAACAAAATAAAGTTAGGAACAAAAAAGATCCCAAGAAAGAAATTGTAGTTGAAGTTTTAAAATTATAAGATTATTATGATGATTATTAATAGTTTTCTACATTCATAAAGCAGTGAGGGAGGGGCAGGAAGAAACATAACAGCTTTCTCTCATGGAAACTAGTTTTAAAATTTGATGTCATTCACTTTTTTTGCTTTATTCTTTTCATTTCACTCTTTTCACCTCAGCATAGGACTGTACTATTATAGTCTTTTCCTTTCTTCCCTATTCCCAGTATTTTTTTTTTTTTTTTTTTTTTGCGGTACGCGGGCCTCTCACTGTTGTGGCCTCTCCTGTTGCGGAGCACAGGCTCCGGACGCGCAGGCTCAGCAGCCATGGCTCACGGGCCCAGCCGCTCCGTGGCATGTGGGATCTTCCCAGACCGGGGCCCGAACCCGTGTCCCCTGCATCGGCAGGCGGACTCTCAACCACTGCACCACCAGGGAAGCCCATGTTCCCAGTATTTTCTTTTCCACCTGTCTCTACTCCATCTCAAGATCTGAGAAATTGTCTGTTTTCTAATGAGAGTATCTGTTCCCGTGTCGATTGTGGTGTAATTACCACACACTCCCTACCCACTGCTCTGTGGTTGGCAGCACATTCCTGATTATGAGAGATTAAGTTGGAACCAGTACTGTGAGTATAGTATGAACAGCACTCCACACCCTGGGTGGGGACTATGAATAGAATTTTGCTTCCAACAGTCAATCTACTTTATGTCTAAATTAAGTATCGTTTCCTTTCTTTCAGTGCTGTGGTCTCTGGTCTAGCCTAGTTTTTGCTGTTCTGTGACTGTTGTGTGAATACAGCTTAAACTCTGTTGTGCAGCTAGAGTATGTAAACACTCAAATATGTGAGCCTGTTCTCACTATTAAGGCACCTTAATGTTTCGTTTCCATTCACATTCATTCCATTGAATTTGAAAGTGCATATACTTTTTTTTTTTTTTTGGGCTGTGTTGGGTCTTCGTTTCTGTGCGAGGGCTTTTTCTAGTTGCGGCAAGCGGGGGCCACTCACTGTCGCGGCCTCTCTTGTTGCGGACCACAGGCTCCAGACGCGCAGGCTCAGTAGTTGTGGCGCACGGGCTTAGTTGCTCCGCGGCATGTGGGATCTTCCCAGACCAGGGCTCGAACCCGTGTCTCCTGCATTGGCAGTCAGATTCTCAACCACTGTGCCACCAGGGAAGCCCGCATATACTTTTAAAGTTAGATTTCAGAAGAGTAGGAGGATGGAAACATAAATGTTACAGTTCATCATAGAGGATGCTACTAGTGACATTTTATGGAGAGAGAGAAATATTTTCAAAACTTATCTTTCTTTTCTAAGAGCCAAAACTGGTAAAGATGAACTACTCAGATTTTATTTTTACCTTATTTCCCTTAGAATAGCAACCCCCTGCAAAAAAGAAAAAAAAAAAGATTGAGTCGTTATTTGGATTACTCCATGAACTTAAATAATTTAAATAATCAGTTTCCACAGAAGTAAATATGAATAAGCAGGGATTTTATGTGATATTGGTCAAGTATCACATGTACTTAAGTATTAATGACTTTATTATTATACTACTAAAATACAATATATTTTGTAGCTCTGAAGGGCACACTATTATAGATGGATTCAACATCTTAACCAGAAAGAATCAAGTGCCTACTGTGTTTCCAGGGCTGAAATTTAAAGAGATTTATGTTTTAGACCAGCATTGTCCAATAGAACTTCAATGGAGGAAATGTCCTATATCTACAAAGTCCAGCTCTGTAGTTACAAGCCACATGTGACTGTTGAGCACTTGCATTGTAGCTAGTGCAGCTAAGGAACTGAATATTTTATTTAAAATTACCTAGCCATTGAGGGCAGCTTCAAACCATTCTCACACAGTTAGTCCAGTAAAAAATAACCGAAGATTGGTTTGAAAAGCATTTGAGAAGAAGTATGCAGTAAGTCATTCTTTAGCTTAAAAACAACTGAACATAGACATTTACTTCTCTTCTTTGATTTATCCAAGTGAAAAAAAATGAAGTTGCATTTTTAAATGCTAAGGAAAGTTAAAAGTGAAACCAAAACGAGCTTTCCAGTGTCTATAATCACAGTAATATAATACTGGTTTTGGAGTCCACAGAAATCAGAGGGTACTTTATCAGAAATTAGGGACCTAATTTAAATCTAACTCATACATAGTTAACATAGACCCAGTTTGGGTTTGGTATAGAAACCTTCTGAAAAGCATGGATCAATAGGTTTTAAGAAAGATTTAAAATGGATCTTACTAGTAATGAGTATCATCACAAGGTTTAAGACCCAACAGTTGTAGCCTCCAAAATATTTCTTCATTTCATTCTAGTCTCTCAGTTCCTTCTGTTGCTCATGGACTAGCTTTCTAAATTGATCTCTCAGCTATAGTTTGTCCTCTGTTTACCTGCCATGCAAATTTGAATACATTTCTTCTGTGCCTTCAGCCATTTAATAACTTTTTATCAGCTGAGCAGGATAAAATTCAGGCTTCTTAGATTATGGTATTTAAAGCTTTCCATTATTGTATCTCTCCAGTCTCACCCTTTAGCATTTCCCATCTCACAAGTCATTCCAACACCACGTGTATTCGCACGCTCTCTCTCTCCTCCCCTCCCACTCCTCTCGCCCTCCCTCACCAACTTCCCTCCATACAGGCTATTTTATATTTTCATGCTTTTGTTCATGCAGCTTTCTGCCTTAAAAGACTGTCTAAGCTTTCAGGCATTGCATAGCTCAGGAAGCTTTCTCTCATCTTCCCACTTCCAGATGTTGGCCTATATTTTTCATTGAATTTATTTGTTTTGAAGAGCTTTTTTCTCCTCTTGTAGACACCAGAAATTTGCCCTGGTCTAATTCATGGCTATATCCTTAGTATCTACGACTATGCCTGACATATAATAGATAGTCAGTAAGTGTTTGTTAATCTAAACTGAATATTGCAACATGGCTATTAATATTAAATGTTTAGTATATTCAGTGGCGCTACCTCAGATATGGAATACAACAATATTCTCTGATAAATTATACTATATAGTGAGGAGAAATCCCACCTCCTTCTCCTCTGTTCTGTCCAACTCTAAGAGAAAATTACATACTTGTCAGTCACAGCCTGACCAGCCAACAGCAAATGCAATCACTTTCCTTTAGAACTCTGTACTGTTTGAAAGCTTTAGAAGGGGCAGTTGAAGTCATAACAACAAAGGATCCTGGAGGATGCTGGAAGAGTGGTACAGCTGGCCCAGATTTATGGCTACTGCATTACGCAAGACCATCATAGAGGAACTGTTCACTCTTGTTGCATTCCTACTCTGCACAATTTTACATCTATAAAGTAATTTATATTTCACAGAGTATTTCTCCATATACCTTTCCTCATTTATATATATTCGTACTTGCATGTGTTCTGTTTCTCTTGGTTAAAAATTCTATTGACCACATCTAGCTCTCAAAGGATTTTAGAATATATTCTATTCATGTGTCATGCAGCATGGTGTAATATAGAATACAGTGGGCTCTAATGATCATAAACAAGGTACAATCTCTAATCTCCAGAAATTAACCCCCTCAAAAGAAAGCATAGAGGAAAACACTTCATACATGAATACATAATGTTATTACCTTTGTTTCTCTGCTTTATTTGAAGGTTGAAATATTTTATTAGGACCTATAACTATAAAAATGCAGGGTTTTAAATATTTTTTTTTATAGTTCTGAACTACAAAACCCGTCATTTTAGTGCATTTCTCTTTGAAACGTTTATCTGTAAATTGGGTCATGTATTAAAGGTAAAGAAATGCCAAGCTAAAAGTGGTTATTTAATTCCTGATGTTGCAATTGCCTGAGTCTCAGTTCCTTCATGTTACGTGTCTGAGCTTGAATATGTGTCACTTGTGAAACGTGTTTTTAGATTACAGTTTGCACTGGCTTAGATACATTTTAATGTGAAGATTGTAGATTTGAACTTTTCATCTAAAATAGCTCTACATAAGCTCAGAATATCATGCAAGTCTTCATAATTCCCTAACCATTAAAAGTATGGTGTTCATGACCACATCCCACAACTTCATATGTTTAAAGTGTTAAGTGTGTTAAGTGTTGGTGGAAATTATGACTCTCAGTTGTCAAGAATTTATGACAAAACACTAGCCTATTGAAAAGCTGCCTTTTAATGTTGCTATATAAATGTGGAGTCAATACCATGTTAGAGTTGCAGTTTAGAGGATCAGGTTACAGTTAAAGGATAATAACATATTTGTCAGATTTTTTTTTTCTTTTTTTTTTTTGGCTGCATTGGGTCTTCATTGCTGCACCTGGGCTTTCTCTAGCTGTGGAGAGCAGTGGCTACTCTTCATTGCAGTGCACGGGCTTCTCATTAAGGTGGTTTCTCTTGTTGCAGAGCACGGGCTCTAGGCGCGTGAGCCTCAGTAGTTGTGATGCGGGAGCTCAGTAGTTGTGGCTCGCAGGCTCTATAGCGCAGGCTCAGTAGTTGTGGTGCACGGGCTTAGTTGCTTCGCGGCATGTGAGATCTTCCTGGACCAGAGCTCAAACCTGTGTCCCCTGCATTGGCAGGCAGATTCTTAACCACTGCGCCACCAGGGAAGTCCTGTCAGATTTTTATACCTTGTAATCTGACCAAAAAAATAGTTCTCTCTCTTTTTTTTTTTTTTTTTTTTTTTTGTGGTACGCAGGCCTCTCACTGCTGTGGCCTCTTCTGTTGCGGAGCACAGGCTCCGGACGTGCAGGCTCAGCGGCCATGGCTCACGGGCCCAGCCGCTCCGCGGCATGTGGGATCTTCCTGGACCGGGGCACGAACCCGTGTCCCCTGCATCGGCAGGCAGACTCTCAACCACTGCGCCACCAGGGAAGCCCCAGTACTCTCTTAATTATAGTAAAGTAATACTAGAAATTAAAATATATCTTTAATTGTCAGAGTATGTATGATTACAGAATCTCTATAACTAGACTTCTATCCAGGTGTTAATTCTTTAAGCCATTATTCTCTAGTCCCTATTCTTCTCATTCTCTCACCACTATTCTACAAAATGTTTTTTGGAGAGACTGTATTCCTATGTGTTTTATGTGTTTTACATACATATATTCACACACTCAATTTGATGTACTGCTTTTTTGGTGACATGTATTCAGGCTAATTTTATTCTCCCATTTCTTCTTTTGCACTCATTATTTCTATGCTAAGATTGTTAACTACAACTTTATTTTCCATGTCTGAAAACTAAATACATATAGGAAGTCAAAGAGAAGAAAATCATCTAGCGAAATGAGGAATATTCATGATCCTAAATGAACTCTAGTACACTGATTTACACAATGTAGGTTTCATTTAAATATTTACTAGCTGAGAAAAGAAATTTGCCAACCAACTAATTAGATGCTGAGTCTAATTTTATCCCACAAAAGGCAAATAAATTCAGTTCTCCAATTGTAATGGTGACAGCTTAAAATTTTGCTGTTGCAGTTTTAACATTGCAATGAAAGTAGCCACATGTGTATTTTATAAAATGTGTATTTGAATATTCTTTATAGGTCCATTGCACATGATTCAAAAATTTTGGCATTCAGGAAACTTTGTAATATTCTATAAATACTTAAGAGCATCTCTTTGTTTAAAAAAAAAATCTGACACTTTCTAATTAAAATAACAATCACTAGGTTTTGTTGATGCAGGGAGATGGGTACATATGAGGACTTGTACTCTCTGTTTTTGTGTCTGTTTAGAAGTTTTCATAATAAAAAGTTGTGTGTGTTTTTTTAATCACTCAGTTAATACCACATTCCTGGGATCTGGACCAAATCTAAAGTGCTAATATTATACATTTAAATATAGATAGAAAACATATCTGTTGTCTGGATCCTCCAAAAAGAGTCGTCAATGATGGTAGGACACCTTGTGGAAAATTAGGGATTACCCTTCTTTTGCAGACCAGAACAGAGGAAGAAAGCTACTACCTATCTAGTTAGTGTCTACTGGGTGCCTTTTGTGTAGGTCATCAGAAAGCCAAGAAGTGTTTCTATCTGTCAGCATGGAAAACATGCCTCTATTATACACCAATGCAGATTCTCTTGGTAAAGGACATGTAATTTTATAGTAATTCCTGCAACTGTTACATTTATTATTTAATTCAGAAATGGAAAGCTTATAAGGGCTAACCTTTCTTGTAAGCACAACTGAGTAGTAAATTTTGGCTGAGAACTTTAATCTGATTCTAACCTTTTTATAACCATGACTGTGTAGTAAATATTGCCTGGGAACTTGACTCTGGTTATATCTGCCATGCCATTAAGTGAAAGGAACGTGGTTAACAACGCTTTTTTTTTTAAAGATGCATTCCAAATACAAGAAGCTCACAAAAGATTCCTACCACTTTAATTAACATAAACACCACACCCCTACCCCAGCCTTAGAAGGGAAAAGTTCTTCCTGCCCCTTAATTGTCCTGCTAAGCTAGTCATCTAGTTTGTGTTTCCAGAGTGTTTGTGCCCTATTACTCTGAAGTGGTAAAGCATCATAAGGCAATGTCCCCCCTCCCCCCGGGTGTGGTACTGAGAACATTTACAGACCAGTAGTTCATCACAGGAAGATGATTTATTGTTATATATATTTTTGTGTGTGTAAATTTATTTATTTGTTTGTTTATTTAGGCTGTGTTGGGTCTTCATTGCTGCACACGGGCTTTCTCTAGTTGTGGCGAGCAGGGGCTACTCTTCATTGCGGTACGCGGGCTTCTCATTGCGGGTGGCTTCTCTTCTTGTGGAGCATGGGCTCTAGGCGTGCGGGCTTCAGTAGTTGTGGCACGCGGGCTCAGTAGTTGTAGCTTGCAGGCTCTAGAGTGCAGGCTCAGTAGTTGTGGCGCACAGGCTTAGGTGCTCCACAGCATGTGGGATCTTCCCAGACCAGGGCTCGAACCCGTGTCCCCTGCATTGGCAGGCGGATTCTCAACCACTGTGCCACCAGGGAAGTCCTGGTGTTATATATATATATTTTTTGGGGGTGTTATATTTTTAAGAAGAGTTTGTCAAACTTACATTAATTTGTCTTACAGAGGAATGCAAGGATTGAAAAAAGTTTACTAGTGTTGTCAGAGTAAAGGAAACAGAACATAGGTGAGCAAAAGACAGGGAATGTGGATGCTGTGAAATAATGTAAGAATAGTTATAAAGCACCACCAGAGAATGGAAATTAAAATTAAAATTTATTTACTCTCATAAAGCCACTTTGTAGAAATAGTTATGAAGCAGTAAATTCAGTTAATATGGGGTGTGAAATTGTTATTGCAGGCTTAGCATCCAAGTGACTGAAGTTCTCTCCTCTGTCTAATGAATAGGTTTGCTTCAACTTCCTACTTTTCATTGTGAGGTAAAACCATATTACCTCCGTACATTTGGGTCTTTCCCTTGGCCTTGTTGGTTTTACTGTCCTGTAGGTTACAATGCCAGGTTTGTCATTTGGTCAAGTTACCTTGGGAAGATTCCTCAAAACCTTAGCGTGGAGGTTCTGTACAATAGAACAAAAAGTTCTTTGGTGCCCCTTGAAGATAGCAGTTCTTCTTACATAACCATTTAACTATGTTCATTGCATTTAAATTAGATAAAACTAATAAATAAATTAGATAAAAGTGTTGTTTGACATCTTCTACAATCCTTTCAAATCACGTTCATCTTAAACCAGAGGAATTTTTTTAATGCATTTTTATTTCTTTTTTATTTTTACTTTTGGCTGCGTTGGGTCTTTGTTGCTGTGCATAGGCTTTTCTTTAGTCATGGCGAGTGGGGGCCACTCTTCGTTTCAGTGCACAGGCTTCTCATTGCGGTGGCTTCTCTTGTTGTGGAGCATGGGCTCTATGCATGCGGGCTTTAGTAGTTGTGGCTCGCGGGCTCTAGAGTGCAGGCTCAGTAGTTGTGGCGCATGGGCTTAGTTGCTCTGCGGCATGTGAGATCTTCCCGGACCAGGGCTCGAACCTGTGTGCCCTGCATTGGCAGGCGGGTTCTTAACTACTGTGCCACCAGGGAAGCCCACATTTTTTTTTTTTTTGGCTACGTCATGTCTTTGTTGCTGCACTTGAGCTTTTCTCTAGTTGCAGCGAGCAGGGGCTACTCTTCACTGCGGTGCACAGGCTTCTCATTGCGGTGGCTTCTCTTGTTGCAAAGCACGGGCTCTAGGCGCATGGGCTCAGTAGTTGTGGTGCGCAGGCCTCAGTAGTTGTGGCGTGCGGGGTCAGTAGTTGTGGCTCACGGGCTGTAGAGAGCAGGCTCAGTAGTTGTGGCGCACAGGCTTAGTTGCTCCGTGGCATGTGGGATCTTCCCGGACCAGGGCTCAAACCCGTGTCCCCTGCATTGGCAGGCTGCGGTACCAGGAAAGTCCCACAGAGGAGTTTTATTTTATTTTATTTTATTTTTATTTATTTATTTTTTTTTAAAGAAGATGTTGGGGATAGGAGTTTATTTATTTATTTATTTATTTATTTATTTATTTATTTTTGCTGTGTTGGGTCTTCATTTCTGTGTGAGGGCTTTCTCTAGTTGTGGCAAGTGGGGGCCACTCTTCATTGCAGTGCGTGGGCCTCTCACTATCACGGCCTCTCTCGTTGCGGAGCACAGGCTCCAGACGCGCAGGCTCAGTAGTTGTGGCTCACGGGCCTAGTTGCTCCGCGGCATGTGGGATCCTCCCAGCCCAGGGCTCGAACCCATGTCCCCTGCATTAGCAGGCAGATTCTCAACCACTGCGCCACCAGGGAAGCCCAGGAGTTTTATTTTAATCATTTATTTTACCATGAGACTTCCCTGTGGTAGAATGGAATCTTTTTTTTTTTTTTTTTTTTTTTTTTTTTCCGCGGTACACGGGCCTCTCACTGCTGTGGCCTCTCCCGTTGCAGAGCACAGGCTCCGGACACGCAGGCTCAGCGGCCATGGCTCATGGGCCCAGCCGCTCTGCAGCATGTGGGATCCTCCCAGACCAGGGCACAAACCCGTGTCCCCTGCATCGGCAGGCGGACTCTCAACCACTGTGCCACCAGGGAAGCCCCGGAATCATTTTTTTTTTAATTCTGGTACATATTTGGATTTTCAATTCCAAAACTCTTTTTATTAATTATAGTATTATTTGATACTTATGTTCACTGTATACAAAACTGGACAAAGTAGGAGTCTTCTATATTGTGCATGCTTCTCCTGGTAAACATTGTTGTAAGAACAATACACAACTTCCTCTCTGTCAAGTCCATGGCCAGTCATTTATCCTTCAACTCTTCCCAGCATTACTCCTATCCTTTGCCTCAGCATGAGCTCCCAATTTTTCCAGCCCATCATTTCCATCCTGGTTTCCAGCCTGATTTCTGTGGTGCCATTTAACTATTTCATTCATTTATTCATCTCTTTTCTTTTAACAATCTCTGTTAAACACCTCCTAGCACAAGGGAATAATTCATTTTGTGAAGTACCTGTCCTCAAGTTTGCAAACTAGTAAAAAAGAAACCCTCACATACCTTGATTATCTGCTACCATGAATCCCATATCACTCCTCAGTTCTAGGTATTTCCCATGGTCTGCTTTCTCTAATGCCTAGAAAAAGCCACAAAACCGTTCTGATTGGTTCCAATAAAATTCATGCATTCTAGCCTAATCTAAACTCTCACTGTAACATAAAAGCTTTCATGGTTTGTTTTTTTTGTTTTTTTTTTTGTTTTTTTTGCTGACTCAAAACTTTCTTCACAGCAGAATTTCTTTACTCTTCTGAGGAAGTGATTTTCTTTTTATTTATTTATTTATTTATTTATTTATTTATTTATTTTTGCGGTACGCGGGCCTCTCACTGTTGTGGCCTCTCCCGTTGTGAAGCACAGGCTCCGGACACGCAGGCTCAGCGGCCATGGCTCATGGGCCCAGCCACTCCGCAGCATGTGAGATCTTCCCGGACCAGGGCACGAACCCGTGTCCCCTGCATCGGCAGGCAGACTCTCAACCACTGCGCCACCAGGGAAGCCCGTGATTTACTTTTATTACCAGGAGTATGGCAAATTTCTGATGAGTATCTTGGGGTTCCCTCTGTATTTTCACTCTTTCCTTTGTTCATTATTTCTTTCTCTTAAGAAGGAAAGGTTCTTCCTCCCTGCTAAATCAACCATCCCATGTATGTTGGTTTTTTCCCATCTCCTCCTCCTGGTTCCTTCACATTTTTCCATCAGTTTTCCCCCTATCATTTGCAATCTCCTCCCATCTACAGATTTATTATCCACTGCCTAAAAACATCCTCAGACATTTCACTCTTCCAAAAAGACCCTAATAACTCATCTAGTCTCATTTAGTTTATTTTTTTAAATCTTTTTTCTTTCTCAAACCCTCAAACTTCTTGAAAGAATAATGTTACTCATTTTCTCAGTTTACTATCATTTAGTCTGATTTGGCCTCTCACCTGTCTGTGCAATGGAAATAGTCCTCTTAAAGGTCATCAGTGACCTTTGTGTATCACATATATTCATCATTTCATTCATTCATTCATATTTACTCAGAAAATATTTATTTTGTGCTTGCTATGCATCAGACACTTGCTAGATACTAGAGGTATATCTGAAAAAGACACAATCCTTTTTGTCAGAGTTTATAATTTTGGTAGAGGAAACAAACAAGTAGTGAAAGAACTATCAATATTAGGCAGTGGAAGCGTCACAATTTTTTAAGCATAAGGCAATACGAAAGTACAAGAAGCAATATCTATCTCAGCCTTTAGGTGGTCATGAAAGCTTTTGTGGACATGAAAGATTTTTTTCCTTTAAGGCTTCTCTTAAAGGAAAAAGAAAAAGTATTCAAAAGAAAAGGGGAGGAAAGGCATTTCTAGCAGGGAAAGTATCTTTCAGGAAAGAATCTAAAAGTTTATATGCTTTTGGTTATCTGTAAATTCAGTAACACAAGTGCAAAATTTGGAGAAGTGGATGGTGATGATGCCCTGGAACAAGGGTTCTACCTGGATTGAGTTTTTAAAGTTCTGTTTCAATGTTTGTGTATTTCAGTGTGCTTTGGGCGGGCAGGCAGAGAAGAGAGGTCTATGCTTTTCATCTGATTCTAGCAAGTAAGAACCTATGGCTTCAGAATATGAAGAGCCACTGCTATAAATGTAGTCAGGGACCAGCTTATGGAAAGGCTTTGAATACTAAGCTAAGGAGATACTAAACTGTATCTTGAAGACTCTAGTTTGAAGAAGTTTAAGAAATACAGTATTATGCTCAGATTTTCATTTCTGGAAAGTTCACTCTTTGTAATGTGCATTATAATACAAGACAAGCAAGAAAGCAAGACTGCAGAGAGGGGAATCTAGGACACATGAAGTAGTCCAGGCTTGAGCTGAATAGTCATCTATGATAGTGATCATGAGTACAAAGAAGAGGGGTGAGTCAGAAACATTTAGAAGGTGGAATTTAGATTTTAGTGGAGTTCTGCCCCCCCCCATACAGAGCACACACCGTACATCCCTACACAGCTCCCCCTGCCCCCACCCCATCCCCACATGTCCCATCTTAAGTATTTTGTACTTCTGCATTTTAAATTATTTGAGCTTGGGACTGTGTCTTTGGATTATCCATCCTCATAGCACCTAGTGCAAAGAATGATGTTTCTATAGCATACACTGTATTCTAAGAGCTCTGCATATATTAATTCATTTAATGCTCACAACAACCCTATGAGATGCACACTACTATTATACCCTCTTTTCAGTTGAAGAAGAGTCGCAGGAAGGTTAAATACCTTCCTAAAGTCATGCACCTGGTAAGTACTGGAGCTGAGATTGAAACCCTAGCAAATCTACCTTCGGAGTCCAGGCTCTTAACCTGTATGCCAAACTGCCTCAAAACTGTAGTCACATTTTTGAATACCACCTATCCATTATTAAATTTAAAGCGATGTATAAAAATGTTCTAGTCTCACAAGAATAAATTTAGGGGCTTCCCTGGTGACGCAGTGGTTGAGAGTCTGCCTGCCGATGCAGGGGACACGGGTTCGTGCCCCGGTCCGGGAAGATCCCACATGCCGCAGAGCGGCTGGGCCCGTGAGCCATGGCCGCTGAGCTTGCGCGTCCGGAGCCTGTGCTCCACAACGGGAGAGGCCACAACAGTGAGAGGCCCACGTACCGCAAAAAATAAATAAATAAATAAATAAATAAATAAATAAATAAATAAATTTAGTGCCTTATTTGATTTGTGTGGAACAGCTAATGAGTTTGCTTTCTAATGTTTATGTTTTAATCCTTTCAGAACCAATTCGAAGATACAAAACTTACCACGGTGATACCTTTAGTACCTCCAGTGAAAGTCCATCTATTATTTCCTCTGAATCAGATTTCAGAAAAGGTGAGAGGGATCTGAACAAGCAAAATGTTCTTAAGAAACCGTGATTGTTCTTCTCTTTCAGTAGTGTTGAGATATAAGGTGTCAAAAGAATAATTCTATATAAAAATTTTTAATTATAAAAAACTTCCATTTACTCATTTTAACAGTATTATAGGAACTTGATAGCAGTTTCATCAAATAGCAGTGTAGTCATTTTCATAGTAGAGAAAATAATTGTTTTCAAAATAACATGACTTACCTCTAAAGAGTTTATTGACATTATGTCACTAATTTGATTACATGAATATGATTTGTAAAAATTATCTTATGTGTCTGCTGAATGCTTGAGTTTTAAGTAAGATTACTTGATATTTTTATCACTTGTACTATTTTTGTTTCATTCACAATTAGTGAGAAAAAGTGAAGTGTCAAAGAGATTTGAGTCCAACAGTGGTCTCCCAGGGGTAGATGAAACCCCAAGTCAAGGCCAGTCACAGAGACCAAGGTATGTAAAAAATGATAATATATTTCCTGTTGCTGGTGTTTTTTTTTTCTTTGTTAGAATCAAGGAGAATTTTTAAAAATTATTCTTTTTCCTCTGTTTTCTCCATTTTCCTTTTCCTTCTCTTTAAGTTCTTGCAAATTCATTCAATTATGTAAAAGATGTTACAGTAGTTTGAGTTACTGGAATCTTTTAAAATTAGAATTGGCCCTGATTATTTATAGTTTGTGCTTGATTTTTTAAATTAACATGAATATAAAATAACTTATTAACAGTAAGGAAGTTCTGAAGGCACGGCATTAAACATCTGTGAGAAGATAGTAAACTTTGATTTCTAAGAGAATAATACTTCTTTCGAGGTTGAATGGGCTCAACAAACAGGCTTTCAGTGAGTATTATTTGTTGAATGAATAATTAATAGGTTACTACTGAATAACCTATTATGTAAAAAGTTAATTTTTCACTACATCTTTCCTGGCTTAAAAGAAGTCATCTTGTATTTTTTAAAGCCCACTTCGGGCTGTTTAGAGTTCATTTTCATACTGAAATACTCAGGTTTCTTATAAGGTGTTGTGTATTATTCTTGTGCTAGGGTTAGAATGGTGGTATTATAGGCATGGATTGATTTACTTTGTTTGAACTGAAAGGTGTCAAATCAGTAGTGAATATATTTATGTGTATCTTTTGCAGGTGTGTACAGGTTCCTTACTTGAACAGAAGCATATTATTAATGTTAAGCATTAATTTGAAATTCATAATGTGATATTAGAGAACAAGAGGTTGCTTCCAAATTCTACTCCCAACCGACAGGAATCCTCTTAAATTTGATATCAGTTCATTTAGTTCAAGTGCCGTTATACACAAAAGAATCATTTGAAGATTAACAAAAACTTGCCCCTTAGTTGATTAATTTTGGCAGACACTGTTTCATACCTGTAAACTATTAATAGACCAGGTAACCCTAGCCATGTGATTAAAGCAGACAATTTATCCAGGGTTTAGACTCCAAGTAATTACATTGCACTAAAATTATTCCTTAATATTCCAGTTTTTATGAAACTTGTGTGTTTTTCTCTTCCCTCTTGTTCCTTTTAAAATAGTCTATGAGGGACTTCCCTGGCAGTCCAATGGTTAAGACTTTGCCTTCCAACACAGGGGGTACAGGTTCAATCCCTGGATGGGGATCTAAGATCCCACATGCCTGGAGGCCAGAAAACCTCCATAACATAAACATAAACATAAAATAGAAGCAACATTGTAACAAAGTCAATAAAGACTTTAAAAATGGTCCACATCAAAAAAAAAATCTTAAAAAAAAAGGTAGTTTATGATACTTTCTTTGAGGAAAGCTCTAATAAGTATTCATTTACCTAAAGTGGTATGATCTTTGCATAATAGCATTTTCTATTTTTATGACCCCATTGTGGTAATAGTATTTGTGATTACTATTTTGGTAATTTTGACCAAAGAGGTAAGAGACAAAGACAGATCTGTGCTTGATATTACATAATTTTGTTAAAGAAGCAAAACTGTTTTGGGATGACCAGCCATACAAAGCAAATGTTGAATTGCACTAAGCTCTGTGTTGAATTGAGGAAGTCACTCTTCTCTATATATGTAATTTGGAGAAAACTTATAAACAGTTAATATGATGCCCTTTTAACTTAATCAGAAGTAGGAGTAAAGATAACAAGGGGAAGAATTGCTGGGATTATGTGTTGATTGATTGATTTTTTTTTCTGTTTTTTTCTTTACAGTAGGTCCTTGTTGGTTATCTATTTTAAATATAGCAGTGTGTACATGTCAATCCCAAACTCCCAATCTGGTTGATTGATTTTATAGTCAGTTTGCTAGTTATTTAAAATACATATTCCTCCAAACAAAATTGAACCATTTTGTGAGTCTTATTTCAATTTTCTTGATAAGGTACCTAAAAGCGTCAGCATTATAAGAGAATCTTAGTTTTGACTGTTTCCGGTTTAATTTTAGGAAACATTAACATTGAGGCCTTAGCTCATCAAATTGTAATTTAGTGATAAACTACCTTTTATTTCACACTTTAAGAGGGTAAAAAACACAACATAGTGTTCACAGCATCTGTATTAGATAAAGTTATAGGTGAAAAAAAATATTTCAAGGAGGAGTAGATTGTCAGGTCTGCGTATTTATTACATTTAATGTAAGGTGCTAAACTCTACTTCTTTTAGAGTACCCCATCTCTTCTTTCTGCCCAAGGAAAAACACATTAACTAAAGTATTGTCTAGATTCCTTATTCAAGTGCAGAGTTTTCTGTATGTGTACAAAGGCTTCTGATAATATCCTTAACATGCTGGTACTTAATCGGGAGGTTCTGTTTGTTCTTTAGGTCACATATTTGTGAGATCTATAAATAGTTCTGTATTTAGACATGTTGCCTGCTTCTTTATAGAATTTCCATTTCTTTAGCTAGAATGAAATGGAAAAACAGATCCAGAGAGTGCTATTGATTTGTATCATAGTGGGTGGGGGGAGATTAACAGGAAGTTATGAGTCAGATCCAGAAGAATGAGTAATTTTTGGATTTTGAGCTATCAAAAGTGTCTTTCAGTGACCAAAAAAAGATATTCAAAGCTGTTTTCCAAAGAGCAACTCTAAGTTTTTTTTCTGTGTTAACTTTTGAAGTACGATTTATACATAGTGCAATTCCCACTGCTTCTGTGCCTATCTGCTTAATGATGTAACCATTTTTTCTGTCTCAAAAGAACCTATTTATTCATTCCTAAATCATCTAGGTTTTCTGAGTTTTTTGTTCGTTTTTCTTTTTCTTTCTTTCTTTCCTTCCTTCCTTCCTTCCTTCATTGGGTCTGCATTGCTGCGCACGGGCTTTCTCTAGTTGCGGTGAGTGGTGGCTACTCTTCCTTGTGGTGCATGGGCTTCTCATTGCAGTGGCTTCTCTTGTTGCGGAGCACGGGCTCTAGAGTGCAGCCTCAGTAGTTGTGGTTCATGGGCCTAGTTCTGCGTCATGTGGGATCTTCCCAGACAAGGGCTCGAACCTGTGTCCCCTGCATTGGCAGGGGAATTCTTAACCACTGCGCCACCAGGGAAGTCCCTGTTCGTTTGTTTTGTCTGTTTAGTTTGTTTGTTTTTTGCCTCTCAAACATTTCAGCCTTTATAGGAATTTCTACCAGATATTGTGTTGGGCCAGATAAAGTGATGATCAGTCATTTTTTGCTACCTGTTTGTAGCTCTGGTATAAAATAGTTTGAACAAGAAGGCTAATAT
Organism: Mesoplodon mirus; assembly: GCF_964341445.2. NCBI lineage: Eukaryota > Metazoa > Chordata > Mammalia > Artiodactyla > Ziphiidae > Mesoplodon > Mesoplodon mirus. The sequence goes on along the minus strand of NC_138977.1, from coordinate 35,936,247 downwards.
ATTTGATGAAAATGACAGGTGTGAGTTAAAATGTAAAGATTCAAATTCTTACCATTTTCCTTGACCCTATTAAGTGAGAGTGAGCCATAAAATCATGTTCAATCATTTGCACAACAAATGATTATTGAGTACCTGCCATGTACTGGGTACTTATAGGTACTGGAGATGGAGTCATGAACAAGATCAAGAAGTCCCTCAAGAGATTTTCTAGTGCTGAGGGATAGCCAGTAAACCACTGAAAAAACAAGTAAGTAATGCACCATCAGAGTGTGATGGTGCTTGGAAGAAAAATAAATCAAGCTAAAGGGATAGAAACTACAGGGGTGTGATGTCCAAATTCTAGTTTACATAGGTAGGGTGATCAGAGGAGGCCTCTCCCAAGTGGCGACATTTGAAAAGAAAACTAGTTGCAACAAGGAAGTAAAACATGCAGATATCAGGGGGAAGAGAGTTCCAGACAAAAGGAACAGCAAGAGCAGAGGCCCTGAGGTAGGGGAGATATGTCCATGTTAGAGGAATAGCAGGAAGGGCAGCATAACACAGAAGGCAGCAGAATGAGTGAAGTGCAGAGTGGATGGTAACCAGGACCCAAATCATATCAGACCTCAAAAGCTAAGGTGAGGGGCTTCCCTGGTGGCGCAGTGGTTGAGAGTCTGCCTGCCGATGCAGGGGACACGAGTTCGTGCCCCCGTCCGGGAAGATCCCACATGCCGCGGAGCAGCTGGGCCCGTGAACCATGGCCACTGAGCCTGCGCGTCCGGAGCCTGTGCTCCACAACGGGGAGAGGCCGCAACAGTGAGAGGCCCACGTACCGCTAAAAAAAATAAAAATAAAATAAAAAATAAAAAGCTAAGGTGAGCACTTCAGATGTTAGAATCTAAGTGTAATGGGGAGCCATTGCATGGTTGAGAGCATAGAGAGCCATGATCTAATTTACATTTTAATGGGATTGATCTGTTCTGTGAAGAACAGATTGCAGGAGTAAACGACCAGTTAGGAGGCAATTACAGTACTCCATTTGAGCTGCATACAGCACAGACTAGGTTGCTAGTGGTAGAGAAGATTCAAATATAGATTTCTTCAAGGTTGTGCCCTGCAGGGTTTGCTGGTCATTCAGATGTGGGATTTGTAAGAGGAATCAAGAATGACTCCAGGGCCTCCCTGGTGGCGCAGTGGTTGAGAGTCCGCCTGCCGATGCAGGGGATACGGGTTCGTGCCCCGGTCTGGGAGGATCCCATGTGCCGCGGAGCGGCTGGGCCCGTGAGCCATGGCCGCGGAGCCTGCGCATCCGGAGCCTGTGCTCCGCAACGGGGGAGGCCACAGCAGTGAGAGGCCCGCATACCGCAAAAAAAAAAAAAAAAAAAAAAAAAGAATGACTCCAAGTTGTGTCCTAAGCAACCAGTGAGTGACTGAGAGAAGGTTGCTCGTAAGGAAAAGGTATCAAGAATTTGGTTTTAGACATGTTAGGTTATAGATGCATGTTACCATCCAAGTAGAACACTCACTTAGGCAGGTGAGTAGAATTAGAATTCAGGGGAGAGCCTGGAGTTATGAGAATATAAGATAATTAAGACTAGGTGACTACATGAGATCAGGTAGGTATGAAGACTATGGAGACTAGAAAAATCTGGAGGTCTGAGCACTGTTGCAATCTAACATTAAGAGATTAGAAATGAAGGAGGATCCAGCAAAAGAGACTGAGAGGGAGGAGCCAGTGAAGTAGAAGGAAAATAAAAAGAACATGGTTTCCCAGAAGTCAGATGTTTAAGAAGAGGATGTTTAAGCAGCTATATGTTATATGGTGCTTAGAGGTCAAGTAAGATGCAAACTAAGAATTATCCTTTGGCTTTGGTAACACAGAAGGTAGTCATTTTTGTGACTAGTTTTGGTGAAATGGTAAGGACTCAAACTATTGGTCTGAGTCCAAGAGAGAGTGGGAGATGAAGTGGAGATGAAATTTAAAGGGCAGTTTTGAAGAAATTTACTCTAAAAGACAGCAGAAAAATGAGACAGAATCTGAAAGGGGATGTGGAACCAAAGGAGGATTTTTTTGTTCTAAGTAGAAAATAGTACAGCATGTTTGTATGCTAATGAGAATAACCTAGTGCATGAGACTAGTGATGCATGTGAGAGGGTACTTGCAGGAGCGAAGTCTTTGGGTGGGAGAGAGGGCTGGAATCCCATGCACGGTAGAGGTTTGACACCTGTATACGTGTGCAGGAGATCCATTCGTTGTAACAGAAAAAGATAGCAGAACATACGGATGTAGATTTGGAAAGTCCAGTGGTAGAAGGATAAGGAAGTTATTTCCTGATTGCTCCTTATTTCACCAAGAAAACTGAGGAAAATTCATCAATTGAGAGGAGACGAGGGAGAAAGTATTGGAGCTTTGAAAGGAAAAGACAAGGAAGAAAATATGAAATAGTTCTCTAAGAAAATTAATCACCAGGCAGTACTAAGAACCCACTGAGATCAGTCAGCATGGTTCTGCAGTTTCATGAGAGTTGAGGTCGTATGCAAAGGAATGATTTTAATGATGGGCCTTAGAATTCAAGCAGTGTAAGGGCAAGAGAGGGTTAATAGAGAGAAGGTGGTAGAGTCAGTGGACTAAAATTCCTGATAAAGTTGGTGAATTATTTGAAGGGGAGTGTAAGAGTAAGTAAGCTAGAAAAAATAAGGAGATTAGATAGAGAGGGTATTGAAAGATAGAAATAGGAAATTTTGGAGGTGGTGCAGTTATTATTAATAGCCAGCATAACCATGGGTGTAGATTGCTGGCTGAGGTGGAGGAGGCCAGGGTGTTGGAGCACTCTTCAATCTCTGTCACACCACCACGAATGATGACAGCAGTAGTGGTGAAGACCACTGAGTCAGCCACTTAAATCTTTCATGAATAAGGGGGAGTTGACCACAGGACAATGTCTAGAGCAAAGCAGAGCAGTGGATGGTGTGAGTTCATAGCATGTACTTCAGGGAAGCTGGGAGCTCTTAGAGGAGGGGTCAGCAATGATCTGGAAGCTGAAATAAAAATCACAGGGAATTTCTACCGCATGTCCCGGCCCACTGGTGCAAGATTATGAGAATAAAACAGCCCTGATCTGAGAGAACTGCAGGGGAAGCAGTTTTCAGAAGATGCTGGGATGTTAAGAGAAGAGGTGAAGGATGTAGATCTACCTACAAGTGGGGCACTGTAGTATATTAATATATTAAAAATAGGACTGAAATGTTACTGCAAGGGTTCTTCTGAAATGAAAAAATAAAATTTGTTTACATTCTTGATACCTTACTTAACATGACTTTTCTTGATTAGACTTAAGGTAATTGTTTTCTTCCCAAACCTTACTTTTCTCTTCTATATAGCAGACAATATGAAACACCCCTTGAAGGCAACTTAATTAATCAAGAGATTATGCTAAAACGACAAGAAGAAGAAATGATGCAGCTGCAAGCCAGAATGGCCCTTAAACAGTCTCGACTGAACCTGTATCCAGGAGACACACTGAAAGCTTCCATGCTTGACAACACCAGGGATCCCTTAAGAGAAATGGCCCTAGAAACAGCCATGACCCAAAGAAAACTAAGAGTAAGTTGATTCTCAGGTTACTGCACCTAAACTTAGCCTCACAGGGAAATGTTATACAAAGTACTTTTTAAAAATTCTATAGGTATCCTATAGGTTGCCTGTAGTTAAAATTGAAATCTCATATTAGTTTCCATTGGTGTTAAATATCTTGTTGGTTGATACTAAAATAAATATTTAGCTATTTTCATGATTTCATTTTTTAAAAAACATTAGATGGAGTTAGAGTATCTTAACTGTATATTTTAAAAATATATTCATGAACCTAAAGTCAACTGGCTTTATTCAGTATTGTGGGGGATTGTTTTTTAATATTAAGAAATTTTTTATCCCACAAACCGAGAAGATCAGAGAGAGTTCAGAGGTGGTTCAGAAGCTCAAGAATGCTATCAAGCGCATTCCATCTTTCTGCTCTGCCATTCTCAGAATTTTGACAGTAATTCTCTTTCTAGTTAAAGGATGATTGCATTATCTCCAAGCATCATATCCTCATATTACAATATCCAAAGATAAGAAAGAACAAATCTTGTATCCGTGGGGAATTTTTCTTTTGTGTGTTTAGTTGGTTTATTTTTCTTTCAGTATATGTCCTCTATATTTTTATAAGCATAAGCTCAAAATGAACATAGTCTTTTCTCATATAAAATATCATGAACATTTTACAACTTTTATAATACTATTGTTAAGGGCTGTAAAGTACTCCATTATGTGAACGTACTGTGTACCATAATTTATTTAATCAGTTTCCAGCTATTGGACATTTAAAATGTTTCTAATTTGTAATTGCTATAAACATCCTTATAGCTAAATGTTTGCAGATAACTTCCTCCAAGTAGAATAGCCAAGTCAAAGGCAAATTACCTTTTAAGACATTTTATACATATTGTCAAATTGCCCTTTAAAAGTTTCTTCCAATTTATGTTTCCTCTGATCATGTCTGTTTTCACCATATTCTTACTGACTCTGATATTATCATTCTTTTTTTTTATTATTATCACCAATTTGATAGATGAGGCAGTATCTCATTTGTATTGTTCCTTTACAGATAATTCTTCAAAAGCAAAATAAATGTTAGGAAAGTGATAGAATCTAGAATGATTTTTTTCTTTTTAGTCCTACACTAAGAAAGTATATTATCTTATTCTGTTTTGGGTTTTCTTGCTTATTTCAAAGAATCTTCCTAAAAGCATTTTTGTATACCCTGAAATTGATAGAATTCAAATTTTCCTCTAGTCTTCTAAGGAGAAGAAACAGTGTTGCATGGTGAAAATTACACTGAACTACAAATTAGAAGACTTGGATTCAGTTTCTAATAATTCAATTTCTAATAATATGTCTTTATGTACATTTTTAAACCCCTTTGTTTCTCATTATGCTAATTTTTAAAATGTGGAATTGGGTTGTAATTTATAAGACAGTGTCTTTTTTTTTTTTTTTTTTTGCAATACGCAGGCCTCTCACTGTTGTGGCCTTTCCCGTTGCGGAGCACAGGCTCCGGACGCACAGGCTCAGCGGCCATGGCTCACGGACCCAGCCACTCCATGGCATGTGGGATCTTCCCAGACCGGGACACGAACCCGTGTCCCCTGCATCGGCAGGCGGACTCTCAACCACTGCGCCACCAGGGAAGCCCAGACAGTGTCTAATTTTAAAGTTATTAGATTTCAATAAAATACAACTGAATTTATTTCAAGCTGAAGGGAAGAAATTAAATAAGGCTTCATCAATTTATCATTATAACCAATACATTTGTCAAAATTAAGCAATAGGCAGGATAGCATGGGCTTCCAATAATTAAAGACCCATATAAAGCATAAAAGGCACCATATATACAAATCTTTTTCTAAAATCGTAGTTTCAGAGAGCTAATGCAGAACTTTGGCTCATTAGAGAGTCTGTACCTTTATAGTATGATGTTATGTGTCATCTCACTAAAAACCTGTGTTTCCTTTCAGTCAGTCACTGTCTGCTTTCTTCATCAGAGACATGCTATATCAATGACTAGAGAAGTTGAACTATTGGTCATTGAAGGACCACATAGTGTTTTTTCTAAAAAAAAAGAGCAGGAAGGGGGAATTCCCTAGAGGTCCAGTGGTTGGGACTCCACGCTTCTACTGCAGGGGGCCCAGGTTCGATCCCTAGTGGGGGAACTGAGATCCTGAGAGCCGTGAAGTGCAGCCAAATAAATAAATAAATAAATAAAATAAAAAGAGTAGGAAGGCTATATTCTTGAGGCTGAAAATAGTACTAGTATTAGGAGGAACAATTTCACAATTGAACTAATGTTATTTACCCAAACATAAGTTTTTAGGGTTTTTTTTCTGTATTATTTTTGATGCAGACAAATTTTTAATGTTCATACTCTATTGCCTTATTTGATCTGTATCAAATTCTGTGTTTTCCATGGCAGACTATTGTCATTCCTTCTACTCTGTTTCTATTCTCATTTAAAATCTACTGGTTCGTTGAGTATTAACAAATGCTTACTGTTAAACTTTTACTTAAATGGTACCTGTCACATGTTCCACACCTGGCTGTTGGATAGAATTCCCACATCAAGCAACCAAATGAACTGTACAGTGAAATGCAAAGAAGAAACCAACAAAAATAAAACTCCAGTAACCCCCCATTAGTTCAAACACATGCATGCACAAAAGCTCGCCCCCCCCACACACACACACCATCTGCCTTTGGCCTAAAAATTAGCCCTGCATTCATTCTACCTTTTGCCCATTTGGACGTAATTTTTCCGTCTATTCTGAATGCTGCTCCCTCCTGGAGTCTAACTTGTTTTAAGTTACCTCTTCAACCAATTCTCCCCTCTAGGCAGAAAACCCTGGATATACAAGACGTAAAGGGAAAGAGTAGATTGAAAAGAAGTAAATGCAGAATGTGGACTCTACTCTCCCCAGCTCCTGAGATATTATTTTCTTACTAGAAGCAGCAATAGGGAGCAGAGACTGTGATACTTATAATATCCCTAGTTGTCACTAATTAGAACAAAAAAGTACAGGATTCCAAGAACTTGATTACAGATGGATGTGTCTTTTGTAATATCAAAATAGATGTTGTCCGATAACTAAGACTTGTTTTAGGACAAATTGAATATCATTCTCTGAAATAATGAAATTCTGTTCAATAACTTTATACATTAGCATTATTAAACCAAATCCTTATGTGAACTTGACAACTCTATATTACTTCAATAATTGAGACTGCTATTTTTTGAGGGGGGGAGTTTGAGTCTACCTGGAGTCCAAAAAATGAAAATCTTTATTTATGTAAAACAATATAAAGCCAGGCTTTATATTTTATGTTGCTGGTAGAAAATGAAGCTGATACAACTTCTGTTCACACTTAGTGTAAAGCATATTCCATTCCCGTTCTTGGCAAATTCCACCGTACTTCTTTATTGAAAGTTTTTACATTTGTTTCAGATCACTAGTTCTAATATGGTGGCCTTACATGTAGTTGTTTATTATTATTATTATTATTACATTATTTTCCTTTCAAAGAAAGAGCTGGAATAAATGATAAAATCTATTGATTCTACTTCTGTGATTCACAGAATTTCTTTGGCCCTGAGTTTGTGAAAATGACGATTGAACCATTTATATCTTTGGATTTGCCGCGGTCTATCCTTGTAAGTAATAAAACCACTTTGTGTCACTTTTAGAAAATAATTTTAGTAATGATTTTTTTAAAACAGTAAAATTCTTATAATGTTTACATTGATAACTCCCATTCATTTTTTTCAATCGTAGACCAAGAAAGGGAAGAATGAGGATAACCGAAGAAAAGTAAACATAATGCTTCTGAGTGGACAGAAACTGGAACTGACTTGTGATACCAAAACTATATGTAAAGATGTGTTTGATATGCTTGTGGCCCATATTGGCTTAGTGGAACATCATTTGTTTGCTTTAGCTACCCTCAAAGGTACCAAGGCATTTTAAATTCAGGGTATAGTATGGAAACTTAGCAACAACGACTTCCTGTATCTGTTCTGCCTAACCTTCTTTTGGGAAATATTAACTACATGGATATGTCAGCATTGAGAAATAGGAGTTAGGAACTCCCTTCCTTTTCCTAACTAGGTACATTGTTTTAATAGCCGTGTCTTTTTAGCATCTTCTGTACCTGATCATGAAGATTTTTCTCTGGCACTGGCTATATAAACATAGATTTTAATTGTTATATTTTGGGGACCATAATTTTGCCTACATATATACTCTAGAAATTAGTATTCTACTAATATGAGTTTGAGTATATAGCAGGACCCTATTTCTGAATCTCCATATCAACTTCTTCAGCTTACTGTCCTAGAAACAGTGTCTTCCTAAATGTTGTCAGTTGATGACAGAAAATAGGTCATTTCACATTTTTTAAGCATTACATCCACTGACCTGTGACGTTCACAACCATGGTGGTCTCAGAACACAGATTCAGTAGAAGCTGCTGCTGTTTATCAATTAGAATTGTCATAGCAATAAGAAACCCCTTGGGGACTTCCCTGGTGGCACAGAGGTTAAGAATCCGCCTGCCAGTGCAGGGGACATGGGCTTGAGCCCTGGTCTGGGAAATCCCACATGCAGCGGAGCAACTAAGCCTGTGCACCACAACTACCGAGACTGTGTTCTAGAGCCTGTGCACCACAACTCCTGAAGCCCATGCACCTAGAGCCCATGCTCCGCAACAAGAGAAGCCACCGCAATGAGAGGCCCATGCACTGCATCGAAGAGTAGCCCCTGCTTGCTGCAACTAGAGAAAGCCCACACGCAGCAACAAAGACCCAATGCAGCCAAAAATAAAAATAAATAAAATATAAATAAATTTTTTTAAAGAATTTGTTTTTTTTTTTTTTAAACCCTTTGGAGCTGGGTTTAAATAAATATTTCTTTAATATTACTATATTTATAAATTACTCTTCAATATTTCAGATTCCTGTTTACCTCAAAATTTAACCTAAAAAGCTTTGACAACAAAGTACAATAAATTATAATTGAAGGATCAAATCACCCTGAAACCCTACAAGATCAGGATAACACCATCTTTGTCATACAAGAAATATGTCTTTCAACTTAGTTTATTGAATTCTTGTTCCTTAAACACTAATAATTCATTTTGTAGAGTCACCCAATAAATATTTGATTAGTTGATGTTCTATCACTTTACTAATTGCAGTTTTAGACTAATGTAATACTATCTGTATAAAAATATTCAGTTAGTCAGAATTTTGTATCTAATTTTGTATCTAATTTCTTAAACATTCTAGATAAGTCAGATTTTACTGACTAATCTTTTATTTGGAGAGAATCAAGAGTTAAATGATGACATTAAAACTAAAAATAAAATGATGATTATTGTTCCTTCTAGGTTTCAATGGTAGCTCAACTATAACAAATATAGCTAATATTTATTGAATGCTTACCATGTGCCACATGCTTTAAACTACCAAATATTTTATAACCATTATGTCATTTGATCTCTACAACAACCCTAAAAAGCAGCAATTAGCACTATCCTGACTTTACAGACAAGAAAATTGATGTCTAGATAGGTTACATAATTTATTCAGTATCACCCAGGTAGTAAATGATGTGGCCAGGAGTTGAATCCACATCTGTCTGTCTTCAATGCCCTCATTTATAGAAGACTGAGCCATACTGCCTCCCATCCATATGCAGTGCCTCAGAATTCCCTGTCATACTTCTTAACGATCCTGTTTTATTCTGGTGTAAAACTGTTTTGTGTAAGTCTGACCAAAAAATGAAGAAATTAAAAGAAAACATGAAAGTATTTTTATTTTATCTGAATATTTCTCATTCTGTTCTAGATAATGAATATTTCTTTGTTGATCCTGATCTAAAATTAACCAAAGTGGCCCCCGAGGGATGGAAAGAAGAACCAAAGAAAAAGAGCAAAGCCTCCATTAATTTTACTTTGTTTTTTCGAATTAAATTTTTCATGGATGATGTTAGTCTAATACAGTGAGTACACAAGAGTGTCTGTGTTTCTCTTTTTGGCCCCTGATGTTTTGACCCTTTAGTTTACTGATTTATTTTATTCTGAATTATTTCAAATAATTATTGAAATAATTATTTTCAATAATTATTTTATTATTGAATTATTGAATTCTGATCAATGATATTATTTTATTCTGATCAATGATAAAGTCTTATTTATTATTGCTTATTATTCTGAATTATTTTATTCTGATCAATGATAAAGTCTTCTTTATCATAAAAGAAGTATTTCCTTTAATATAGTTTATTAATTTATTATGCTTAATCATAAGCCATCTTGGCAACTAAACTTATATGCCAATAAAAAAAAATCACCCCAAGATTCAAGATCAAAAGCCTAGATGTTTTGTGTATGTATTTGTTTTCCCAGACATACTCTGACCTGTCATCAGTATTATCTTCAGCTGCGAAAAGATATCTTGGAGGAGAGGATGCACTGTGATGATGAGACTTCTTTATTACTAGCATCCTTGGCTCTACAAGCTGAGTATGGAGATTATCAACCAGAGGTAGGATTTATTTTTTTCTCCACGACAGATTTTGCATTGGTGTTCTTATCCTCAGCATGATTAAAGACTAAACCTGGTTAAGGTGTTTGCTGTTTATATCTGGAGATTTTTGAGGCTAGTTTTGTGCCTCAGAATGACCAAGTTCCCCATGTGTATTGGTTATTTCAAATCATGCAGTGTGGGATTCCTTTCTTTCTTTCTTTCTTTCTTTCTTTCTTTCTTTCTTTCTTTCTTTCTTTCTCTCTCTCTTTCTCTCTCTCTCTCACTCACTCTTTCTCTCTCCCCCCCCACCTCCCTCTCCCTCCCTCCCTCCCTTCCTTCCTTCCTTTCTTTTTTTTTTCTGTTTAAAAATTATCCTGTTTGAGAGTTTTGGGATATCTAGCATTTACCCTTCCTTCTCCCTATTTCTAAGTAACAGATACTAGACATAAGGGTTACCAGCCAAATCTGGATCAAAGGGGTCTTCCACCTTCCACATGGATCAATGCAGTAATAGGCTGAGAACCCAGCAGAGCTCACTGTATGGAGAGCACATGTTCAAGGCCAAATGCACCTGAATACAAGTGGACCTAAGAGGAAGCAGGGAGCAAGAAGAGATTGTGCCACTCAGGCAGCATCCTTCACAACATTAATCCTTAACTGTAGTGACATTTGGCCTTTGATTGTCAGTCTCTCCTCAAGCTTGCTGATCAGTTCAGTCATTCTACTTCACTGAATAAAAGAGAAAGACAGATGTACTTTCTCTAAAACTCATTCCTCAGAGAGAAGTATAAATAGGAGTACCTTATCTCTTGTTGAGGCAAGAACTTTAAGATAGGAGGAAGAGGGCAAACAGAATTTCTTACAAAAACACTCTCCTTTTAGGTTCATGGTGTGTCTTATTTTAGACTGGAGCATTATTTACCTCCCAGAGTGATGGAGAAACTTGATTTATCCTATATTAAAGAAGAGTTACCGAAATTGCATAATACCTATGTGGGAGCTTCTGAAAAAGAGACAGAGTTAGAATATTTAAAGGTAAGCATGCAAGATTACAAATGATAAACTTACTATCTTTTTCAAAGTAAGGAAGAAGGGTTGGAAGACATACATCTAAAAGCTCAGGTGCCAATAACTGATGCTATATGCTTTATCTCAGCTCACTTATTCCTGACTAAAACCATGGTATTTTAATTCTCATCTCGTAAAAGAGAGAACTGAGGCTCAGAGAGGAAATGTAATGTTCCCAAAGTCAGTGGCTGATATGTGGAGCAAAACTATGATTTGAACCCGTATCTATCTGGCTATGGATTATATGCTTTTATCCTATTTCATACTCTCAAAATCAAGATATATTATAAAGAAGAAACAATTGGATTTTGTGACTGTCTGGATAAGAAAGGCAAGTTGAAACTAATTCTAGAGTTGTTTTGCTTTGTTTTTTCTTAAAAAGCTTAAGATTCAATTATATCTTCTAAAAATAGTCTTTCCATTAATGCCAACTAATTCACACAGGGGAAGGGGGTTAGAAAAATTGATTTATAGTTTCAGTTCTGCCACCATGTTCCTATAAGACCTCAGATGAATAACAGTGCGTTTATGATTAGAAAAGACTACTATGCAAACTTCCAATGTGAACAGCAAATATATGATAATATTCTATTGAGAAGAGAAAATTCAAAATATTCTCCTCTTGAGGGGACTTCCCCAGTGGTCCAGTGGTTAAGACTCCCTGCTTCCACTGCAGGGCATGCAGGTTCGATTCCGGTCAGGGAACTAAGATCCCATATGCCCTGTGGCATGGCCAACAAAAAAATAAAATAAAAGAAAAGAATATTCTCCTCTTGCAGCTCCCCAGGATGTAACAGCATGCCTTAAATTTGCTGCTCCATAATAAGGGAAGGGAGCCAAGTTTCCCAGCCCTACAAATATCTGTAAAGGGGTTTCATTCACAGACTTACACCACCTTTAATCTAGGATTCATGGTAAGAAAGACAGGGTGTTTTGTTTTAAGTTGACTCTACTTTTAAAGACATTACCTTATGTACTTATTTTTTTCCTCGGTTATTACATGTTTATACTTGTGGGAAGTAAATATCAAGTTATATTTTTATTAATAAAGGTAGAAGACAGATGAACACAGCAGAAAGAATTTGCATGGGGATTTTCAGACAGTCTTGGATTTGAATTCTTGTTTCAACCAGCTGGGTAAACTTGGACAATGTACTTTAACCTCTCTGAGCTTCAGTTTTCCCCATATAAGTAGTGTGCTTAATGCATAGTAGGCTGCCCTTCTCCTTCTGATAATGTATCCTGTTACTCCTTTTCTCTTCAGCTTGAGCATCTTTCTTCTAACCTAAGAATTTTTTTTTAAATCTCATTAATACACCCTTCCAAGGTTACCCTTCTGCTATATATCATATTGCCTCTGAAAAACTTTTATATCTTTTTGTAAATCTGCTTTATTGAGGTATAATTTACATATAATAAAATTGACCACTTTTATTTTTTTAAATACATTTATTTATTTAATTAATTAATTTATTTATTTATGGCTGCATTGGGTCTTTGTTGCTGCGCAGGGGCTTTCTCTAGTTGTGGCGAGTGGGGGCTACTCCTTGTAGTGGTGCGTGGGCTTCTCATTTCAGTGGCTTCTCGTTGCAGAGCACAGGCTCTAGGCACACAGCCTTCAGTAGTTGTGGCACGCGGGCTTCAGTAGTTGTGGCACACGGGCTTAGTTGCTCCGCGGCATGCGGGATCTTCCCGGACCAGGGCTCAAACCCGTGTCCCCTGCACTGGCAGGCAGATTCTTAACCACTGTACCACAAGGGAAGCCCAAAATTGACCACTTTTAAATGTTCAATTCAGTGAGTTTTGAAAATATATATACAGTTGAGCAACCATTTCCACAACCATGATAAAGAACAAGGGTTAGCAAACTGTGGTCTGCCTATTTTATAAGTAAGCTTTTATTGGAACTTGGCCATGCTCATTTGTTTCCCTATTGTCTGTATCTGCTTTCACACTACAACAGCAGGGTTAAGTAGTTACGACAGAGATCATATGACCCACAAAGCTGAAAATGTTTCCTATCTAGCCCTTTAAATAAAGTTTGCCAAAAATATAACACATCCAACACCAAAAATTTCCCTCATGTCCCTTTCCATTCAGTCCCTTCCCCCCTATTCCTAACCTCTGGCAAATACTGATCTGCTTTCTATCACCATAATTTTTTCTTTTCCAGAATTTCATTTAAAGAATCATATATTGCATAGTCTTCTCTGTCTGGTTCTTTGCACTTAGAATAATGCTTTTGAGATTCATCCATGTGTGGTGTGTATAGTAGTTTGTTTATTATGGCTGAGTAGTTTTCTGTTGTACAGATATGCAATGATTTGTTTATTTTTTCTTTAGTTGATGGATATAAAGCTGCTTTAAACACTCAAATACACATTTTTGCATGAACATATGATTTTTCTTTTTCTTGAGTAAATACCTACCATTAGGTTTGCTGGGATCTATGGTAAGTGTATGTGTTACTTCTGCAGAACTGCCAAATTGTTCTCAAGTGGTTGTACAGTTTTACAGTACTACCAGTAACGTATGGGATTTCCAGTTGCTCTACACCCTTAAAAACACTGGGTATGTTTAGTTTTGTTTTCTTTTTTTTTTTCATTTTAGCTATTGAAATAAGGTAAGCAGTGGTTTATGATTGTGGTTTTAATTTGTATTTCCCTAATTACTGTTATTTTGAGCATCTTTTCATATGTTTATTTGTCGTTCATGTATCTTCTTTGTTGATGTGTCTAATAAAATCCTTTGCCCATTTTTGTATCTGGTTATTTTGTATCTGAGAAGTATGTATTCTTTATGTATTCTAGATACGATTCCTTATCTCCCAGTCTGTGACTTGCCTTTGTTTTTCTGTCATTGACTTTTGTTTTGTTTTGTTTTTTGTTTTTTTGTGGTACGCGGGCCTCTCACCGCTGGGGCCTCTCACCGCTGCGCCCTCTCCCGCTGCAGAGCACAGGCTCCGGATGCACAGGTTCAGGGGCCATGGCTCACGGGCCCAGCCGGTCCACGGCATGTGGGATCCTCCCGGACCGGGGCACGAACCCGCGCCCCCTGCATTGGCAGGCGGACTCTCAACCACTGTGCCACCAGGGAAGCCCCTGTCATTGACTTTTGAAGCACAGAAATTTCTGATGTTAATGAAGCTTCAGTTTAGCAATTTTTCCTTCTGTGGTTCCTGCTTATTATGTCCCGTCTAAGATATCTTTGTCTAACCCACAGTCAAATATTTTCTAAATTTTCTTGTTTTAGCTCCTGTATTTAAGTCTGTTATCGTTTTGGGGATAATTTTCATATATTGGCTAAAGTAAGGGTCAAGATTTATTTTCTTGGCACACGAATATCCAGTTGTTCCAGCAACGTTTGTTTAAGAGACTATCCTTTCCATATTAAATGACATTGGTACAACTTCTGTATCTTTAAGTTACCTTTTCCAAGGTGCATTGTTATGTTATGGTATTGTTCCAACAGGTCTGCCAAAGACTGACAGAATATGGAGTTCATTTTCACCGGGTGCACCCTGAGAAAAAGTCACAAACGGGAATACTGCTTGGAGTCTGTTCTAAAGGTGTCCTTGTGTTTGAGGTTCACAATGGAATTCGCACATTGGTCCTTCGCTTTCCATGGAGGGAAACCAAGAAGATTTCTTTTTCCGTATGTCCATTTTAACCTCTCTTGATTCTACATTTAAATTGGTGTTGTCGATTTCAAATGTAACGTATTAATTGACTTTTCTTAAGCGAACTTTAAACCCCGGCATTTAGTAGGGCTTATATGTCTTAATACTATTTAACTCTTCTTTCTTAGTTGTGGGAAGTATTATTGAGATTTTGTTTTTGGTTTTCTCAGAAGGTGATTTTTAAAAGAATTCTTAGCTGGTTATATGCTCAATTAACTTTAGTTAAATTACAACCAAGTTGACTTCTCTGTTAATTCAGAACTTTTTCTAGGGTACTAATACTTCTCACATGGAGAAAACCCTCTAATGTATTTAAGACTGATAATTATCTTAACCCCAGTGAACTTTGTCTAGTTTAGTAATAGGTCCCTCACAGAACTGTATGTGAATCTCAGTGGTCCAGAGATTTACTGACTTTTATGAACTAGCCTCAGGACTTTCTACAGTTTTAAGTTTTAGTGTGTAGTCTCTGGAGATAAAGTTAGGAAAGCAATTTTTAGAAAATCATGTTTATGAAAGATAATGAACTATAAAGGCATATTTTGATTTTGGAAGTAGGTGGAAAATCTGAACATTGAAGTGTGATTGGCAAACCCCAGAGGTAAATCAAAAATCTGTTCAGGTATTTGTTTTACTAATGGTATTCAGGGACTACTGACATCTTTAGTTTATATTTGGGCTGAAATATGGTTTCACCAGAACAAACAAAATTTATAAGTTTTTAATATCAAGGTCCCAACTGACTGTGGATAATCTTCAACCTAGAGACCTTTGGAATCATTTCTAGACCTGAGGGTTAGTTGGTTGGTTTCCTGTGAAACCCAGAGATACCACTAAGATTACCACATAATAATGTATTCTCTCAGGAAATCCCAGACCATCCTCATCTTCCCAAGATTGTCAAGATCAGGAAATTACCTAGGTTTAACTTACCTTCCCCAATGAAAATGCTGGCAGAGCAAGTGCCTAGAGGAAACCTCGATGAATTAAATACAAATCTAATTTGGACCAGTTTTAAAAGGGCAGCAAATCAAATAATCATCCAGCATTCAGCCATCATTTACCAGCTATCACATCAGCCCTGGAATAAAAATAGAACTAGCTGTGATTAGCTCATTTTTAAAGATCTCCAGTAATAAAGAATAGCCCACATTTCCCTGCAAACTATTCCCGTCTTTAACAGAACTTGTTTATTCTGTAGTTCTTTCTCTAACACAGAGCTCTCTTTTTTATACTCTCCTTTTTTCTTCCACTGGCCTCTGGGGAGATGGATAAGTTACCCTTCGCCCTTCTCATCTCTTACAACTGAATTTCCTTAGGCACATTTCTTGTCCAGTCCATCAGTTAACACTTAGGATCAATTATCCTTATGATTTGTTTCAAACCTGTACAGCTTTACAACTGTGGAGTTCAACATCCTTGGGAATTACTTGATAGTGGTTAAGTGCAGTGTTTGTTAGGAGAAAAATTCCCCAACTATTTGAAGAGTTACTAGGAATGCTACTGGTAGTCAGGATACTAGTTTGGTGCTACTATAGCTTTAACTCCTCTCTAATACTTGCTGATTTCCTTTTCTTAAGAAAGAGAGAACAGGGTCCCCAAGATTTCATTGGTAACAACATCTAGCAAGAACTTAATAGTCTTATTTTGTTTTTAAGACCAGGAATTATGAAGATGGCACCTGCATGATTGAAGTTTGAGTAATACTCTGTTATCATATCTTTTGTGAGTCTACGAAATTTGACTTGTCTGAGCCTATTTCTGCATTTGACAGCAAGACAAGGGACATGATATAGAGGAAATAATTTGTACAGTAGAGAAGCCAAGAGCTACAGTAGAATCTAGCTGGGCTTGAGCAATTCTCCAGAGACATTAGTCTTAGATCCCTGACATGTTGAATGCTAGTCTTTTAAGGCATATGGATCACTGCAAGCCTTACCACATAGGTCGCAATATTTCAGGATGTCCTCTTACATATGAAACATTCGTTTTTAAGAAACAGGGAGATAAAACTGATTAATGATTCTTTTCCTTTCCCAGAATTTGGCAAAAATAACTGTCTCTAAATATTGATGTGTTTCATCTCTCAGCCCAGCAGTTATGTTATCCGGTGTTTCTGCATTCCAACATTTTCCTTAACTTCCCACATCTTCCATCCCAGCCTTCATGCCACCAAGATTTTTCTTGATTGAATCACAGTGCTTATTATTGCATATTAATATCAGTTTTTGTTGAACTTCATTTCCTTTGTCTAAGGCGGTAGAACATATATTTCTTGTAATTTCTTTTTTAAATAGTTTTGGTGTTTGTAAACATTGCAGTAAACTCAAAATATCAGTAATCTTTAAAGGAAACTGTTTCCCTTGCTGGTGGCTGGTATACAGTCTATACAATCTGATTTAGGCTACAATTTCTAAAAGTGGCAAATAATATTAATTTCATTTATTTCCTAAATTTCTAACAATACAGAGTTATATTTTTCTATATTTATATTAGATATAGGTCAATGAGTATTCATGCCTAATAATGTGAAGCAAAAATTATATCTGTACTTACTCATTGTTTCTAAAATTTGGTCATGCAATGAAGCGATAGGAAAATATCCTAATTTTAAATACCCTTGATTAATATCGTAGAAAAAGAAAATCACATTGCAGAATACATCAGATGGAATAAAACACGCCTTCCAGACAGACAACAGTAAGATATGCCAGTACCTGCTGCACCTCTGCTCTTCCCAGCATAAGTTCCAGCTGCAAATGAGAGCAAGACAGAGCAACCAAGATGCCCAGAATATCGGTAAGGAGAAGCAAACTGTGTCAGATGACTCCAGGGTAGATGCACGATTTTTGCCACAAACTTTAAAAGAACTTCCACTTTTAGGATGAAAATGACAAGGTATGTAGATGTTAAATGACTAAGTCAAGTTCGTAAAGGTGTCATAAATGAAGCTGAGATGTCGACTTCATGTTTATTTTGAAAACAGCACCCCTCATCCGTCAGGGAGTACCTGTTGAACTATGTTGTGCTGATTGTTAGGCTAGCTGATGTAAATATTGTACAAGATTCAGACACATTCTCTACCCATAGTAAACTTACACACTGGGAGATAAGACCAACAAACATGAAACAGTAATACACAATAGAGGGTAAGGTTTCAATAACAGGTTATATTGTACAGTCTCTGATATACACTACAGGAGGAAAAGGAGATCAGAGGATAGAGTATGTGAGTGATGGCACTTGAATTGGAATTTTCAGGACAAAAATAATTAAGTATCTTGACGATAAATGGAAGGGCTTTCCAGATAAGGGAAAGAACATGGGAAACAAGGTGGGGGGCTCTGCACCCAGAATGGGGAAGTCATGAACCATAACAGTTTTGGGGGTGACAGATTTCAGTTTTACTTGGTCACGTCCCTGTTCTGAGACTGACGTGAGCAACCATAGTACCAATATTAGTGCTCAGGAGAGCACTTTCAGTTCCTTTTGAAAAGGAACCAACAGAAGAAACCAATTTAGCTCTGAAGAAAATCTCAATCAGAACTCAAATATTTAAAGCTTACTCTGCAAGACCACATGTAGAGATTAAAGTTGTAGAAAGTCTAGTTCTGCATATTAAATTCTTATAGACTTCAGTGAAACACTTTTTTAATCAAGAATTTGATTAAAAAATTAAATGTAATGGCACTGATGACTGTGCAGCAGAGCCCTATGAGTTCTTTATCCGAAACTTCCCATGTAGGATCAGACTGGGGTGATGGCAACCTATGAATAAATGTTTCTCAGCCTTTCAGAATCAAGATGGTAGGGTCTGTATACTGATTAAAAATGAAGGTTCCAGAAACCTATGTGACACTTAGTGAATCACAGTCTTTGGGCATTGGGTCCCTGGAATCTGCATTTTAACAGGTTTTCCTCAACAATATGATAACTGTTGCTGTAATCTCATTATTCCTTTTCTTTCCCTGCTTGCTCTGCTAAAAAATTTGTATGCTCTTATATATTTTCAAAGTATAGTGAAATATACGGAATGAAGTAAGTCAGAAAGAGAAAAACAAATACCGTATGTCAACACATTTATATGGAATCTAAAAAACAAAACAAAAAAATGGTCATGAAGAACCTAGGGGCAAGACGGGAATAAAGACGCAGACCTACTAGAGAATGGACTTGAGGATACGGAGAGGGGGAAGGGTAAGCTGGGACGAAGTGAGAGAGTGGCATAGACATATATACACTACCAAACTTAAAATAGATAGCTAGTGGGAAGCAGCCGCATAGCACAGGGAGATTAGCTCTGTGCTTTGTGACCACCTAGAGGGATAGGATAGGGAGGGTGGGAGGGAGGGAGACGCAAGAGGGAAGAGATATGGGGATATATGTATATGTATAACTGATTCACTTTGTTATAAAGCAGAAACTAACATACCATTGTAAAGCAATTGTACTCCAATGAAGATGTTAAAAAAAAAAAAAAAAAAAGAATGAGGAGCCACTGCCATGAGAAGCCTGCGCACCACAAGGAAGAGTAGCCCCCGCTCGCTGCAACTAGAGAAAGCCTACACACAGCAACAAAGACCCAACGCAGCCAAAAATAAGTAAATAAAATAAATAAATTTTTTAAAAAAGTATAGTAAAATAAACTTATGAGAGCCATTGATATGCCTACTTAGATTAATATTCTATTCAAGTCAGAATTGAAAAATTGAAGGTTACATTATTATAGATGTGGTATAGGGTGCTATAGTGAAGAGTCAGAAGACAAAACTATGAACCAGCTTTCCACCCTCAGCATTTCAGTGATATATTGTGGTAGTTAACATGAACTGTGTGGCAAGACTGCCAGTGTTCAAACCACGCTCTCTTACTTGCAAGCTCTGAAACCGTGGGCAGGCGACTCAAACTCTCTGCCTTAGTTCCCCATCTGGTAAAATGATTATCATAATGATAATACCAACATCATAAGGTTATTGTGAAGATGAAATGAATTCATACATGTAAAAGTGCCGGCACAAAATAAGTATTGAATAAATATTCATTATCCTCATTACCATCATCATCAACATTGTTTCACCACAACTACCACTAGTTATGGTAGTAGTAGGATGACCTTAGGAAAGTAACTGACGTTTTGAGGTCTCATTTTCTTCACCCATGAAGTGGGAATGTTCTACATATCTCAGTTTTCCCCCTAAGAACTCAACTATGTATCCTTAAATTCATATGTAAAAGGACTTTAAGATGGTGTTATCTACTACATCTATTCCCTGATTTTGTTAAGCCTTGAAAGGAATTATTTTCTGCTTGGAAGCAGCTTAGAAGTAACTACCTGCCTACTTAACTGTCTGTACAAGACAAGTGAAAATAACCTGTGTTATCTATTGGAAGTTGATGGGGTCACAAGTGTATGTTGCTTCTTTAGAGTCATAGGATGTGGGTGATAGAAAGAACCTTAGAGGCCATTAAGTCCAAAATTTTACTGATGAGGAAACAGGTTCAGAGAAAAGAGTGTCTCACTTAACCTCATAGTTAGAGGTCAAAGGAGACTAGAACCTGATCTCTTAATTCCTAATCCAGTAGTCTTTCTATTTGATAAGTTTCCAAAGAACTAATTTGCATGGAATTAAGTTAAGATTAATAATCATTTACTGAGCACTTGCTACATGCTAGGTGCTATGGGTTACAAAAATAAATGAAGCCCCTCTCCTCAAAAGAGCATACAATTTAGTTGATGGTATAAGGAAATACAAAACAAGTACAAGAGACTGAATAATAGCACAGTGTGGATTGCAGACTGAGTGTGGAACTAACAAAGGCTTTGAGTTCAAATTTGAAACATTAGTAATAGGATGTAGGTTCATTCTAATGTCCTTTCCCATCCTGGTGGTCCATGTTGGAGTCCTTTCCAGGTGAAAGGCAGTAGGACAGTAGATAAGTGGGTGGTTTATAATTCCATCCCGTGGATATGTGCAACGCTTTAAGTTCTACCCAGGAATGAGCTATGAATGGATTTGAATTGCATAATCCTTGGTATGTTTACAAAACAGATATAACTTAAGCTGAACTGGTGGTCCCTATGCCTGCCAAAGTTTGGTCTACATTTTCCTTTAGGGTGAAGAAAACTTTTGGGTATAGAGGCATTTCCCAGTAGTTGAATCTGTTTAAGACTCAGTTTTTGCGTCCTTGAATAAAGTCTGCTCTCAAAGTAAAAGAAAATAGAATTAATGTTATCTGCTCTCATAAAAACTCTATTAGAAGCTAAAGATTATACTGGGAATTTTAAAACAGAAGTTTTTTTTTATTGTTATGTTTTAACTTGGTGTCCACTTCTACTTCAGAGAAAGAATGTTGAATTTTCCTGGTGATGAGACATGTTTATTTTTTTTAATATCTTTATTGGAGTATAATTGCTTTACAGTGTTGTGTTAGTTTCTGCTGTACAACAGAGTGAATCAGTTATATGTATACATATATCCCCATACCCCCTCCCACTTGAGCCTCCCTCCCACCCTCCCTACCCCACCCCTCTAGGTGGTCAGAAAGCACCGAGCTGATCTCCCTGTGCTATGCAGCAGCTTCCCACTAGCCATCCATTTTACATTTGGTAGTGTATATATGTCCATGCCACTCTCTCACTTCCTCCCAGCTTCCCCTTCCCTCCCTGTGTCCTCAAGAGACATGTTTATTTAAACTTCATTCTGATGCATGAATATGAAAGAGTTGCATTGTTTTCCTATCTGTTTACACCTGAGATGAAATATTGATTATTAATCTCCTAGGAATTAGAAGATAAATGAAACAGAATCTTAAGATCTAAATCAGCAACATTTGACATTCTCTTTTTAAAAAACAAGTTTTCACAGCTGTTTTACACAGTGGTCAAGCTGTATTGGTACTTTCCATGGGGAGACCAATTGGGGTGCCTTGTGATGTGGATTACTAATGCATGAACAACCAAACCATTTGAAATTCTATGCTTCTGGTCCTTTATATACATGAAAGGATTTTGATGCCAAAATTCTGTGATGCAGTGCTTTCGTTTATAGCCTCAAATGTTCCAATACTGACATGACATTGGTTCTCACAAAATAATAGCCAATTACTTGTTACAAGGTATCTCTAAATTTGACCCCTACAAGAATACTTTGGGTATGTATTTAGGAGTGAAAGGAATTTAAGCATAAAAAGAACCCCAGCTCCTTAATCATGTTAATTAACAGAAACAAAAAAGACAAGTAATGTGTGGTTCTTTTGTGGCCCCTGGGCCTCAGTTAAATCAGGAAAAGTCTACAAGGTAGGGGGGAGGTGGTATTGGCATAGTAATGAACTGACAGAAAATTGGCCATGAAAGGCTTTTGTTTCGGTTTGGGGTTTTTGTGTTTTTGTTTGTTTGTTTTTTAGTAGTAGTTTTGTTGAAACCTAATTCACATACCATACAATTTACCCACTTAAAGTGCACAATTCAATGATTTTTAGTATATCCACATTGTTAACAGAGTTGTGCGGACATCACCACAATCTGCCATAAGCTTTTAAAAATATAATAAGAACTTTTTCTCTGGGCAAAACTCTCCTCTGCACAGCTCTTTTCAGGCATGACCTCACTATATTGGCCTATCCAGGTTTCATCTCTCCCTCTCCCCATCCTTGGTTTGATGGTATTTTAGCAGAGGCACTACCAGCAATAAAATTCTCTCTGTCAAATGTCATTCTCCTTTCTAACTGAAAACTGTATTGGGGTCAGCAAGCCTGGATGAAGCCCAAACATTATTAGATCCAGGAAAATCACTAGATGAAATAAGGCAATGCTGACCAGGCCCTGGCTGTGAGAAAGCTACAAGGATGGAGAGATGGTAAGAAAACCAGAATCTTCCAACCTCCTCTTTAAAATCCTCGATTGCCACTCTGAAAGCTACCTACTTCTGATGGCAATCAAAATGATTAAAAATTGCATGCTGTTTTTTATTTATTAAAATAGCTGTTCTCATAAAAGGTTCTATGGTGTTTCCATCATGTAAAGCAATCCTATTTCCTTGTAGAGAAAGCTTCATTTAGGAGCCTGAGTCTCCAAGCAGAGTCCGTTAGAGGATTTAATATGGGACGAGCAATCAGCACTGGTAGTCTGGCCAGCAGCACCCTGAACAAACTTGCCGTTCGACCTCTGTCAGTTCAAGCTGAGATTCTGAAGAGGCTGTCCTGCTCAGAGCTGTCGCTTTACCAGCCATTGCAAAACAGTGCAAAAGAGAAGAGTGACAAAGCTTCTTGGGAGGAAAAGCCTAGAGGAATGAGTAAATCATACCACGATCTGAGTCAGGCCTCTCTCTATCCTCATCGGAAAAATGTCATTGTTAACATGGAATCCCCACCACAAACCACTGCGGAGTTGGTAGGAAAACCATTTCACCAGATGGCGAGATCTGATACGGAATCTTTGGCAGGATTCACAAAACTTAATAAGTAAGAACATACTTAACTAACCCAAACTACATATTTGTAAATTCTGCATTTCCTACTCTTGTTTCTGTTTTGACAATTTATTATTTTCATCATACTTTTTTACATTGACACTTCCCCCCCATCTTCCTTTTCCCTCTTTAGTTCAAAGTCTGTTGCAAGTTTAAACAGAAGTCCTGAAAGGAGGAAACAGGAATCAGACTCCTCATCCTTTGAAGACCCTGGTCAAGCATATGTTATAGGTCAGCATAAACAAGCTTACCTTCTTTCTCCCTTACCTCATGCTCATAATGAAGTGAATGAGACAGTGTTAATTACCAGGAAATTATTTTTGGTTGTATGTCCTAATTACCAAAACTTTTTGTGAATATAAAATTTTAGGCTACTTAAAAAGTACCAACTCAAATCAAAAATTGATTTAACAAGTGATTACCTCATGGCACAGACTGTTAGCTTTCTCTTGGTCACAGTTAAAGGCCATGACATTCTGACCAAGGGAACCCAGGTAGTCTGGTGCCATGGCTTTGGATAGCCTTCCTTTGGATTTTCCTTACAGTCTGTGAGAGTAGACTCCACTAATGCTATATTTTTTTTAAGAAAAGTTTATTTAGGGTACTTTCAGAATGGAATTGTGTCTAGAAAGAGATAGTTTTATGAAATGTGCTATGGTTGTTAGGTAGAAATTCTTAGTTGATTTAAGTTTTCTCAATTTCTCCCAGCTAGCTGGGGCCTATGAACTATTTAAGTATAGACAGAAGTTGTTTGTGTTTATAAATACACACTACGTTATAAGATAAACAGAAGGATTCCTGTTGTTTTGTGCATCTTAAAAGTGAACTGCATGGGAATCAATCTTTTAGAAAAGTAGACATTTAAGCACAGAGGTCTGAATGACTACTCAGAATAGGAAACAGCTGGGCAGACAAGTGGTCAACAAGGATACCCTTTTCTGTTGTTATTTTACTAAATAATACTAATTAACTCTCCCTTGGAACTAAGTGTGATCATAACTATACAAAGTTAAAAAGTATTTTCTCACCCTGTAATTGGATTGGGGATATGTGGAGTAAATGGAGTCAAAGAGAACTACACTATAATTGATTAGTATTTATGGAAGGTCACATTACTTTATTAATATAGGTTTCTACAGCTTTCAGAGATTATACTACCATCAATTTAAATTGAATTGGTTAAAAAACTTTAAACAGATGAAAGACAAGACTCCATCTTATAGGTCACCCTATGCATTGAAAATAGCCTAAAAAGACACTGATTTAATCTTTCAGAAAATAATTTTCAAAGTGTATTCATATATAATGGGATCTCTTATAGATTCTAAGCTATTTTCATTAGGAAGGCTTTGTTCTACGTAAAAATTCATCACATATCAGATATAGAGTAGTGAATATTCCATAGAAAAACACAAGTAAAATAAAATTCAACCATAAAAAAATTATTTTCTGCATTTGTTTTTGATTGATTTTCATTCTTATCGAATATTGAACTTTCTTTTAACATTTGAACAGATACTTTTAAAACTCATTTTAGTTTCATCATTTCATATATGACATCAAAATGTCATTGTCAGAAACAATACATTTGTGTTTAAATTTATTCTGCAAAACAAGTTGATCTGCTTAACTTGGACATTAAAAGTAGAAAAAAAAAAAAAGCCCATTGTGGGGAGACATATTTTTCTGAGTGTAAATAAAAGAAATCGTTGCTGTCTTAATGTTTTGTTGATTTTTATGAATTTATCAGAAGAAATTACTTCTGTATATAGTATCTGACCATTTTTAAACTGTCTAATAATTTAATTTATACCACAGGAATGACTTTGCATAGTTCTGGAAATTCTTCATCCCAAGTACCCTTAAAAGAAAACGGTAGGTTTTCAAAATGTTTTTCCCCTCATTTCCATCATAATTTTTCTCTTGTACCTTGTAAGATAGTCATGGGCCTACTAATAAAGAGCTTTCAATTCCATGTCAAGGATTTTAGGCCTTACATTGGAGTCAGAAGAGAGTTGTGGTTTTCAGCATCTCAGTGATGTGATGGGACCTGTAGTTTAGACTAATGTTGATGAACTAGAGAAATGACAAATTCGAGATAAGGACACTAATTGGGGAGCTAAGGTAGCTTAGGTAGGAGATAATTTTGATTGAAAAGAGTTTTAACTGAGGGATGCTTCAACTGAATCTTGAAATAAAAGGAGTATTTATTCAGTCAGAATGGTGTGGATAAGTATTCCAGACCAAGGGCATAGTGTGATCAAAGACATGCAGACATGTGAGAAGATAACAGATTCAGGGAGATGTAAGAATCTCAGTATGGAGGTATGCTGGGGCCAGAGTGAAGGTCAAAAACTAAATGGCGACCAGCTTTGAGTCTTATCATAAATCTTTTGGGAAGAATTTGAAGACTTTAAATGTTGAGATTAATAGTTTAGAAAGAATCTAAGAAGAAACAAAATTGTAGGAAAAAAACTTTGTGCAATGACTTGAAGGTCAGTGGGTTCACAATTTCTATAATTTAGGTTACAAAATACTTTCATGTACATTATTTGATTTTTCTAACAACCTTCATGGGTATAAAGAATATTATTATCACTATGTATATACTACTTTCCTCCAAAAATGTTTAAGTTTTACCCTCAAATTCTTAAAGTTGTAATAATCAGAAGCGTGATGAGAAGGAAGCAAATATGCTGATCACAGGTATTAAGATAGTTAAACTTGATGAAGCTTTAAGTTTAGTTCTCATTTTCCTGAGAGCCAAGGCAAAAATGAAGGCATGAAAATTAGTTGAACCATATGAAACGGTTGTTTTTGTAGGTCAAAACTGTCAGACATCAGTAAGCTATTTTGTATAATTCTCATTCTCTGATAGAAATACACATACCAGTTCTTCAAGAGAGGAACATTTTTCTTGGAAGCAAAATTGTGTCCAAAAGTAAATCTTTTTACTTTTATAATATCTTAAATACTCATAGCAAATGAAAGATTTTTTCATCTCCTATTTTTTAATGTATTAATCCTTAAAATATCTGAGGGCATACCATTAAAGAAAAAGTCAGTTTATACTTAGACCTAAGTTACTAAGACCTTGTTATATAGCTTTTTGATGACCAAATGTCTTACATGGACTGAAGTTAGAATACCTCTGTACCTAAAATAGGTCAGTTATTAACATGTCCATAGCGGTTGTACTCATTGACTGACAGTTATTTAGTGCTTACGATGTGCCAAACACTGTTCTAAGCACGTTATGTTTCTCTCTCAATCCCCACAACAATCCTGTTGAGCCAGAACTAATGTTACTTCCTTTTCACAAATGAGAAGCCAAAACACAGAAAGGTAGAGTTGCACAGTAGATCATGGAGCTGGCAAAAGCTGGGGCCATGATTTGAATGCAGGATGTCTGTTTCCAGAGCCTATGCTCTAATCCACTCTTTAGACTGTCTCCTAGTATAATAATGCCTAATTATTTTTAGGTATTATTTCTCCCAGATAAACTTTTGAAATAAGCTGGATAATAATCTATTCAAGGATGAGAGCCTGAAATGTGTTTTTACCTGGGTTCTAATGGAAAAGAATATGAATTTACATTGGGTACCAAATGAACATCATGTGCAGGGTAGGGTCTGTGTTTAAACCTCCAGGCACTCATCTTCCCACCTGCCCACTACAGAGGGGCCAACCCACCTTCCCATGGAGGTGTTCCCAGTTGGCTTATAGACAAGTTTATATTTTCTTCAAAATTCTCCTTCAGTCTGTCCAAGTAGCCCTGAATTAGTGCTCTGTTGAGAATTGAGTTTTGACATAATAGAGCTTGGCAAACATGTTTTTCCAAATAAGATTAAAAAGATTAACTGAAGATTAAAAAGTTAAATTACTTGCCCGTTGGTCAAATACAGGACTTTTTATTCTTTTTTTTTTTTTTTTTTTTTTTTTTTTTTTTTGCGGTATGCGGGCCTCTCACTGTTGTGGCCTCTCCCGTTGCGGAGCACAGGCTCCGGATGCGCAGGCCCAGCGGCCATGGCTCATGGGCCCAGCCGCTCCGCGGCATATGGGATCCTCCCAGACCGGGGCACGAACCCGTATCCCCTGCATCGGCAGGCGGACTCTCAACCACTGCGCCACCAGGGAGGCCCAGGACTTTTTATTCTAATTTCAGTGTTTTTCATTGCTGAACAAGATTATTAAGAGAAAATTAGAAATGAGCATTAGTTAATACTGAATTATTTAACAGTTAATACAAGGACCAATGAATAAAATTCAGTCTTAACCTTTTACAACTTTCAGAGACCCATAAAGAGTGTGAAACTTAGAAGATAAAAGAAGAAAGGAAGGAGTCTTCCAATCTCGTGAAACAAATATGGAAAGGATTCCAATCCTTTGATTAATTGTGATTTCCAAAAAGAAATAAAGGTTGCTTAACCTTTCAAAAAATGGCACATGTTATAACAGTGCTTTTTTTCTTTTTTTTAAATTATAGTTGATTTACAGTATTAGCTTCCAGTGTTTAACATAGTGATTCAGTATTTTATACTCCATTAAAAGTTACAGTGGCTGTAATTCCCTGCGCTGTACAGTATATCCTTGTTGCTTATCTACTTTATACATGGTAGTTTATATCTCTTAATCCCATACCCCTATCTTGACCCTCCCCACTTCCATCTCCCCACTGGTGACTAGTGGTTTGTTTTCTATATCTATGAGTCTGTTTCTGTTTTGCTATAGACATTTTTTTGTTTGTTTTTTTTTGCGGCACGCGGACCTCTCACTGTTGTGGCCTCTCCCGTTGCGGAGCACAGGCTCCAGACGCGCAGGCTCAGTGGCCATGGCTCACAGGCCCAGCCGCTCCGCGGCACATGGGATCTTCCCGGACCGGGGCACGAACCCGCGTCCCCTGCATCGGCAGGCGGACTCTCAACCACTGCGCCACCAGGGAAGCCCTTTTTTTTTTTTCATCATTGTTTGTTTGCTCTTCAGTTCTTCTAGGTCCTTGTTAAACATTTCTTGTAGTTTCTCTATTCTATTTCCAAGATTTTGGATCGTCTTTACTGTCATTACTTTGAATTGTTTTTCAGGTAGACTGCCCATTTCCTCTTCATTTGTTTGGTCTGGTGGGTTTATACCTTGCTCTTTCATCTGCTGCATATTTCTCTGTCTTCTCATTTTGTTTAACTTACAGTATTTGGGGTCTCCTTTTCACAGGCTGCACGTTCGTAGTTCCCATTTTTTTTTAGTGTCTGCCCCCAGTAGGTGAAGTTGGTTCAGTGGCTTGTGTAGGCTTCCTGGTGGAGGGTAGTGGTGTCTGTGTTCTGGTGGGTGGGGCTGGATCTTGTCTTTCTGGTGGGTAGGGCCACGTCCGGTGGTGTGTTTAGGGTGTCTGTGAACTTAGTATGATTTTAGGCAGCCTCTCTGCTAATAATGGGTGGGGTTGTGTTCCTTTCTTGCTAGTTGATTGGCATGGGGCATCCAGCACTGGAGCTTGCTGGCCATTGGGTGGAGCTGCGTCTTACTGTTGCAATGGAGATCTCTGGGAGAGTTCTTGCCAATTGATATTATGTGGGGCTGGGAGGTCTCTGGTGGTCCAGTGTCCTGAAATCAGCTCTCCCACCTCAGAGGCTCAGGCCTGAACCAGGCCGGAGCACAAAGACCCAGTCAGCCACACAGCTCAGAAGAAAAGGGAGAATAAAAGAAAGAAAAAAATAATAATAGTAAATTTTTTTAATTATTAAAATAGAAAATAATAATGTTAAAAAAAGAAGAGAGCAACCAAACCAATAAATAAATCCACCAATGTTAACAAGCGCTAAAAACTATTGTAAGATAAACCTAAAAATCAGAAACAAATCAGTTGCAGACAGCAAACCCCAAGTCTACAGTTGCTTCCAAAGTCCACTGTC
Source organism: Mesoplodon mirus (assembly GCF_964341445.2). Taxonomy (NCBI): domain Eukaryota; kingdom Metazoa; phylum Chordata; class Mammalia; order Artiodactyla; family Ziphiidae; genus Mesoplodon; species Mesoplodon mirus. The sequence goes on along the minus strand of NC_138977.1, from coordinate 35,907,032 downwards.
TCAATTTTGGGATGACTCATTGTTTATTCAGGTATTCCACAGATGCAGGGTACATCAAGTTGATTGTGAGGATTTAATCTGCTGCTCCTGACACTGCACGGAGAAATTTCCCTTTCTCTTCTGTGTTCGCACAGCTCCTGGGGTTCACCTTTGGTTTTGGGCCAACCTCTGCATGTAGGTTGCCCTCAGGCATCTGTTCCCGCCCAGACAGGACAGGGTTAAAGCAGCGGCTGATTAGGGGGCTCTGGCTTACTCATGCCCAGGGGAGGGAGGGTATGGTAGTTATAATTGGAATGCTGGCCGAGCCTGCGGCAGCAGAAGCCAACATGGCATTGCAACAGCCTGAGGTGCACCGTGTGTTCTCCCAGCCAGCTTGTCCCTGGATCACAGGACCCTGGCCGTGGCATGTTGCACACTCTCCCAGGGTTGTGTGGATAGTGACCTGTGCTTGCACACAGGATTCTTGGTGGCTGCAGCAGCAGCGTTAATGTTTCATGCCTGTCTCTGGGATCTGAGCTGATAGCCATGGCCCATGCCCATCTCTGGAGCTTGTTTAGGCAGTGCTCTGCCTGCTTGTTTAGGCAGACAGGGAAGGAATCCCCTCCAGTCGCACACCCTGAAACAATGCTCTCTTGCCCTTTTGGCAGCTCCAGCCTTTTTCCCAGACTCCCTCCCGGCTAGCTGTGGCGCAGTAGCCCCCTTCAGGCTGTGTTCACACAGCCAACCCCAGTCCTCTCCCTGGAATCTGACCTCTGACGCCTGAGCCTCAGCTCCCAGCCGCCACCTGCTCTGGTGGGTGAGCAGACAAGCCTCTCAGGCTGGTGAGTGCTGGTCGGCACTGATCCTCTGTGTGGGAATCTCTCCGCTTTGCCCTCTGCACCCCTGTTGCTGCACTCTCCTCCATGGCTCCGAAGCTTCCCACCCCCATCTCCACCAGTGAAGGGGCTTCTAGTGTGTGGAAACTTTTCCTCCTTCACAGCTCCCTCCCAGAGGTGCAGGTCCCATCCCTATTCTTTTGTCTCTGTTTTTTCTTTTATCTTTTGCCCTACCCAGGTATGTGGGGTGTTTCTTGTCTTTTGGGCAGTCTCAGGTCTTCTGCCAGCATTCAGTAGGCGTTCTGTAGGAGTTGTTCCACATGTTGATGTATTTTTTATGTATTTGTGGGGAGGAAGGTGATCTCCATGTCTTACTCCACCGCCATCTTGAAAGTCCTCCTGATGTTGGCTAAAGGTTTATCAATTTTGCTTATCTTTCAAAAAACTAGCTCTTGGTTTCACTGATCTTTTCTGTTGTTTTTTTGGTCTCTATTTTTTTTTAAATTTCCTCTCTGATCTTTATTATTTCCTTCCTTCAGCTGACTTTGGGCTTTGTTCTTTTTCTCTCTCCTTTAGTTGGTAGGTTAGGTTGCTTATTTGATATTTTTCTTGTTCTTGAGGAAGGCCTGTATGACTATAAACTTCCCTCTTAGAACTGCTTTTGCAGGCTTCCCTGGTGGCATAGTGGTTGAGAGTCCGCCTGCCGATGCAGGGGACACGGATTCGTGCCCCGGTCCGGGAAGATCCCACATGCCGTGGAGTGGCTGGGCCTGTGAGCCATGGCCGCTGAGCCTGCGCGTCCGGAGCCTGTGCTCCGCAACGGGAGAGGCCACAACAGTGAAAGGCCCGCGTACCGCAAAAAAAAAAAAAAAAAAGAATTGCTTTTGCTACATCTCATAATTTTGGAGAATTGTGTTTCCATTTTCATTTGTCTTAAGGTATTTTCTGATTTCCTCTTTGATTTCTTCATTGACCCATTGGTTTTTTCAGTAGCATGTTGTTTAGTCTCCACATGTTTGTTCTTTTCCCATTTTTCTTTCTGTAATTTCTTTCTGTAATTGATTTCTAGTTTCATACCATTTTGGTAGGTCTAAGTGCTTGACATAATTTCTGTCGTCTTAAATTTGTTGGGACTTGTTTTGTTGAGACTTTATCTATCCTGGAGAATGTTCCATGTGTACTTGAAAAGCATATGTATTGTGCTTTGTTTTGGGATGGAATTTCCTGTAGATATCTGTTAAATCCAACTGGCCTGTTGTATCATGTAAGACTACTGTTGGCTTATTGATTTCCTGTCTGGCTGATCTGTCCATTGATGTCAGTGGGGTATTAAAGTCCTCCAGCCATCCATGGGGGCTCATGTCCACTTTGCAGGACCCCAGGACTAGAGCACCCAGTCTGCGGCTCTCACTGCTTACTCCCCAAAGCTGGTCTCTGCCCATGTATTTTCCCTTTTCCTCTGAGTCCCCTTCCAGGGGCACAGGTCCTGACCTGATCATTTTTGTTTCCTTCCTACCTGACTACATGTGAGTCTTTCTTACAGCCCTGGTTGTACAGGAGTCTTTCTGCCAGTTTCTAGTGAGAATTGTTCCACACATAGACTTATTTTGATGTATTCATTGGGGTGGGTGTGGGTTCCATGTCTTCTTATTCCACCATCGTGATCAACCCCTCTAATATTCCTCATTAAGAGAGTCAAAAAGTAAAAACATTTAAAAAATGTGTAGAACTTATGCAAGGCTTGTGTAAAATTGGTTTGCAGTTTTTCTTGTTTTATTATAATTCAGGATTACTGTACAATTGAAAAGTAACTTTTAGCTGGATTTGTCACCTTCCTTCCTGTTCAAACCACAAAATGGGGTCAAACACCAAACTCTTAACAAAAACAAAATGCAAAAAGCAAAAAAACTCATGTGAAAAAGCTTATTCTTGTGCAAAGTAACTTGTACGGACAGTTAAGTAAACTTTTTCCCCAATATTAGAACTGATTATTGTCTTTATGACCATTCTTAATTCCTAGTAATAAAATGTTGTAGTTTTTAGTCAGATGTCAGGGACCAATGTAACTTTAAATGCTAGTTTTTTTTTCACCTAACGTTTAATTAGAATACATACAAAGTTGAAAATTATAATAAAAAATAAAAGTCCAAAGTGCTCACAAAGGATTCAACAGATATGAGAGTTAACCAGAAACAAAAGACAGAGTCAAATAAATTGAGAACTGAAAGGAACTAAAAAGTTTATCTAAACCAAACCTTTCCATTCTATGAATGAGTTAAATGAGTCCCAGAAATGTTATATGGCTCATGTTCACTCAGCTAATTCATGCTAGCACAGAAATAAAACACCAAAATTTCCATTATGATCCTCCTTACCTACTGCCGGAGCAGTTAGTGTATTAAGTAATATAACAATGAAAAATACCTCTCTTTGTTTTTATACCAATGTGGTGTTACTGACCCATCATCCCCGAGTTTGAATTGGGTCTTTTTCCCTAGAGTGAGTGATGAATTTATCCAGAGCCTCCTCTACCTATATAGTCCAGTTCCTCTTAGAATCAGTGGCATGGAGCTGCCCGATAGTTGACAAGGGTCTAGATCTATAACCAAGAAAATGAATTTTTCTTGCAAAAAGATTGTTGACTCACTTAAATTGATTATATGACTCTGCCCTTATCAGAAACATGCTTTTACTAGGAAATTCAAATAGTTTACTCGTAGATGTATCTATCATTAGTATCCACAGTTATTCTAGTTGGGGACTGAATATGTCCACATGAACCTTGTGAGAGATGAGAAAGGCAACATTGGAACAACAATCTCAAGTGCAGAGAGGGTGCACATTTAATTTCTAAATTATACATTTATCAATTATTCTTAAGATATTTCCCAGGTAAACATTATAGGGAATGACACCAGCATGTATTAATTAAAGAAATGGAAATTTCTATTTGAGCCTCTTTTACACGTTAAAATATCTGCAGAATTTGCTGTGGTCATAAAGTATATTAGTGGGAAAAGAAAATTCTTTTAAAGATGTAAAAATATGTATTCCTTGAATATTAATGCTTGTTTCCATACAGTAATTAAAATAACTCAGAGGGCTTCCCTGGTGGCGCAGTGGTTGAGAGTCCGCCTGCCCATGCAGGGGACGCGGGTTCTTGCCCCGGTCCGGGAGGATCCCACATGCCATGGAGTGGTTGGGCCTATGAGCCATGGCCGCTGAGCCTGCGCGTCCGGAGCCTGTGCTCTGCAACGGGAGAGGCCACAACAGTGAGAGGCCCGCTTACCGCAAAAAAAAAAAACCTCAGAAATGTCTTGGTACTTGAAATATCTAGCTCCTCACTTTCAATGATTCATAAATTCTACTTAATTCTCATTGAATTCTATAACTTTAAATTTAGTTGGGTTCTTATGTACTATATACCCTCAGATACTTCCTTCTCTTTTATTTTTAGCCAATGGAAAAGTATTTTGAACATCTATATGAATATAATACCAGATAAATAGAAACTCAGCATGTGCACAGTAGTGTCTAGTAACATGTAGGTCTACACCAACATCCTTTCTTCCTCTATCCCCACATTAATAAGTCACTTTATATCATGGCGGCAGAAGAGAGGGTTCCCTATTAAAAAGAGTAGGTTAGCAAAGCTTCCCTTTCCCAAATAATATTCAGCTCCACCCAACTCAAACCTTTTACTCCAGCCAAGCTGATCTGTGACGTTTTTGCAGAGCCTTTTCTGCCTTTTTTCCATCTCAGCTTTTGTTAATGCCTTACTTGTTATGTATAACCATCTCCCTAATCCACTTATTAAAACTCTACCTCATGTCCTTGAAGTCTTCTTTATTTCTGGCAAGAAGAAACCTTTCCTCTCTTACAGCTGACTCATGCCTTCATAATACAACTATTTCTCTGAGTTCTTAACATTCTATTTATCAATCAGACTAAATCTTTGCTCTTCTAGCCTGATCTGATTGCGCTTACATTTATTATGCTAGCAGCTTTCATATTATCTCTTTTTATTTTCCCCAATCGCCTAATGTGAGACTTTCACAGGAAAATTATTCAGCAAACATCTGAAAGGTGAAAGTATAATTGAATGAATTAATATTCATATCTCACTGATGAGTCCTTGAAAACAGAGAGCCTAATCTATTACTTCTAGTTAGAGAAATAAATAACATAAAAACATTGCACATTTTGTGTGTGTGGGTCTATACACATATTCCAATATTGTTTACCTGGGAAATGTTTTAATATACTTATACACACATTTATTAGCCAAATAAATAACCAATCTTGTTAGTACATATGTTGGAAATGAAAATAAAGAAATGAAATGGCATTTTTATTCTTTGAATCAATACCTTTGACTTGTAACAGATACTCCTTAGGAACATTCAGAATATTGATCACTTTTATAATTGAAGGCAGAAACACTCTGTCTAAAACAAACGGACTCTGTCTTCAGAATGGTGATAAAAGTTTACATTTAATACCTAACATGACCTCATCCCTTATTTGTTTTATTTTATGGGTTCATTCTGTTGTATTTTTTCTTTGGTTCTAGCTGAAAATTAGACCTAATTGTCTATTTTAGGCTAAAAGTATCTTGGATACCTAGATAATATTAAGTTAGGCAATAACTAATTCATGAACTTTATGCTTGTTTGTATAAACCAAATATATAAGGCTCTTCACACCATTGTCCAGTGATCTTTTTTTTTGGAATCTCATTAATTAATTAGAAATGCTGAACTACTACCGCTCCTATTGATTATAACTAAGTTTATAACTAAGTTTTGGTCAAAAAGAAACGAGAATAGGGACGTGTATACTACAGGGAGCTAGTAAACTTGCACTAGTACTTGGTGTTTAAGGGACAAGATTAATTGACTCCAGAGAGCAAATGGTTGTTATTGTTTTCTGAGATTAATGGAGTTTATTTCTAGAATATGAAGTATCACATTTTCATCATTTAAATATGTTGTGTAACAGTTACTATTTATAACATATTAATACAATTTTAAATCCATGGGTAGTCATATGTTGGCAGATAATCTCTAGTTTTCAAAAAGCTTCAATATGCTTAAGAACTATGTAGAGGTGAATTTGCAGATTTAGTTTAAACAAATAACTTTCTGAGTGTGTTGAACTCATTTACCACCACCTCACATACAGACCAGTGTAAACTATTAAATTACAGGTGATGTTAAGAAGTGTATTAATTTACTAGAGCTGCCATAACAAGATCCCACAGATTGGGTGCCTTAAACAACATAAATTTATGTTCTCACAGTTCTGGAGGCTAGAAGTCTGAGATCAAGGTGTCAACAGCATTGATTTCTTCTGAGACCCCTCTCCTTGGTTTTGTCGGTGGAGCTATTCCTCTTTCTTCACATAGTCTTCCCTCTGTGCACACACACGTCTGTATCCAAATTCCCTCTTATAAGGATATCAGTCATATTGGATTAGGCCACCCTAAAGACCTCATTTTAACTTATCTTTTTAAAAACCTATCTCCAAATATGGTTAACTTCTGAGGTACTAGGAGTTAGGGTTTCAACATATTTATTTGGAGGAAAGGGAGGAGCAACACATTTCAGCCCATAAGAAGAAGTGTGTGTATGTGTGTGTGTTTTCACATGCTCTAATTATTAAGTAAATGAACTAATTTTATTAAGATGACAATTAAGTGGTATATTTATTGGTTTAATTTACGAGATATTTGTGAATGATCAGCTTACTTTAAAAAAAAAACCCAAGTAGAAATAAGAAAAAGTAAATTTTAGTTCTGATACCAACATTCACTCAATGTATTTAGCTAGCATTTATCAAATACTTAAGGCATTTTGCTGGCCAGTGATACTAGCTGATAATGTTGAGCAAGTCATGAACTATTAGTCCTCATCTGCAAAACAATGATTAGAAATCTCTTTGCTTACCTCGTGAGATTGTTCCACAAATAAAATAAGAAACGGAAGTCCTTTGAGAATGTGCCAGCCAAGTCATTATTAATGGGATTTAAAAGAATAAATCCTGTTTCTTCGTGTTGCTCTTTTACCCTAGAACTTACATGAATGTTTTACACATTATAAGTAGAAATGCCAACCACTTATTAGTGGGAAATTCTTTTTTTTTTTTTTTTTTTTTTTTTTTTGCGGTACGCGGGCCTCTCACTGCTGTGGCCTCTCCCGTTGCGGAGCACAGGCTCCGGACGCGCAGCCTCAGTGGCCATGGCTCACGGGCCCAGCCGCTCCGCGGCATGTGGGATCTTCCCGGACCGGGGCATGAACCTGTGTCTCCTGCATCGGCAGGCGGACTCTCAACCACTGCGCCACCAGGGAAGCCCGGGAAATTCTTAACATATTGAGCAGTATCAAATTCAGGAAGTCACCTGTCATATAACAGAAAGACATGAAGTCTGACAACCTAAGTTGAAGGTTCACCTCTTGCCTGTACTAGCTGAGTAAACCTGCTCAAATCATTTCACCTCTTGAGATCTATTTATGCATTTGTAACTGAAATATATCAATACATATTTCACAGGGAACCATGTATAAGGAATAAATGTGATAGCATAATCATTTGGTAAACTATAACTCACTATCAACATAGAAGATAATGGCATATTATTTAAAATATGATTTTAAAGTGACCGAGCAATCTGTTGGTGAGCTTTATTTAAATCAAAACAAGCGGTCTAATGCCCAAGCATGTTATGTTTATTTTATCTTAAAATTATGCATTTCCAATAGATGTGCTGCACAAAAGATGGAGCATAATATCTTCACCAGAAAGGGAGATCACCCTGGTTAACCTGAAAAAAGATACGAAGTATGGCTTAGGTAAGTCACTGAGATTCTTAAAGGTCTGTGAAATTCAAAGAGAAAAAGTCAGTTGCATAGCATTGGCATTGAGGCCCCAGCCCACTTCTGCCTACCTGCATCCCCTTTACCCAACCTGCCCAGTCAGGAAATGTCAAAGATGAAATGCTTACAAGCAATATTTCCACCAAATTTAAGTCCCAGCTCACATGTGTTACCTATTAAATCATATTTGATATGAGACTCTACACTTCTATGTGTCACGCAGGCTAATCATTAGTCCTTGAAAGCACCAGTATCATGAAGATCCTTTTATTTTTATTTCTACTTATTTTTTATTGAGATATAGTTGATTTATAATATAAGTTTCAGGTGTACAACATAGTGATTCACAATTTTTAAAGGTTATACTCCATTTATAGTTATAAAATATTGGCTATACTTCTGTGCTATATAATATATTCTTGTAGCTTATTTATTTTATACATAGTAGTTTGTACCTCTTAATCCCCTACCCCTATCTTGCCTCTCCCCATGAAGATCTTTTTAAAATGTGCTATTTCACAGGATTTCAAATTATTGGTGGAGAAAAAATGGGAAGACTGGATCTAGGTATATTTATTAGTTCAATTACCCCTGGAGGACCAGCTGACTTGGATGGATGCTTAAAGCCAGGTATTTATTTTTAGGTAATTTAGGTAATTTCCTAAGTACTTAACTGACAGGCATGAATTTGCACAGATGGCAAAAGTAGAACTTGGGCAAAACAAAAATAATGAGGGGCAGGTAGCATTTCTAAGATATAGCATGAATTTCTCTTTGATATAGAAAATACTGGACTGTCTATTTTTACAGGAGACCGTTTGATATCTGTGAATAGTGTGAGTCTGGAGGGGGTCAGCCACCATGCTGCAATTGAAATTCTGCAAAATGCACCTGAAGACGTGACACTTGTTATCTCTCAGCCAAAAGAAAAGATATCCAAAGGTAATGTTGTGAATGTCTCTTAGCTGTGTGTTCTGTTTCACTTTCCACAAAAATTTCAATACGTGGAACATTAAATTAGATTTAAATTTATTTCCTTTCTGGAAATTTAATATGTGTAGTTCTGATTGCTTTAATTTTATGCATCAGTATAACTTTTTCATTCATCACTTCTAAGATTTTCTGTCTTATTCCTCTTTAGTAATACATGCATAAAAATGGATTTGTTGGCAAAATCAATATCACTTAATTAAATTCTGAGTACTCGGTGTGTTCCATCACTTCTTAGGCCAAATCAGAAATTAAATTCTTAATCATTGCCTAATTAATATAGTTATATAACAGTTACCTATGAAGTCCTGTCGTGAACCCGATTATAAAAGGAAAAGGATACCAGCACACCAGAAATGTAGAAGCAAGACCGTATCGTTTTGTCTCATAATCCCTGCCATTAGCATGTTGTGACAAAAAAGGCACTTGACAGTGATCAGATGACTTGAGTTCAAGCCATACCTGAGCCACTTATTAGCTGTGTGACTTAAATCCTCTTGAGCTATGGTTGTTTTTCTTTCTTTAAAGCGGATACAGTGACCTGGCCCTGCCTTGTCTGTCTTGCACAGAGTTGTCACGAGGATCAAGTGGTGGGGCAGTGTTAGAAAGCAGCACGCACAGCACGTGGAGTGAGCAGTGGGAAGGTCTCTGAGTCCGGGGCAGATTCTCTCTCACTGCTTAACACTGTATATACTTCTTACTGACTTTTAGGAATTCTTTGTATATTATTTAAGTTTTCCTTGATTTTGCTTGCCATGTAAGACTTTTCATTTCTAATAAACTTGCATCTGTAATTCTTTTACGCATGTCACCTGTGGATTGTGTCTTAGGAAAGCTTTCGTAAGTGGCTTTTTGAAAGAACTATGTATGTAAGGAATTTGGAGTTGCCTTCCTTGATAATTACTTGGAGTCCAAAAAATGCAGTCTGATAGGACAATATAAAACAAGTAAATATATAACCATTAAATAAGGATCAAGGATTTTTGGAGATTCAAGTTACCTCTAGTTAGGGAATTGAGAAAGTCTTCACAGGGGAGACTCACTAGAAATAGGTCTTGGAGAATGGAAATGAGGAGTTTAGGCAAAGGGGGTCCACATTTGCATAGAAGCTGCGGAAAGAAAGACCCAAAGAGGAAGCAAAGGAAACAGAAAGCATCTGCTACATTTGCTGAGTCCTTGTCATGTTTCCAAGCCCTGGCTCAGGTGTTGTACATGTGTTATCCTGTGTAAAATCCTCCCAACAATCACCAGGGAACATTGTGCATGTATGTAAGCACAAACATGTGTCACTAACCTGTTATCCTCATTGACGGATTTTGACTTTGACTTTTCAGTGCCTTCTACTCCTGTGCACATTGGCATTGGCATGAAAAACTACATGAAGAAAGCTTCCTGCGTTCAAGACAGTGCTGTAAATTCTTCTGAGGATCACGGCTGCCCACGTGGCACCCCAAGGCACATCGCAGATAGCTCATTTGGGCTGTCTGGGGGCCTGCGGGAGGGAAGCCTGAGTTCTCAAGATTCCAGGACTGAGAGTGCCAGCTTGTCCCAGAGCCAGGTCAATGGTTTCTTTGTCAGCCATGTAGGTGACCAAAGCTGGCAGGAATCACAGCACGGCAGCCCTTCCCCATCTGTGATATCCAAAGCCACTGAGAAAAAGGGGACTTCTATTGACAGTAACCAAAACAAAGCTAAAAAAGCAGGCATGTATGATGCAACAGATTACTCTGACCATGGAGAATCAGACATGGATGAAGCCACTTATTCCAGCAGTCGGGATCATCAAACACCAAAAAAGGCATTGTTGAATTTGAATCTTTGTTTTTTTCACTTAACAAAGCAAACAACAGCAAATATATTATAGAGCACAGTAATCTACTATAAACTGAGTACATTGCTCTGGAAAGGAGAAATAGTTTATATATTATGCTACTAACTGCTACTGCATTTGATGCTAACTTTCAGAGAAATTAGCAGCTTTGAATACTAACTCCAAAATGGCTGTCATTCTGGGAACTTGCTACGTGATTACACAAAGGAATGAATAATCAGATTATGACTGTTTTCTATAAATTGTTTATCTCTTGATATTTATATTAATAAGAGAATTTAATATCTGAAAAAATTGTTCCTAAATAGTTCATATAATGGACAGTTGACTTTACTACTGATAGCCTAATTTATTCTGAAGTTCTGAATGTATGATAATAATAGCAACAAAATAGAACATTGTTCATTTCCTAGAAATTTTAGAAATGATATTAATTTATACTCATATTCACAAGCGGGTTCAGCAAAGAACCTTAAGCCCTTTGTTCATTGAAAAACATTCCTCGTAAGAGAGTTATGTCCTTATAAACTGGGCTTAGCTGTTGTGTCTGTGTTCATAGCAGATTTGTAAACATTAGCAAAATAAACATGAGGCCTCCTCATCTTAAAGGCCCAAGTTAAAAGCTACTGCTTGATATGTATTGTTTTTTAAATGAAATGGAAATACTTTCTAAATTTGAGTGTATAAAAAGCATTGGATAAGGATTATGTAAAAGCCAGGTTTGAATTGGGTTCTGGCTTCCCTCTGCCATATCTGTTTGACCTGAAGAAAGCCCTTTAATCTCTAGACCTCAATTTCCTCAACCATAAACTATGAAGGCATTGGATTAGTTGATCCCTAAGATCTCTTCCAAACTTCATGATCTTCAGATCTACTCTGTCCCTTAATGTCTTACTTTTTCTTAATTTTTTTAAAAAAACACATATCGATCTTCCATTCAGTTTGACTCTAACAAGAAATCCTTTTGTTTGTTTTTCTTTGTTAAGGAATCTTCCTCCTCAATGAATACATCCAACAAAATGAATTTTAAAACTTTTCCTTCATCACCTCCTAAACCTGGAGATACCTTTGAGGTTGAACTGGCTAAAAATGAAAACAGCTTGGGGATAAGTGTCACGGTACTGTTTGACAAGGTTTTCAAATGTTTTCTCTTCTCCATTTCCAGCAGCCTACTGTATGTCAATTTATTAATTGAATTATTTTGCTTCAAAAGGGAAACTTGTCAAATATTTCCAAAATTAAAAATTGAATTATATCTTAAGACTTCTTTTAAAAAACTTGAGTGTGCTACTCACTTTTTCCTGTGGTTTAAAAGAAATTAGACAAATGCTGTTTTCCCCCATAGATCTCATACTTGCTTAATCTGAATACAAGACTTGAAAAATATAAAATTATGTTCTGTTTGTTAATAAGTAACATACTTATTAACAAATAAGTATGTTTTGTATACATTTGACATCTTCTGCATTAGCATGGAATAATACATTTTAACCTACATTATAAATAAGTAAAGTCTAATAAATATTTATATGGCCTTTCGCTTCATAATACATCTTAAAATGTAAATATGATTAGTATCTTAATATTGGAAGTTCCCAAGAATATATGTAGTACTTTTAAAGTAGTTAAAATATGAGCATAGGCTATTTGATGAAATTACTTTAGAATTCTATTAATGAATACACTGTACCCTAAGTGTAACATTATCATTTATGACATTTAAAGGATATTGTTAGTCATGAAAAGCCATTTAGAAGTAAGGTAGAAATAGCACTCTTAACATATAGAGATCAAAAAGCAAACCTACTTTTCTTTCAGTTTTAATAATACCGTAACCCTTTCCCCCTTGTTCTTAACTTCTTTGGAATTTTATTATCTTCCTATTGTGAAGGGAAATAAAAGCTGAATATCCACAAGAGATGGAGAATCTACCCATTAGATCTCATCTACACTGTAACAAAACTTCTATACCAACATCTTTTAAAATGAAAAGAAAATTTTCCCTTGACTCATGAGATTTGCTTTCAGATTAGCAAATATGATCTGAAGTATATTATTCCATATGCTGTTTTTTCTGACAGTTATATTCTCACACTAATTTTGCATGGATGGATTTTTGCTTGCTGCTTGTGCGTAATGCATGGTATAGACTTATAAAAGGAAGAGCAACTCCTCATACAGTCAAGACCTGGCATGTTGTTATTTTCTGAATAAAGAATTTTTCTAAAAAAGTAACTGCTTTAACATTTGGAAAACTTACTAGAAATATTCTTGGGTATTGAAGTAATTGCATGTGCTGATGTGATGCTGCTGCTTTGGCTGATGAATTGAATGCTTTCTATGTCTCAGATTTGAAAGATAGAGTGGGAAATTTTTCATATTACAAAATGCTATTTTATTTGCCTTTGTCTGCTTAGGGAGGTGTGAATACCAGTGTCAGACATGGTGGCATTTATGTGAAAGCTGTTATTCCCAAGGGAGCAGCAGAGTCTGATGGCAGAATTCACAAAGGTAGAGTGTTTATGTGTATGGGAATTACATATAGGATTATCACTTCAACAAATGAAGAAGAAATTGGAAAGTTGATACAGACGTTCAAATTATTCATAATATGAAATAAGAACATATCAATTATTTTAAGACTATGGCATTAAAAAATTCCTTGATATAATTCAAAAAAAATTTTTTTTGGAGTATAATTCCTTTACAATGTTGTGTTAGTTTCTGCTGTAGAACAAAGTGAATTAGCTACATGTATACATATATCCCCTCCCTCTTGAGCCTCCCTCCCACCACCAACCCCCACCCCCACACGTATCCCACCCCTCTAGGTCATCACAGAGCACTGAGCTGAGCTCCCTGTGCTATACGGAGCTGTAGCAGCAGCTTCCCACTAGCTATCTGTTTTACACATGGTAGTGTATATATGTCAGTGCTACTCTCTCAATTCGTCCCACCCTCCCCTGCCCGCGCTGTGTCCACAAGTCCGTTCTCTACATCTGCGTCTCTTTTCCTGCCTTGCAAATAGGTTCATCAGTACCATTTTTCTAGATTCCATATATATGTGTTAATATATGATATTTGTTTTTCTCTTTCTGACTTACTTCACTCTGTATGACAGACTGACTCTAGGTCCATCCACATCACTACAAATCACCCAGTTTCGTTCCTTTTTATGGCTGAGTAATATTCCATTGGATATATGTACCACATCTTCTTTATCCATTCATCTGTCGATGGACATTTAGCTTGCTTCCATGTCCTGGCTATTGTAAATAGTGCTGCAGTGAACATTGGGTACATGTATCTTTTTGAATTATGTTTTTCTCAGGGTATGTGCCCAGTAATGGGATTGCTGGGTCATATAGTAGTTCTATTTTTAGTTTTTGTTTTTTGTTGGGTTTTTTTTTAACACCTTTATAGGAGTATAATTGCTTTACAGTGGTGTGTTAGTTTTTGCTTTATAACAAAGTGAATCAGTTATACGTATACATATATCCCCATATCCCCTCCCTCTTGCATCTCCCTCCCACTCTCCCTATCCCACCCCTCTAGATGGTCACAAAGCACCGAGCTGATCTCCCTGTGCTATGTGGCTGCTTCCCACTAGCTATCTGTTTTACATTTGGTAGTGTATATGTGTCCATGCCGCTCTCTCACTTCGTCCCAGCTTACCCTTCTCCCTCCCCGTGTCCTCAAGTCCATTCTCTACGTCTGCGTCTTTATTCCTGTCCAGCCCCTAGGTTCTTCACAACCTTTTTTTTTTTTTAGATTCCATATATAGGTCCATCCACCTCACTACTAATAACTCAATTTTGTTTCTTTTTATAGCTGAGTAATATTTCACTGTATATATGTGCCACATCTTCTTTACCCCTTCATCTGTTGATGGACACTTAGGTTGCTTCCATGTCCTGGCTATTGTAAATAGAGCTGCAGTGAACATTGTGGTACATGACTTTTTGAATTATGGTTTTCTCAGGGTATATGCCCAGTAGTGGGATTGCTGGGTCGTATGGTAGTTCTATTTTTGTTTTTTAAGGAATCTCCATACTGTTCTCCAAAGCAGCTGTACCAATGACATTCTCACCAACAGTACAAGAGGGTTCCCCTTTCTCCACACCCTCTCCAGCATTTATTGCTTGTAGATTTTTTTGTTGATGGCTATTCTGACCATTGTAAGGTGATACCTCATTGTGGTTTTGATTTTCATTTCTCTAATAATTAGTGATGTTGAGCATCTTTTCATGTGTTTGTTGGCAATCTGTGTGTCTTCTTTGGAGAAATGTCTGTTTAGGTCTTCCGCCCATTTTTGGATTGGGTTGTTTGTTTTTTTGATGTTGAGCTGCATAAGCTGCTTGTATATTTTGGAGATTAATCCTTTGTCAGTTGCTTTGTTTGCAAATATTTTCTCCCATTCTGAGGGTTGTCTTTTGGTCTTGTTTATGGTTTCCTTTGCTGTGGAAAAGCTTTTAAGTTTAATTAGGTCCCATTTATTTATTTTTGTTTTTATTTTTGTTACTCTAGGAGGTGGGCCAAAAACTCTTATTTTAAGCTTATTCTCTCATATCAGAAAATATCTTGACAGTGTTTTAGTTCATGTTTTGTATTGATACTTTCTAAGAAGCAAATTGCCAGAGATTGCAAAAGGGATAGTGCCCTTGCAAAAACACTGACATCTGCATTTCTAATAAGAACTAACTAGGTTTGTTCTCCCCAGTCTCTCTACATTTGTAGTTCAGTTTATCTTTTTTCCCTAATTTAAACTGATTTTATAATATATACAATATCCTGTTCTAAAATGATTAGCCATAGAATTGAGAAAGGAATTAAGTACATGTTAAAGAAACTCTGTGACACAGTTTTGTCCAGAATTTGTCTGAGTCTCTCCTCAAGCAATTAGTACAAAACGAGACCATATGGTATTAAATAACATGTAGAATCTTTATTTTATGATTTGCTTCTTTCAACATTACTGCCTAATTTGTAGGTGATCGTGTCCTAGCTGTCAATGGAGTTAGTCTGGAAGGAGCTACTCATAAGCAAGCTGTGGAGACACTGAGAAATACAGGACAGGTAATAGATCATTATACCAACCTTTTCTAGATACCATAAAACATAATAATGTGTGAATAATACCAATTTCACTGAGATCTCCAAATTTATTAGTCAAGAAACAAAGCCTTATTCGTGTAAACATGCTTGTATTTTTCCCTCCAAACTGGGAAGCAAGTATTATGATGAGGATTTTTATTTAGGAAGCTGGCTTTCTCTATCACATTTAGCCCTTATATTACCAGAGATCTGACAGGAGGAAGGAGGCAGATTGCATTAAAATTTTTTTCATAAACATCTACAAATACCTAGCGATTTTCACTTCTAGTTATTTCAGCCCAGAGGCTAAATTCACATTGGTCTAATACATTTTGAGTCAGGGAGTTTACCAAATTACTTATAAAGATCTTTATATTATTAGGTTAGTGGTGATTTTACTTTAATACCTGAATTTTCTATAACATGTTTATATTATTTTTATAATAGAATTTTTTTCTTTCTAATAGTTTATCTTTTTATACAGTTTTCAAAACCTTGATTTTGAAACTTTCAGTCCCTTGCTTTTTCCCTCTATTTTTTTCTCCCTCTACTTGTATTTTGGTAGACCAGGTAGTTACTTTAAATCATTTTATACCATCAACTATACAAAGTCCTGAAAACTTACCTACTTTCTTATAAAACTTTCTTCTTAGTTAATGAAGTACTGTTCTATTTGTCCAGGTGGTTCATCTGTTGTTAGAAAAGGGACAGTCTCCAGCATCCAAAGAACATGTCCCTGTAACCCCACAGTGTACCCTCTCAGATCCAGATGCCCAAGGTCAAGCCCCAGAAAAAATGATGAAGAAAATGACTCACGTCAAAGACTACAGCTTTGTTACTGAAGGTCAGACCTTGGGAGACTGTCACCTCACATTAAACTTATTCCTGGATTATTTAAAATGTGATTTTTACATGTTGGATCACAATTCATACCTGGGTCTCTTTATTCTTGTCAAGTGTAAATAATAATCTGATGCAGCACTATACTAAATTAAAAAAAAAACGAAACAGACACGTTTATAGCTGTTGAAGTCTGAAAGGCTTTGGATAATGAAATCATGCACGAAGCAAATTATGGTCATTTAATAGTGCCTTAAATAGTTGTCAAATTCAAAATAAAATTTGTACAGGAAAAAGATAAATATAAATAATTGCTGAGAATGGCTTCAAACCCATATGAAACCTTGACTCTTACATTTTTTATATTTCTGTTTAATTGTATGGACTTGTGAAGCTAAGCCTGGGCAGAAATTCACTAACAGTTCCCAGATACTAGTTTTTCTTACAAAATTTTCCAGCCTTTGGACATACCACTAATTGGAAGTAAAATAAGGAAATTAAGGCTGATGTGGTAGTGAGTTTTTCATAAGGCTAAATGTGTTCATAGTACAGAAGTGCCCTCTGAGTCCATCTATGTTCCTTTTGAGGTTCTAAATGTCCTTTACTTTCTAAATGGTGGTGGTGGTATATAGTCATTGTTTTGTCTTTATTTTAAATTTTTCTTTGATTATACAAATGTTAGCAACTCTGAATTATTCTCCAAAATAAAAGGAAAATATTATCCCAATCTATATTATTTTTCCTGATTATGAAAATACAATTAGTGTATCCACTTAATCTCACTGCTTTACGTTCTTTATTTCTTCCATTACTCTTTCTCTAAATATGTTTTTCATGCTTTCCGGGTTATTGTTCTTTTAATTTCTTTTGTTGATGAGAACTTTATCACAATGCTTTGCAGTTTTCTGGATTAAATTGTGCCTCACCTAAATATTAGAAGGTCACCTCACTTGCCCTTAACCCTTCTCTATCATCTGTTTTGCTCTTCTTACCATCTCTTTCCCATTGTATACCTGAATTTCTCTTATTCTTCTCCTTTCTTGTTTTTCTCCCTCTTTTTCTCTGTCATTGTACAGTTTTATAAAACATATGGAATTAAAACATCATTTCATTTTCAGAACCCTTATTTCAGAACCCACTTTTCTGTTCAAACAGCATATTAGTTCATGCAGCTTAAGTTTTCTTAATAATAGAGAGTGTGAAATAGGATTTAAATATAGAATAAGCATACAATAATTGCATATAAAGCTGTAAATATGGTGGAAATGGGCTTTTTAAAATGTATCAAAAGTATATATGTTTATATGTTCATATGTATACACAGCCTGTTAAGAATATTTACTTTCTTTATATTTTTTTTTCTCCAGAGAATACATTTGAGGTGAAATTGTTTAAAAATAGCTCAGGCCTAGGGTTCAGTTTTTCTCGAGAAGATAATCTTATACCCGAGCAAATGAACATCAGCATAGTAAGGGTTAAAAAGCTCTTTCCGGGACAGCCAGCAGCAGAAAGTGGACAAATTGATGTGGGAGATGTTATCTTGAAAGTGAATGGAGCCTCTTTGAAAGGACTGTCTCAGCAGGTGAGCCCCCAGCATGTGGAGTGCAGCATTTTTAATGAGTTGTATTGGCTTTTCAGAATGATTTCATAATGCTGGTTTAACTGTATCTTCATTTCTCACTCACGGTACCCACAGGAAGTCATATCCACTCTCAGGGGAACATCTCCAGAAGTATCCTTGCTTCTCTGTAGACCACCACCTGGTGTGCTACCAGAAATCGACCCTGCTCCTTTGGTGAGACTTAGGAAAAGTAATTTCTATATTTACAGAGTATCAATTGAATGATTAATTCAGTTGTAGTGGTTTCATCATAGTTTGATCTCCTGGGTTTCATCCTAGTTACTTCTTTAGCTACGAGTATTATCTTGTGTGGGTCACATAATCTCTGAATGTAATCTATGTTTGTAATATAAAGTAATTTAGTTCACTTTCTCTTCTCTCTCTTCCAATTCTAAGATTCTAGGATTCTAGGATTTTAGGGATTTATTTCCCAAACATAAATAGAAAAAGACATAAAACACTGGTTATAAAAACCTTTTGTCCATTTCTTCATTGAACCAAATTTGGAAATGTAATCCTCATTCTGAGCTAGTTTAGATGAAAATGAGAATTATTTAAGATTTTTTGCCTTAACTTTTAATACTAGAAATCACATAGTAGGCAGTATATTTGTCCATTTCCTTTCTTATGTTAAGGAATAGCTAAAGGATCCAAAATCTATTTTGATGGTTATTTATACATTGCATACTGATAGGTGAGAATCCATACATAGATGGATAATAATCTAATTGAAAGACAGCCTCTGGCCTGTCTACTTAAAATAGTGCTCCGTTACCAATGAACATGATCCCTGTGTATGAAAGGCAGGAGTGTCTGGCCCCAGAAACTTTAACCCTTATATCCAGGAGAAAGAGGGAGTATTATAAGGACATTAACAGGAAAGCAACATTTCTGTAAAGTGCATTATAAATAGCATTTTAAGAGACTACATTGATTTTGGGAACCAGATAGGAAGAACTGAGTGGAAATTTCTTGAGTATGTAAATTGATACAATCTTTCTGGAAAGCAATCTGGAAGTATTTAACAAGGCCTTTAAAAACATCTTACATGCTGAATAGAGAAAATTCTATTTCTGTTACAGGAAATTACAAGGAAATAATGAGAAACTCAGGTGAAAATCTACATACAAAGAAGTTCTAGATTTCTATTTATAGTGAAAAGCTAGAAACAACTCTGTATGCAATAAAAGAATTCTGAAATAAATTAAAGCTATAGCCATCTGTAAGATTATTATACCGTTTATGCAGTTGTTTTCAAAGCATATTTAAGGATCTCAGAAGATACTCACGGTAGAAACCTAAATTTTGAAAGCAGAGTCCAAAGTGTGATATTAATATATATACTGTAACTCTAATTATGAATGAAAGTATAAGTTGTACAATATTAACAGCTGTTACTTTTATATATGATTTTTTCTCTAATGAGCATAAATTACTTTTGTTATCAAAAAATGAATTGAATATTTTAATAGGAAATGCTTATGTTTAACAAGTTCATTTTCAACCAAATGAAAATATAAGTTAATATAAGTTGTCACACTATGATCTCTTTAAATGTGTCCATTACAGACCCCACTGCAGTCTCCAGCACAAGTACCTCCAAACAACAGTAAAGACCCTCTTCAGACAGCATGTGTGGAGCAAGGCACCAGCTCAGATGAAAATGAAATGTCTGACAAAAGCAAGAAACCATGCACATCCCCATCCAGGAGAGACAGTTATAGTGACAGTAGTGGGAGTGGAGAAGATGACTTAGTGAAAGCTCCAGCAAAGACACCAAATATGAGCTGGAGTTCAGCTTTGCATCAGACTCTAAGCAACATGGTGTCACAGGCACAAAGTCAACACGACGCACTCAAGAGTCAAGGAAATACCATTTGTACCATGTTTTACTATCCTCAGAAAACACCTAATAAACCAGAACTTGAGGACAGGTATTGTCAATATTATGTGTAGCCCACAAAGCAGCTGGTTGGTTTTAGTAACAAGAGCAGCCACCTCCTTTTCTCTAAGAATGAAATGTGTCTATCTGTGAACCTCACAATCGTTAGGCAGAAGGTGACTCTATTGGATATCTAGCTATTGTGTCTGACAGTTTTAGTTAGCACACTCTCTACCCATTTGACCCGAGCCTTGCTGCTCTTTTGAGCATATTTACTAGTAATTAAGAAAGTTTTTTGTATTTCACCATCATTCCTATTACTTATCAGAGGGAGAACAGACCTATTTCGATAGTGATGGGGTAGAAGAGTAAGGAGTAGACATATAAAGGGAAGCGGTAGGGAGGAAGTGGGTAGAGAGTTTGCAAAAGGTAGGACATAAAAGAGTACCGAAGGGGGGGCCAGAAGAAATGATCGAAAGCATAGAGGAATACAAAGGGAAAGACTACATCTATACCTGTGAGAGGTATTCAGACATTTTATGGTTTAGCTGCAACTTTGGGTATATTCAGGTCCGACTATCTATATGTTCAAGTTTTTTTTGTTTTTTTTTTCCTATTGTATCATCCAAAATAACTACAAGAATAAGACTTACTCTTTTCTTATTTCTTCCTTTTTCTTATGTTGAAACACACATTAGGCTTCTGATAACATTAGCCTCAGCCTTGAATTAACAACTAGGAGTCAAAAGTATACCTATTTAGGGCTTCCCTGGTGGCGCAGTGGTTGAGAGTCTGCCTGCCGATGCAGGGGACACGGGTTCGTGCCCCGGTCCAGAAGGATCCCACATGCCGCGGAGCAGCTGGGCCCATGAGCCATGGCCGCTGAGCCTGCGCATCCGGAGCCTGTGCTCCGCAACGGGAGAGGCCACAACAGTGAGAGGCCCGCGTACCACAAAAAAAAAAAAAAAAAAAAGTATACCTATTTAACTTCTCTTACTGATTTATGCAGCTTAAAGAGGTAGACAGAGAATAAGAATCAGTAATGTTAGCATAGAACAGATGTGAAATAAATTCATAGTCCAGAATCAGACAAAAAGTAACTTAGGATCTCAATAAAAAGCAAACATAAATATTTGTTGAGCATTTTCTGTTTTTGGCACAAACTTACTATATTGACATTGCAATGTGTTTGAAAATAGTCTTACTTTGTCTCTGTAGTAATCCTTCCCCTCGACCACCGGATGTAACTCCTGGGCAGAGTTGTCAATCTCAGTCAGCATCTGCTTCCACTAATGCAATGGATAAATATCATATATGTCACACTTCTGAGCCAACTAGACAGGAAAGCTTGACGTCTTTGAAAAATGACTTGGAAAACCACCTTGAAGACTTTGAACTGGTGAGTTATTTCCTTTGTATGAAGAAAATTCCATATTTTCTCAAGTAAAATGTAGTCCTCCACAGTTTCCCTTTAGGGAAAAGGCTGTCTTTTAGATTAGCCTCATATCTATGTCCAGTAAATAGATAACATATCTGGCTGGTGTGTTTCTCTGCTGAGAATTAGGGAAAAAGGCAAAAAGACCTGGGTATAAATCCTGACTCTACCACTGACTTGCTGCAGTTTGGCAGGCGCCTATGGACAAATTACTTAATGCTCTGAGTCTTAGTAGTTTTAGCTCTAAAATGAGACTAGTAACCTCATAGTATTGTGGTGAGGATTAAATGAAATAATGTATGTAGAGTACCTAGCACAGTACCTGTTATTTCCCAAATTTTGATGAGTTACCTGTTTAATTTTTAATCAAGTTTGAATGTAATTTTATTCTCCTCCACACTGTTTTATGGGTGCCTAAATGGAATCCTTTCCTCTAGTAATAGCCCTAGAACTTCTAAAGCTACAAATTCAGTTTGGAAGCCAAATTTCCAAGAATAATATGCTTAACACTGATTCAAAATCACCCTTTTTCAATACTGGTTTTTTTTTGTTGTTACCTAAGTAATAAATATTTATTACAGGAAAATTAGAAAACAAAGATTAAAACCACCTATAATCTCACCACTCAAAAACCATAAACATTTTGGAGTTAATCTTTCCAGATACTTCATTTTCCTATAATTGCGTGTGTGTGTGTGTGTAGCACCTACATCTTCAATTTCATTCTCAGCAACAGAGTGAAAATAATCTTTGAACGATTTCCTTAGAAGTCTGTCATCATGCCTGTAAGCTGTAAGCAACCTTGTCTCAATTGAAATCTTAAAAAAAAAATTATACAACTAAATACCTCAAGTTGTGATATTAGTCACCCAGACTTCATGTTTTTACCCCCCAAAAAACTTTCTTTTGTTGCTCTTGGCATGGGTGTTTGTCTCTGTTCTGAAAATACAAGAATTGAAGCATGAGTAAGTTCTGTCTCAGCTATCTCTAGACAAGCACATAATGTTGAATTTAAACTCAACTCTTACATGGGCAGGGAGGCATTTTCTAGAACTGGACATACCTGGCTTCTTCACTTGAGCAAGTTAAGTAACCTTTTAAGGTTTAGTGTCCTCCTGTGTTAGTCAATGGAAATAATATTTGTCTTTCTCTTTGCCTTTACAGCAAAATAGACAACCTAAAAGAATCACTGTTTTCTTCCCTTAGGAGATAGAACTCCACATTACCCTAATTAAGTCAGAAAAAGGAAGCCTGGGTTTTACAGTAACCAAAGGCAATCAGAGTATTGGTTGTTATGTTCATGATGTCATTCAGGATCCAGCCAAAAGTGATGGAAGGCTAAGACCTGGGGACCGGCTCATAAAGGTGAGACATTTAAGCAGACTCTATTTGTGCAAATGTGGCCAAAGATCAATCCAGGGCTGAAGAAGGAAAAGCAAGAAGGTTGAGTTAATATAATACTCTATTTCACTGCTTGGTTTATGTTTTCCTTCTCCACCTCTTAAAAGTAAAGGCCTTTATATAGTAATAATTTGGAAAATGCTTAATCTCAGTTAAGGCATTAAACAAGCTATCTTGGGTCTCAGGGAGAGAAAGTTTCTAAAATTGCTATAAGAATAAATTTTCTGTATTAGCAAAGTAATGACATTTGTTAGGTATTTTACATTATTATTTCATTTATAATTACTTGGTCATTGTGTTCATGATTTCCACAGTAGAGGGGATTACCAATAAACTAGAGACCATTCTTTATTGTGAATCTCCTACTGGCTAAAATAAATTATATAAAAAGTTAGGGAAATTACTGTATTTTGTTGGCAACTTCTGTGTTCCAGTAATTGTAATCCTACTTTTCCCCATTCTCATCTTTATAGGTTAATGATACAGATGTTACAAAAATGACTCACACAGATGCAGTGAATCTACTCCGAGCTGCGCCCAAAACGGTCAGATTAGTTCTTGGCCGAGTTCTAGAATTACCCAGGATGCTAGTGCTGCCTGATTTGCTACCTGACATTACATTTACATGCAACAAAGAGGAGCTGGGTAATGCAAATTCAAGCTTTGTGCAGTGTGATTTTTCTTGGCTAGATTAAGAGTAAGTACTGTTAAGACTAAGGAAACAAATATTTTTCTGTTCCCTGAAGGTTTTTCCTTATCTGGAGGTCACGACAGCCTTCATCAAGTGGTATATGTTAGTGATATCAATCCGAGGTCAGCTGCAGCCACTGAGGGTAATCTCCAGCTCTTAGACATCATCCACTATGTGAACGGAGTCAGCACACAAGGAATGACTTTGGAAGAAGCTAAGAGAGCATTAGACATGTCACTTCCTTCAGTGGTGCTGAAAGCAACAAGGTACTCTGCAATTATTCACGGATTTTGTTTATGTGTGCACATGCATTTCAGGCCATTAAAAGATACTAGGTTTTCTTAAAGAGATTCCTGAATTAGTAATTCACAGACTAAGTGAATGGGGGTTAGTAATTTATGTGTTTCCTTCATAGTAGTCAAATGTCTGTGCCAGTTTTCATGCTTCGCACCTGCATCCCACACTATCCAGAACAATCCTCAAACAGGTCTCTCCAATCACTGTAGTAAAGCAAGGGCTGTGTGCTGATTGCCTTAGACCTAAATTAAGACCAGCCCTGATGAGGAAAAGGGATAAGAATATATTGACTGGCCCAGGCCAGTCCTGGCCGATTCCCAGAGCTGGGACACGGTCAGTCCTACCTGAACCTCATGTCTACAACCAATGGGGCATAGACTATCACATTCACTATACCTCCTGACAATGTCACGTTATAAAAAATGCTAATAGCAACTTTTCTTTCACTTAATAATGGAAATAAATTGAGAAAAAATATGTATTAGTTTCTCTTTTTTAAATGTTTTTATTTATTTGGCTGCATTGAGTCTTCATTGCGGCATGTGGGATCTTTTTGTTGCGGCACTTGTTGAGGTGCTCATTGCGGTGCATGGGCTCTTTTTTGCGGCACCCAGGCTTCTCTAGTTGTGGCATGCGGGTTTTCTCTTCTCTAGTTGTGGTGCAGGCTCCAGGGTGTGTGGGCTCTGCAGTATGCAGCAGGTGGGCTCTCTAGTTGAGGTGTGCTGGGTTAGTTGCTCCGCGGCATGTGGGATCTTAGTTCCCCAACCAGTGATTGAACCTGTATCACCTGCACTGGAAGGTGGATTCTTTACCACTGGACCACCAGGGAAGTCCCTATGTATTGGTTTCTTACTACTATTAAACTACTACACATTCTTTGTCCTAAAATCAAGGTGTTGGCAAGCTCCCTTCTGTAGGCTCCAGGAGAAAATCCATTTCCTTGCTTTTCCAACTTTTAGACATTGCCCATATTCCTTGGTTCATAGCCCTTTGCCATCTTTAAAGCCAGCAGTCACAGCACTCTTTGCTTTGATCGTCACATCTTTCTGACTCTGACATTCCTACCTCTCTGTTTAACTTATAAGGACCCCTGTGATTACATTGGGCCCAGCCAGATAATCCGGAATAATCTCCTCATCTCTAGATCCTTAATTTACTCACATCTGCAAAATTCCTTTTGCCATGCAAGGTAACATGTTCAAAGGTTCTGGGGATTATAATGCAGACATCTTTGGGGAGCCATTACTCTGCCTGCCACATGTACATGAACCCAGGCTTTCTAGATTACAGTCTTATGTTACATAAGAGAAAACTTCACATTTGTATCTACAATACATGGTGAGTTTTATATAGTATGTCTTCCAAAATATAGAAACTGTTAATTAAATCATTTGATCATAAACCCATTTTTCCTTCTGAACCTTTAAGTTAGATTGTATACTTTTTCCCTTGAACATAACCCCTGACTGGTTTTCTTCAATATTTCTAAAAATTAGATTGGCATACAGTTATTTTCATAGGTGTACCTGAATGTTAATTAGTGGAGGAGGAAAGTGGAATATGTTTTTATGAAAACATTTCTGCTAACCATAGATCTAGGTGAATTTTTTGCCTCCAAATCACTAGAGCACCCCTTACCCTAGGTCTAAAATCAGTTTCTTTTCTCTTTCTACTTTTATCTTTGCTGAATCACTAAATACAGTAGTAGCAGTCATAGTTACCTTACCCTTCATTCTTCTTCCAGCTCTCTCCTCTGTTGTTTTATTTTTGCCCTCTTTTAAGTCCACAGGGGGGCTTTCCTGGTGGCACAGCGGTTAAGAATCTGCCTGCCAATGCAGGGGACACGGGTTCGAGCCCTGGTCCGGGAAGATCCCACATGCCACAGAGCAACTGAGCCCGTGAGCCACAACTACTGAGCCTGTGCTCTAGAGCCCTGAGGCCACAACTGCTGAGCCCATGTGCCATAACTACTGAAGCCCGCTCACCTAGAGCCCGTGCTCCGCAACGAGAGAAGCCACCGCAATGAGAAGCCCGCGCACCGCAAGGAAGAGTAGACCCCACTCGCCGCAATTAGAGAAAGCCCGCGTGCAGCAACAAAGACCTAACTCAGCCAAAAATAAAATAAATAAATGTATTTAAAAATTAAAGAAATAATAAAATAAAGTCCACAGGGTAACAGTAATGGAGGGTTGTATACTTGTGGTAATTATCTGTCAAGAGCTGTAAAGTGTCTGTAATTTTACCCCATTTACAAACTAATAAACTAGCCAGTTATTGTTTTATGAATGCTGGTAGACGATATGAAACTCCTGTATCGGAAACAAAAGACCTTATTACTAAAGGCACAGCAAGCAGCATGAGCACGGTATTGGTGTCGGTTCCCATGTCCTCCAAGTCCCATGGAGATGACATATGTGGGCCTAGTGGGTTTCTGTACATGCAGTGAGTTATAGTACAGGAGAAGAGTACTGTAAGAAGAGCCAGGGAACCCACCACTTTATGGCAGCCTGTAAGAAAGCTTGCGTTTTGTTTGGGGAGCGAGATTACGTAATTCCTCAGGCTTGCTCACCGTGAACATAGCTTTGAGAATTGGCCTAGATAAAAAGTGGTTAGAGCCTTTGCATTTCTGAGGTACCCAGCAAGAACATACAGGGATGCTTAGGACCCATGGCTGATTGATTGCCTCTCCCAACACTGTATACCTTAGGCAACCTCCCTTTTCTTTCAAGTATTAGCAACAATAAAATCACACTCTGATCCTCTTCCAAGGTGCTGTCTCTTGACTGTTTTTCATGTTGGGTGGTACTATTCTTATAATGCTTTGAATATATGTATTTTGTCTAGATTTTCACTTTAAGTAATTCCAAAGAAAAACACATATCGGGATTTAGAGAGGCAAAACTTAGTGACCTGTGGCTTCTGAGTGTAGTTATCTTTGAACTGTCACCTGAGTGACAGTGAATTAAGTTATTAGATCATGAATATTACCAGTGTTTTAAATGAGAGGGGAAATATGGTGATGTATTGAACTGAAACCCAAGAAAGATTATGTAAAGAAGGGATTCTTAACCTTTTTTCAGTCAAGAACGTCTCCCTCAAGCATGTATGGATGACCCCTGATAAAATTTTGTCTGCAGCTTCAGGAAGTACCTAGACCCCCTGAAGCCCATCTAAAATAAAGCTCCTGTGGCTAAATAGTTAACAGATGGCTTGAAGGATATTTAAACAAACATCTTAAATAATTTGCAATTGTGTTTTGTTTTTTTGTAAACAACACAGAGATGGTCATCCAGTGGTTCCCAGTTCTAAGAGGTCTGCTGTTTCAGCTCCAAAGTCAGCCAAAGCCAATGGTAAGGATATAGTCATTTTATGACAGCAAGTAGTTATAGAAAGGTAACTATTTTTTTCCCCAAAAGCAAGTTTGGATACTATGACCAAAATGTTTTTATTGCCCTTCCAGACTGTTTTGCAGGATCTGAGTGAAAAAATTACACTTAAATAAAAGCATCTCTAATATTCTGTGCATAATAGGAAAGAGTGGAGCAGCATGGCATTTAAAGCCAGATAGAACTGAGTTTACAAGTCCTGTGTAACCTTAGCAAGTTACTTGATCTGTATCTAAGCCT
The DNA here is from genome assembly GCF_964341445.2 of Mesoplodon mirus. Taxonomy (NCBI): domain Eukaryota; kingdom Metazoa; phylum Chordata; class Mammalia; order Artiodactyla; family Ziphiidae; genus Mesoplodon; species Mesoplodon mirus. The sequence goes on along the minus strand of NC_138977.1, from coordinate 35,879,634 downwards.
CTATTTTCTACCAGTAAAATAAGAACATTAATAGTATCTACCTGTTAAGGTTATAATGAGACATAAATACAATAATATACTTACCACGATGATTGTCACATAATAATTTATTCAGACAGTTACTAAATTTCTTCCCTATGCCAGGCAGTGTTCTGGGCATTGTGAATATAGCAATGAGTAAACAAAGTATCTGTCTAATATTCTAGCATAGTAATAGAAATTGTAATCTTAATAGTTGTGGCAGCAAACATTAATTTAATGCTTTTTCTGGACTAAGCATTCTTCTAGGTGCTTAAATCCTCACAGCAACCCTGTGAGATGAGTATTACTATTATCCTCCTTTTATAGAAGGGGAAACCAAGGCACAGAAAAGTTTGATAACTTGCCCAAGCTACAGGGTTAATAAATAGTCAAGCCAGAATTTAAACCTAAGATGTCTGCCTCCATGCTGTCATTTACATAATCAGGCTCAGTAAATGTAGCTTTTATTGATAGTATTCATATAAGAATGTTAGGTACAGGGGAATGTGGTTGAACTTAAAGAGTATTTGAAATGTAAATCCAGTACTTCTTAGTACTTCTTATATAACTAAACTTTTAGGTTATCAGGCAGTAGTATCTAAATACCAAAATAGCTAAAAGACATCTGCCAATTGCAGTTGTAGTTTGATTATCTTCATTCTCTGTTGTTATCTGAATGCCTTAGGGGTCCTCCTTGCTGCTTTCTAATAGTTCTGGTTCACATTAGAGTCAAACTACCTCACAGAACAGTCAGGAGAGCATTTTTCTAGTGACCTCTGAGAAGACTTCTGTTTGTAACTTTCAAGGCAGAGGAGGGTAGCTGTGCCCTGCCCCCTTGTAGAAACTGCCTAATAATCTGTCTTTATGGGATTCTTTGACCTAATTTCTTTATGAATTCTGAAAGTCACATAGTATCAATAATAGGAACTCTCTTGTAGTGATGAAAATGTAAAATGGTACAACCATTTTGGAAATCAGTTTGACAGTTTCTTAAAAATTTAAACGTATGCCCACCATATGATCCAGCCGTTCCACTCCTGTTTGTTTATTAAAGAGAAAACAAAGCATATATTCATACACAAAAACTTGTACAGGAATTTTTTAGCAGCTTTCTTTGTAATAACCAAAATCTGAAACCACTCAAATGTCTAAAATCTGTTGAATGAATAACCATTTGTAATATATCCAAGCAACAGACTACTACTCAGCAATAAAAATGAATAGGTTGTTGATACATGCAACAACATAATTAAAATAAAATAGGTATGCTGAATGAAAGAAACCAGACAAAAAAAAAAGAATCCATATTGTATTATTCAATTTATACAAGATTGTACAAAAGTGCAAATTAATCTATAGTGACAAAGGAGATCAGTGGTTGCCTGGGGACAGAGAGCAGAGAGAAACAGGGGGAACAGGTGGGAGAGATTACAAATAATAAACTATTGTACTTTATACTATTCCAATATGATTCTTTTGAACCAGTGGTTCATTTTTGGTATACTTTTTAATTATTTTTCCTGGTAGTTTAATAAGGTATCTCCTGGAAATAATGAATCTAATTTTTAACTGTAGGGGAAACAATGTCATTTTTAATATATGTATTGAATTTTTATGCCTATGTCTAAGAGTTAAAATCCACATTTGGTTTATAAATATACTAAAAGTCCTTTCCAGTTGTATCCATACTTATTTTCCTGTGTTAAACTGATAGTCTTTGTGAAATGAGATAAAGGACCTGCTATCTTTCCAGTGACTATATAGTTCAGCACCTGTAATGTCTCTTCCATTTAGTTGGGAAAATCTATATTTAGTATCTCACACTAGAAACATTTAGCCCGAACTGAGCTTTTATGCAAACTATTTTCTTTTAAGAAATTGGCTTTGTCCTTGGAATAAACCCTTCTCTAATATTTGATTCCGTTTAGTTGATTTTAAGTCACTTTGTGATATGACCTCTCTTAGTGTATTAATAAAAATAAGAACATGCACAGAAATATGGGTTTTCTTTCACTATTTTGTTGTCCCTAATGTGGTTCTGAGTGGCTCATCCTTTTCTTTCTGTTCTTCCTTCAGGTCATCACATTGTGGAGCCTTGTGGCAAACCAGCACTCACACCTAATAACACATTCTCCAAGGTAAGTGAAAAGCCACCTTCTTTGTGTCCTACTTCCTTATCTAAATAAGTAGCTTGTTTGTATTTTGAACCAAACTGATTTCATATTTAAATATTTGCCTTTTTTAGGCACATGTATTGATTTTTAGATACAGGTACTTAGTGAACTATTAGGACTTACTAAGTAACACACAATGAAAAGCCCACACACAAGTAACCCTACATCATCGGCACACATTCAGCTCTTAAATAGGCTGATTACTTATATAGATAGCTTTAGTGCTGGGATTTTTTATTAATATGCACAATTCTTTTGGTTGTCTCTTAGATACCCAGAAGAGAAAAATGTAATTAAGGGTGGGTTAACATTGACCAGCAGTGACTCTCAAATGACAGATCTCTGCTACTAGTGAGGCAGAACTGTAGTGGCAAAAGAAATAGGCTTACTTGCTTTTTTAAAGACATAGAATATGCTTTACTACATAATAAAATGAAAGAACCTAAATCATTTAAGATTATCACAGGGAAATCTGGAGGTGTTTTAACAAAAATATTTTAATACATAACTAAATTCCACTTTCAAGCTCTTTATTTAAGGCTACATTTATACCCATTTGTTTGGCTAACATTTCTTTTTACTTTCTGGCATGTAATATACACAGCTTCCAGCTGGATCTTCATTTCATGGAACTGTTTTATCTCACACATATCTCATGCAATCTATTCTGAACCTCACTACTCAAATATCTTTCTATGTAAAATCCAGAGCTGAGGCATTTCCCTCCTAGTAATCTGAAAATCTTATCAGCTCAACAAGATTTCTGGAAGTGAGCTGGGTTTAGTGTAGGAGGGGAAAATGAATTAATTGACCAGAAGCCCCAAATTTTATGCCTTTCATTTCACTGTGTTATCTCAAACTTGTGACATGGTTTAGCATGTCTTGAAAAGATATTGTAACAGAAGAATTATAAGGCAGAAATGATTGGGACACAAAAATAGAAATTTCTTGGTGTCTGTATGTTTGTAGGTTGAGATATAGCTACACATTTTGTTCTGTTTATTCAGAAAGTCTCCAATTTCACATAGCTGAAGTAACTGAATTTGCATGTGTTTCTAGTGTTAGTCATGCTGTATAGTGCTTATTTTCTTTGTACATATCACCATGTTGTTGAAGGGGAGAAAAAGTAGAGTTTCTGTTTAAATTAACATAAGACCCTAGAAATTAGACGCAACTGGGAGGAGATAGGGGGATGTATGTATATGTATAGCTGATTCACTTTGTTATACAGCAGAAACTAACACACCATTGTAAAGCAATTATACTCCAATAAGAATGTTAAAAAGAAAAAGAAAAAGAAATTAGAACTTTTGTTATTCGTGATTGCAAACATTTTTTGTTGGCGTTAAAATCTTCCAGGAAGTCTCCCAAATGATATTCTGTCCTTGAATACTGATGTCTGTACTATGAATTTCTCATGAAGAGTGGAATTTTACAATCCAGTGAAATTTTTTGACATTATGTAACCACTATTTATGAAGAGATAATTTCATTGCATCTACTATCTCTACCTTTTATCTTTTTTTTTAAACATCTTTATTGGAGTGTAACTGCTTTACAATGTTGTGTTAGTTTCTGCTTTATAACAAAGTGAATCAGTTATACATATACATATATCCCCATATCTCTTCCCTCCTGCATCTCCCTCCCTCCCACCCTCCCTATCCCACCCCTCTAGGCAGTCACAAAGCACCGAGCTGATCTCCCTGTGCTATGCAGCTGCTTCCCACTAGCTATCTATTTTACGTTTGGTAGTGTATATATGTCCATGCCACTCTCTCACTTTGTCCCATCTTACCCTTCCCCCTCCCCATATCCTCAAGTCCATTCTCTAGTAGGTCTGCGTCTTTATTCCCGTCTTGCCCCTAGGTTCTTCATGACCTTTTTTTGTTGTTGTTGTTTAGATTCCATATATGTGTGTTGACATACGGTATTTGTTTCTCTCTTTCTGACTTACTTCACTCTGTATGACAGACTCTAGGTCTACCTTTTATCTTAATAAAAAAAGTAAAATCTTTAAAGCAAACCACCCTTTATTTGTATAAAATTATTTTAATTTATTCTAATCATTTAATATTGCATTTTGCCCTAATCATCTTTCTTTTAATAGGCTACGTGCCATGAAGTGCTTCACAATTAACCACTGAATTTAAAAGTTACATTCCATTTAATTATTACTTTATAGTTATGAATCCATTGCTATTTTCCTTAAATTGAGATGAGGTTTAGACTAGATTTGAAAATCTTTATAGCCAACAGTTGATCAGATTGCTAAACTGAAGGCTATGTCCATGTAACAACTTCACAAATACTTAAAAGATTGACTTTTTTCATTTCCCTGAACTTCTAAGTTTAGTAGGTCTATTTAACTTTTCGAAAAAGTTCTATGGAAGACAGATCCCATAGAATATGCCTTAAAAAGAGATTTCTGCAGTCAAATAAATTTAGGAAATACTACATTAATACATTTCTCTTTTGACAACTCAAAATTTGTATTAGTAAGCATTCTGAGAATTCTTGGAATAAAAATATTGATTTAATGTTGCTTAATCTAGTGTTTCCAGGCATATCTGATGATGGAAAGTCCCATACCCTTTGCATATTTCATTGCGCTGGTATCTCCTAGAAGCACTGATCCAAGGTGGGGAGATATAAGAAGGATTTTGTACCGAGAAAGAAGGGGAGAAGGACATGGAGGGACAGTGTGCAGTCCCTCCCTAATCCTGGATGTTAGTAAAATAGTAAACTAATGATTTGCTTTGGTTTTATACTTTAGGTTAATGGGGAAGAAATAATTGAAATTTTGTACCCTGAAGGAAAATGTTCTACTTATCAGATGAAGGAATCAGCAAACTTGATTCTGTCCAAAGGTACTTTCCCAAATCGAGTCATCCAGTTACTCTAAATACCCTAATAATTCAAGTAATAAAGAAATGTTGGCAGCCTTTCTTATTTGCCTTACATGTTCCTGTAGCTTTAAAAGAAAAGATTATTGTTCAGAGAAATAAAAGAACAGCGTAAAATTAATATTCGCTGCACTACTGTACAAATGTCCAGTATTCATTCTCATCTCTAAGATTAAAATGATTTTTAAATGATTGAAGAGATAGCAGTTTTGTTTGATAATTGTTTCTTGTATTTTTTGAAGCAGCAATTCACTGGCTACCTAATAACTGAGACAGTTTTTCTTGGGGATGTTTGGGCTGCCCTATTATATCCTTAATCTTTGTAACATAACTTCTTTGGTTGAAATTTCTTTAGTTTCTTTTATAAATTAACAATTTGGGATTAAGTTAGGGAAATAAACATTAAATTATTAATGTCCTTTGTAAAGGTCTATCACAGAGATTGATTTTGGTTTATTCAGTTGCATTTGTGTGGTCTTTTGTCATAACAGCCAAAGTAGTTCTAGAACTAAAAAATGCCTGGGTCCCATTAGTGTAAACTACTTTTCCTGTCATGGCTGCTTTTTCAAAGTGGATGCTTAAAATTTGAAAGACCTGGCATATTATATTTGACACATTGTCTCTTTCTCATATCAATATTCTTAAAAGTAAAACCCCATGTAAATTACTGTTTTTCAAGAATCTGATGTACAAGAAGATGATATTTATGATGATCCTCAAGAAGCTGAAGTTATCCAGTCTCTGCTGGATGTTGTGGATGAGGAAGCTCAGAATCTTTTAAACCAAAATAATGCAGCACGAGATGCCTGTGCTCCAGGTAGATGAACCAGAATGAGTAAGTTGGTACATGGAAGGAGTACAGGAAGGCCTCTACAGAGCATTTTAATTCCTCGTGGCCTATTTCTTTCTTTCCCAGGTGCATTGAAAACCAGTTGGAAGTTATCTGAAGAGAGAGCAGAAGATACAGACTATGATGGTTCACCTTTACCTGAAGAGTTTACGGAGGTAAGGATAATACCTAGGTAAACACGCTGTGATGCTATATCTTGTTAGAATTCTCTGATGAGGGCTTACCTCTCCCTACGTACCAGTTTCCCTTCTAAGTATTAAAGATAATATCCTGATGGCCAATTAGTAACCTCAGTAAGAATTAGAACTGATGTCATTTACTCATTTTGGAGAAAGAACTTGCCTTTAAATCATTTAACGTCTTTTGGTGAAGGTTTCCATTCAGGAAAACAGTGCCCAAAAACATTTTTTTTTTTTCAGCTTCATTATTATTACACCAAATAAAAGTTGGTAATTCCAAGATCCCATTCCAGTTAATACCTAACCTAGGTAGAAAACTTGATTTTTATCCTTGAGTGCTGTTTTCTTCTGCCCCTCATGGATCCTTGGTCTTAATTATCATGGAAACATCTCATTCTTTCATTTATTCCATGGCTTTTGCTCTGATTGCTCTGCAATTTCAGTTGAGACATGTTTTAAAAGATTTAGACAGCTGACATTCATAATACATTAAACTAGTTGGATACAAACTAGTAAAAATAAGCTGTACAGGAATTAGTGCTTAATATATAGTATATACGTTTGTTAAAATCTTAAAAAAAATAAAACCCCAAAGTTGGAATCATCTGAGATTAATTTTATTTTTTGCATTTAAGAGTCATCCTATGCCGGGGAAAGAATTACTATTCAAGGTTCCCCAAGCCAAAAAAAAAAAGAAGAAGAAGGAAGAGAAAGAAACAATTAATTTTCAAAAATGTAATCATAGGCTTATTTAAGACTAAGACTTCAGATCTTCTGGGACATTGAGCTGACTAAGAAAACAGCATGAAATAGTAGATAAATAATATGTAAGCCTGCTCAAATTAGACATCACCCTATTTATCTGAATCTGATCTTGCCCATTGTTTGAGGATAATTTCCCTCACAAGGCTTCTGATTCTTCCTATTGAACATCTTCAAAATTGTCAAAACTAAGCTGATCTGGATTCTTACCATGCAGGTACCCACACACAATCTCATATACACGTGATTATTTTCATTAAATACTTATATATAATTAATGTGTGTAAATACAAGGAAGCTTATATCTGTTTTAGTATGTATTTCCTAATCTAAAAAAATGATTACACAAATATTGAATAGCTCACAATGTATCATGCTGTAGTGTTTTTACTTAAGTTATTGTTCTTTTGTACTATCTAAATATTAATAATTATAACAAATAGCTCTTTGAAAAAGGTTTTCTGAACATTTTAAATCATACTATAATCATATTTTTATTAATACTATTTAAAATACTCCTTAAAATGTATGTTCTGAAGTCTCTTAACTAAGACAGTAAATAAAAATCTTTAATTTCCATTTCAAAATCCAATGCCTTTTCTTTAAAAAAAAAAAAAGCTTAACATAATATAGATTCTCTTTTACACTGAGCTATTATAACAAAAGTTTATAGCTGAAAACTACATTCAAGTTGCTTTTTTTATTTTGATAACGAAGACATTACATCCTCATTGTAAAAAAAATATTTTAAACAGAATCATTTAAAAATGCAAGCTCCTGGGGCTTCCCTGGTGGCGTAGTGGTTGAGAGTCTGCCTGCCGATGCAAGGGACACAGGTTAGTGCCCCGGTCTGGGAAGATCCCACGTGCCACGGAGCGGCTGTGCCCGTGAGCCATGGCCGCTGAGCCTGCGAGTCCGGAGCCTGTGCTCCGCAACGGGAGAGGCCACAACAGTGAGAGGCCCGCGTACCGCAAAAAAAAAAAAAAAAAAAAAAAGGCAAGCTCCTTTTTTTACCCATTCCTCATCTTCATCTGAGATAGCTGTTGTTAAAATATTGGGTTTTACCCTTCTATTATGCATATGAAAACATGTAATAATATAATTTTGTCACGTGATTCTAAATTTGGTTCTCAGTTAAAATTGATCACTACACTCTTTACACAAATATGTAAAAATCTGTCTCATACTTTTTCTTTTTGTAACTTAAAAATATTTATTAATTCATTTATAATAACAATAATCAACCTATTACGTGTCAGCATAAATCACGTTTTTAACAGAAAATATCTATATTTTCCAAAACAAGAGAAAATATGTGAGAAGAGTGGCATTGTTTTACATTAAGTTCTTTTTACATAAATTTACATCACATTTTTTTTATTCAAACAGAAAGTCACAAAAATTATAATCATCCACATCAGTTCACTCAGTTCCATGTAATTAATTTTTTTCATCTTGATCTTTTGTTAGCACTTTTATGAATTCATCAGTTTTCCATTAGAGTTCTGTAAATGCTTATTCATTCAGTTCAGCAGTATAGTCAGTTACAAGAAACCTGTACTTGTCAGTCTTTTCAATGAATTCCTTGAAGATGAAATCCTTTTATAGGAACATTTTTGCAAAATCATCAGAGTAAACCCATAATGGTCTGTAAATGACAAAACACTTAAAAATGACCACGGTTTAAGATTTGATGAAAGTTCATAATAATGCAATTGACAGGCAAATTTAGTTACTTCCGAGATATATTTTAAAGTAAACTAGAATTATGACTTATAACATTATACCAGAACCTATAAGATTTTTAGGATTTTCATGTAATGTCTGAAACATTTATATTAACATATTTCCATACAAATAACCCAAAGAGAGTTTACTATTAGTTCGTTTGTTTTTTTTAATTTTTGAATTTTATTTTTTTATACAGCAGCTTCTTATTAGTCATCAATTTTATACACATCAGTGTATTCATGTCAATCCCAATCGCCCAATTCAGTACACCACCATCCCCACCCCCCCTTGGCTTTCCCCCCTTGGTGTCCATACATTTGTTCTCTACATCTGTGTCTCAACTTCTGCCCTGCAAACCGGTTCATCTGTACCATTTTTCTAGGTTCCACATACATGCATTAATATACGATATTTGTTTTTCTCTTTCTGACTTACTTCACTCTGTATGACAGTCTCTAGATCCATCCACGTCTCAACAAATGACTCAATTTAGTTCCTTTTTATGGCTGAGTAATATTCCATTATATATATGTACCACATCTTCTTTCTCCATTCATCTGTTGATAGGCATGTAGGTTGCTTCCATGACCTGGCTATTGTAAATAGTGCTGCAATGAACATTGGGGTGTATGTGTCTTTTTGAATTATAGTTTTTTCTGGGTATATGCCCAGTAGTGGGATTGCTGGATCATATGGTTATTCTATTTTTAGTATTTTAAGGAACCTCCGTACTGTTCTCCATAGTGGCTGTATCAATATACATTCCCACCAACAGTGCAAGAGGGTTCCCTTTTCTCCACACCCTCTCCAGCATTTGTTGTTTGTAGATTTTCTGATGATACCCATTCTAACTGGTGTGAGGTGATACTTCATTGTAGTTTTGATTTGCATTTCTCTAATAATTAGTGATGTTGAGCAGCTTTTCATGTGCTTCTTGGCCATCTGTATGTCTTCTTTGGAGAAATGTCTATTTAGGTCTTCTGCCCATGTGTGGACTGGGTTGTTTGTTTCTTTAATATTGAGCTGCATGAGCTGTTTATATATTTTGGAGATTAATCCTTTGTCCGTTGATTCATTTGCAAATATTTTCTCCCATTCTGAGGGTTGTCTTTTCGGCTTGTTTATGGTTTCCTTTGCTGTGCAAAGGCTTTGAAGTTTCATTAGTTCCCACTTGTTTATTTTTGTTTTTATTTCCATTACTCTAGGAGGTGGATCAAAAAAGATCTTGCTGTGATTTATGTCAAAGAGTGTTCTTCCTATGTTTTCCTCTAAGCGTTTTATAGTCTCCGGTCTTACATTTAGGTCTCGAATCCATTTTGAGTTTATTTTTCTATATGGTGTTAGGGAGTGTTCTAATTTCATTCTTTTACATGTAGCTGTCCAGTTTTCCCAGCATCACTTATTGAAGAGACTGTCTTTTCTCCATTGTATATCATTGCCTCCTTTGTCATAGATTAGCTGATCGTAGGTGCATGGGTGTGTCTCTGGGCTTTCTATCTTGTTCCATTTATCTATGTTTCTGTTTTTGTGCCAGTACCATATTGTCTTGATTACTGTAGCTTTGTAATATCGTCTGAAGTCAGGGAATCTGATTCCTCCAGCTCCGTTTTTTTCCCTCAAGACTGCTTTGGCTATTCGGGGTCTTTTGTGTCTCCATACAAATTTTAAGATTTTTTGTTCTAGTTCTGTAAAAAATGCCATTGGTAAGTTGATAGGGATTGTATTGAATCTGTACATTGCTTTGGGTAGTATAGTCATTTTCACAATATTGATTCTTCCAATCCGAGAACTTGGTGTATCTCTCCATCTGTTGGTATTATATTTAATTTCTTTCATCAGTGTCTTATAGTTTTCTGCATACAGGTCTTTTGTCTCCCTAGGTAGGTTTATTCCTAGGTATTTATTCTTTTTGTTGCAATGGTAAATGGGAGTGTTTCCTTAATTTCTCTTTCAGATTTTTCCTCATTAATGTAAAGGAATGCAAGAGATTTCTGTGCATTAATTTTGTATCCTGCAACTTTACCAAATTCATTGATTAGCTCTAGTAGTTTTCTACTGGCATCTTTAGGATTCTCTATGTATAGTATCATGTCATCTGCAAACAGTGACAGTTTTACTTCTTCTCTTCCAATTTGTATTCCTTTTATTTCTTTTTCTTCTCTAATTGCCATGGCTAGGACTTCCAAAACTATGTTGAATAATAGTGGTGAGAGTGGCCATCCTTGTCTTGTTCCTGATCTTAGAGGAAATGCTTTCAGTTTTTCACCATTGAGAATGATGTTTGCTGTGGGTTTGTCATATATGGCCTTTATTATGTTGAGGTAGTTTCCTTCTGTGCCCACTTTCTGGAGAGTTTTTATCATAAATGGGTCTTGAATTTTGTCAAAAGCTTTTTCTGCATCTATTGAGATGATCATATGGTTTTTATTCTTCAATTTGTTAATATGGTACATCACATTGATTTGCATATATTGAAGAATCCGTGCATCCCTGGGATAAATCCCACTTGATCATGGTGTATGATCCTTTTAATGTGTTGCTGGATTCTCTTTGCTAGTATTTTGTTGAAGATTTTTGGATCTATATTCATCACTGATATTGGTCTGTAATTTTCTTTTTTTGTAGTATCTTTGTCTGGTTTTGGTATCAGGGTTTTGGTGGCCTCATAGAATGCATTTGGGCGTGTTCCTTTCTCTGAAGTTTTTTGGAAGAGTTTGAGAAGACTGGGTGTTAGCTCTTCTCTAAATGTTTTATAGAATTCACCTGTGAATCCATCTGGTCCTGGACTTTCGTTTGTTGGAAGATTTTTAATCACAGTTTCAATTTCATTACTTGTGATTGATCTGTTCATATTTTCTGTTTCTTTCTGGTTCAGTCTTGGAAGATAATACCTTTCTAAGAATTTGTCCATTTCTTCCAGGTTGTCCGTTTTGTTTGGCATAGAGTTGCTTGTAGTAGTTTCTTAGGATGCTTTGTATTTCTGTGGTGTCTTTGGTAACTTCTCCTTTTCATTTCTAATTTTATTGACTTGAGTCCTGTCCCTCTTTTTCTTGATGAGTCTGGCTAATGGTTTATCAACTTTGTTTATCTTGTCAGAGAACCAGCCTTTAGTTTTATTGATCTTTGCTATTGTTTTCTTTGTTTCTGTTTCATTTATTTCTTCTCTGATCTTTATGGTTTCTTTCCTTCTGCTAATTTTGGGTTTTGTTTGTTCTTCTTTCTCTAGTTCCTTTAGGTGTAAGGTTAGATTTTTTCTTTTAGATTTTTCTTGTTTCTTGAGGTAGGCTTGTATAGCTATAAACTTCCCTCTTAAAACTGCTTTTGCTGCATCCCATAGGTTTTGGATCGTCGTATTTTCATCGTCATTTGTCTTAGGTATTTTTTTATTTCCTCTTTGATTTCTTCAGTGATCTCTTGGTTATTGAGTAACGTATTGTTTAGCCTCCATGTGTTTGTATTTTTTACATTTCTTTCCCTGTAATTCATTTCTAATCTCATAGCATTTGTGGTCAGAAAAGATGCTTGATATGGTTTCAGTTTTTTCTAATTTACTGAGGCTTGATTTGTGACCCAAGATGTGATCTATCCTGGAGAATTTCCATGCGCACTTGAGAAGAAAGTGTAATCTGCTGTTTTTGGATGGAATGTCCTATAATATCAATTAAATCTATCTGGTCTATTGTGTCATTTAAAGCTTCTGTTTCCTTATTTATTTTGATTTTGGATGATCTGTCCATTGGTGTTAGTGAGGTGTTAACATCCCCCCACTATTATTGTGTTACTGTCAATTTCCTCTTTTATAGCTGTTAGCAGTTGCCTTATATATTGAGGTGCTCCTATGTTGAGTGCATATATATTTATAATTGTTATATCTTCTTCTTGATGAATCATCAATGATCCCTTGATCATTATGTAGTGTCCTTCCTTGTCTCTTGTAACATTCTTTATTTTAAAGTCTATTTTACCTGATATGAGTATTGCTACTCCAGCTTTCTTTTGATTTCCATTTGTATGAAGTATCTTTTTCCATCCCCTCACTTACAGTCTGTATGTGTCCCTAGGTCTGAAGTGGGTCTTTTGTAGGCAGCATATAATGGGTCTTCTTTTTGTATCCATTCAGCAAGCCTGTGTCTTTTGGTTGGAGCATTTAATCCATTCACGTTTAAGGTAATTATCTTGTAGGCAGCATATAATGGGTCTTCTTTTTGTATCCATTCAGCAAGCCTGTGTCTTTTGGTTGGAGCATTTAATCCATTCACGTTTAAGGTAATTATCGATATGTATGTTCCTATGACCATTTTCTTAATTGTTTTGGGTTTGTTTTTGTAGGTTCTTTTCTTCTTTTGTTTCCCACTTAGAGAAGTTCCTTTAGCATTTGTTGTAGAGCTGGTTTGGCAGTGCTGAATTCTCTTAGCTTTTGCTTATCTGTAAAGCTTTTGATTTCTCCATCGAATCTGAATGAGATCCTTGCCAGGTAGAGTAATCTTGGTTGTAGGTTCTTCCCTTTCATCACTTTAAGTATATCATGCCACTCCCTTCTGGCTTGTAGAGTTTCTGCTGAGAAATCAGCTGTTAACCTTATGGGAGTTCCCTTGTATGTTATTTGTCATTTTTCCCTTGCTGCTTTCAATGATTTTTCTTTAATTTTTTCCAATTTGATTACTATATGTCTTGACATGTTTCTCCTTGGGTTTATCCTGTATGGGACTCGCTGGGCTTCCTGGACTTGGGTGGCTATTTCCTTTCCCATGTTAGGGAAGTTTTCGACTATAATCTCTTCAAATATTTTCTTGGGTCCTTTCTCTCTCTCTTCTCCTTCTGGGACACCTATAATGCGAATGTTGTCACTTTTAATGTTGTCCCAGAGGTCTGTTAGTCTGTCTTCATTTCTTTTCATTCTTTTTTCTTTATTCTGTTCTGCAGCAGTGAATTCCACCACTCTGTCTTCCAGGTCACTTATCTGTTCTTCTGCCTCAGTTATTCTGCTATTGATTCCTTCTTGTGTAGTTTTCATTTCAGTTATTGTATTGTTCATCTCTGTTTGTTTGTTCTTTAATTCTTTTAGGTCTTTGTTAAACATTTCTCTCATCTTCTCGATCTTTGCCTCCATTCTTTTTCCGAGGTCCTGGATCATCTTCACTATCATTATTCTGAATTCTTTTTCTGGAAGGTTGCCTATCTCCACTTCATTTAGTTGTTTTTCTTGGGTTTTATCTTGTTCCTTCATCTGGTACATAGCCCTCTGCCTTTTCATCTTGTCTATCTTTCTGTGAATGTGGTTTTTGTTCCACAGGCTGCAGGATTGTAGTTCTTTTTGCTTCTGCTGTCTGCCCTCTCTGTCTCATACTTTCTAATTCTTCCCTATTATTCTCTTGCATAGCTATACCATAATTTATTAAATTGACTATATATTATGAGTATTAAATTTATTATAAACAGTAATGCAGCAAAGATTCCTATTTCTTTATAATGTAAATTCTAGGTCTCACAAGACACAGTTATGCTCTCAACCCCAGCATTTCAAAGGTTTATATTATTTTCCTGATTCTTTCAGGCATTTGAGTTTGTAGTCTGTTCTAGTTTGCTTGGGCTGCCATAACAAAACACCATAACCTGAGGGCTTAAAAAAAGAGAGAGAAAATGTATCTTTTCACAGTTCTGGAGGCTGGATGTCTACGATCAAGTTGTTAGCAGGTTTGGTTTCTGACAAGACCTCTCTCCTTGGCTTGCAGGCAGCTCTCTTCTAGCTGTGTCCTCACATGGTCTTTCCTTTGTGTGCACACACTCCTGGCGTCTCTTCCTCTTCTTGTAAGGACACCAATCCTATTGGATTAGAGGACCATCCTCATGACCTCAGTTAGCCTCAGTTATCTCCGTAAAGACCCTATTTCCAAATACAGTCCCATTGCAGGCTAGGGCTTCAACCTGTGAACTTTGGGGGGACACGGGTCAGTTTATAACACAGTCTTTGCCTTAACAACTTATAAAATATAATCAAGGGCTTCCTGGGTGGCACAGTGGTTGAGAATTCGCCTGCCAATGCAGGGGACACAGGTTCGATCCCTGGTCTGGAAGGATCCCACATACCGTGGAGCAACTGAGCCCGTGTGCCACAACTCCTGAGCCTGCGTGCCACAGCTTCTGAAGCCCACACGCCTAGAGCCCATGCTCTGCAACAAGAGAAGCCACCGCAACAAGAAACCTGTGCACCACAACAAAGAGTAGCCCCTGCTTGCCACAACTAGAGAAAGTCCGTGTGCAGCAACCAAGACCCAATGCAGCCAAAAATAAATAAATAAATAAAATAAATTTTTAAAAAGAAAAAAACAGTCATGTGCACATCTTTGTGTGGATATGTAAAATTTACATATATATGTATAATCAAATAAAACTTTATTCACAATAGTTACAAAACAAGAGCTCTAGGCATAAATTCAGCCAAAAGTGTACATATTTATATTATGAATACTTTAAAGCTCTACAGAGAAGCACAAAAGAAGTATTCAAGAAAAACATTCCTTGTTCTTTGATAGAAAAAATCTAAAATTTACGTTCTCCCTAGATTCACCCCTAAATTAAATATGGTCCCATAAAATATTTTGAGGTTTCTGTTTTGTTTCATTGTTTGTTTTAATGAGAGGCAGAGTGGCTTTGTGAAATCATTCTAAAGTTTACATAGTAGAATTAGGATGTAAAACTATCCAGAACAAATCTAAAAATTAAGGTTCGTGGGGGGAGAATATTCCTACCAGGTATTAGGAAATATTATGTAAATAATACATAAGTTGTCCTGCCACCAAAGTATAGAGCCCACAAATTTGTGTCTTGAGAATTCAAGATGTTTAAGACCAAGTATTTTGGGCCAGTCCATCCTGAAAAACAAATTAGCACTTGTATACATGAGACTTCTGCTTTAGAAGAGATTTTGACTAATGGTAAGCAAAACAAAGAAAGCAAAAAACAAATTTAGGAAAAGAGGACACAAGGTACTGAAATAAAAACATGAAAAAGTTTCATGTGTTTCAAAATCTAAATGTGTTAAAGTCACAGTGGTAATTATATTCATAAGAAGGCAAATTCAAAAGAGACAAATATGACTAATCTCCATTGCTGAAAAAAAGACTGAACCAGTATTCTAGAAAAGTTTTGTTTCATCTTAACATTTCTCGAATATTACCTACATTTGAGTAGTTTTAAGAGTTCCTTAGAGTTTTTTTAAATATTCAGAACTTTGTAAGTGTGCCACGTTGGGAATCACCCTAAACAAATGATTATTTACTGAATTGGTTCTTAACAGTATATTTTGCAACCCTGAAAGTTTTATCATGTGTCAAAAGTTAAGGTGCTGTCCACTGGTATTATAAAAAGTAGAGGAATGTCCTTTTTAAAAAGAAAGATTGTCCCTCTGATAGCTACTTGTGCAAGTCGTTGCATTTGTCCCTCTGCTGCAATTAATTGTCTCTATAGTTGACTACAGTAGCCCCCTGCCCCCCATCTACAGTTTCACTTTCGGGGGTTTCAGTTACTTACGGTCAACCACAGTTGGAGAATGTTAAATGGAAATTCCAGAAATAAACAATTCGTGTTTTAAATGGTGTGTCATTCTAAGTAGTGAGATGAAATCTTGCTCTGTCTTACTCCATCCCACCCAGGACATAAATCATCCCTTTGTCCAATGTATCTTGCCCATTAGTCACTTAGTAGCCATCTTGGTTATCGGAGCGGTCATTGCAGTATCGAAGTGTTCGTGTTCATGTCACTCTTATTCAATGATGGCCCTGCAGTACAAGAGTAGTGATGCTGGCAATCTGGATATTACCAAAGAGAAGCCATAAGTGCTTCCTTTAAGTGAAAAGGTGAAAGTTCTCTACTTCATAAGGAAAGAGAAAAATCGTATGCTGAGGTTAGTTGCTAAGATCTACGGTAAGAACAAATCTATCTGCGAAATTGTGAAGAAGGAAAAAGAAATTTGTGCTGGTTTTGCTGTTGCACCTCAAACTGAAAAAGTTAAGGCCACAGTGCGTGAAAAATGCTTAGTTAAGATGGAAGAGGCATTCAATTTGTGAGTAGAAGACATGAACAGAAAACAGAGTTCAGCACTTTCTGTGGTTTCAGGCATTCACTGGGTGTCTTGGAACGTATCACCCCTCAGATAAAGGGGTACTACTCTACGTCTTAGTGAAGTACTTCAGGCCAATGTGTGTTATTTGTGAATGAAGGAATGAATGCCAGTCATATACATTATTGTAAATTACTACCGAAAGTTTCAAAACTCTTCACTTCAGCTGTTGCTGAACTTGTTTGATTATTGTGGGGATAACAGGGTAAGAAGAGACGTCAGGGTTTCTGTCCTAAATTTGCTTGTACAATCTAGCAGTCAATTTGGGAGATGTACACATGCAAATAAGTAAATTTTCTTCCTCCATGGAAGCTCTGATTTCCCACAAATAAATTGAAATTAATATCATATAATTTTACTTTCAACTCTACAAAAAACTATAGTAAGCTATAGTAAAACTTATCCTGCTTTTTTATGGAGTGTCTGTGGAGTTCAGAGAGGATTATAAAGAATTAGGGAATATAGGGGCTATACAGGAGTATGTGGGTATGGTTATTAAAGCCTCCTAGAGAATTAGCATTTTAAAGATTTTGATAGGTGAGATAAAATGGGAAAGAGCATTCCATACCGAGGAGCTTCTCAGCAAAGGTACAAAGGTCTGGATCAACATGGAAAATTCAGGGCACTAAATCATTGCTATTAGGGTATCACATGGTGTCTTGAAAGCTAAGGCTTAAGAGATAGGCAGGGATGGGTTCATGAAATGACTTACATGCCATGCCAAAGAAAGCTATTTTCATCTGGCACTGGGCACTAAAAATTATGTAGCTGGTCCTAGATCCAGCGGATACCTCCCCTACTCTTCAAGTTACTGGATCTGGATTCTTTGAGCAGTAGGATTACAAACTAACCTTCAAACAGGCTGGCCATGATAAAAACCTTAAATCTTTTCCTTGAGGCAATACTACAGCCTCCTTCTCTTCCAAAGAGCCTACAATCCAGAATGAGAAGAGAGACTGACCCACCCCCAAACCATACATAGGTAAACTTTGCAAAAATAGTGAAAAATCGGTTAATACAAGTATTGCTATAGTGTATTTCCAATTGAGCTTTATCTCATTTTAATAATAACACTTTACTCTTTTAATAAATTTATTTATTTTTGGCTGCATTGGGTCTTCGTTGCTGCGTGTGGGCTTTCTCTTTGTTGTGGTCTGCGGGCTTCTCATTGTGGTGGCTTCTCTTGTTGCAGAGCACGGGCTGTAGGTGTGTGGGCTTCAGTAGTTGTGGCTCACAGGCTCTAGAGCGCAGGCTCAGTAGTTGTGGCGCACGGGCTTAGTTGCTCCGCGGCATGTGGGATCTTCTAGGCCCAGGGCTCGAACCTGTGCCCCCTGCATTGGCAGGCGGATTCTTAACCACTGTGCCACCAGGGCAGCCCAATAACACTTTTATAAAAGGCTGTATACTTTGCAAAATGATTGCACACATGGTGATTCCTACATCAGTATTATGATGGGGAATAAGAAATCCAAATGACTTTACCTGGAAAAAAGTTTTAACCCAGACTAAAATTATCAGCTTCTAAAAACAGATAAGGGGGGCTTCCCTGGTGGCTCAGTGGTTAAGAATCCGCCTGCCAATGCAGGGGACATGGGTTCAAGCCCTGGTCTGGGAAGATCCCACATGCTGCAGAGCAACTAAGCCCGCGTGCTGCAACTGCTAAAGCCCGTGCACCTAGAGCCCATGCTCCACAACAAGAGAAGCCACCGCAATGAGAAGCCCGCACACTGCAACGAAGAGCAGCCCCCGCTCGCTGCAACTAAAGAAAGCCCACACGCAGCAACGAAGACCCAACACAGCGAAAAACAAATTTATTTTTTTTAAAAAACGGATAAGGTCTAAGAAACTTTTTTTTCAGTTGTCAGTGGATAAAAACAATCTACTTTATTTCTTCCGCCATAGAAGTTCTGTGTTTCCCTCAGATAAACTGAAATTGATATCAGAGTAACTTAATTATAGATACATTTTAACTCTACAGAGTCTGTACCTAAAAGGTCAAATAAACACACAATTACAAGTTGTGACAAGGTGTATGAAGTTTTAAAAAGCGCTACGAAAGAGAATACCAGGGAGACCCACTTTTAGACTGGGTGGTTAGGAAACATCCTCAGAAGGTAAAGACACTTAGATTAAACAAGGAAAAAGTGAAAAAAAGAGCGATTTTGAAGAGCTAAAAGAAAGGCCCATCAGTTTGAAGCCTAGTTAGTGAAGAGGAGAGTAAAACCAGATGGATTGTAGAGGTAGACAGAGGCCAGATAATGCAGGGTCTTGAAATGGAAGGAATTTCCCATTTAAGATAATTTGTCCTAATGAAGATTTAAATGTAAGGTTAACCATGTAAGAATGCAACTTGGCATCTCCTTCTGATTGTAGCAAACTGCTTCTGCAGGACTTGGGTCTCTGTGACACCATGCTCAGTTAAAGTACGACGTGATTGATCTCAGTTTCCTAGGGAGACACCCCTCGCTTTAAAAAATAAAAGGGCAAATATGATAGCCCTTATATGTGTAATCTAAAATATGATACAGGCCCTGGAGGTGGCTGGCTTCTGGGATGGCAGATGAAGAAGAAGACCCCACCTTTGAGGAAGAAAATGAAGAAATTGGAGGAAGTGCAGAAGGTGGACAGGGTGAAAGAAAGAGACTTTTTTCTAAAGAATTACAGTATATGATATATGGGTTTGGGGATGACCAGAATCCTTATACTGAGTCAGTAGATATTCTTGAAGACCTTGTCATAGAGTTCATCACCGAAATGACTCACAAGGCAATGTCAATTGGAAGACAAGGTCGGGTACAAGTTGAAGATAGCGTCTTCTTGATTCGAAAGGACCCAAGAAAGTTTGCTAGGGTTAAAGACTTGCTTACTATGAATGAAGAATTGAAACAAGCTAGAAAAGCATTTGATGAAGCAAACTATGGATCTTGACACTTTTTGTACTTTCTGAAGCTTCATTATTTTCTGGGGAAACCATATTTAATAACTATATTTTCCACAGTAAGGTTCTGATATCTAGCCATGTGAATGAAAGATAGAGAACCACAACGTTTTCAGTCTTTATTTTCATGTCTTCAATTTTAGAGTGATATTTGAGCCTTTAATTGCCTGCCATTATATTACCATACTTTGAATTAATTACTGGATTTTAATGACCACATGTAAGTCAAAGTACCTTGCAAACCATTCAATTCCTTCTGATTTTTGACCATCTAAATGAGGAATTAATATTTATGTATTAGGTGTACTTGTGCCATTGTAGGCTTTACTGTAGCTGTTTAATATGTGAAATCTCAATGGTACCTTTGATCGCTAAGACATATGTTTCATGTATTCTAAAATTTTTAGATTATAGTAGTCTTAAGTTATTAAAAGACTTTTAAGGAGAAAATGATAGAAAATGCAACCTTTAAGGAGGAAATGATAGAAAATACAACCTTTTTTAGGAGTGTTTGTCTTAAGATAATTTGTTTTAATACTCTTTTCTTTAGATAACAAGAGTGATTTTTTATTTTATTTTTTTTATTTTTGAGAAACTAAAACTTTCCTTTGAATGCTTCTGTGTTGGAAGACTTATTTGATTTAAAATCTTCAGGGCTTATACTATTTGTCAGTTTTTAAGAGAACTCATTTTCCCAGGTCAAAGCTTCTAAAAATAAGTGCTTTCAGTAGCAGGGATGGCATTGCTGAAAAAAGCTGATGGCAGGATAAGCATTTGGGGTAGTGTTTTATTAACTTATTTGTTAGTACTTGTTCATTGTGGAAATGTGTACTTGACTAAGACCATGTGTGGCTATGGAAACCACTTTTGTAGTTCAGCATATACAGGTTTTGTGCGTATTTAGCTTATTGTATTATTCTTGCACTTAGCTTAAAGTAAGGATTAAAATTGCATTTAAGGGGATCATTGGATATTACTGTTTGTGAAACTGAATGTTTTGTGTCCCGCTTATAAACATTATCTATGAATTAGTACTTAGGAAAACTTTACTTTCTTAACCTATCAGTATAAGGAATAAAGTATGAAAAATTAAAAAGAAAAAAATATGATACAAATGAACTTACTTACAAAACAGAAACAGACTCACAGTTATAGAAAACTTGATGGTTACCAAAGGGGAAAAGGGGTGGGAGAGGGATAGCACAGGGAACTATATTCAATATTCAATATTCTGTAATAAACCATAATGGAAAAGAACATGAAAAAGAATATACATGTGTGTGTATATATATGTGTGTGTGTATGTGAATCACTTTGCTGTACAGCAGAAACTAACAAAACATTGTAAATCAACTATACTTTAATTTGAAATTTTAAAAATTAAATAAATGGGCAAGGTAATTTAACACATTGGAAATTTTAGATTTTAAAATTGAAGTAGTGGGGGCTTCCCTGGTGGCGCAGTGGTTGAGACTTCTCCTGCCAATGCAGGGGACGTGGGTTCGTGCCCCAGTCCTGGAGGATCCCACATGCCATGGAGCGGCTGGGCCCGTGAGCCATGGCCGCTGAGCCTGCGTGTCCGGGGCCTGTGCTCGGCAACGGGAGAGGCCACAACAGTGAAAGGCCCGCATACTGCAAAAAAATAAAATAAAATTTGAAGCAGTGTAAAAACATATGCACATCTAATTGTTTCGTTAGATTTTCCTTTTTCTTTTTCCTTACCTCTATACATTCATATCCCTTATATAAGAAATGAAAGGGACTTCCCTGGTGGCACAGTGGTTAAGAATCCGCCTGCTGATGCAGGGGATGCGGGTTCGAGCCCTGGTCTGGGAAGATCCCACATGCCGCAGAGCAACTAAGCCCGTGCACCACAACTACTGAGCCTGCGCTCTAGAGCCCACGAGCCACAGCTACTGAAGCCCACGCACCTAGAGCCCGTGCTTCGCAACAGGAGAAGCCACCGTAATGAGAAGCCTGTGCACCGCAAGAGAGAGTAGCCCCCGCTCGCCACAACTAGAGAAAGCCCTCACGCAGCAATGAAGACCCAATGCAGCCAAAAATAAATAAAATAAATAAATTTATATATATATAAAAAGAAATGAATGAAAAGCCAAGATGAGTGTGAGGTGAATAAGTGGAGCCAGCCAAAACTCTTGTGCCACTGTAGATGCCTTAGCCACAGTTTGGCATGCATTAATTGAATGTCGTGTGTCTTTGTAACATGATGATGAATAATAACAGTAAATATAGGAAATAAAATTGAACATTATATAAGATTGTTTTTGGTTTGTTTTTTTGGTACAATGGGCTAATTTGATTTTGGTTTCTCTGTTGTAGTCTACCAAAATGAATGGCTGTGAAGAATACTGTGAAGAAAAAGTTAAAACTGAAAGGTAAAAAAACTATTTTTCAAATATTTATAACACTTTCATTCTCTTTCTAGAAGTGCTCTCAAGATTTCCATTTAGATGTTGATTTTTAAATTAATGTGTCTTTTCCAGTCAAATGAGACTTATTGAGTAGATTATGGAGCTATGGTTGAATATTAAAAATGTTTCTGAATGTTGTTACAAGGAGGTTCTAGTGACATGTGACAATGTGTTTGTTATGCCATTGCTCAAAAAAAGCAATGTATTTTCTTGACCATCAGAAAAAATGCAAGAAAAGTCTAAAAGGAAATGTGCCGGCAATGATGATAGTAGCTTCTCCTGGTGTGATTATAGGTAACCTATTTTTCTGTTTCTCTAAATTTTTCTATACTTCACAAATTTCATTCTTTAATAAGAAAATAAAACCAAAGAAGGTAAGAAACATTTTAAACCCCCCACAAATGTTTTTCTTTTTGAAAACGGTTTCTAATATAAAATAAGATTTTTTGTAACACTAAATGATGTCTCAGGAAGAGTTTATATATATTGTTGGCCAACAAAGTGGTTGTACATAAATTTTGCTTCATATTAAATGATAACCAAACAGTCAAAGGGAGCTATTTCCATTTTCCTAGAAAAGCAAATTGACAGTGAATTTTTCACTAAGTAAAGTTAGACAGGGGGTACATATTGTTAACATAGAAATGCATAGTCTTATATTTAAAAGATCAGCAAATATCTGGGCCAGCCACCAATAGTAATAAGATACAGGTTCTTCCCTGTCAACAGGGGAAGGGAGGAAGAATAAATTAGTATAAATTCTTCGGGTGGCAAATTGAAAACACTATTAACATACAGATTTTATTAACATGTTACTGATTCTTGGAAACACTTTTTAAAAATTTTAACGTCTCATGAAGGGTCATAAAATTATAGTCTGATATTATTTCTTAATGTAAGCAAAGTAATAGCGTATCTTTTTTTACTATTATTATTTTCCAGATATTTATTGAGCACCTAATATAAACCAGACAATGTGCTTGAAATACACTGTTAACAAGACAAAGAAGTTCCTTAACCCAAGGAACTCACAGTCCAGCATAAAGGCAAATATTAATCAAATAATCCCACAAATAAATCATCATAGACCATGAAAAATGCTGTTTATTGTAAAAAGTCATGACAAACTGTGAGAGGATATCACCTGGGGGCTTGATGTTCTCAGACAGTAGTAGGTGAGATTTCTCCATGAAGAAACATTTATGTTCTGAAGCATGAACAGGAGTTGCCTAGGACAGGGGTAGGGGTAGGGGAAGGATGGCGTGGAGCTGTCCAAGCAGAGGAACAGCGTCTGCAAAGACCCCAGGGCAGGAGAGGGCACAGAGCCACCTGAGGGCCTGAACTAGACCAGAGTGGCTGACAGCAAACAGGAGAGGGGCCCAAGATGAGAAGGGAGCAGGATAAGGACCTTGGCCTTTATCCCAAGAGAAATGGGGGCCATGGAGTTTTTTAAGCAGTGGACTAACATGATAAGGTATGTACTGTGGAGAATGAATTGGAGAGGGCCAGAGGGGAAGTGCAGAGGCCAATATGGGAGATAAATAGAAGGAAAAGAGAGAAAATGAGAGAGTGTGAGCAAACCCATGTCAGTTGGGAGGCAAACTGGTAGAGATTAAGAACATGGGCTTGGAATCCAGCTGCCCAGTTTGTGTCCTGGCTTTGTCACTTACTCTGTGATCTTGAGCAAATTACCTGTGCTCATCTCTAAAACAGGGATAGTATCTGTCTACCTCCTAGATTGTGCGAGGATTAAATGACCAATACGCCTCAAGAACTTAGAGTGGTATCTGGCACACAGGAACGTGCTGTGGCCCAAGGCCACACAGCTACTACCTAGAAACAGACAAATACTGGACTCCTCTGATTAAAGCTGGGGGTGGGCGGGCCGGGCCCTGAGCCTCGTCCACTTGTCCACCTCTACCACCACCTTGTCCTAGTCCCTAAATGTCCCACGCAGCCCTAAATGCCTGGGACTTCACAGACTCCCTCTCTGCCAAATAAGGTTGGCCTCAGAGTGGCCTGTTGGGAGCCTATCTCCTGGGCATTGTGTGAAAAAATGGGGTGACGGCAGCTGACCTGTTTAAGAGTTCCAGCACGCAGGGCCACGCTCAACTTTATAACACAACTAGACCAGAACCTCAGAAGGCTTTTGCTTCCCATACTTCATCTGCCAAAAAGAAAAAAAGTCTAAACACTCTTCTGCTTGCTGATGTATATATAAACTATTTTATTTTTTAAATAACAATGAAGGGGGGAAAAGCCACAAAACAGACAAAAACAGCCTCGAAGGAACATGAAGGACATGTAGATCTCAGAAGGGTACGGTTAACAGAAATGCCTTTGAAGGAACTCCTGCGAAGTTTATGGTGGCCCTCACTACCTGCCTGCTTTATTATTCACTCTGTCTCTCCTCTCTGCCCCTCCTAAGCCATGGTTCTGATCTGGTTTCGAGCAGAGACTTAGTCAACGCTGGGTTCTAAACTCCTAGAGATTTGCTTGGGGACAAGGAAGTCCATGTTTCAACCACAGGCCCCACTGCAGGAATGGCCCCCTGAGACCTCACGGCCTGTGGCTGGTCAGGGTCACTGGGGGGTGAAGACAGGGTCTATGAACCCACAACCCAGCCAGCTGTTCCAGGTGTTTGGCACATAGGTAGTCCAAGTATCTCTCATTGTGACCTAATTCAGAATAGCATATCTTACAATGATACGTGTCATAGGTTCAAAGAACTGTAGTACATTCCCTTCAACCTAGCAATTTTATTTCTAAGAATTGATCCTACTACCATATGTATGCAGGCATTTCTATAAGAATATTTATTGCAACATTGTTTATAGTAGTAAAAAACCATAATAGACACAAAATAAATTAGAGTGTGCTCATACAATGAAATACTAAGCAGCTGTTCAAAAGAATGAGAAAGAAGGGAGGATCCTTATGGGAGGATCTCCAAAACATATCCTTCCAAACAAAGCATACTTGCTAGAAGACCAAAAAGACCTCATGGATGCAGAACTTGCAGATTACATGTTAAGTGTGATGTACAATTAGTTGGAGCAGAGGAAAGCATCCACCATAAAAGCAGCATAATTGCTGTCCTGTTACAATGTTTTGGGAGCATTAGTGCATGTCCTGCCTTAATGGTGTATAATATTGTCATCAGACAAAATGTACTCTGCTTTGTTCCCCTGAGCATCAGAAAGTTAAAAATGTATTCAGGCCTTTGTATTATCCTTTTTCATCTCATCTGATCACTAAATGTTATTCTTCTACCTAGTTTCTCTTTTCTAGCCACCCACCTTACCTGAGAGATGGCATCTGCTGTGCACCCCTAGAATAATGAGAACTTGTACTGAGTTTTTTTACATTAAGTGAGTGCCCAGATACCAGAGTGTCCTTTTCACCCCCAATTGTAGTGAAACACTGATGTCCATCAGTAGGGACTTCTGTAATTAAATGAAGAATCATTCATACAGTACAATAGTAGACAGCTGTTAAAAAAAAAACAAAAGAGAGCTCTACTTACACAGTTGTAATCATGCATCCAAGTGGAAGGGTGGAAACAAACCACCACCTTCTCCATCCCCAAGAGGACTCCTTCAACCTAAGGTTCAAAGACTTGGGATTTGTTTGAGGACAAAATTTAAACTATATTAAACAATTCTGTACCTCAATTTAATTTATATCTACCAATAAGTTTTAGGAATTGTGGATTTAAGGTTTTTTAATCAGATAATCTATTTTTAAATACCATAATAATTGTAGTAGAAATATGTAGTTCAAGGACATAATATTTCAATTTATTTTGGACACAGAACTGAAGAAAATATAAATGTTTTGTTGTCATAGCTTAATTCACAAGTCAGCAGAAAAGAAGACTGATGATGATGATGAAATAACATGGGGAAGTGATGAATTGCCAATAGAAGTGACAAACCATGAAGATTCCAATAAAGGCAAGAAATTTATTAGCAACTTTTAAAATAAAAACTATAGGAAGAAAAAATAAGTGTTTGAAAATCACAGTTTTCAGAATATATGGATATGTTATTTCACCATATGTCTGCATTATTAAGTTCTATACGTAAAGTTAAATCACATAAACAAACATCAACATTCATTTATTGACCAGATATTTGCACAGTTATTAGGCTAAAATTCTCAGTGGCTTGGAGTAAAACATGTAAATAGATGTGTAAGTACTTTAAATGGAAACACAGAGTCACAATTTTGCCATCTTGGAATAAGAAATCTAGGAGCACATTTTATTTATAGTAAAGTAGGAAGAATAGCTCAAAGATAGGAAAATTTTTAAGAGCAAGAGTCAGTTGGTCTGTCCTCACTATTACTGCCTCTCTTGTTTTATACTGAGCCAGTAGATAAATGAAGTTCTATCCAGCGTTCTATTTCTTTTTCTTCGTATAAAGAAATGTTATATTAATGCAGTGAAAGAACACAGTTTTGTAATTTGAAGTCATTGTTGAAAGAAATTAAAGGAGTCGAATTAACACTTTTTTGACTTAGTTGGTTTGTTGGTGTCAATGGAAATGCTCAAATCCTGTAACCCAGGTTCATCTCTCCAGCATCTGAGCTCCTGTTGCATTCACACTCAGTTCTGTAAAAAGTTTACAGATATTTCATATGATTGGATTTTGTATTCACAACTAGTCTTCGCCCCAGACAGAACTCAAGCTTTTTGAGATCACTCAGTGCCTGGAATTACTGTTGCATGCATAGTAGCTGCATCATCAAAATGTTTTTATCAACTGATTGATGTAATTAAAGATACACTTGTGCAGACTATAGCAAGAAGTCTCTCCTACTTTTTTCCAGGATAACTGTTGCCTTCTGTTATCAGCATTTTCCATAGGGAGAGCAGGTACTAAATTAGACACATACCTTTTCTTAGACATTGATAGCACTTGTTTGATAAACTCCTAAAGACCCTTAGGATTTCATTTGCATGGAGAAAACTATCAAATGACAGGGATAGTGGCACTGAGTACCAAGGGTGGGTAGAGAGGGGAGAAATCAGTGTTTCTAGTGCCATGTCCCCTTGTAAGGAATTTCTGAAGCATCTCCCTTCATCTTTTCTCCATGTGCTTGGAGGCTAATTTAAATGCAAAATAAAAACAGGACTAAATACATTCTTATCAAGTAAACAGTGCCATTTGGGTCCAGAGAAGCAAAGAGAAACAATTTAAACTCCTTTAAAAGCTATAAGTAATTGACAGCCAAGAGCCTTAAGAACTCTGAACAGTCAGTGAGGTGTTCCCTTAAGGGTTGGGTACAAGGATCTTGCTATGGCCAGGATTTTCCTTTGATGATTGTAGTTATCTGCCTACTTGTTAGTTCTATTGCCTTATTAATTCAAAGACTCTCACTTTTGTAAAAAATAGATGAAGCGAGAATAGGATCAAATTGGTTCTCTTATTGGCTAAAATTAGCTCTCTTATTGGCTAAATCAATTCTGGGGGGATTTTTTTTTTTTTTTTAATCAACTGCCATCTTCTTGTTAGGTCATCCCTTTCTGACAGATGAGGAGCTCACCACACTCCCCATTGTCAAACTGCTTCCCTCCAGTAAATACACCGGTACGGAGTTGAAATCAGTCATTCGAATGTTGCGGGGTTTACTAGATCAAGGAATTCCATCTAAGGAGCTAGAGGTAAGGGGCTTTTGACAATGGTTCTTTCTCCAACAAAGTTTTCTGCAAGGTTAGGAGAAATTTTAAGAATCTTGAAAATGTCTATTACTTTACAACTTCCAACTATAAAAGCACCATCTTGTCATTTCTAGCAGTAAATTAATTTTTCTAATTAGGATCCTAATAGTATTGATTTAAAGGGATCTCTTTAGCAGCTTCAGAGCTTGATAAATCTCCCTGAAGATTATCCTCATATGTAAGGCTAAAGAGATTTTTTAAAAAGTCAAGTATCAATTCCAACCATCCAACTAAACTTCATAGTTAATACACTAAAGATGTGATTCATCGTTAGCAACAGTTTTTATTTTAATACAGCTCCAAGAATGTGCCCCCCAGTTCAAAGCAGCAGTGCTTCAGAGGCCTTGCTCCTGTGGTCTTGCTGGCCCCATCCATTACTTACCATTAGGCCAAAGAATAATGTTGCACCACTGTGGTTTGGGGGCCTACCTTGCCCATCTCTCTCAAACCATCTGCTTACTTGCCCACATCCTGAGCTTTTTGTAGACCCTGAAGTGAAAGGAGCTAACTCCTACTGAGAGCTTCAACAGTGTGCTAGATGCTTTGTGTATAATGCTCAAATTATTTTTAAATCCCATTGTATGGATTTGGAAACAGGTTCACAATGTTAAGTTCTACTCTTTCTCTCCATTTTGCAGACGGGATTTCTTCTTTAAGGTCTTAAGTTTAAATGTTACCATCTCAGAGACCTTCCATCACAACCCTTTATAAAGCAGATGTTTATTTTTCTGTATCACAGCAGCTTGTTAATTTCTTCAAAGCATATATCACAATATTTGTTTGTTTACTCTTTTACTGCCTCTTTCTCCCAGTAGCCTGTGGTCTCCAGGACAGCCCAAATCATATCTTCTTTCTCTCTAATGTATCCCCAGCACTTACTACAGTGCCTTGCATATAGTAGGCATTTTCAATGTATATTGGTTGACTTGGATGGCTAGATGGATGGATGGACCAATTAATGAGCGAATGAAAAGTGAGAAAGAGTTGACTCTAGAATTTAGGACTATCTTACCACAATTCTACCACTTGGAATATTCTGTGACCCCAGAGACAATAATGCAAGAAATTCTGCTCCAGCTCATTACTTTAAGCCAAAATTGTTTTCATGAATTGTGGAGTTTTTTTCTAAAATGAAATTATACACATCTTTAAGCTGAAATTTCAAATTAAGATACAAACTGCTGCCTCACAAAGTTAGTTGACTGCAACATGTTAAAGATATTTGCAACAATATATTTCAACAACTGGTATATTGAATTAGTATTGGGATTGCAGGCTTATTTGTCTTGACAGGACATATTTGTTTCTTAACGGTCAAATTTGCCCTGATCAATAGTCAGTTTTGCACCCTGCACATTTAAAGCATTTGCAGGGGCTTCCCTGGTGGCTCAGTGGTTAAGAATCCACCTGCCAATGCAGGGGACACGGGTTCGAGCCCTGGTCCGGGAGATCCCACACGCCACGGGACAACTAAACCTGTGTGCCACAACTACTGAGCCTGTGCTCTAGAGCCCGCCAGCCACAACTACTGAAGCCCACGTGCCTAGAGCCCATGCTCCGCAACAAGAAAAGCCACCGCAATGAGAAGCCTGCACACCACAACGAAGAGTAGCCCCCGCTCACTGCAACTAGAGAAAGCCCACAGGCAGCAACGAAAACCCAAGGCAGCCAAAAATAAAAATAAATAAAATAAATAAATTTATTTTTTAAAAAAGCATTTGCAATCATTACTGAATTACTGTTTATCTCAACAAATTTAATTTTATTTCCACTTTTGCTTTACAGAATCTTCAAGAATTAAAACCTTTGGATCAGTGTCTAATTGGACAGACTAAGGAAAACAGAAGGAAGAACCGATATAAAAATATACTTCCCTGTAAGTTCCAATTAGGCTTCAAATCAAATGTAATTTTAATATAATTTAAACTGATTTAAAACTTATGTGCTAGTTTACCTTATCTCTCACATAAGTGTGCACACACGCAGACACACACATTCAGAGATTTACATCAGTAACAGATAAATTTATATATATAACCTGAATTTTTTAAAATTATCTTTGGGGCTTCCCTGGTGGTGCAGTGGTTAAGAATCTGCCTGCCAGTGCAGGGGACACAGATTCAAGCCCTGGTCCAGGAAGATCCCACATGCTGCGGAGCAACTAAGCCCGTGTGCCACAACTACTGAGCCTGCGCTCTAGAGCCCGCGAGCCACAACTACTGAGCCCGTGCACCTAGAGCCAGAACTCTGCAACAGGAGAAGCCACTGCAGTGAGAAGCCCGCGCACCACAATGAAGAGTAGCCCCCACTCACTGCAACTAGAGAAAGCCCGTGCACAGCAACAAAGACCCAACGCAGCCATAAATTAATTAATTAATTAATTAATTAAATTATCTGTGTATTCTGAAAATTGATTAGAGGCATCTTAAACATTTCTTCAGACATTGATGAATTTTTAAAGTCTTTTTAAAAATAGGAATTGGCTTCTAGATAAGCAGTTTCTTAGTTCATGTGTCACAATCAAATCTATTTATTCTACTATTTTAAGTTTAGAAAAATGTCTGTGGTACATAACAGCTGTATACGTGTGTGTGGCCACCATGGGACTACCAAGTTGCATTGTTCTTTGAATTGTTTAAGATAACAGGAAGAAAAAAATAGCAATTCTTTTTACCCATATTTCACCCATTTCACCAATCGACGTGTTTTTTTAAAAATATATATATGAATATATGTATATAGCTAAAATATTAACACTAGCAACTTCTTATAATAATCACAAGCCACATTTACATGTATAATCATGTTGGATTTCATGATATGACATACTGACCTTATCTTTGCCAGGAAGTCATAAATTCAAAGATAAATAACAACCAATAGTGACAAATCATGCAATAAATAATAATACAATTGAATTTTTTCAATCAAGGTGGAAGACACAAAATTCATTGTAGAAAACTTCCCTTAAGAATTGAATCTTAGGGCTTCCCTGGTGGCACAGTGGTTGAGAGTCCGCCTGCTGATGCTAGGGTACATGGGTTTGTGCCCCGGTCCGGGAAGATCCCACATGCTGTGGAGCGGCTGGGCCCGTGAGCCATGGCCGCTGAGCCTGTGCGTCCAGAGCCTGTGCTCTGCAACGGGAGAGGCCACAACAGTGAGAGGCCCGTGTACAGAGAAAAAGAAAAAAAGAAAAGAATTGAATCTTAGGAATTTTTTTTTTTTTTTTTTTTTTTTGCGGTACACGGGTCTCTCACTGCTGTGGCCTCTCCCGTTGTGGAGCTCAGGCTCCAGACGCGCAGGCTCAGCGGCCATGGCTCACGGGCCCAGCCACTCCGCGTCATGTGGGATCTTCCCAGACCGGGGCATGAACCTGTGTCCCCTGCATCAGCAGGTGGACTCTTAATCACTGCGCCACCAGGGAAGCCCTTAGACAGGATTTTTAAAATGGAATAGATTATGGTTTGGCATAAAGTAGATGCTAATTATTTCGGGCAAAAAAAATGGCAGACTAGTATCTCAAAGCAGAATGGGATAAGCCATAAATCCAAAACTACTGAGTAGATTTGTTTCCGTGGATCAAGAGATAGAAGTCAAATAATAGAAGGGCAATTGATGGAGGATTTTGAAATCTATTACTAAATGTCATAATTTGGTAATCACAGAAATAACCAGTTATATGTGAGATTGAAATGACTTCTAATGTATAAGTACATACAGATTAATTCTCTTGGATGAGATGGTTTATATACACTTTTTACTGGGGGAGCTTGGTTTGAAAATGTGTATTTTGACTATATGAAATTACAATGCCTGGAGAATAAAGTGTGCTACCTTTTTATTTATTGAGTTAGTTTATTATTTTGGCCGCTTACTCAAAAGACTATAATTAGATAAGCAAGAATTAATTGTGCCAATTATATTTGTAATAAGTACTTTAATAGTTTTACTGTAATACTAATTTTTGTTTTATGAAATAATTTTCAAATTTTTCATTATATTAAATTTACTATTGTCATCATTATTAAAATAACAATGGAGAAGCAGCAAAGTTGTGTTTCCCTAGTTATTAAGAAGTTCTAAATGCAGTCATTATTAATTTTGATTTTTTTCCAACCAAATCTATGTGAACAATATCTAATTTTTTCCAAAACTGAGTTGACATCTTAAATATACTTATAACATGAGGGAAATGTACAAAATGATTTGACTGTACTGCAGTTTGAAAATATGCCTTTATTAAAATGTTTTTGTGATTTCATCTATGGTTATGAGGAAATTCTAATAATCTTTGACTCACCTTGTCTATAGGGCTCTTGTTTAAAAATGCATGATATAGATGGCTCTGTTTTGTGGTTGGAAATTCACAGACGATGCTACAAGAGTGCCTCTTGGAGATGAAGGTGGATATATCAACGCCAGCTTCATTAAGATACCAGTGGGGAGAGAAGAATTCGTCTACATTGCCTGCCAAGGACCTCTCCCTACAACCGTTGGAGATTTCTGGCAGATGATTTGGGAACAAAAATCCACAGTGATAGCCATGATGACCCAAGAAGTGGAAGGGGAAAAAATCAAATGCCAGCGCTATTGGCCTAATGTCCTAGGCAAAACAACAATGGTCAGCAACAGGCTTCGACTGGCTCTTGTGAGAGTGCAGCAGCTAAAGGGCTTTGTAGTAAGGGCAATGACCCTAGAAGACATTCAGGTACATGGATTAAATCTTTCCATGATTACATCAATGTGTTTCTGAATAAAAGCCAGTGACTTCTTGGGTCCCATTTCAGTGGAACTAATTCCATCTACTATCCTTAATCTAATATAAGCTTAAATGTGATCCTCTTCATGAATTCTGCCAAATAGTTTCCTCCAGTATGTACTGTATTAAATGAAAATGATAATACAGGACTTTTACAGGATCAACCATCATCCTTTGCTTTGTGATAGACAGCACAGAATGGCTCAGAAGCTATGTGCTGGAAATATATTTTTCAGGTCAAACCTCTAAGTAGACTCAATGAAACTGTTTTTTAAAACCCTCTAAGTAGCAAATATTCCCCCATAAAGACAACGTATTTGGTAATACAGGAACAATTGTAGCATAAATGTTTGTTATTCAGGTAATTCCTATTGCAGCCACCTAAGCACTGAATAAATTTAGCTTGAATTAGATAAGTGGGTATACCTTAAGTAAAGCTGCTACTGTTTCCTCACCTACACACCTCCTCACTTTATTTCCTTCCTCCACCCAGTAATACTCAGTTTGAGTAATGTGTTTCCTATTGGCATTTTAACTTTGTTAAAGAAACAGAATAATTTTACGTTCATAGAAACAAAACTTACTGACTCAGTGTTATTGGTGGCATGTAAACATAGCCTGAGAAACTCCTTCATGATTTTTGATTTGTGGTTTTACAAAGAATTAAAGATTATACTTCCTTATTCACTCACTTACACCAGCCTACCCATTACTTATGCTAGCACAATTGTTCAATATTCCTTAAATGACTTGTTTATTTAATCAACACATGTTTATAGAGCTTAGTTAGGCCCTGTTATGGAATATAGGGAATCAGAAGTTAACAACACAAACAAAAGGAAATCTCTGACCTCATGGACCTTACTTTCTAATGAAAAGATACTGGTGTTGATGGTGCTGTGAGAAAAACATCATCACAGGGATATCTGGGGGGAGGGAAGCATTTCAGTCAGAAAGAGCAAGTGCAAAGGCCCTGAGACTGAACTGTGCCTAGTGTTTTTAAAGAACCGAAGAGGTCCCTATGGCTGGAGCAAAGTGGCCAGGAGCAAGAAGTTAGGTCTGAGAGGTAGCCGGGCCACATCATGTAGCGCTTTTAAGCCGCTGCAATGACTGTGGCTTTTATTTATCTAAGGTGAATTTGAAATGGGATCATTAAAAAAAGGTTGCTATTCATATCAAAACATAAATTTGCTTTTAGGGTTTCCAAAAAGTCGTTTTTACCAATATTTAAAGTGTGGATCTAGTAGCCTCCTTGATAAAGGCCCTCAGTGTCTTGTTTGATGGAGTCTGTCTTTCACTTTTCCTTGTATCTAATCCAATGGCCAAGTCAAAATTTAAAAGGACAAAATAATAAGAACTAATTATATGTGAACAACATAGTATGCCTTTATCTACTTATTCTGTTGTACAATTTCAGACAGGAGAGGTGCGACATATTTCTCATCTGAATTTCACTGCCTGGCCAGACCATGGTACACCTTCTCAGCCAGACGACTTGCTCACTTTTATCTCTTACATGAGACACATTCATAGATCGGGCCCAATCACCACACACTGCAGCGCCGGCATTGGACGTTCAGGGACCCTGATATGCATAGATGTGGTTCTAGGATTAATCAGTCAAGATCTTGAAGTGAGTACTCGGAATTTTTTTTATTTATCAGTTTGTATGAATGACAATTTTCTTACTACATAGAATTGTACTTTAGTAAACGTTCAAAACTGCATAGGCCATAATCAAGAAGAAATAATACTTCAAACTTATATTTATTTTACTGGGTTTTTTGTTATTGTTACCTATAGGTGGGAAATACTTCGTTATGCAAATTGATGCTAAATAGTCTATCTCTAAACAATTACCCCCAATTTTTAAAATTATTACTAAGTAAACAAAGCTAATAAGAGTATAATCTTACTTAAAACCTAAATTAGGATAAATCATGCTTAGAATGCTAGAATATCTTAGTACACATAATATGTAATTAAAATCATTACCTCTTGAAGAATTTGCTAAAAACAGTTCTGTCTTGCTCTTCACACTCTCATGATAATTTAAGTAGGACAAATGAAATAGTCCGTTACTCCCTTGGGAAAATAAAAAGGTCAGGAATTTTATTCTGAGCAGGAAAATGTAGGAAAAATACTTTGCCTTTTTTTTTTTAATGGAGATATTAGAAATTAGTCAAATTTCAGAGTGAAGAGCATTTCTGTTGGGGATTTTCAAATAGGATAACCTTCCTAATTCTTAAAAAAAACAAATAAAATTATCAAATGATGGCAAAGTCAGTTCACCAACTTAATTTTGTCCAGAACAGTTTCTCAAGACTGCTAGCAGGGGAAGGAGATCGGGGTGCAGAAATCTATGTAAGCCACTCCTTAGTGAATCTTTGGGGTTCAAATTCAGTTATCCTTTTTATTTAACATACAGATTCTGTTTCCTTTGGCAGTTTGACATCTCTGATTTAGTGCGCTGCATGAGACTACAAAGACATGGAATGGTTCAGACAGTGGTGAGTGTTGGCTGGTGCCTTCTAATGAAGATTTTTGTGAAAATATTTCTAGGATATCTTTTTAAAATGTTGCCTTTCAGTTTAAAAAATGAGGAAATGCAATATCTACAATGAATAGATTACAGAGAATAGGATGGTATATTGGGGGCAAAAATTTGGAGTGGTACAAAAGAGCATGTAATTAGTGGCATTCCTTCCCCATTTCCAACCTAAAAAAGGGATAAAAGGTAATCTTCTTGCTACAGAAATTTCCTGAGAGGGAATGGATTCAACAGCATTGACCAGAAGGCAGGAAGGGAGGATGGAGTTGTTTAGCTTGGAGAAGGCACTCTTGGGAAAGTGTTCATTTATCCTCTGTTTTGATCATTTTCATTTCTCTTACCTAAAGTCAAAACATGGGTTAAATCACCCACTGACCTACAGACTTGGGTCCTTCCCAGGGACTGCATTACTTAGAGTCTGTCTGCTCTGCATAGTTCCATTATCCTTTTTGTTTGTATTGGGGGAGGGATGTGGAAGCTAGTTTCATATATCTATAAATTCATTTATCTCTACCTCTTGAAGAATGTAGAAGTTTACTATTTTTAAAATTTAAATTTGCCTACTTTCCCTTCTTATACCTTTTTAATTCAAATTAGGTCTCCTAAATATTAAGCTGATTCACAGTCATATTTTTCTAGGTAACAAAAACATACTGATCTGTATAAGCAGTTCTTTAGACCCAGGAAGTTCACTTGTTTAACAGATGTTTATTAAGTGCCTACTATATGCCAGGCACTCTTCTAGATGCTTGGAGCATATCAGTGAATAAGATGAAGATCCCTGATGGAATAACAAAGATCTTCTAGTGGATGGTGATGAGGAAGGCAGATAATAAACCCATTAGCTGAGTAAATGATATAGGATCTTTGAAATTGATAAGTGCTTTAGAGAGAAAAAGAGTAGGGTAAAGAGGATGAGTCATGGCAGGTTGGGGTGATATTTTAAATAGAGTGGCACCACTGAGGACATAACCCTTGAGCAAAGACTTGAAGGACGTGAAGCAGGTGGTCACGCAGATGTCTGGGGGTAAGAGCCTTTCAGGCAGACAGAACCACCTGCGAGGAGGTCCAAGGTGGGAGTGGTTCTTGTGTGTTCGAGAATAATCATGGCCAGTGTGTCTGAGGTGGAGGCAGCAGGAGGGGAAGTGTGAGAGGAGGTGACGGGGCCAGGGCTTTCCTCTGAGTGAGATGGGGCCATCGCAGGATTGTCTGTATAGAATGACATGATCTGACTCCCATTTTAAAGGACCGCTCTGGCTGCTGTGTTAAAACAAGATCAAATTGAATTAGGAAGGAGGGTGTAGGGTTAGAAGCAGGAGGTTGGTTAGGTTGCAAGCAGTGGTGGCCCAGACTGGAGTGGTGAGTGTAGATGTAGGGAGAAAAGGACATTATGTGAAGTGTTTGCTAATGGATTGTTTGTGGCGTGAGAGAAAGTCAAGGATAAATGTGTGGAAAATGTGGGCAAATTAAAATTCAGATGGGCAAAAGGAAATAAAAGAGTTACTTGTATTCCTCTTCTTCAGAGTTGTTAACATTTTAGGCAACATTCCGAACATTCTTTAGTGCACAGTGTGTGTGCTCACATGCACACAACTGTTTTAAATGACATTCAACTGTAGTTATTACTGTTACTTTCCACTTAGTATACTGTGAATTTTTCCCATTTATTTTCAGGCTCATTAATTCCT
The DNA here is from genome assembly GCF_964341445.2 of Mesoplodon mirus. Lineage (NCBI taxonomy): Eukaryota > Metazoa > Chordata > Mammalia > Artiodactyla > Ziphiidae > Mesoplodon > Mesoplodon mirus. The sequence continues at coordinate 35,842,799 of NC_138977.1, read as the reverse complement.
TGCCAAGTAACAGGAAAACTCAGATCCCTGCACTATCAACTTAATAGAGAGTTAATTTCACTGAAAAAGTTAATTTTCAGAAAAACATTGATTTTTGAAATCAAAAATATTCTTTTGTTCCAAAATATTTAAAGACAGTTATTTTGTGTAGTTTCTTGGGTATTAATCTCTTGACATTTCAAAACATCAAGATGAGTTCAATAAGTCTAGAGGAAATTTTGTAGGAAGTTTATTTTTCCATTATAAAAGCAAATCATAAAAATCACCAAAGCACAAAAAAATAGAAGTGGTCCACCCATCAGAGACAACTTCAGTTAGCACTCACCACCCACCCCCAAGGCTTCTTCCCTCCACATTTTGTCAATCTGGTTTCTGTTTCTTATAATTTTTGTGACAGTGCACAATTCTATGTCCTGCTTCTTACATTCAACCCTGTGACACAATTTTTCATATTTTCAAAATTATTCAAGCATCACTTCCAGTAACGGTGAAGCTATATATATATATATATATATATATATATATATATATATATATATTCATATTATACATCTAAAGTCTTCTCTCCCTCTCTTTTTTTTTCCTCTTTTCTTTTTTTTTTTTTTTTTTTTGGTGAGGGGGCTATAGGATCAGTATATTTTCTGCTATCAAGTCATCCTTTATGTCCTGACACGTCTTCAAGCTGAAGAAGAGGAGAAAGAGCAGGCCCAGCCTCTGAAATAACATGACAAGAACAGCCTTCTGGATGTCTGTCCATTTCTCTCCTAACTTCCAGCAGATGCTCCTGCTGTCTATTTAAAATAAAGATCACAGGGCAGTAAGTCCATAAAACATCATTATGCTTATTCTCCTCTACCTTAGAGGGGCATTCTTAATAACAATAAATAATGGTAAATGCTGTATTTTTACAGCTACTTTAACCTGTGATAATTATCAAAGATTTTTTTAACACTAACTGAATAATGCAGATCTTAGGGATGATTAAGGCAGCATTTGACTATAGTTGACATTGTTACAAGGACACACTGAGTCTATTTTTAAGGCACCAATCTTGTTTATAGTGAAATTATTTTCCAGTATTTTTTAAAAACTAGAGCTATTTTATAGGGGATACTTGAAACCAGTGTTTAAGCTTTAAATGACAGTAATATTGGCATAGAAAAAAAGGTAGCAAATGTTTACTGTATCAATTTCTAATGTTTACTATCTAGAAGTTCCTGTAATATATTTATATACTTTTTCATGAAAATGGACATATCAAATGTTTGTAACTGCATCATGTTATACATCATCTCACTTTGTAAATAAAAATACACATTAAAACATGAACAAGCCAAAAGTGTGTGCAGACAAGTTAAACATTTTCAGTGTGCTATTTTTTTTTTTTTTTTTTGCGGTACGCGAGCCTCTCACTGTTGTGGCCTCTCCTGTTGCGGACGCGCAGGCTCAGCGGCCATGGCTCACGGGCCCAGCCGCTCTGCGGCATGTGGGATCTTCCTGGACCGGGGCACGAACCCGTGTCCCCTGCATCGGCAGGCGTACTCTCGACCACTGCGCCACCAGGGAAGCCCAGTGTGCTATTTTTTTAACAACATTCCAGGCCTCTGGGAAGGCAGGAACTTCTGGACCCCAACTTCCATATCCCTACTGGGTCCCGGTTGTGCCAGCCACAGGCCCTGGGAGTGTTGTCAGAACCCCTGGTAGATCTTCTCCAGGCTCTGATGGTGAGGATCAAGTACTGACTAACAGTGGCTAAGAAATTCATTCTCCCTTCCTGCTGCCTTCCTGTGAGCCTGACTGGTACATAAGTCAGAATTTTCAAGGCTTAGTTGTTGTAAAACTCAGACTATCTCATGAAAGAAAACAATATCACACTACCTGGGAGGTTTATATTTGATTCTGCCCAAAAGGAAGAGATCAGCTTCAAAGAACCTGCTTCTGATTCTCAGTACTGAACGTATTTCACTAACTCCTAATTGTGACAGCATTCCTCCACTCAGTCATGAGAGATGCCATCCCAAGACCCCAGAAACTGCTTGGTTCCTTCTCATCAGATTGACCAATTCTGAGCTAGTTAACTGGAATTACTGATCTTACCTGAGTGCAACGATTTTCTGGGACCTACTCCTGAAGAGCTGACGCTATTTAAGGGCAGAAGACAGTGTCAGGAAATGCACAAACCCCCACAGGGATGTGTGTGACTCCTCACCAGGTAGCAAGTTTGATTCCTACCTCAGAAGTGGCTCTGAATCTGGCAAGAGAAGTATCACCACCATCACTTCCACTTCAATCAGCACAGTTTCTACAGATTGAGTTGTAGCTAAAGATTTGGAAAAAATGTTTCTATTGCTTTAAAAGATTTTTAGAAACTACTGAGTGAGTTGGAATCATGAGACCTTGTTTTCCTGTCATAAGCACAGGAAACAAGGCCAGCAGGGTCCAGGAGCCAGTACAGCTGGAGGTGATTAGCTACCATGTGAAGTCAACAGAAATAGAGGGGGAAAGCTGGAGAAGGATCCTTTGTCTGGAAAGAATGTAGCTAGGAAATGGAAACTGTGGGAAGAAAATGTGGGTTTCGATTTACAAACCCTGAATGGAAACTTTTTTTAAAAATAAATTTATTTATTTTATTTATTTTTGGCCATGTTAGGTCTTTCTTTGTTGCATGCGCGGGCTTCTCATTGTTGTGGAGCACAGGCTCTAGGCACGTGGGCTCCAGTAGTTGTGGCACTCAGCCTCAGTAGTTGTGGCTTGCGGGCTCTAGAGTGCAGGCTCAGTAGTTGTGGCACATGGGCTTAGTCGCTCCGTGGCATGTGGGATCTTCCCGGACCAGGGCTTGAACCCGTGCCCTCTGCATTGGCAGGCGGATTCTTAACCACTGCACCAACAGGGAAGCCCTGGAAACTTAATTACAGTAAAAATGTTACTGCCCTCATCTGGGACGTGGCTCCACTACCATGGAATGGGGTGAGCCATTTGCTAGGGCCACGCTGGTTAGAAAGCATGGCGAAGCCACAGAGCCAGGGTGGCACATGGAGACACTCCAATAGCCAATGAATGAATAAATACTACTTGGCTCCTAACGCACATTAGATAGCTAAGTACTATAAAATATACACCCAAACGTATAATGGCTCATACATAATAGAAGTTTATCTAAGAGATCTGGGCAAGAGAACAGCTCAGCAGGGCAGCTCTCCTCCCTCTGACTGTTAGGAACCCAGGTTGATGGAGTTTCTGTAATCAACACATAGCTTCCAAGGTCATCCTGGGAATAATTTCCATTTCCCCAGCCAGAAAGGGGGGAAAGAGTAGGGACACCTGTGGGGATTTTTTGAGCTGGGCAGGCCTGGAAACAAAGCACATCACTGCCATTCATTCTATCAGCAAGGACTGGCCAAACAGTGGCCCTAAGCACAAGGAAGCTGGGAAATGAGTTGGCTGAGCAGCTGATTCCCAGTGACAGACAACTCTCTGCTATAGAAGGAGAAGCACAAGTCGTGATGGAATCTATTTATAAAACTGAACTAAAGTTGTATATTTTAAAAGAATATCTTAATATAGTCACTGCAAGATTGGATACATCATTTTGTCCCCAAGTTTGGTATATGTCATTAGTAGAAATATTTCTGTATTATGATAAAAAGAAGAGAAATGGCTATTGAGAAAAGGTCAGGTGTTCACATCTGTGGTTCCAAACAGCCTGCTAGATCTCTTGGTTTTAAGTCTGTTTGGGACTTCCCTGGTGGTGCAGTGGTTAAGAATATGGCTGCCAATGCAGGGGACACAGGTTTGGCCCCTGGAGTGGGAAGATCCCACGTGCTGTGGAACAACTAAGCCCATGTGCCACAACTACTGAGCCTGCACTCTAGAGCCTGTGAGCCACAACTACTGAGCCCACACGCTACAACTACTACTAAAGCCCATGTGCCCTAGAGCCTGTGCACCGCAACTACTGAGCCCACACGCCACAACTACCAAAGCCCGCTCACTCTCGGGCCTGTGTGCCGCAAATACTGAGCCCACAGGCTACAACTACTGAAGCCCACGTGCCTAGAGCCTGTGCTCCACAACAAGAGAAGCCACTGCAATGAGAAAGTCGCACACCACAACAAAGAGTAGCCCCTGCTTGCCACAACTAGAGAAAGCCTGCGCACAGCAACAAAGATACAAGGCAGCCAAAAAAAAAAAAGTCTAGTTATCTAAATGCAATGTGATACATCCTAGAAATTAACAACTCACCAAAGCAATCCTTCAGTCAGATGTCTTGATGGTGGACAATGTGTTCCCATTTTACATAATTCAAGGTACCTTGTTATGGAGGAGATAAATGTAACAAATATTGCATTGACCTGCATAATATTTTAAAGCCAATCTAAATTTTAATATATCAATTTGGAATTGCAGTTGACTGCAAGTAAGCAAAAACTAGCCCTACAGACTTACACAGATTAGAGGTTTCTTTCTTTAAGAAAACAAGTTTAGAAGTAGACAGCTGCTGGGATTGATTCTACAGTTGGATAATGTCAGATATAGTCCCATTTGTTTACTTCTGCTTTTGTTTTCCTTTCCTGAGGAGACATAGTCAAAATATTATTGCTAAGACCCATGTCAAAGAGCATACCACCTATGTCTTCTTCTAGAATTTTTATGGTTTCAGGTCTTGTATTTAAGTCTTTAATCCATTTTGAGTTTATTTTTGTATATGGCATGAGAAATAGTCTAGCTTGATTCTTTTGCATTTAGCTGTCCAGTTTTCCCAACACCATTTATTGAAGAGGCTGTCTTTTTCCCATTGTATATTCTTGCCTCATTTGTTGTAGATTAATGCCACATATGAGTGTGGGATCGTTTCTGAGCTCTCTATTCTGTTCCATTGATCTATGTCTGTTTTTGTGCCAGTACCACACTGTTTTATTACTGTAGCTTTGTAGAGTAGTTTGAAATCAAAGTGTGTGATGCTTTCACCTCTGTTCTTTCTCGATATTGTTTTGGCTATTCAGGTTCTTTTGAGTTTAATACAAATTTTAGAATTATTTGTTCTAGTTCAGTGAAAAACTCCATTAGTATTTTGATAAGGATTGCCTTTGGGTAGTACAGTCACTAACAATATTAATTTTTCCAATCCATGAGTACAGTATATCTTTCCATTTGTTTGTGTCATCTTCACTTTCTTTCATCAGTATCTTACAGTTTTCTGAGTTACAGGTCTTTTACCTCCTTAGATTTATACCTAAGTATTTTATTCTTTTTTGATGTGATTATAAATGGAATTATTTTCTTAATTTCTCCTTCTGATAGTTTGTTGTTGGTGTATAGAAACACAACAGATTTCTATATATTAATTTTGTATCCTGCAACTTTACTGAATTCATTGATGAGCTCTAGTTCTAGAAACACCAGTTGTTTTCTGGTGTTGTCTTTAGGATTTTCATGTTATCGGCAAACAGAGACAGTTTTACTTCTTCCTATCCAAGTTGGATTTCTTTTATTTCTTTTTCTTGTCTGATTTTTATGAGTAGGACTTCCAATACTATGTTGAATGAAAGTGGCAACAGTGGGCATCCTTGTCTTGTTCCTGATCTTAGAGAAAATACTTTCAGCTTTTTACCATTGAGTATGATAGCAGCCATGTGCTTGTCATATATGGTCTTTATTATGTTGAGGTATGTTCCCTCTATACCCACTTTCTGGAGAGTTTTTAATCATAAATGGATGTTGAATTTTGTCAAAAGCCTTTTCTGCATCTATTGAAATGATCATATGATTTTTGTTCTTCAGTTTGTTAATGTGGTGTATCACAGTGATTAATTTGCGGATATTGAACCATCCTTGCATCTCTGGAATAAATCCCACTTGATCATGGTGTATGATCCTTTAATGTACTGTTGAATTTGGTTGAGGATTTTTGCATTTATGGTCATCCATAATAGTGGCCTGTAATGTTTGTGTTTGTGTGTGTGTGGAGGGGGCGTATCTTTGTCTGGTTTTAATACAAGGGGACACTGGCCTTGTAGAATGAGTTCAGAAGTATTCCTTCCTCTGTAATTTTTTGGACAAGTTTGAGAAGGATAGGTGTTAACTCTTCTTTTTTTAAAATATTTATTTATTTATTTGGTTGCACCAGGGCTTAGTTGTGGCATGTGGGCTCCTTAGTTGTGGCATGCAAACTCTTAGTTTCAGCATGCATGTGGGATCTAGTTCTCTGACCAGGGATCAAACCTAGGCCCCCTGCATTGGGAGCATGGAGTCTTAACTACTGTGCCACCAGGGAAGTCCCTTAACTCTTCTTTAAATGTTTAGTAGAACTCACCTGTGAAGCTGTCTGGCTCTGGACTTTTGTTTGTTGGGATTTTTTAAATACTGATTCAATTTCATTAGTAATTGAGATAATTTAGATAATTGGGCTGTTCATATTTTCTGTTTTTTCCTGATTCAGTCTTGAGATATTGTGCATTTCTAGGGCTTTGTCAGTTTCTTCTAGGTTGTCCATTTTATTGGTCTGTAATTATTCTTAGTAATCTCTTATGATCCTTTTTTTTTTTTTTTTTTTTTTTTTGCCACACTGCACGGCATGTGGGATCTTAGTTCCCCAACCAGGGATTGAACTCGTGCCCCCTGCAGTGGAAGCGCAGAGTCCTAACCACTCGACTGCCAAGGAATTCCCACTTATGATGCTTTGTATTTCTGTGGTGTTGGCTGTAACTTCTTTTTCATTTCTGATTTGGGCCCTCTTTTTTTCTTGATGAATCTAGCTAAAGTTTTATCAATTTTGTTTATCCTTTCACAGAAACAGCTTTTAGTTTCATTGAGCTTTTCTATCTTTTTAAGTCTCTATTTCATTTATATCTGCTCTGATTTTTATTATTTCCTTCCTCCTACTAACTTTGGGTTATGTTGGTCTTTTTTTATTTTTTATTTTTCCTTTAGAAATGAGGTTAGGTTGTTTGAGATTTTACTTGTTTACTGGGTAGGCTTGTATCACCATAAACTTCCCTCTTACAACTGCTTTTGCTAAAAGATTTTGGATCATTGTGTTATTTTCACTTGTCTCCAGGTATTATTTCATTTCCTCTTTGATTTCTTCAGTGACCCACTGGCTGTTTAGTAGCACATTGTTTAATCTCCATATTTGTGGGCTTTGCAGGTTTTTTTTTTTTTTTCTTGTAGTTAATTTCTAGTCTCATACCAGTGTGGTCAAAAAAGATATTTGATATGATTTCAATTTTCTTAAATTTACTGAGACTTGTTTTGTGGCCTAGCATTTGATCTATCCTGGAGAATGTTCCATGTATGTGCCCTTGAAAAGACTGTATTCTGCCTTTGGATGGAATGTTCTATATAAATACATACTAAGTCCATCTTGTCTAATGCATCATTTAAAGCCAGTGTTTCCTTATTGATATTCCATCTGGATGATCTATCCACTGAGGTAAGTAAGGTGTTAAAGTCCCCTACTATTATTGTGTAGCTGTCAATTTCTCCCTTAATGTTTGTTAATATTTGCTATAAGTATTTAGGTGCTCCTATGTTGGGTGCATATATACTTACAATTGTTATATCTTCCTGTGGGATTGATCCCTTTATCATTATGTAATGTCCTCTTTGTCTCTTGTTACAATCTTTGTTTTAAAGTCTATCTTGTCTGATATAAGTATTGGTACCCCAACTTTCTTTTGTTTCTCACCACTCTTATTCAACATAGTTTTGGAAGTTTTAGCTACAGCAATCAGAGAAGAAAAAGAAATAAAAGGAATCCAAATCGGAAAAGAAGTAAAGCTGTCAGTTTGCAGATGACATGATGCTATACATAGAGAATCCTAAAGATGCTACCAGAAAACTACTAGAGCTAATCAATGAATTTGGTAAAGTAGCAGGATACAAAATTAATGCACAGAAATCTCTGGCATTCTTATAAACTAATGATGAAAAACCTGAAAGTGAAATTAAGAAAACACTCTCATTTACCATTGCAAGAAAAATAATAAAGTGCCTAGGAATAAACCTACCTAAGGAGACAAAAGACCTGTATGCAGAAAATTATAAGACACTGATGAAAGAAATTAAAGATGATACAAATAGATGGAGAGATATACCATGTTCTTGGATTGGAAGAATCAACACTGTGAAAATGACTCTACTACCCAAAGCAATATACAGATTTAATGCAATCCCTATCAAACTACCACTGGCATTTTTCACAGAACTAGAACAAAAAAATTTCACAGTTTATATGGAAACACAAAAGACCCCGAATATCCAAAGCAATCTTGAGAAGGAAAAATGGAGCTGGAGGAATCAGGCTCCCTGATGTCAGACTATACTACAAAGCTACAGTAATCAAGACAGTATGGTACTGGCACAAAAACAGAAATATAGATCAATGAAACAGGATAGAAAGCCCAGAGATAAACCCACGCACATATGGTCACCTTATCTTTGATAAAGAGGGCAAGAATACACAGTGGAGAAAAGACAGCCTCTTCAATAAGTGGTGCTGGGGCTTCCCTGGTGGCGCAGTGGTTGAGAATCTGCCTGCCGATGCAGGGGACGTGGGTTCGTGCCCAGGTCCGGGAAGATCCCGCATGCCGCGGAGCGGCTGGGCCCGTGAGCCATGGCCGCTGAGCCTGCGCGTCCGGAGCCTGTGCTCCACAATGGGAGAGGCCACAGCAGTGAGAGGCCCGCGTACCGCAAAAAAAAAAAAAAAAAAAAAAAAAAATAAGTGGTGCTGGGAAAACTGGACAGGTGCATGTAAAAGTATGAAATTAGAACACTCCCTAACACCATACACAAAAATAAACTCAAGATGGATTAAAGACCTAAATGTAAGGCCAGACACTATCAAACTCTTAGAGGAAAACATAGGCAGAACACTCTATGACATAAATCACAGCAAGATCCTTTTTGACCCACCTCCTAGAGAAATGAAAATAAAGACAAAAATAAATGGGACCTAATGAAACTTAAAAGCTTTTGCACAGCAAAGGAAACCATAAACAAGACCAAAAGACAACCCTCAGAATGGGAGAAAATGTTTGCAAATGAAGCAACTGACAAAGGATTAATCTCCAAAATTTACAAGCAGCTCATGCAACTCAATATCAAAAAAACAAACAACCCAATCCAAAAATGGGCAGAAGACCTAAATAGACATTTCTCCAAAGAAGATATACAGATTGCCAACAAACATATGAAAGAATGCTCAACATCATTAATCATTAGAGAAATGCAAATTAAAACTACAATGAGATATCATCTCAAACCGGTCAGAATGGCCATCATCAAAAAATCTAGAAACAATAAATGCTGGAGAGGGTGTGGAGAAAAGGGAACACCCTTGCACTGTTGGTGGGAATGTAAACTGATACAGCCACTATGGAAAACAGTACGGACGTTCCTTAAAAAACTAAAAATAGAAGTACCATACGACCCAGCAATCCCACTACTGGGCATATACCCTGAGAAAACCATAATTCAAAAAGAGTCATGTACCAAAATGTTCATTGCAGCTCTATTTACAATAGCCAGGACATGGAAGCCACCTAAGTGTCCATCAACAGATGAATGGATAAAGAAGATGTGGCACATATATACAATGGAATATTACTCAGCCATAAAAAGAAACAAAATTGAATTATTTGTAGTGAGGTGGATGGGCCTAGAGTCTCTCATACAGAGTGAAGTAAGTCAGAAAGAGAAAAAGAAATACCATATGCCAACACATATATATGGAATCTAAGGAGAAAAAAAAAAAAGGTCATGAAGATCCTAGGGGCAGGACGGGAATAAAGATACAGACCTACTAGAGAATGGACTTGAGGATATGAGGAGGGGGAAGGGTAAGCTGGGACGAAGTGAGAGAGTGGCATGGACATATATACACTACCAAACGTAAAATAGATAGCTAGTGGGAAGCAGCCGCATAGCACAGGGAGATCAGCTCGGTGTTTTGTGACCACCTAGAGGGGTGGGATAGGGAGGGTGGGAGGGAGGGAGATGCAAGAGGGAAGAGATATGGGAACATATGTATATGTATAACTGATTCACTTTGTTATAAAGCAGAAACTAACACACCATTGTAAAGCAATTATACTCCAATAAAGATGTTAAAAAATAAAAAAATTTAAAAATTAAAATAAAGTCTATCTTGTCTGATATAAGTATTGATACCCCAACTTTCTTTTGTTTTCTATTTGCATGCAATACCTTTTTCAGTCCCCTCGCTTTCAGTCTATGTGTGTCTTTAGATCTGAAGTTGGTCTCTTGTAGGCAGCATATATATATGTCTTTTTTCTTTTTAAATCCATTCAGCCACTTTATGTCTTTTGATTGAAGCATTTAGTCCATTTATATTTAAAGTAATTATTAATAGGTATATACTTACTGGCATTTTGTTCATTGTTTTCTGGTTGTTTTGAAGCTCTTTTTTGTTCCTTTCTTCTTTTGTTCTCTTCCCTTGGGATTTGATGATTATCTTTAATGTTTGGACTCCTTTATCTTTTTTGTGTGTGTATCTGTTTTGGATTTTTTGTTTTGTCATTACCATGAGGTTTAAATATAACAAGCTCCATACACACATACATATGTAAACATATATATATATATAAAAATTTAAGTTGATCTCAAGTTCAAATGCATTGTAACAGCCCTGCATATTTGCTCCCTCTCCCCCCATTTAATGTGTTTGACAACATATTTCACATCTTTTTGTTTTGTGTATCCCTTAACTAATTATTTTGGATATAGATGATTTTAATACTTTTGTCTTTTAACTTTCTTACTAGCTTTATAAGTAGTTGATCTACTACTACCTTTACTGTATATTTGCCTTTACTGATGAGATTTTTCCTTTTGTAATATTCATATTTCTACTGTGGCCCTTTCTTTTCCACTTAGAGACATGTCTTTAACATTTCTTGTACGGCTGATTTAGTTGTGCTGAACTCTCTTAGCTTTTTTTTTTTTTTTTTTTTTTTTTTTTTGCAGTACGCGGGCCTCTCACTGTTGTGGCGTCTCCCGTTGCGGAGCACAGGCTCTGGATGTGCAGGCTCAGCGGCCATGCTCACGGGCCCAGCCGCTCCGCGGCATGTGGGATCTTCCCAGACCGGGGCACGAACCCGTGTCCCCTGCATCAGCAGGCGGACTCCCAACCACTGCGCCACCAGGGAAGCCCCTCTCTTAGCTTTTAAAGCTTCTCTGTAAAACTCTTTCTCTCTCCTTCAAATTGGAATGATAGCCTTGCTGGGTAGGGTATTCTTGGTTGTAGGTTTTTTCCGTCACTTTGAATATATCATGCCACTCCCTTCTGGCCTGCAGAGTGTCTACTAAAATGTCAGCTGACAGTCTTATGGGAAATTCCTTGTACATAACTAGTTGCTTTTCCCTTGATGTTTTTAAGATTCTCACTTTAATTCTGTCATTTTACTTACAATCTGTCTTAATGTGGACCTCTTTAGGTTGATCTTGTTTGGGACTCTCTGTGATTCCTGAACCTGAATGCGTTTTTTTCTTCCAGGTTAGGGAAATTTTCAGCTATTATGTCTTCAAATATGCTCTCTGCCCCTTTCTCTCTCTCTCTCTTCCTCTGTGACCCCATAATGTGAATGTTAGCATGCTCGATATTGTCCTGGAGTTCTCTTAAACTGTTTTTTTGTTTGTTTGTTTTTCTTTTTCTTTTCAACTTGAGTGATTTCCTCTGCTGTCTTCCAGTTCACTGATCCATTCTTTCATATCATTTAATCTACTGTTGATTCCTTCTAGTATATTTTTTTATTTCTTTTTTTTTTAAAGATGTTGGGGGTAGGAGTTTATTAATTAATTTATTTATTTTTGCTGTGTTGGGTCTTAGTTTCTGTGCGAGGGCTTTCTCTAGTTGTGGCAAGTGGGGGCCGCTCTTCATCGCAGTGCACGGGCCTCTCACTGTCACGGCCTCTCTTGTTGCGGAGCACAGGCTCCAGACACGCAGGCTCAGTAGTTGTGGCTCACGGGCCTAGTTGCTCCGTGGCATGTGGGATCCTCCCAGACCAGGGCTTGAACCCGTGTCCCCTGCATTAGCAGGCAGATTCTCAACCACTGCGCCACCAGGGAAGCCCCTATTTTTTTTATTTCTGTTCTTGTACTCTTCAGCTCTGTTTGGTTCTTTATATTTTCTAGCTCTTTGTTAAACTTCTCACTGTGTTCACCCATTTTTCTCTTGAGTTTTTTGAGCATCTTTCTGATCGTTACCTTAAACTTTATTGGGTACATTGCTTATCTCCACTTAGTTTTTCTGGGATTTTGTCTTGTTCCTCATTTGGAACATATTTCTTTGTCTCTTCATTTTGCCTAATTCTCTGTGTTTGTATGTATTTGTATGTATTAGGTAGGTTGGTTATGTTTCCCAATCTTAGAGAAGTGCCCTTATGTCAGAGACATTCTATGGGTCTGAGCAGCACACTCCTCTCTGTTCACCAGAGCTGTATGCTCTAGGGGTTCCCCCTATGTTGGCTGCATGGGCCCTTTTTTATGCCAGGGCTGACTACAGTGGGCATGCTGTTAGGTGAGGCTGGCGCTGGCCTTGTCGCCTGCCAGGCCCTGCCTAGTGTGGTGGCTGCTGGCCCACTGGTGGGAAGTGTTAGGTCCCAGTGTGGTTGGCTGCACAGCCTAGAGGCTCCCAAAACCAGTGCCAGCCCATTGGTAGACTGGGCAGGGTCTCAGGGCAGCTGGCTGCAGAGCCCAGGTCATCCCAGGACTGGTTCCAACCCACTAGTGGGCAGCATATCATCCTTTTTAAGAAAGGAAACTGAAGTCCAGGGGGGATTATCACTTGCTCAAGGTTGTCCAAATAACAGAGCTAGGATTCAATTCTATGACTACCTGACTTCAACCCACAAGTCCTGAAGCATCCTAGCTCTTTAAGTGGATCACAACAAGTAGCCCTGGCAAAGACCGTGTTCTTTACACTCTGCTACCTCAAATATCCACCTGGCTCTTTTCCAGACACAGAGCTGGACTCATTCTGCTTAACATTATTTCTCTGGCCCCCTTCTGAGCTTCATATAGGCCCTGCTTTTATGAATGCATGATTATTGAGATTAGTTAGAATACAATTTATTCAGTTAGAGCTTTTGTATAGTTACATTCTTCTTTTTAAAGATAATGTGTGGCCTCCTGGACAACTTGACTATTTCTAGTTCTTCTCAGTAACATGTTTACAAACCATCTCTGGAAATGGCAGTCTTCCATTTGACTACTTTCAAACCCTTACATTGATTTGTGTTGTTTCTGTCTTAATGGATGGCTTTTGGTAGACTTCTCTCCAGACCTGTCCTGATTGTGGTAAATACTGACCATGCAGTTAATACTTCAGAATGGAACACTGGAATTTACCATTTTATGTTAGGTGCCTATGTAGAGGAACAATTTAGAAATTCCTTTTTTGTGGATCCTTTAAAACTCACTCATGGTAATGCTTATTTTAGAACTGGGGCTCTCTGAACATATAATTCTACTATGTTCACTGCAGCAGTTGAGAATTAACAATCATGTCACATGTGTATACTTCTTTTCCATATAAATATACTTGTGACACCCAATGGGGCTCTTTCTGTCCTACCACAAAGATGTCCTTACTTGTGAAAATACCATAATAATCATTGTCATTATATATATAAAACCCACAAGTTCTTGAGTATACTTACAAAGTAAAATTGTAAAGCACTAAATCTCAGACAATACACTTTCTCACACTCCAAAATTTACAAATAGAAAAAATGGAACCAAATGGAGTCCAACAAAAACACATTATATAGGAAGTTATGTGATGAAGGTGGCATTTCATATCAGTAGAGAAAAGATGAATCTTTCAATGTATGATGTTAGGACAATTAGATTCTTAACACACCATAGAGAAAAATAAATTCAAAATGGAATAAACATGTACATATTTAGTCCAAAGTTATAGAAAAATATATGGGACATATTTTTAATAATGTCAGAATAGAGAAGGAAGATGGGTTTTATCTACTGACAGTATACACAGCAGCTAGTAAATATGTGTATTAACCCCCAAAAAGAACTCCCTGAAAAGGGGCCAAATACATTCTCAAAGAGGGGTGGGTCCTTTTCCAATTCACAATCCACACAAAAGTATAAATAGTCTAACATTTGACAGATATTAAGGTCAAAAAACATTTTTTAAAAGACTAATAAAGTGGTATATATAAAAAATATAAAACTTCTGTACAGCAAAAGAAATTATACAAAAATAAAAAGACAAACGAGTAGGTAAAATATTGACAAAACATAGAACAAAAGGTCACTGTCGGTAATGAGTTAAAATTTATCAGTCAAAAAGGAAAAATTACAATAGAAAAGCAGGCAAAGGGACTTCCCTGGTGGCACAGTGGTTAAGAATCTGCCTGCCAATGCAGGGGACATGGGTTTGAGCCCTGGTCCGGGAAGATCCCACATGCCATGGAGCAACTAAGCCCATGTGCCACAACTACTGAGCCTGCGCTCTAGAGCTGCGAGCCACAACTACTGAGCCCACGAGCCACAACTACTGAAGCCCACGCGCCCTAGAGCCCATGCTCTGCAACAAGAGAAGCCACCGCCATGAGAAGCCCGCACACCATAAGGAAGAGCAGACCCTGCTCGCCGCAACTAGAGAAAGCCCACACGCAGCAGCAAAGACCCAAGGCAGCCAAAAAATTAATTAATTAACTAATTAATCAATCAAAGCCCATTTCTTTAAAAAAAAAAAGGCAAAGTACATGAACAAGCAAGCATCCATGAAAAATACTCTGCTTCACTTCATTGTATAATTTTAACAATGCAATTTTAAATGAGGTATTTTCACAAAGCAGAATGATCATTCTTAAGACTGGTGTGGCTGTGGAAAACCAGACACTCTCAGGCACTGCTGTACAGTGCTGCCAGAGAGCTCGCTGCCCAATATTTTAATGTGCCATCAGCCTGGTTGCACATTTTCAAGTCTAGAAAATGATCCTACAGAAACACTTGCATGAAGGCACAAGTGTTTGTAGCGGCACTGTAACACCAAGTTGAAAGCTATCTAAATGTCCATGACTAAGGGATGGTTAAATAAATTATAGACCTTTCATGCACTGGAATACTTCTGTGAAGCCACTGTTCTAAGGAATGAGGTAGGTCAACATAGACTGACATGTAAATATGCTCCACAATATTTCATGAAGTGACTTATGAAACAGTATATGTGGAATGTTTTGTTTTGTTTTGTTTTGTTTGTGGTACACAGGCCTCTCACTGTTGTTGCCTCTCCCATTGCAGAGCACAGGCTCCGGATGCGCAGGCCCAGCAGCCATGGCCCGCGGGCCCAGCCGCTCTGTGGCATGTGGGATCCTCCCAGAACGGGGCACGAACCCATGTCCCCTGCATCGGCAGGCGGACTCTCAACCACTGCGCCACCAGGGAAGCCCTCAATGTTTTTAAAATGACATAATGCATAAATGTATATTAGAAGAATATACATTGTGCCTATCTCTAGGGAGTAAAAATAGTAACTTTAAGTGTTCATTAAATTCCCTCTAGGCTCGTGATTACATCTATAAATCTAAAAAGATTTTCAAGCCCTTAAAAAAACCAATCGTTTTAGAAAAGACCCCATTCTTATAAGAGCTGTATGCTTCCTCCCCAATGCCCCAAAGGACTTGCCCAAAGTCGAGAAGTTAAGTGGGTCCAGACTCTGTCTTTGCCCTGCAGTATGAGGTGACATCTCCTCTACACAGAGTTCTAACTCTTGTGAGATTAAAATTCACAGCTTGACGACTTCACATAACAATGGGGATCACTCTTCACTGTATGGGAAGACAAGAACACACAAAGTAGCTAATAAATCTGTTGTGTAAACCCCCAAAGAAAGAACCTGAAATAGGCAGAGCATATTCTCAAAAGGGGATCCTATGACAAATCACAGTCCACACAGAAATATAAATATGTTGACATTTGACACGCAAACATTCCCATAAGCCCTGCCAACGAGATTCACTCATCAACTCTGCACTATCTTTACTGGCCGCTGCGGAAGACAGGGACCAGTCAAGCCAGCAAACCCCTGCTTGGCACATGAGATCTGGCCAGTTGGCATGAGAGCCCTGTGGAGATCCATGGGCCCTGATGGCCCAGGAGTTAGAGCAGCTTCTTCATTCACCTCCAAGAAAGCACTGGTCTCTTTGGGAGAAGTGGATTTCTTCTTAAAGCGGGCTTCTACCCTTAAAGCAGGGTTCTTTATTCTGTGTTTGATCTTCAGTGTCCTCTTGTACATCTTATATGCTAGGTGTTAAAACATACCAGTATTAAAAATCACTTTAGCAAAGACTATAATTTGGTGACATTGTGCACTTGTCAATACTTTGGGGGTTTGTTTGCTTTGGATCATACACATATAAACACACAGGAAAAAGACGGGGAAAAGAAAAGACTACGGAGCAAAATAATTCAGTGTATCAAGATGGCTATTTCTGTCTGGAATGGACCTATTGTGATTGAGACGTTCATCAGGTGGCTGACAGCTTGTCCGTCCATCTGTCCGTCTGTCCATCCATCCATCCAGTCAGTCAGCAACTCCTGTGGAGGGCTTAATATGGGTCAGGTGCCCCCCGGGTGCTGGGAGGTAGCTGGGAATGGGCCAAGCATACTCCTTCCATCACAGTCTCACCATGAGAAGGAATTAAAACCTGGATCTAAGACCAGGAGTTTTATTCTGCTAGACTTTAACTTGTGGGAAAATTAAACCCCAAGTGCTCCTTATATTAATTGTCTGTAATCAATATATAATTAGTTATATCAGTAATCACTGAGCCTTACGTTCTGTGACAACAATAAAACATTTACAATGGCCAAGATTAAAATATACGTATGTTTGTGTACATATCTATCAATCTATATATTTTAAATTTACCTTCTGTGAACTTACATAATGACTGCCTGCAAAATGATGTATTTTTGGCTGTAGGGATAGATAAGCATATATATTTTTTAATATCTGTATGTATTATATTTCATAGTTAAAAAACATTTCACAGACATTCAGCACAATTCTTAGTCACATAAGTACTGTGAAATAACATTTGGAAGACTTTCAAGGCTCTTAATAAAACATAACAAATGTCATTTTTGAGATAAATAATTGTTCATGGAGAGTTCTGATAGTGCATTGTTTTTGTGAAGATTATTTGTTTATAATTATAAGCTCACTTTCACAGGTTTTTAAAAATATTTTTCTGTGAAACTTCCACTTGTGGCAAAGGATCTTGTTTATACATTTTATTTTCCCCAGAAATGTCAGGCTAAAAATGTATCACAAGGGCAGCACATGTATATTCAGATTGAAAAAGGAGTTAGTAAGCTGGGTGAACAATTTTCAGTCAAGTCCACTCAATGGGGGCTTTACCCACCTGCAACAATGAGAAACCCATCCAACAGCTGGAAGAGTCCATAGGCCAATGGGAAGATAAGCATCTGGACTAATTGCTCGGCAGTGAAAGATAAGTGCAGCATGGTGATGCACATCTGAATATTCTGAGCTCCAGTTTCTAAGGAAATCGTCCTGCACCTACCAATGGAAAAATTTTACATACTAGCAATAAGGACTATTTTTAAATTTTACATATAGCGATAAGTGCAAGCTATGAGCTGAGACCACTAAAAATGTTTATTCATTCAATAATTATTTGCTGAGTGCCTACTCTGTAGGTGGCCTCTTGAGAAGCACCTCTGAATAGGGCCCTATGAACCCTGCCCTTAGAATCTGGGTGAAAAGACAAGATATACACATAGAAACAGCACAAGACAAAGTATGATCGAAGGTCAGGGAGATGCTGTAGAAATTCAGAAAAGTGGCATAAATGGTTAGAGAAGGCTTCACAGAGGAAGGGTGAAACTAAAGAACGGAAAGAGTGAAAGAGGCATTTAATGTGGGGAAGTGATTGAAATTAAAGTTCTGGGGACATGTATGAGCTTGACCTATTCAGTAAGCATTGCTTATGCTCTAAGCCAGCCTGCGGGGAGTGGAGGATTGAAGGAGATGAGAATGGAAAGTTGAGTCAGACACAAAACAGTATAAACTAAACACTTGAAAATAAACATAAAAATCCTACATGAAAACAAAATGTCTGAAACGGTTTCTTTGGTGAAATCGTTTAGTAATACGTTTTTTCTACTTTCTCCTTTTCTATATTTTATTCATTTTCTAATTACAAAAAAAGGAAAAGAACAGAAGAGAAAAGAAAAATTAACCTCACTTGAAAAAGAAAAAGCAGGAGGGAGAAGAAGGAAAACCTAGGCAGGACCTTGGAGGCTGGGTTAGGCAGTTTCATCTTCTCCAATTTATTGAATACAAAGGGCGTCTTGAGGCTTTTACAGATGGCAGAAGAGAGGAAAGAGACATTTGATAAACCAGCTTCTCTTTGCAGACTGGACTGGGATGTGGAGGTAACAAGGGTGTGGAATGTGGGAGTGAAAATATCGTCACTAGTACAAGGCAAATTCAGTGGCTCTTATTTTATTTCTAGTCACCCTGTTGCATGCTACACTTTCTCCAGACCACCCTCACTTCTTTCAGAGCCCTGTCCATAACCTGACAAGATTAAGTTACACAGCTGGACCTCACACCTGGACCATTCACAAGGCAAATGCAGCATCTCAGTAATGATTTTTCTCAAGCCATCAGGTGTGGAAAAAACAAGATTGTTGACTACACTTTGCCATAGGAATACCTTCTCTCCAAATCCAATTATATTTCAACTCCTCAACAGTCTGTGTTCCTAATTACAGTCGTCCCTCTGTATCTGCAGGTTCTATATCCACGGATTCAACCAACCTCGGATCAAAAATATTGGGGAAAAGAAAAATTCTACAAGGTTCCAAAAAGCAAAACTTAAATTTGCCATGCAGGCAGCTATTTATATAGCATTACATTAGGTATTATAAGTAATCTAGAGATGATTTAAAGTATATGGAGGATGTACATAGGTTATATGCAAATACTACGCCATTTTATAATAGGGAGTTGAGCATCCTTGGATTCTGGTGTCTGCAGGGGGCTCTGGAACCAATGCCCTGCGGATATGACTGTACTGACCTAAGGCCCAAATCTTAAGTCCACCACATTCTGGCTCTATGACCTTGGTCAGGTTACTTAAGTTCCCTGAAGAGTTTGCTCATCTGTAGAATGTAGAATGAGATACCCAGAGTATCAGCCCCTCAGACTTGTAGTAAGAAGGAAATGAGATACCCTTGGCAGAGCCTCACCAAGTACTTGGTTACCACCCTAAATGTTCCCCAAGTGGACAACACCACCCACCTTGTAAATCAAAACTCTTCGTGCTTCCAGACATAGCCAGGTGGCAAAGCCTGCCAATGGCAGTGTGTTTAATTTGTCCTCCTTATAAAAGTTTATGGATAATTTAACTGTACCTCTGCCAAGATTGGTGGGTAAGAAGTGCCAAGAGAAAGCCTGTGACATGGCCAATCAAAGGAAAGATGAAGCTGATGGTCAGAAGAATGATGTCTGAATTCCAAGATCCTTTCGCCAGCACCACACCAGCAACTGCAACCACCAAAAGGAGGACCCCACCAACAATGGCTCCAACCTAAGGCAAACCAATAAAAGAGGTACAGGTAAACATCACAGTCTTTTTGCGAAGTCCATCACTGCTCCAAAAGCCTTGGAACCTAGAAGGTTTTAGAACAAAGAGAGGACTTAGAGAGCACCAAATCCAATCTCATTTTACAGAGAAGAAACCTGAGGTCCAAAGTGGTCAAGTGACTTGACTGAGCTAGATTTGATGAAGCTCAACACAAATCTAAGTCTTCTTATTTTATGATCAATATCTTTTCCTCTCAAGTGGAGGATTCTGCCAGAAGGATTAGGTAGTTAAGTTTTTCGTGGATAGGACAAATTTGTGAAATAAGTGAAACTTCTGATAATAAGCATCCAACACCTCTATACATGTCCTTGCAAGCCCCACGCTGGTAACCTCTTGCCTGAGATCTGCCCTGCCCGACCATCCACCACTCTCTCCCTACCACACCTTCAACCACCAATGACTTCCTGACTGCTTTGGCCCTGTTTTTCTCTCCTCCAAATGAAATTTACCCATTCTTCATTAGACAACCTGAGCTAATATTAATGTAAAATGAGATACTATTGAAGATACTGATATCTTCTCCCAAATGAATACTGTCTCTTGCTTTTGTTGTTTAATAGGAACAAAAAAAAAAAATCAACAAAAATTTTTCCCAGTGGTCAGAGTTTTAAACCAGATAAAGAGGAAGCAAGACCCAGAATATGTGGGGGAAAGTCAGGATCTTGGCAAGCTCCCATTCACATCATGTAAACAGCAAACTATGCACCCAGTTCAGCATCAACCTTGATTTGAAGTGATTCAGGGTGTGGAGAAAGACGGTCATGGGGAACCGAAACAAAATAAAAACAACCCACTGGACGAGAGTTGTGTTCTGGGATCATTTTTACTGCTCAAATACAGGGAAAGACTGGGCCTCTGCCTAACAGGAAGATGCTGGAACACACAAAGGCCTCTGATTGTAAAAATCCTCCATCGACATTCTACCAGGAAAGGGATTTCAAAGTTTAAAATTTACCAAAAGCAACTGAATCAGAAAATGAATCAGATCTAAAATTAGAAGAGGACTAGGAACAGAAAAGGAAGACATCCCAAAATAATGATAAAAATGTCCTAGTTTTAACTTAGGTGCTCTAGACTATTTATACATATTATTAAATATTTTCTGCCACAGCACCTATGGAATAGCCAAATGGTTTTTGTTTTGGTTTTTTTTTTTTTTTTTTTTTTTTTTTGGGCTGGTCTCAGCTGGGTAGTTCTTTGTGGGGGGTGGTTTATTTATTTATTTATTTATTTATTTATTTATTTATTTATTTTTGGCTGTGTTGGGTCTTTGTTGCTGCATGTGGGCTTTTCTCTAGTTGCAGTGAGCAGGGGCTACTCCTCGTTGCAATGAGCAGTCTCCTCATTGCAGTGGCTTCTCTTGTCGCAGAGCATGGGCTCTAGGTGCATGGGCTTCAGTAGTTATCACATGTGGGCTCAGTAGTTGTGGCACATGGGCTTCGTTGCTCCGCGGCATGTGGGATCTTCCCGGACCAGGGCTCGAACCCGGGTCCCCTGCACTGGCAGGTGGATTCTTAACCACTGTGCCACCAGGGAAGTCCAGCCAAATGGTTTTTAATTTGCTCTTTACAGACATACAGAAAATGTATCTGATTTCTCCACTGACACTGATGGCCTAGTAGAGGATCTGGAAACATCAAAATCATTATTTTTTTGTTAGATGCCCTTTTAAGAAAGTAATCCAAGATAGAGTACTTGAAAAGTAAGAGGTTCCCATGATCATACTCTCTCCTCCTGTTTTATAAGCAAAATTATAACCACACGTTGCCACACTGGAAATTTTCTCCTACTGAAATAACAGTAAAGTCACCATGTGCAATCCGGACGCACAGCATCTAAGCCCTCCTCCAGCTCCCTGTGCCCAGCTAATTTGTCTGCTTGTCAACCCCTCTTCTCATTCTCCATCTCATTGGAGGACTAGCGGGAGTTGTTCAGTCTTGTGCCAAACTGGGGAAGCAGCATCCATTCGTTCAGGCAGATGGAGTGGCATGTTCTGTCAGGTAGAGCCAAACATCAAGAGCTTAAACTGAACCAAACCATAAACCCCAAACTAAAATGAACTGACATTTATTTGCCAAACCTCCAATTAGCTCCAAATGTCTTTTTTTACAAATGTAAAAAATAACTAAAACATTTTTAAAATCTTCATGAAAGCAGTATATAATAAAAGTATATATCTTCTAAAACAATACATAATTGGAAAAATGGACAGCACCCTAGGAGATGGACACCATTGTTGAGAACACCTCCTCTCAAGCCACATAACTTTTTTTTTCTGTCTTTAAAAACCTCTTTTATTTATTTATTTTTTAAAACACCTTTATTGGAGTATAATTGCTTTACAATGGTGTGTTAGTTGCTGCTGTATAACAAAGTGAATCAGCTATACATATACATATATCCCCCATCTCCTCCCTCTTGCGTCTCCCTCCCACCCTCCCTATCCCACCCCTCTAGGTGGTCACAAAGCACCGAGCTGATCTCCCTGTGCTATGTAAGCCACATAATTTTAAAAGCCATTTAACAAGGACATTGGCTTGTTTCCCCAGCAGACAAAAGACAACCCTGGAAAGTCAAGAGGAGGTAGAGGGTTCCAGCTCCCAGCATTCCAGGGCCACACTCCTCAGTGCGTTCTGGATGATTTCATTCTGACAGTTACTCGTGTGGTCAGCAGCCCTTGTTTGTGTGTACAAACTCCATCTTTAGAGGCTCACCCAGGAATGCTTGTGAAAGACAGCCCTTCATCCTGCTGTTCCAGGAAGCCAGCCACACTCATAAACAATGGGCCCCATTTCATGCAGACTTGAACAGCCTTTGCTTGAGAGCACCTGTGTGAAGCCTTGTGAACAAATGGGTGCTCTCTGGCCACATGCAGGCCTAAGCTTTTCTGTCACTAAAGCACGAGTTCCATGCTTTGCAGGGTGTCATAAGCCTCAGTGTAGGGGCCCATTGGAGTGACAAAGCAAGGCTTAGAGTGGAGGAAATATGGTGGCTGGATCCAAAAATGCAGGACACGTAAAGAAAATTGCTAGGTGTGGGGCCGTGTCTGACTGGCCCCTTTGTTCTGGTCATTGCCTACGTCTATTTGTGAAGTCTCTTATTCTGAAATGTGCTAACTGTCCCATGGAGTTGCTTACCTTAAGAATAATTTTGGATTGTTTTGGCCACCTATAATTCACATAGACACCAAAGGCCACAGGAATGGTCAGGCACACAAGGGTAATTCCTGAAGAGAAGAAAAATCTGTCAGATGGTATCCCCTCTCACCCTGACCACCCATTTCTCAACAATTTAGGTCTATTTCAATTAGATAAAAGCTTTAATTAAAGATGCATTTTATTTCAGCATCCACCTCCAAAAAAATGTTTTTTAATGTTTAGAAGACAATCTTTGAAGGGTATATGATACCACTGAATGCCGTCACAAACAGTCTCTCATTTCTCTCAGAATCCCTCAACAGTCACATGGAATTTTAGAGACAACTGAAAATGTAAAGATTAGAAAACAGGAGGACCCTTTTATGTCTGCAGAATTCTTTGGTTGCTATGTATGGGGTCACCACTCTACAACTATAGCTATTATTTCTCTATTTGAAGCCAATGGGTGATTTGCTTCGCAAGGTAAAGAATATCTATTACAAGACAAAAACAGCATTTGTTATAGAAACCAGAGGAAGTTCTTATATTTCCAAGTGTAGCCAGGTAACCCAAAGGCAGGTAGAGAAATACATATTTTAATTAACACAAGTGACTAAAGACAGGCTCAACAGAGCAGAGGTCTACTTGCCAATAGGATCCAGGGCCACTTTCCAAATCTGCTCACTTGCAATACTAGCTCCAAAGTCGTATGAGTTGCTCATATTTTGGGCTTTAATTGTTTACAAATGCCTTTTAGAGTATATTATTAAAACAGAGTATATTAAATAGTGATAAGAAAAAGTTGCACATAAAATCATGATTTCTAAATTAAGATTTCACTCAAATTTTACAAATTCAATGGGCTTCACCTTTTATCAGGACATGGCTCTATTCATGGTTCTGAACTGTGGGCCATGGGTTGTTAAGCTCTCCAAGTAATTACTTGAGACTCCAGATTGACACTTTGGAGTTTACGAATCATAGTTTCTACCAATTCTCCAAAGACTCTGATCAAACCAGAATAGACATATCATCTCACCAAGCTTTTCTTCCAATCCTAGTGAGTCCACAGAGCTCTCAGAGTTTAAGGAGATAATGAAAGAGATATGGGTGTGGTTGTGACATGTGGATATGCTTTAATACTCAAGAGGAACCATTTATGTTTATCAGTAAAGAGGTCAAGGCCACAGGTGATATAAAAGGTGGGACTGAGGGAACTAAGGTCTCATTAGAGCCACTGTGATTCAGTTCACCTGTGGGTCATAATGAGTCTAACTGCTTTCTAGTGAATTATATAAGGGTTGTTTGGTTTTTGTTTTTGTTTTTGTTTTTGTTTTTGTTTTTTTTTGCGGTACGCGGGCCTCTCACTGTTGTGGCCTCTCCCGTTGCGGAGCACAGGCTCCGGACGCGCAGGCTCAGCGGCCATGGCGCACGGGCCCAGCCGCTCTGCGGCATGTGGGATCTTCCCGGACCGGGGCACGAACCCGCGTCCCCTGCATCGGCAGGCGGACTCTCAACCACTGCGCCACCGGGGAAGCCCCTGTTTGGTTTTTTTTAATAAGTAAGTTTTCTGGCTTTGTTTTCAAAAGTGAACCGTTGTAGGGGTTAAGAGCTTG
Source organism: Mesoplodon mirus (assembly GCF_964341445.2). Taxonomy (NCBI): domain Eukaryota; kingdom Metazoa; phylum Chordata; class Mammalia; order Artiodactyla; family Ziphiidae; genus Mesoplodon; species Mesoplodon mirus. The sequence continues at coordinate 35,818,376 of NC_138977.1, read as the reverse complement.
GACTTTGCAGTCAGATTCGTGAGTCAGAATTCCAGTCTGCATTTACCAGCTGCATGACCTTGGTCGAGTTACTTCACCTCCCTAGTTCTGAAAATACAGGATATGGGACTGGTAATAGAGTCTATACTGTGGGATTATTTGGAGAATTAAATTAGATAACATATTTAAACCCCTGTATAAAGGAGACACATAGTAAACAACAGCTATTATTATTACCATCACCATTACTATTACTATTTCATGTCACAAGCCCAATACAGACCTATGTTCTGATATGGAATGGTGAGATTCTGCTCAAGATTCCAGGACAAGGTGTAGAGATAAAGGCAGAGTGGCATCATTCCCAGGGCAACCACTGTGGAACAAGTTGTCATACTGATGCTGAAAGTAAAATTAAAGTAGATGCTTAAGAGGGAAAGTTTGAAATGAAGAATTTAGTCCTTACCAAAAACAACTCCTGGGGTACAACTTCTTAGAGATTATGTAGGGTAAGTTACTTGAAACTGCCTCCTGTTTTATTATTCAACAAATGATGACATATTTGTCTAGAAAAAGATTTCCTGCAGTTCTTGCCATCTATCAATTAACTCATATTTTATGAGCATTTACTCGTCCTAAACATTCTGCTAGTCACTATAAGGATTCATTTTTTTCCTTATACAGTTCTTCTTTATTGATATATAAGTCATAGACCATAAAATTCATGCATTTTAAAGTAGCTTTAGTATATGTGACTGTACTATTCTATTTCCAGAATATTTTCATTACCCCAAAAAGAAGCTCCACCCCATTAGCAGTCCCTCCCCATTCCCTTCTCCCCCCAGCCCCTGGTAACCAGGAATCTATTTTCTGTCTTTATAGGATTTTGTCCCTATCTGGGTGATAAAACCAGCAACAAAATCAATCAGTAAAATTAGGGGAAATAAAGTAAATGGAAATGAGATATTCTTCAGGCCAAACAAAATACTTATGTTTAAATCACTGGGAAAAATTACACAATCTGTTTCAGCACATACAAACTGTTTATAGACATGATTAATGCTGCTCTACAGATGAGGTGAGGCACAGGGAACATTATACAACACAACCCAGGGGTAAAGCAAGAGTTTATTCCCTTCAACACTAGGCTTCAAGAGTCTTGGAAGGTTTTAATATTCATAGTTTAAATTCTCACAGCAGACTGCCTTGCATATAGTATATGCCCAACCTGTGTTAATGGTACAAATGGCCTAGAGACTGAGGCTCACCACCTCCCAGCCCAGCGAGGAGGGGAAGGAGACCCTTCGTAGGACTAATGTCTGCTGCAGAGATAGCAAGGGTCCTCCAGGACTTGATCAGTCCTGCAAGTTACACATCATTCTTCCTCATAATATGAATGACCAATGTTTTCATCTAATTACCCTGTCTATAAAATAATATGTCTGTGATAACTTTGACATTTTCTATCAGAAGAATGTTTATATTCCCAGCAAAGCAGCAACCATTATACTTCAATGATATTAAAAATAATCCTCTGTACTCTCAATCACTGCTGGTGAAATGAGGACTTCCCTGGTGGCGCAGTGGTTAAGAATCTGCCTGCCAATGAGGGGACCCGGGTTCGAGCCCTGGTCCGGGAAGATCCCACATGCTACGGAGCAAGTAAGCCCCTGTGCCACAACTACTGAGCCTGCACTCTAGAGCCCGTGCACATACAGCCCGTGCTCCGCAACAAGAGAAGCCACAGCAATGAGAAGCTTGCACACTGCAACGAAGAGTAGCCCCCACTCGCCACAACTAGAGAAAGCCCATGTGCGGCAACGAAGACCCAATGCAGCCAAAAATAAATAAATAAATTTATTTTTTTTTAATGCAAAATGGCACAACCCCTGGAGGGAGTTTGGTAATATCTAGCAAAATTACACATGCGTTTACTCTTTGACCCAACAATCTCCCATCTGGGAATCCAGCCCAAAGATGCACTGTCAAATATTTAACTAATTGGTGACCAGTTTCAGAAAACCAGACTTAGGTAATTCACAAGTATTTGTATATATCCCTTCTCCTCTTTGTTTTCATTTAAACAATCCTGTCTCATAGCTGCTGTTCAGAGAACAGAGGCTTTGTTGTTTTCCTTTTAAAGCAACTTACTCTGCAGCTTGGTTGCTTTTGTTTTTTTCTCCACTTAATATCATAGGCATTTTTCAGGGCAACAGATATAATAAACTCAGTTTTTTTAAAGAACTGCAGAGTACAACATAAATATGCCATAACCTCTTCAATCACTCCATTAATGCTGAAAAAATTGTTTGAGTTTTCTTCCATTATAAGCAATGTATTAATAAACATTCTTATATATATTTCACTTGAAATAATTCTTCTCTTTCTGTAAAATAGATTCTCCAAAGTGGAATCGCTGTGTCAAAAGTTTCTGTTTTTTATTTTAATAGATACTTCCAGATTATTTTCAAAAAAGCTTGCTGCATTTCACAATCTTGCCTGCACTGGAGGCCATCAATCCCTTTTAATTCTCATGAGAACATTGAAAACTGCATCTCACTCTTCTTTTGTTATACACCTGACTCTACAAGGTTGTGCTTTCTTTCATGTTTATTAACCTCTTGGATACCCCCTCTCAACAGCCTTTCTTGTCTGATTTTTCTTTTCTTAACCTGTAGGAGCTACTTTAAGATTAGGGTACATATCATCAAATGTAATACAAATATTTTTGCCAAGGTTATTTTATATTTTTACTATGCTTATGACTTATGCCATAATAAATAACACTGAGATAGTCAAATCTGTCCATCTGTCCTTTTTTTTTTTTTTTCCTGGCTTCTAAGTTCCTTGCCTAAAGATTTCCCCCTCTCCTGAGGTTATTCAAATATTGCCCCCACTTTCTACTTTTTCATAGGTTTATATTTTACATTTATATCTTTAATTTACCTAAAATTTATATTTTATATTGTATAAGGTATGAAACTAATCTATTGTCTTCTATATTGAGAGGCAAGTGTGTTAAATTTTCCAAATAAACAATTTTTCACTAAACTGAAGTGCCAACTTCATTATATATTATATATACGTTCAAGTGTGTTCAAAATGTCCTTTTTTCCTAAGCAAATATCAGACTGTTTTAATTATGATGTTTTCATAGTGTATTTTTGTATATGACAGAGCAGACACTTCCACATAAGTCTTTCTTTCCAAACTTTTCTGAGCAGTTCTTGCATATATTTCACTCCATATGAGATTTAAAATTATCTTATTCTATTAAGAATGCTTACTTTGGGCTTCCCTGGTGGCGCAGTGGTTGAGAGTCCGCCTGCTGATGCAGGGGACACAGGTTTGTGCCCCGGTACGGGCAGATCCCACATGCCGCGGAGCGGCTGGGCCCATGAGCCATGGCCGCTGAGGCTGCGCGTCCGGAGCCTTTGCTCCGCAATGGGAGAGGCCACACAGTGAGAGGCCCGCGTACCGCAAAAAAAATGAATGCTTACTTTGAGCAAAGTCTTCTTCCTAACTAGAGAGCAGATTAAGGAAGAAAAGCAGCTTGCCACAGCTCTCAAACCTTTGTATTCAAGAAGAGTGTGTGTCTGGAACGCTTTTCCAAATTCCTAGTCTGTGATAGTGCTACATTCCTGGCTCTTCATATCACCACATCCTGAAAGGAATTCCATATTACATCACTTTGATCTTGAACTTCTGGAGAACTAGCAGAGAATTTTCCTCCTCTATGGCTATGGCTCAAACACCAGAAAGGTAAGATTCATGACTGTGGGAAGCAAAGTGTGAGATTATATCAGACTGATTCTATATCCTTGATTACATAGGTTACTACTTCCACCCTTTATACAACTTCATGCCCATAATGTTCACAGTAATGGTCAAGGAAGGCAACAGATGACCCTGGTGCTCTGCCAAGCTGGAAAAGCACAAGTGAATGTGTCTGAATGCATTGGATAGTCACACCTTTTGTTTTACTGCCATGAAATTCCAATGTAGCATAAACAGAGGATGTGGTCAACTGGGTCTCTTGGCTGTTCGCATATAGGAAAATTGTTGGCAAAATCTGATTTCAGTATAACAAGATTCCACTTGCACTAAGAAGAATGGCGTCACCATCTGCAAACTATTACAGAGAATAATGGGACAGATTAAGCAAGTCTGGACAAACAGGTAAATCCTGAACCTCCTTTAAAACATGGAAATTACATATATATGCATTATACTAAAATGTAGTGTCGATGAGTATACCATTTTGCAATTGGGGTTTAAATTATACGCATGTTGTTTTAGTTTGAAATCAATAAACTCAGGAACTCTGACACTCAAAACTATGAAAGTACATGCTTGCTTCCCCACTGAAAAAAAACTTTTAAATTATCTAGGTAGTCAGATGGACATGGAATATGCTATAAGATCAGATCAACAGACTTGGGCCTAGAGAAGAGTTCAAGGCCAGGTTTTCCATCCTTAAATATAAATGTTACTCCCGTCTGCTGCTTCTCAAGAACGGTAACCAGCATTTATTGAGCACCACCTGCTAAGTATCAGACCTCATTACATACATTTTCTCTTTTCGTCTATAAAACAACCCTATGGGTAGGTATTATTTTCATTTTATAGACAAGGAAATTAAGGTACATAGCATTATAGAAACACACTAAATCGCATGGATTCAATCTAAGTTCTGTCTCTCAAGATGATCTTCAGTTCTCCACCAGGCCCTGTCAGACAGATCTGAAGATTCTGAAGTCCTATTTTCAGGGTTTCTGCTGAAGGATCAGGAGCTCCTTTAAAGTTCAAAAGTCAAATTTGGCCACTGAATCCCTCAGGCTCTACCACCACCAGTAGTCAGAATCCTTTCTCTGCCGCTGAGGACACAAACACGTCCTCAGGGAAGAACAGACCTCATATAACAAAAGTTATCAAACTAGAGTTCCCTGGTGGCCTAGTGGTTAGGATTCCAGGATTTCAATGCTGGGGCCAGGGTTCAACCCATGGTCGGGGAACTGAAATCCCACAAGCCACATGGTATGGCCAAAAAAAAAAAGTTATCAAACTAAAGACAGTGGGAGCTGTCCTGAGTTGTACCAATAAACTGATTGCATTCCAAGAGAAGTTTTGTAACACACACGAGCAACCAGAAACTTTCCTTCAGTCATTCACCCTCATCTATCAAGCCCCTGCCACCACCAGGCTGGCTCTAAGCATGCAGAGGAACAAGCCCTGGAGGAGCTCAGAGACCTAGTGAGGCTAAAAGTAGCCCAGCTACTGCAGTATGCTCTGATAGATGACAAGAAAGCATTGCATATTTAGTGCTATGGGACAGAGGAGAGGCATCTCTGTCAAATAGTTTCTGGAGAAACACTAAAAACTGGGGTGGGAGAGGGGGATGCTTAGACTTCATAATTTGCTTTTCTTTTCCTATTGTCACAAAATACTTAAAACTTAAAAGAGCCTCAGATCCATTTCTGGTTTATACCCTAAAGAACTGAAAGTAAGGACTCCAACAGATACTTGCACACCCGCGTTCATGGAAGCATTACTTACAATAGCCAAAAGGAAGAAGCAACCCAAGTGTCCATCAACGGATAAATGGATAAATAAAATGTCTTATATGCATACAATAGATTATTATTCAGCCTTAAAAAGAAAGGAAATTCTGACACAAGCTACAGCATAGCTGCACTTTGAAGACATTATGCTAAGTGAAATAGGCCAGACAAAAGGACAAGTGTTTTATGACTTCACTAATATGAGATACCTAAAGTAGTCAAATTCATAGAAACAGAAATTAGAATGGTGGTTGCCAGGGCCTAAAGGGAAGGAGGAATTACTGTTTAAGGGATACAGAGTTTCAATTTGGGAATATGAAAAAGTTCTAGAGGTGGATGGTGGTGATGATTGTACAACAATGTGAACGTACTTAATGCCACTGTACACTTAAAAATGTTAAAATGGTAAATGCTATGTTATGTATATTTTACCACATTAGAAAAAAGACACGACACAAGTGAACTTATCTACAAAAGAGAAACAGACTCACAAACATAGAGAACACACTTGTGATTGCAAGGGGGAAGCAGGCAGGGGAGGGATGGATTGGGAATTTGGGATTAGCAGATGCAAACTATTTTTTTTTTTTTTTTTTTGCGGTATGCGGGGCTCTCACTGTTGTGGCCTCTCCCGTTGCGGAGCACAGGCTCCGGATGCACAGGCTCAGCGGCCATGGCTCACGGGCCCAGCTGCTCCGCAGCATGTGGGATCTTCCCGAAGGACCGGGGTACGAACCCGTGTCCCCTGCATCGGCAGGCGGACTCTCAACCACTGCACCACCAGGGAAGCCCACAAACTATTACATGTAGAATGGATAAACAATAAGGTCCTACTGTATAGCACAGGGAACTATATTCAATATCCTGTAATAAACCATAATGGAAAAGAAAAAGTAAAAGGGACCTCAGAAAGTCTAACCCAATGATTTTACAAATGAGGAAACAGGTCCAGAAAGGTATGCTCAAAGACACACAGCTCCTTGAGCAGAGACTAAAACACAGGCCCCTGACACAGTGCTCTTTTGCCTGACCCATATAATAATAATAATAGCTCATACAGCATTTTGTGCCAGTAAGACTCTAAGCACTTTATATATATTAACTCATTCAATCCTTACAACAATCCATGAGGTAACTTATGTTTCTCCCTATTTTAGAAGTGAGGAAACTAAAGCATAGAGAATTTACATAACCTGCCAAGTTGACCCAGTTAGTAAGGGATGGATCTACTTTCTGGCTCCAGACTGGTGCACTTAACTATGACACTGTACTGCCAGATCTCAGTTTTCCTGTCTTACTGTCCAAGGCAAGAATTCTGTCCATCCTTAGTATAGTAGATTGCAAAAATGTCCCCAGTTCTTTCTCCCCCTCTTTTTCATGCCCTCTGCACTGTGACTTTGCAGCTCACCCCATTGAGAGGCAGGATCTACTTCCCCAGTCCTTGTATCTGGGCTAGCCTTGCAATTTGCATTAGCCACTGGAATGTGGTGGAAGTGATGGTGAACTGCTTTCAAGCTCAGGCCTCAGGAGACCTTGTAAGCTTCCCAGACACTGTCATGTGGTTAGGTCTAGGCTAGCCTGCTGGAGAATGAGAGGTCACAGGGAGGAGAGCCCAACTGTCCCAGCTGAGGCCATCCAAGATCAGTCCACATTTAGCCAGTCCCCGGACATGTGAGAGAGCCCTGCCAAGATCAGCAGAGCTCAGTCCAGGGGCAAGATAATTTTAAGGCTCTTCATACATGTAGGCCAACTGTTTTCCAGAACAGTTATAATGGATGATTGGAGGCGACAGATCAGGCCAGTTGTCATTGCAGGCTGTGAAGACAATGGGCGAAAGAAAGTTGGAAAAGTGCTGGGTATGTTTAAAGAACAGTTACTAGGGACTTCCCTGGTGATCCAGTGGGTAAGACTCTGTGCTCCCAATGCAGGGGGCTGGGGTTCAATCCCTGTTCAGCGAACTAGATCCCACATGCTGCAATGAAGATCCCGTGTGCCGCAACTAAGACCCAGCGCAGCCTAAATAAATAAATAAATAAAAATAAAATCTTTAAAAAAAAAACAGTTATAGTCCATTTTGACCAAAGACCTGTTATGCTTAAGAGGTTAATGGTAAATAAACCTGCAGGAGTCAGTTAGACCCGGCTTAGGTTCTACCCAATTTAACAGGTGTTGAGAAGCCTTTACATGTATAATATGTTCCTTTTCTCCTCACAACACCATAAAGGAAGTACTATGATTTCCACTTACAGAAAGAGGTCCCAAGTCAGGATATAAAGACAGGCAGTCTGACCCGAGCCTGCCTTATCCACTTACTACAAAACCATGAAGGAAAGACTGAAGGTAGAGAGAACATTGTGAAAATACTGCAATTGGCCAAGAAAGAAACTGTGGTGCCTGACCTGAGGTGATGGCAGTGGACAGATAGGAAGCAATAGCTATGGGTGACATCGAGAGGGTGGGCTACAGTACTAGCCAGAGGACTGACTAAAGAAAGTGAAGCATGAAGGGGAGTCATGGGGTGGGGAGGGACTGCTAGGATGATGAGTCCCGGTGACTGGAAGGATGACTGGTGTCAGCAACAGATACTCAGAATGCAGAAACTGGTTCAAACATGTTGATTCTGAAACTCCTTGTTTGGTGTGAACAAATGGAGAACTGCAAGTAAATTGAATGAAGCACAGAGTTAAGGCATGAGAAACACATTTAGGTTTAGCGCTCATCTCAAGAGCACTAAATCTAAATTTCCTCATTTGTAAAATAAAGATGTACTAAATGCTCTTGGATTTTATCCAGTATGAAAAACAAAATTTCTATCAATGACTGCCTAGTGAGTTTTGCTTAAGTTATTTTTGTTGGTAATCAAGTAAGAAAAACATAATGCACTTGTAGATTGTTTCACTTGATAACACTGAATTTCCTATTTGCAATTTTTACTGAGAATTAAGATTTACTACTCTTGTATCTATAAGTTTTTGAAAATCTAATATTTAGTCCCCATTTTAAAATTTCATTTCTTAGAATTTAAATTTTATGATTGTTTTTTGTTTTGTTTTTTGTTTGTGAGGCTCAAAATCAAAATTTTATTAAAAAAATGGGAAAGTAGCTAACATTTACTACATACCTACTATATGCCTACATACATACATACATACATATTTCCTCCTTAAAATACATCCTTGTGGGGAATAGGTAATTTTAACATGTTTTACAAATGAAGCTTACAGGTTAAATAATTTGACCAAAGTTAAAAGCTAATTAAGGGAAGTAAAATGAGCTTTATCTTTTATAGACTTCCTATTAATTGGTGTTTTTATTATAATTTTGGCTAATAAGAGATGAAGGTAATAAATGTTCTCTTTCCCAGAAGAGAAGTGCTTGAGAACACTGCTTAAAGATTTATGTTCCTGCTGAGAAGATCTAGTTGTGTTAATAAATGGCATTGAAGAAAGTGCCTAAATTGCAGACTGATGAGAAACAGATGTGCTTTTAAATCTGAGTTCTGCCATACTCATTTGTAGCATTTGGCAACATACTTAACCAATCTGAGACACAATTTTCTCAGCTGTAAAATTCAGAATAATAAAAGGCCATTTACAAGGTTATTTTGAGAGCCAAGAAAGAAGGGAAAGAAAATACATGAAAGCATAGACCCCATGCCTGTCAGGGTACTTAATAACTATGTTTTCTTTTTCTTTCCAAAAACTTTCAGGCCCTGGAATTTATCACTGTTATATGGACTTTGTGTAAAGAATATTTATCATTTCCCAATTATTATGTTAATGGTCAACTTCATTGAATTTGAATTAGCAGTGCACATTAGGGTTTTTTAATTTTATTTTATTTATTTTTTATACAGCAGATTCTTATTAGTTATCCATTTTAGACATATTAGTGTATACATGTCAATCCCAATCTCCCAATTCATTACACCACCACCACCCCACCCCCCGCCACTTTCCCTGGGGGGGGGGTTTAAATTAGCGATGCAAGTGATTCATTTCAAATCTTTGATAAGTGGGTAACCAGAAACATAGCCATATGAAAATTAATTATTGGTCTGTTTGGCATGAACTCATTAAAATTTATAGGTGAAATAAGTTCCATATGCTAAACATTCAGCACATGCAGGAAACTAGAAACCCATACCTGCAGCTGACTCACTAACATCAACTCCCAGCATGGTCAGCACCTCTGATTCATTCATTGTATGATAAATCTCAACTAAATGACATACACATCGAACAGAGATTTAAATTTATAAGTAGTTCTTTCTCTGGGCAAAAGGTGAAACAGTTTGTTCAGAAGTAGGCAAAGATTCTAGAAAGACCACTGTTTTTAGCCCCGTCATTTTCACCAGTTGTGACTCCTTTGTTTTTTCCTCAAATGCTCTTTTCCCTATCAAAACAAGCACTCCAAAATACTTGTGACTAATTCAATCTCATTAAAATGTAAATGAATGATAAAGCTTAATGCTTCCTGGGGTATTTATCTACACCATAATTGGAAATAAGGTCACTGGCTTAAATGAAAGGAATGAGATTCTAGTAATGAATGTTAAACATCTGCAAAACAACAAGAAAGAACAGTTTTAGTCATAAGTCTTTTTCTTGCTCCCCAAGTCAACTCAATAGCCACTTAAAACAGGATATATCTATCACATACCCCTAAAGCTCCCTTATCCAGTCCCCCAAAATACTGATCTCATAAAGTAGGTGCTCGGGCATCACTTGCTGATTAGAGCCGTGAGGCCCTCATTCTGGTTATGCTGCTGCCACCACCACCACTACAATAGCTACCAACCAGTATCCTTAGCTTCCTGGGATTCTGAACCTATGTCCTGGGAGACTGTGAAACCAGGACTGTTGTTAAAGCCATCAGTGTGGGTGAGAATGAGTTCACGCCGAGGAAGGGCCATTGGGTGAGGAAGGAGACCTGCTTTCACTGTTGCATATGAACACAACACCTCTACTCAGAAAAGTAGTTGACAGTAAAACAGAGGACAATCACAGCAAAGTAAATTTTAAGTTCAGAAAGGAAAGTCCTTCTGGGACCGAACAAGTCTGTGTAAAATGTTTCCCAATAGAATGTCTACCTAGATTGGCAGAGTTTTTAACGCGAAGGTGTCAGTACCTCCCATCCCCACCCCCATCCCTGGCAGAATGCTATCAGGGGAAGACAGCTGAGCTTCCCTAGTGTAACTTACCTGAGATCCATATCTCCATCAACCCAGTAGGTGAAAATGTTCGAGATGGTTCCCCCTGGGCAGCACCCCATGATGAGGATAGCCATAGCTTGGACTGGCTTCAGAGAGAAGCTGATGACCAGGAGATAGGCAGTAAGAGGCATGAGCCCAAACTGGCAGAGCAGTCCCACAGCAATGCCCCAGGGTCTCCTGATGTGCGACCAGAGCCTCCAGATCTCCACAGAGCATCCCAAGGAGAACATGAGCAGGCCGATCATCACGGCTGACACCACTGTGAAAACAAGTTCCAGGTTCCCATAGACCTCCAGCCCCACTGGCAACTCCTCCTCTGAACTGTTGGCAGGGCAGGCTGAGCTGCTGGAACAATTTGCTCTCATCTCCTTATCCCTTAAGGCAGCATTACAAATGAACATCTGCCGCGATGGCTGGGCAGGTCTATCCTGCCACGTTTTGTAATAATTCCAAGTCACACATGGAGGATCATTCCAATAGCTGTTGGCCAGTCAGGTGATTCATCCTATCTGATCAATTTATTTGCGAGTGGCATTACAAAAGTAATTATCATGGGCATGAAACATATAATAAACTGTGGTAAGTAAGGCTTTCCACTTCTGTTCTTACTCACCAGTGAATATTCAAGTGAAATGAGACAAGCAAACACTGTCAAGTGGAGCAACTGGTATGCTGTCAGAAATCACATTGTGTTCCAGGAGAGAGGTTGGATGGCAAGGCATAATTTCTCCAAGTTCAGTAGGGATTTCCAAAAGCTAGGATGAAATGTTCTGCAGAGACAAAGGCTAACTCTGGAAAAAAGAAAGGCAGCTAAGCCAAAGCCACACCTCACAGCATTAGGAAAACTCTTCTGTTGAAGACATTAAAACAGAAGGCCAGTTAAGGAAATGTCAGGAGGGACTAAGGATAATTTCAAGAGAGCTTTGGAATTAGTCTCACTTTTTCTTCTTTCTATTTCTATTAGAATTTGTGTCTAAAGCCAATAATTAAACACCTGTAAAAATAATATGATACTAAGCGCCTGATTTGCCTCACGAAACATGTGGAAACTCACTTCTGAACACAAAATAATTCAAGGGAGCGGTCACTTTCTTTTTGAGATGCGATGCCTCACCCCAGGTCTTGTAGTGAGGTCTGGGAATTCAGCAAAAAAATGTAATAAAGAGCTTGTCTGGAAGGCTGAAGACAGAGTCTGAGGTCAGCCTCTGACTGCAATGGCCCAGGGCCCCTCTGTGTGCCTTAACCACATGGATACATGTTTTGTTGGCAAAACCAGACAAGGAGAATATAGTTCCATGAAACTGAAGCTCCAAAACAGCAGATGCCACACCCTTTCTCACAGAAAGCAGGAAGTATATTTGTGGGACAAAGAGGGATACTAGCTATGCATTGTTTATTTTTGGATTAGCAAATTATTTTCCATGACAAAATGCTCCAGGCATGTTTGCTGTATTAAAAACAAGTTGAATACAAATGTAAAATGAAATCTAACTATTTGCAGAAAGTATAAACTGCCTGAGGCAAACACTCCCTAAAAGAAGCTCTGAAGGTAGAACCTTGCTGGAGGTCATCAGAGGTCAGCATGAGGACCTGCTGCCACCAATTCTTGTTTTATGCCCGAGAACAAGCCAATGTCTACACCAAGCTTGGTGAGCCTGTCAGGAGGCAACCCAGAACCATATATATTGTGTTCATACAGAGCCAAGCAGAGAAATGGACATTTAGGAGTGGGTTAGGTCTCTGGAAAGCTACATGTTCCCAGCTAAATGATGCTGAGGGGTGGTCGAGCTGAGGAAAAATGGAGGAAGGAGAGAACTAACATTTTTTGAGCACCTACTAAGTGACAGAGGCATGCTAGGTACTTTATACATACGTGGCTGTGTCTGGTGAAGCAGAAGGGTTTTTTTAACCTTATTTAGTAAGAAGGTATCAGATTATTTCTGTCTGGATAATGTCAAAAAGTCCCTTGGCAGTCCTTCTTTGTTCCCAAAATAATCACTTGAATGACCCTTCTTAATTATACAAATTTAGGTTTAGTAAGCCATTCCTGATAGATGATGAAGTAATAGGAACTTTGGTGATTTGCTTGGTACTCAGCTCTAATAGCTTGGAGGAGGGGGCTAAATTTGCAAAGTGGACTTAAGGAGTCTCCAAAGGGGAAGGTGTCCTTGGCCACTTGCCTTTTGAAATTCAGTGTTAGCAGAATTTCTCAAATGAATTAGGATGATTACAACTGAGGTCCACTGGTAGAAAATAAAATCTAATTACACATCCAGAAAGGAAGGGATGTCTGGACAGGTGACAAGTTCCTCTGGATCCAGTTGTCTTGGCACAGATGTCACAGGGTGATACAGGACACACAACTGAGTATGTGGATGTAACCAGAAGAGAAGTAACCTTGAGAGGCCAAGCCTGGGCGCCATCAAGTTGTGTGCAAGGATCTGGACCAGAAGGGGCATGGCAGCAGGGGGTAAGGACCCACTGGCCTCAGTAGTACCAATTTATTCAAAAGGTCCCAACAAAACAACAGCAGCTGAGACCAGGGCCTACCAGTGGGCTGGTTGGGCTTTTTTGAGTTTCTCTCCATTTGGGGTTGAGAAGGAGCCTCCTTCGGAAGAGTAAGCACCTAGAGTTCTTAGTAAATTTGTAAAGGAGATTTTAAATAGGGGATCCCAAACATATTGACATGTAGAGATTCTAGTGATTAATTAGAAAATTTTAAAAGCCAAACTTACACCCCGTGCTAGCGAGGTGGATCATGAGATCCCACTGAATCTTCACATCCAAACTAAGAGGTATGTACTATCATTCCCCACTTCACAGATAAGGAAACAAAGGACTAGTGAGGCCTTTGTGATTTGTCCAAGGTTATTAAGCAAGTAAGTTGTAACCCTGGGATATTAAATCCCAGTCTAATTCTCAGCTTGTCCTCATTTCCCTGGAGCACAGCAAAGTGGAAACAATGAAAGTAGTTGGCAGCATGATCATGCTGAAAAGACTGGCAACACTTAGACATAACTAAGGGATAAAACACCACTATTTGCATTAAGATGGAGAAAGAAACCAATTAATCCCTAATCTCTAAATTTATCTCATATGTTCACAAGCTTAAAATGCACCTGAATATGTTCAACATATATGCACCTTAATTTTGAGATCCAATTCTACAAACCACAGGAAATGCTTCATGTATTTCTATTCTCTGCAGATAGAATTAGAGGTTAAAGATATTCTTCAGGAAAACCAACTGAAAAGCCTGGCTTCTTCAGGTTGAGAATGTAAAGGCAGAAGGGAAAGTGCCAAAAAGAAAGATGATTAAATATGGCTAAGGAATTGTTTGCCAAACTCTGAGAATTAGCACAACAGGAAACTTCTAGAAGCTTGAAGAATGTAAAAAATCCACCTCCTATACAGTGGTGGGAATGTAAATTGGTGCAGCCACTATGGAAAATAGTATGGAGGTTCCTCAAAAAACTAAAAATAGAGTTACCATATGATCCAGCAATCCAACGCCTAGGCATATATCTGGACAAAACCATAATTTGAAGAGATACAGGCACCCCTGTGTTCATAGCAGTACTATTTACAATAGCCAAGACATAGAAACAACCTAAATGTCCAATGACAGATGAATGGATAAAGAAGATGTTGTACATATATATAATGGAATATTACTCAGCCATAAAAAAGAATGAAATAATGCCATTTGCAGCAACATGGATGGCCCTAGAGATTATCATACTAAGTCAGTCAGAAAGAGAAAGACAAATACCATATGGTATCACATATGTGGAATCTAGAATATGACACAAGTGAGCTTACCTATGAAACAGAAATATAGATCAATGGAACAGGATAGAAAGTCCAAAGATAAACCCACGCACCTATGGCCACCTAATCTATGACCAAGGAGGCAAGAATACACAATGGAGAAAAGACAGTCTCTTCAGTAACTGGTGCTGGGAAAACAAGACAACTACATGTAAAAGAATGAAATTAGAATACTCACTCACACCACACACAAAAATAAACTCAAAATGAATTAAAGACCTAAATGTAAGCCTGGATACTGTAAAACTCTTAGAGGAAAATACAGGAAGAACACTCTTTGACATAAATCTCAGCAAGATCTTTTTCAATCCACTGCCTAGAGTAATGAAAATAAAAACAAAAATAAACAAATGAGACCTAATGAAACTTAAAAGCTTTTTCACAGCAAAGGAAACGATAAACAAAACAAAAAGACAACCCTCAGAATGGGAGAAAATATTTGCAAATGAAGCAACTGATTAATATCCCAAATATACAAACAGCTCATGCAGCTCAATATCAAAAAAACAACCCAATCAAAAAATGGGTGGAAGACCTAAATAGACATTTCTCCAAAGAAGACATAGTGATGGCCAAGAAGGCACATGAAAAGATGCTCAACATCACTAATTATTAGAGAAATGCAAATCAAAACTACAATGAAGTACCACCTTACACCAGTCAGAATGGCCATCATCAAAAATTCTACAATAGGGCTTCCCTGGTGGCGCAGCGGTTGAGAGTCCGCCAGCCGAGGCAGGGGACACGGGTTTGTGCCCTGGTCCGGGAAGATCCCACATGCCGCGGACCGTATAGGCCCGTGAGCCATGGCCGCTGAGCCTGCGTGTCTGGAGCCTGTGCTCCGCAACGGGAGTGGCCACAACAGTGAGAGGCCCACGTACTGCAAAAAAAAAGAAAAAAATTCTACAATAAAGGCTGGAGAGGGTGTGGAGAAAAGGGAACCCTCTTGCCCTGTTGGTGGGAATGTAAATTGGTACAGCCACTATGGAGAACAGTACAGAGGTTCCTTAAAAAATTAAAAATAGAGCTACCATATGACCCAGAAATCCCACTCCTAGGCATATATCCAGAGAAAACCATAATTCAAAAGGATGCATGCAGGCTTCCCTGGTGGCGCAGTGGTTGGGAGTCTGCCTGCCAGTGCAGGGGACAAGGGTTCGAGCCCTACTCTGGGAGGATCCCACATGCCACGGAGCAACTGAGCCCGTGCGTCACAACTACTGAGCCCACGTGCCACAACTACTGAAGCCCATGCGCCTAGAGCCCATGCTCCGCAACGAGAGAAGCCACCGCAATGAGAAGCCCGTGCACCACAACGAAGGGTAGCCCCCACTCGCCGCAACTAGAAAAAGCCTGCGCGCAACAACGAAAGACCAAACTCGGGCTTCCCTGGTGGCACAGTGGTTGAGAGTCCGCCTGCTGGTGCAGGGGACACAGGTTAGTGCCCAAGTCCGGGAAGATCCCACATGTCGTGGAGTGGCTGGGCCCGTAAGCCATGGCCGCTGAGCCTGCGCGTCCAGAGCCTGGGCTCTGCAATGGGAGAGGCCACAACAGTGAGAGGCCCACGTACTGCAAAAAAAAAAAAAGACCAAACTCAGCCAAAAATAAATAAATAGATAGATAAATAATTTTTTTTATTTTTTTTTATTTTTTTTTAATAATTTTTTTTTAAAAGTAAAAAAAAAAAGAATAAAAAAAGAGGATGCATGCACCCCGATGTTTATTGCAGCACTATTTACAATAGCCAGGACATGGAAGCAACCTAAATGTCCATCAACAGAGAAATGGATAAAGAAGATGTGGTACATATATACAATGGAATATTATTCAGCCTTAAAAAGGAATGAAATAGTGCCATTTGCAGAGACATGCATGGACCTAGAGATTGTCATACAGAGTTAGATAAGTCAGAAGGAGAAAAACAAATATCATATAATATTGCTTACATGTGGAATCTAGAAAAATGGTAAAGATGAACTTATTTGCAAAGCAGAAGTAGAGTCACAGATGTAGAGAACAAACGAATGGTTACCAAGGGGGTGGGATGAATTGGGAGACTGGGACTGACATATATACACTGCTATGTATAAACTAGGTAACTAATGAGAACCTATAGTACAGCACAGGGAACTCTACTCAGTGCTCTGTGGTGACCTAAATGGGAAGGAAATATAAAAAAAATAGTGGGGGCTTTCCCTGGTGGTGCAGTGGTTAAGAATCCTCCTGCCAATGCAGGGGGCACGGGTTCGAGCCCTGGTCTGGGAAGACCCCACATGCTGTGGAGCAACTAAGCCCGTGTGCCACAACTACCAAGCCTGTGCTCTAGAGCCCACGAGCCACAACTACTGAAGCTCATGCAGCACAACTACTGAAGCCCGTGCGCCTAGAGCTCATGCTCCACAACAAGAGAAGCCACCACAAGGAGAAGCCTGCGCACCACAACGAAGAGTAGCCCCCACTCACCACAACTAGAGAAAGCCCACGTGCAGCAACAAAGACCCAGCACAGCCAAAACTAAATAAATTTTTTTTAAAAAGATCCTTTCCCAGAATTGAGGAAATGGCAGCCACATTAAAAAATAATAATAAAAAAATAAAATAAATTAAAAATAAATTTAAAAAGAGTGGATATATGTATACGTATGACTGATTCACTTTGCTGCACAGCAAGAAACTAACACAACATTGTAAAGCAACTATACTCCAATAAAGATTAATTAAAAAAAAAACTAAAAACAGAGTTACCATATAATCCAGCAATCCCACTCCTGGGCATATATCTGGACAAAACCATAATTTGAAAAGATACAGGCACCGCTGTGTTCATAATAGCACTATTTACAATAGCCAAGACATGGAAACAACCTAAATGTCCATTGACAAATGAATGGATAAAGAGGATGTGGTACATATATACAATGGAATATTACTCAGCCATAAAAGAACAATGAAATAATGCAGCAACATGGATGGCCCTAGAGATTATCCTACTAATTAAAGTCAGTCAGAAAGAGTAAGACAAATACCATATGATATCACTTATATGTGAAATCTAAAATATGACACAAATGAACTTATCTATGAAACAGACCCACAGACATGGAGAACAGACTTGTGGTTGCCAAGGGGGAGGGGGAATGGGGGAGGGATGGATTGGGAGCTGGGATTAGTCTTACTATATAGCACAGGCAACTATATTCAATATCCTGTAATTAAACCATAATGGAAAAGAATATGAAAAAGAATATATATATTATATATATATAGCTGAATCACTTTTCTGTACATCAGAGACCAACACAACATTGTAAATCAACTATATTTTAATAAAATCAATTTGGGGGATTTCCCTGGTGGTCCAGTTAAGACTCCGTGCTTCCACTGCAGGGGGCGTGGGTTCCATCCCTGGTTGGGGAATTGAGATCTCACATGCATGGGGCTTCCCTGGTGGCGCAGTGGTTGAGAGTCCGCCTGCTGATGCAGGGGACACGGGTTTGTGCCCCGGTCCTTCAGGAAGATCCCACATGCCGTGGAGCGGCTGGGCCCATGAGCCATGGCTGCTGAGCCTGCGCGTCCGGAACCTGTGCTCCGCAACGGGAGAGGCCACAACAGTGAGAGGACCGCGTACCGCAAAAAAAAAAAGATCTCACATGCTGCGTGCAGAGCAGCCAAAAAAATGAAATGAAATGAAATGAAAATAAATAAAATAAAATAAAAATCCTATAGGGAGTTCCCTGGTGGCCTAGTGGCTAGGATTCCAGGCCGGGGTTCAATCGCTGGTCAGGGAACTGCGATCCCACAAGCCATGGTGCAGTGTGGCCAAAAAAAAAGAATCCTATAGGTTCCAAAAGAGTTTAGGGAAACTCATGAGAGATAGATCCAAAACAAAAGAAAATTATTTATTTAATCCAAAATTAAAATAAATTGGTGGTAAGGAAATAGACGGTTACATGACACAAGATAAAAAGCCTAATTCTCTATATTTTTTTTTCTTTTTTTTTTTGCGGTACGGGGGCCTCTCACTATTGTGGCCTCTCCCGTTGCGGAGCACAGGCTCCAGACGCACAGGCTCAGTGGCCATGGCTCACGGGCCCAGCCGCTCCGCGGCATGTGTGATCTTCCTGGACCGGGGCATGAACCCGTGTCCCCTGCATTGGCAGGCGGGCTCTCAACCACTGCACCACCAGGGAAGCCCCTAATTCTATATTTTTTAAAAAAATCAAACCTTGGGAAGTCCCTTGTGGTCCAGTGGTTAGGACTCTGCCCAAGGCCCGGGTTCAATCCCTGGTTGGGGAACTAAGATCCCACAAGCTGCCGGGCGCAACCAAAAAAAAAAAAACCAAACCTTTTGATAGTATTGAAAAATACTATCATCACCTCGTGTTATGTGCATGAGCACCATAGGGTCAGGGATGCAGCAGCTGCCAGGTGGGCGGGGAAGAGACCGAGGCCACAGCGTGAGGGACGCCCCAGCCCCTCTACGCCTATGTCTGGCAGAACCAGTGTGAGGTAAAGAGGCAACCCTTCCCAGCAGCCCAGAAAATCAAGAGTTTGGGCCAGACCTTTGAGCAGACACCAAGATAGTGAGGAGCCAGACGAAAAGCACAGACTATGGTGCTGAAACGAATTAATAAGGAACTTAGTGATTTGGCCCATGATCCCCTGGCACAATGTTCTGCAGGTCCAGTTGGGGATGATGTTTCATTGACAAGTCACAATTATGGGACTTAATGACAACCCATATCAAGGTGGTGTATGTTTTTGACAATTCATCTTCCTACAGACTACCCCTTCAAACCAGGTTGCATTTACCATAAGAATTTATCATCAAAATATCAACAGGAATGGCTACATTTGTTTTTATATTCTAAGATCACAGTGGTCACCTGCTTTAACTATTTTTCAAGTTCTTTCATCCATTTGTTCACTGCTGTGTGATCCAAACCCAGATGACCCCCTAATACCAGAGATTGCATGGATCTATAAGACAGACAGATAAGTACAACAGAATATCTCGGGAATGGACTCAGAAATATGCCATGTGATGCTGCCTGAAGGTCAGAATAACCCACATTACAGCTGGAACAAACTTTAAATTACTGTTGCTTTTTTGATTTTCTTATCCAGCTGCTTCCCTATCAGACCTTGTCTTTTTAAATTTTATTTTTTGTTTACCTCCCTCCATTCATTCACATGCTTATCTGAGAAGACTTAAGCTCTTCCAGCTTTGGACAATAACTGCTTTTAGAAACTGTACACTAGTTACAAGAGAACAGTGCCCAAGACTCAAAATTTTTTTTTTAAATGGAGCATGTATATTATATGGTCAAAGTCTTCACTCTAACTTAGTTATAAGATTTAAACCATTTCTCACAGCTCTAACATACTGAAGAAGCATTTGAGGCGGAGGGAGATGGATGCTCAGTTGTCACATCAAAGGAAGCAGCATTATTCTAGCAGCATCCATTCTTGTTTAAGTCTTCCACTGTTAGAGATTTGAGGTTACATGATATACTTTATGCTCATAACTGATGTGGCTAGAGGATTGGTATTGAATTGGTAGGATCAGCAGAACAGAAAATGTGATGTATTTTATGCATGTCAATAAAGAAATGGCCTGTTCTTGTTCTACAGAGAATGGAAATTGGAAGTCAAACACCCTTTATATTCCAAAATGGGGCCTCAAACATCTTGCAATTTTCATTTAAATTGTTAGATGGCTTGAAGCTATTAGTTAATCTTTTTTCCAATAATATACTGTTTAATATAGTCCTGAATAAATGATGCAAGTTGTCAATGGATGAGTGATCAACTAATAGCTCCACTGGTAATTGATTTATTTTTCTTCATTAAAGTTGCACAAACTGATGAAAAAAAAATACTATCACCTCACAGAAAAAAAGAACCCAATACTTGAACAGAAAATTCACAAAACAGTTAACAAGGCTCATAATCAACATCACTAATAATTTTTTAGATACATTAAGATAACATGTTTCCTATAAATAAGAACGAAACAATTCTAAGGTGAATATTACTTGTTAGTAAATAAGAGTCGAGTGAAAGAGACATTCTCATATGCTGCAGGTAGGAGTGAAAATTCACACAACCTTTCTGGAAAAAGTCTGGCAATATGCATTGATAACCTTGTCACTATAAGTCTAAGAAGCTGTCATAATAAATAAGCTGCAATACTTGCAAAAATTTTATTATTATTATGTTCCTGTTTATAATAGCACTGTTATTTATAAACACATTCTTATTTATAACAGCATTATTATTTATAAAAGCAGAAAACTGGGAACAACTTAAATGCTCAAAGTGAGTCTAATTTTAAGTAAATTACAGTACCATGAGATATGGGAGTTCTTTAAAATGTAAACATTTTAATAGTGAGAAATGCTTATGTTAGAAGGTTAAGCAAAAGAAATCAAGATCAAATGGCATAGATAGACTGCTCCTAGCCATGTTAAAATAGCCCAGAAAGAGACCAAATCGAAAGGCTCCAAAGTCCTCATAGTGACTGCTTCTGTATGTAGAACTATGGATGATTTTTTTTCCTTCTTTTTATGTTTCGTACTATCTTTGAAATGGCTATCGATTACTATTTTTGTAATCAAGAAAAGGGGAGGGCTTCCCTGGTGGCGCAGTGGTTGAGAGTCCGCCTGCCGATGCAGGGTACGCAGGTTCGTGCCCCGGTCCGGGAGGATCCCACATGCCACGGAGCAGCTGGGCCCGTGAGCCATGGCCCCTGAGCCTGCGCGTCCGGGGCCTGTGCTCCGTGGCGGGAGAGGCCACGGCAGTGAGAGGACTGCATGCCCCACCCCCCCAAAAAAAAGAAAAAAAGAAAAGGGGAACTGAAAAAAAAAGGAGTAAAGATAGACTAAATTGTGGTTATTTCAAGCAGCTCCCTAAAAGTTAACAACCTGATGACTCCAGGAGGAGCCAGACTGTTGAGACGATCCAACCATTCCCTTTGTTCATAGGTTTCTATGAGAAAGGCTAACAAATACCAAAGCTTCCAGGTAAGAGATACCTGCAGAAAATGGAAGGCATGGGCATGGGAAGGACTAGAGATGGGCTGAGTAGGACCCAGAGAAGGGTGGTAATGGACTCCCAAAGGGGTTATCCTGAAACAGCATCTGCTCCACCTTCAGGATAAAATAGCCAGAAGGGAAAATGAAGCAAGCTCATCAACAAAACCAACTGGAAAGACCTGTTTACCCTGCACTGGTGCCTTGCTATTTATAATAGTACTTGCAGTCCTTTTCCCAGGACCTTTTCTGGCCTCAGCTCATCAGATCAGATGTAGTTAAGATTATAGCCATAAACTCTCATAGCCTGTCTAAATCCTAGAATTATAAGAAGAACATCCACAAATTGTAACAAGTGTGATCATGGGGTTTGTCAGCCACGAAAGCAAACGTCTGATTCTGATTTTCTGTGATAATAACAGGAAAAACTACCATTTACTGAGTTCTTCCTGAAAGTGCCAGGCCTTGTGATAGTTCCCTTATATATGAAGGGTAACAGAATCTGCCGCCCCAAAATATGCCACTTTGGCATAAGGATTATTTTGAGCGGAAGGCAATTAAGAAGAAGCAGATACAAGAAGAGTTCCTTACCCTCCCCCTATTTGCCTAAAAGCAGGACATAAATATGTAAAAGTGTCTCCTCTCCCCTCTCTACCAGGAAGGACAGCAGTTAATCACCGGAGACAACTCTAGACCCTTACCAGCCCAGAGGAACCTACCTAACAAAACTTAGCTACCACTGGTTTCCCCATATATTTGCCTTCTCACCCCTAAAAACTCAAAGTCCTTTTCCTTTGTCTTGTCACGTCTTTTAAAATGTGTTGTTCTGGACTTCCCTGGTGGCACAGTGGTTAAGAATCCTCCTGCCAATGCAGGGGACACAGGTTCGAGCCCTGGTCCGGGAAGATCCCACATGCCACGGAGCAACTAAGCCCATGTGCCACAACTAGGGATACTGTGCTCTAGACCCTGCGAGCCACAGCTACTGAAGCCCATGCACCTAGAGCCCATGCTCTGCAACAGGAAACCACTGCAATGAGAAGCCCGCGCACCACAACAAAGAGTAGCCTCCCCTCACTGCAACTAGAGAAAGCCCACACGCAGCAACGGAGACCCAACGCAGCCAAAAAATAATTAATTAATTGTTTTTAAAAATGTATTGTTCTTTTAAGATGGTATATAAGGTGAAGTTCTAACCACCTCTTTGAGTCACTTATTTCTGAGTGCTCCCATGTATATGTGTGACGTATATGTTAATAAACTTGTTTTTCTTTTATTAATCTGTCTGTAGTCTAACTTACAAGGTCCCAGCTGGAGAACCCAAGACGGAGAAAGAAAAAGATTTTTTTCTCCCCTACACATATTTAATCCGTCCAACAACGCTGTCATGCAGGTACCATTTTTACCCTCATTTACCTGTGAATGTTGAGAGGCTTATAGATGTTAAACAACCTGCCATGGGCTAAGCTAGTAAATGACAAGGCAAGATGATGGGAATCAACTCCAGGGCTCATACTGTATATGAAAAATTAATAAAAGTTCATAAGTTTCCCTTGTATAAAATATTATTCTTGCTACTCAAACTAAATATCACATCCTGGTCACTATTATTCACCTTCCTAAACCCTTAACTCATGTGCTTTATCAGGTGCTGAATACAGGTGCACAGTAAACATGTGTTAACTGACACTATGAAAGAATGATATCCATGCTAAAAAGGTAATATCCTAATTTACATGTCTGAATAACTCTTTTATTTTGAAGTAATTACCTGATTCAAACATTCATGATCTTAAATACGGAGAATATTTCCCAGCACTCACTGTGGGTTATAAGCTACTTTATAGTGGCCTCTCTAAAAAAATACATAAGCAAAATAGATCCTTGACCTCAACAATCAACTACCAAAAATGGGTGGAGCCAGGCAAGTCAAACATTTTACAGTCATGATGAAAGTGGCCATTTACCCCATCTTTATATACTTTCAACAGAGGTTAAACCCCAAAGCTATGCCTATTTTTTCTCTACTCTCAATTCCTAGGCCAGGAGGTCACATACCTAGTACAATAGCCAAAATTAATCAAAATAAAGAGTGCTGCTGAGCTCAGGTATTTCATAGGAAAATCAGGGATCAATCTCAAGCATCTGGTACAAATTTCTAGGTTTTTGATCTGACCATTTCTAGCTACTATGCCTGGGACATTTAAGTGCTCAACAAATATCAGCTATTGTGTTGTTATTATTAGTTATTATTATTAATAACATCTGTTACATATAACCCCCAAAAATAACTATGTCAGTATCAAAAATAAATAAATTCTTCTTTGCTCCTGCTTCCAATTTTCTGATTTGCTTTTCAAAGACTTCTGTTAGTAAAATTTAGTAATTTCTTTCAAATGCTAAAGTCATGCAATTCCATAATAAAAGGAGACTGTTATGAAACAGTCCTCCTCTTCTCTTGAAAGAAATGAAGTCAGCTACTTCCACTATGTATGTAAAGTAATTCTGATACTGTTAAGCTGCAGTGATCAAGTTCTGACAGTTACTCTCGTGGGAACACCCAAGGTCTGATGCAGCAGAGCTCCTGGGAAAGGAGGTGGTACAGGTAATGAAGCCCAGGAAATGTTTGGTCATTTGTTAGGTTCAGGTTATTCTTTTCTTAGCTGCTCTACATACGTGGTGAGAGCAAGAAACCAAGTTCCAAAAGGAAATATCCATATGGTGAGCAATCTCTAAAACAATGAGAGAGGGAGTTTGTTTTTGGCATTTGGAAGAAGTTATTTTCACAGAGTTGATTCGATGTAGGAAAAATAGTACCTACACTTGTACTATATGAAGGAGGTTATACCTACATTCCAATACTGTGAAAGTCTCAAAGTGAAAAACAAATCTTTAGAGCGGAGGTAGATGCTTTAAAGAGAAGGAGAGGGATTGAAACTAAAAGGAGCACATGAATGGAGGGTAGGAGCCTATTAGTAGAAAATTCCAAAATAGACTGAGATGCCTGGTACATTGGCAAATTTCTCCTTCTCTAGGGATCAATTAAGACTAATAGATTATGCCCATAATTATAAATAAAGTAAGCCAAGGTCACGAGGTTCTTTTCATAGGTTGTATCTGTTCTGAGGGACAATGAAAACATCTCTAAGCCTCCGTGCCAATGCCTTTATTGTCTTGTTTCCTACCCCGTTAACTCCCAAATGAAGCAAAAGAAAATTGTAATTGGATTTCGCCTGGGCTCCATAATGGTGGATTGGTGGCTCAGTGAAGTCTGAATAGATTCAGCAACCCCTCTGCTGTCTGCTCCCAAATACCAAGGAAGGAATGGTAGCTTTGTGACCTAAGACCATCTATCTACAAGATGGTCTTGTATGTAGTTATCTTGTTCTCTCTCCATCATGGTATAAAAATTGTGTTAGAGTTAATGGCATATTATTTAGCTATTGGTTGCAAGATCCAGACTAAAGACAAGGACTGTGTATCACCCTGAAATCCTGGACTTGGAGCTGATGCAGTAGCTGGATATGATTTTGAGGAATAAGTGAGTGGGTTTATATATGGAAAGAGGGTGTGAATGAATGTGAGTAGTCAAAAAGGTACTGGAGACATCTATTCACTGCTGCCCAGCATTCATTCTCCTCCTGCCATAGTAAAATAGCATGGCATTTCTTTTGGGGAAATACCCCACCTCATGATTCTCAGGCATGCAGTTTGACCCAAACTTCTGTTTCAGCAATGTATCCCAAGTAGCTTAAACCAATCAGCTAAATCAGGGTTTCAGCCTTGGAACTATTGACAACTGGGGCTCTATGTTATGGGGGGCTGTCCTGTGTATTATAGAATATTTAGCAGTATAGCTGGGCTCCACCCCCTAGATGCCTTTATGATACCCTACAGTTAAGATAACCAAAAATATTTCTAGGCATTGCCAAATGTCCCCTGAGGGGGAGAGGGAGGAGGGAAAAAATCACCCCTCATAGAGAACCACTGAGCTAAACTCACCCCTCATTTTACTAATCAGCGTTCTTGATTTCAAAAAATTAATAACAGGTATACCTGATTTAATATTTATTATACATGAGGAATTGCTCAAATAATCCTCAGCAACTCCATGATATTGTGCACTAGTTAGGGTAAAGATAAGATTTATATAACAAAGAGATCCCAAAATGCAATGGCTTAGAGAACAAAGACATTTCTCTCATATTCAATGGTCTTGATGTAAGTAGCACATGTTGGTGGAATTCTACAGTCATTTAAGGACCCAAGCCCCTTCCATTTTGTTGTCTATTTGGTCTACATTATCATTGTCTACATGACCAAAGCTGGATGATCACCACATCAGGGTTCCACCCACCAAGAAAAGGAAAAGGTAATGGAGGAAGTATACACAATGCCTTTCAAGGTTCAGATGTGAAAGTGGTACACATTACCGTCATACATTCCATTGGCAAGAACTTAGCTGCATCCCCACACTTAATTATAAGTCAACCAGCAAATATGGCCTTGCTGTACTGTCATGTTCTCAGCTACAATACAACTGTGGATTGAATGTTTGTGTTCCCCAAAACTCATGTTGAAGCCCTAATCCTCACTGTGATATTATTTGGAGGTATGGCCTTTGGGAGGTATTTAGGTCATGATGGTGGAGCCCTCATGAATGAGATTAGTGCCCTTGTGAGAAGCAGGAGAGATGATCTCTTTCTCCATCATGTGAGGACAGAGCAAAAGGTGACCATCTGTAAACCAGGAAATGGGCATTCACTAAGAAGCTGACAGTGCTGGCACCCTGATCTTGGACTTCCAGCCTCCAGAAATGTGAGAAATAAACATTCAAAATAAACATTCGTTGTTTAAGCCATCCAGTCTTTGGTATTCTGTTATAGCAGCTTGAACTGACTTAAAAAATACCCTAGCTTTGAAAGAAGGGGAAATAATTTTGGTAGAAGACTAGCAGTCTCTACATATTACCATGTTACAAATGAGGAAAGCAAGGTACAGAGCTAAGGTAACTTGCCCAATGTCATATGGCTGGCAAGTGGGACTGGAACACAAGCAGCTAATTCCAGAGCCCATGATCTTAAACACTATATCACTACTTTTCAAATCTCTGAATAATAACCTAAAATAAGAAAAGCACTTTACTTAGCAACTTAGTACACATGTGTGTATATCTGTACATGTTACATGTGTGTATGTTTCATGAAACAATCCCTACCCTTACCACAGCCAATTAACACTAATGTTTCTATTTGATTCTATACTATTTCATTTTTTAAATGTTGGTCATACCCACTAAATTGATTTCATAACCCTCCAATGCACTGTGATTAACAGTATGAAAACAGTACACTACACTCAATTATAGTAGGAGAATTAGAATTTGTTGGAAGGCTATTGGAGAGCTCACGGTATGAACTGTATGAATAAGAAGGCTAGAAAATAAGATTCAGAAAACAGGTAGGTCCAGGGACTTCAGGAAACACAGAATCACAGCTAAAATCTTGTCATGGGAAGGGTTTGTTAAGATGCACCTGACACCACTGTTGATGTTACTTCCACCTCTGCCTCTGGACACTGGATGCATGACACTGTCACTGAAATCAATTCCAAACCAGCCTGGCTTCTGTGTCTCTCTCACTCCAGATTCAATATCCCAGGAGGAAGCATCCTGTTGGCATATTTTGGCCACATGCTTATGCCCAGGCTCTTGGGATCAGGTAGAGCAAGAACCTGGCTTTTCAGCTCACAAAACCACAGAAATGAGGTTAGATTCTGGGCAGCCCAAAAATGAACAAACAAAAAGGCAAATGTCCAATATACTCATAAAACACTAGAAGAAGTATATATTGGTACAGCCACTTGGAGAGCAATTTGGCATTACGTTGTAGAACTAAAATATGTATCCTATGATGCAGAAATTCCATTTCTAGGCATAGAGTCTGGATTGAAATTCCCACACAATGTGCATAAAGATACATGTTTAAGTATGTTCACTGAAGCATTATCTATAATAGTGAAAACTGGAAATAAGCTAAAGGTTTATCATTTTAAAAATGGACAAGACTGGGTCTTGCTCATCTTTAAATCCTAGCACCAAGCACTGCTGACAGATTATCAGAATCAAATAAATATTTATTGAAATGAACAACAGTTGAATGAACTGCCAATCAGAAATTATCCAGTGACTGATATGCAGGGCTGGACCAAAATATTCACAGATCCTTTAGAAGAAAACATCATGTGGTGCAAAAAAATGTATGGTTTAGGTTATGAAAAAGCTTGGTATGACACCAAGTTCTGCTTGTTCAACCTAGGACAAGGTGCTTAACCCCTGGGCTTCAATTTCCTTGTCTATAAATGAGAGGATTAATGGGATAAGGGACGCTGGATATGTAGTGTAGGGCTTCCCAACCATTAGGTGCAATGCTGCACTGTGACTAAATGATGCACATGGCAAGGAGGTGATCCCTCAGCCTTTGGGTTGCCTAGAGCCCCTGGGCCAGTCACCTCTGGCCTTGAGCAACCTCATTCATCTTTTACTCCAGGATAAAATATTATAATTTTCTACATGCGTCATGACATGAAAACTGTTCAGAAGCACTAGCACCTTGCAGTCCCTGGCTCATAGAATATATTCAGTAAATGTTGGTTCCCACCACTTTCTGATGGAATGTGAGGCTCTCTCAGGATTTATTATCTACCAGAGTCGTATGAGATCTAAAATGATGTGGGTCTTGCCAGATCTCC
The DNA here is from genome assembly GCF_964341445.2 of Mesoplodon mirus. Taxonomy (NCBI): domain Eukaryota; kingdom Metazoa; phylum Chordata; class Mammalia; order Artiodactyla; family Ziphiidae; genus Mesoplodon; species Mesoplodon mirus. The sequence continues at coordinate 35,790,007 of NC_138977.1, read as the reverse complement.
TGGAACTGGCTCTCCTAAAAGTCACAAAGGACTTAAGAATGGTCTCAATATGTTCTTCATACAGAAGACCACCTGGGAACTGTCCAAATATACAGAACAAAAGTCAAGGGGTCTAGAGTGAGCCAAATGAGGGAAGGCAAAGAAATGTCCTTCCATCTTACCTCCTAAATTTCACCTTGACTCAGACCATCTTTTTTCCTACTCTGTCTCAAGAAGATCTTATCTGTCTTGTATGTTATCACACATAAAGGTGCTGAGAAGGAACACTTTTCTATTCTGGGTGTTTCCTTCCATGTGAAGAGGGTTCCAACAGCATTATACTCCTGGCCTCTTTCTTCCCCCTTATTCACTCCACCCCAAGGGAAGAGGAGCTAACTGATAAGTTTGGAGGGAGAAAGTGGGCACATGTGGCCCAACTTCTTCACTCTTTCTTCCCCTTGGAAGCTAACATCCTAGAGAAACCATATGTTCTTAACTCGGCACACAGTACACTTATTGGAAATCACCCTGCTGCCCAGAAGGCCTGCTGTGGCCCAGGGCTGCCAATAATGAAATGAGGAAATTGGTCTCATTCCAAATTCCTACTTGCCCCATACCAGCCATATTCTCTGATATGAGCTTTCTCAATAGGTCATACAGGCAGCCAGGCCAAACTGGACCAAGCAGATGGCTTAACAGCACAGGTTTCTGGAAAAGGTTGTACTTTGAATTCACACAGATCTCAAATCACATCTCAGTTCCACTCCTTGAAAAGCTGTGTCACCTTGGGGAAGTTACATATCCTTCATCTAGCCCCCTGATTCCTTCAAAACTAAAATAGGGATTTGAAAATAGGCCAGTTAAACATACACCTACTATACAACCCAGCCATCCCTCTCCTTGAAGTACCCACCCAAGAGAAATTAAAACATATGTCCATACAATGCTCAGAGCAGCTTCATTTGTAAGCACTCAACTGGAAACAACACACATGTTTATCAATGAGTTCATGGATAAACAAAGTGGTATATTCATAAATAGAATACCACTCAGCAATAAAAAGAAACATATACGCAACAACATGGATAACTCTTACAATAATTATGCTGAGCAAAAGAAGCCAGACTAAAAAAAAAAGTACATATTGTATTATTGCATTTATATAAAATTTTCAAAATTACAAATCAATGTATAGTACTAGGAAGCAGCTAGATCAGTGGTTCCCTGGGGGAGGCTGGGGATGGGAGAAGAGCAATGAGAAAGGATGAATTAAGAGGGGTACAAGAAAACTCTTGAGGGGATGGATATGTTCATTACCTTAATTGTTATGATGATCCTACAGGTGTCAAAGCTCATCAAATTGTACTTTAAATATGTGCAGTTTATGGTATAGCCAATGACACCCCAATAAAACTGGGGGAAAAAATGTGTGTCAAAGCATATATAGGGAAGAAACAGCAGGAATCAAATCCCCTAATCACTCTTCAAAAGTGGCACATTTTCAATCAGCTATACTTCAGTAGAAAAAAAGGTGTTTTTTTTAATCAAAAAACTTCTGGCCAGGCTCACCAAGAAGAAAAGAGAGAGGACCCAAACAAATAAAATAAGAAATAAAAGGTGAGAAATAACAAGCAATACCACAGAAATATAAAAAATCATAAGAAAATACTATGGACAGTTATATACCAACAAAATGGACAACCAAGAAGAAATGGACAGGTTTCTAGAAACACACAGCCCACCAAAACTGAATCAAGAAGAAATAGATAATCTGAACACACCAATCACTAGAAGTGATATAGAATCTCTAATTTAAAAACTCCCTACAGACAAAAGCCCAGGACCAGATGGCTTCACAGGCAAATTCTACCAAACATACAGAGAAGAACTTACACCTATCCTTCTCAAACTCTTCCAAAAGATTGAAGAGGAGGGAGCACTCCCAAAGTCATTCTATGAAGCTATTATCACCCTAATACTAAAACCAGACAAAGACACTGCCAAAAAAGAAAAGTACAGGCCAATATCTTTGATGAATATAAATGCAAAAATCTTCAACAAAATATTAGCAAACATGAGGACACGGGGAGGGGGAAGGGTAAGCTGGGACAAAGTGAGAGAGTGGCATGTACATATATACACTACGAAATGTAAAACTGATAGCTAGTGGGAAGCAGCCGAATAGCACAGGGAGATCAGCTCAGTGCTTTGTGACCACCTAGAGGGGCAGGATAGGGAAGGAGGGAGACGCAAGAGGGAAGAGAATGGGGATATATGTATATGTATAGCTGATTCACTTTGTTATAAAGCAGAAACTAACACACCATTGTAAAGCAATTATACTCCAATAAATATGTTAAAAAATAAAAAAATAAAAAAATTAGCAAACAGAATCCAACCACACATAAAAAGGATCATACGCCATGATCAAGTTGGATTCATTCCAGGGTCACAAGGATGGTTCAAAATATGCAAATCAATCACTGTGATACACCACATCAACAAAAGAAAAGACAAAAACCACATGATCATCTCAATAGATGTAGAAAAAACTTGAAAAAATTCAAAATCCATTCATAATAAAAACTCTCACAAAAGTGGGTAGAGCAGGAACATATCTCAACAAAATAAAAATCATTTATGATAAACCCACAGCCAACATAATACTCAATAGTGAAAAGCTGAAAGCCTTCCCACTAAATTCTGGAACAAGACAAGGATGCCCACTCTCACCACTTCTATTCAACATAACATTGGAAGTCCTGGTCACAGTTATCAGATAAGAAAAAGAAATAAAAGGTATCTGAGTTGGAAGAGAAGAGGTAGAACTGTCATTATATGTAGATGACATGATACTCTATTTAGAAAACCCTAATGACTCCACACAAAAATTATTAGAACTGATAAATGAATTCAGAAAGGTAGCAGGATACAAAATTAATATACAAAAATCTGTTGCATTTCTTTACACTAACAATGAAATATCAGAAAGAGAAAGTTTAAAAAACCCTATTTAAAAATCACATCAAAAAAAAATAAAATACCTAAGAATAAATGTAACCAAGGAGTTGAAAGATTTGTATGCTGAGAATTATAAAACACTTATAAGTGAAACTAAAGGTGATTCAAAGAAATGGAAAGATATCCCATGCTCTTGGATTGGAAGAATTGACATTGTTAAAATGGCCATACTATCCAAAGCAAGATACAGATTTAATGTGATCCCTATCAAATTACCCATGACATTTTTCACAACTAGAACAAATAATCATAAAATTTATATGGAACCACAAAAGACCCAGAATTGCCAAAGCAATCCTGAGGAAAAAGAAAAAACACTGGAGGCATAACCCTCCAAGACTTCAGACAATACTACAAAGCTAAAGTAATCAAAAAAGCATGGTATTGGCACAATGACAAACATATAGATCAATGGAACAGAATAGAGAGCCCAGAAATAAACCCACACACCTATGGTTAACTAATCTTTGACAAAGGAGGCAAGACTATACAATGGAAAAAAGACAGTCTCTTCAGCAAGTGGTGTTTGGAAAGCTGGATAGCCACATGAAATCAATGAGAGAACACTCCCTCACACCATACCCAAAAATAAAATTGAAATGGCTTAAAGACTTAAATATAAGTCATGACTCTATAAAGCTCCTAGAAGAGAACATAGGCAAAACATTCTCTGACATAAACCATAGCAATATTTTCTTAGATCAGTCTCCCAAAGCAAAAGAAATAAAAGAAAAAATAAACAAATGGGACCTAATCAAACTTATAAGCTTTTGCACAGCAAAGGAAACCATAAACAAAACAAAAAGACAACCTATGGATTGGGAGAAAAAATTTGCAAACAGTGTGACCAACAATGGATTAACTTCCAAAATATACAAACGGCTCATACAGCTGAATATCAAAAACAAAACAACAAAAAGATCATGAGAGATTACTACAAGAAACTCTATGCCAATAAAATGGACAACCTGGAAGAAATGGACAAATACTTAGAAATGCACAACCTGCCAAGACTGAATCAGGAAGAAATAGAAAATACGAATAGACCAATCACAAGCACTGAAATTGAAACTGTGATTAAAAATCTTCCAACAAACAAAAGCCCAGGACCAGATGGCTTCACAGGCGAATTCTATCAAACATTTAGAGAAGAGCTAACACCTATCCTTCTCAAACTCTTCCAAAATATAGCAGAGGGAGGAGCACTCCCAAACTCATTCTACGAGGCCACCATCACCTTGATACCAAAACGAGACAAGGATGTCACAAAGAAAGAAAACTACAGGCCAATATCACTGATGAACATAGATGCAAAAATCCTCAACAAAATACTAGCAAACAGAATCCAACAGCACATTAAAACGATCATACACCATGATCAAGTGGGGTTTATTCCAGGAATGCAAGGATTCTTCAATATATGCAAATCAATCAATGTGATACACCATATTAACAAATTGAAGAAGAAAAACAATATGATCATCTCAATAGATGCAGAGAAAGCTTTTGACAAAATTCAACAACCATTTATGATAAAAACCCTGCAGAAAGTAGGCATAGAGGGAACTTTCCTCAACATAATAAAGGCCATATATGACAAACCCACAGCCAACATCATCCTTAATGGTGAAAAGCTGAAACCATTTCCACTAAGATCAGGAACAAGATAAGGCTGCCCACTCTCACCACTCTTATTCAACTTAGTTTTGGAAGTTTTAGCCACAGCAATCAGAGAAGAAAAGGAAATAAAAGGAATCCAAACTGGAAAAGAAGAAGTAAAGCTGTCACTGTTTGCAGATGACATGATACTATACATAGAGAATCCAAAGATGCTACCAGAAAACTACTAGAGCTAATCAATGAATTTGGTAAAGTAGCAGGATACAAAATTAAGGCACAGAAATCTCTGGCATTCCTGTACACTAATGATGAAAAATCTGAAAGTGAAATCAAGAAAACACTCCCATTTACCATTGCAACAAAAAGAATAAAATATCTAGGAATCAACCTACCTAAGGAGACAAAAGACCTGTATGCAGAAAATTATAAGACACTGATGAAAGAAATTAAAGATGATACAAATAGATGGAGAGATATACCATGCTCCTGGATTGGAAGAATCAATATTGTGAAAATGACTCTACTATCCAAAGCAATCTACAGATTCAATGCAATCCCTATCAAACTACCACTGGCATTTTTCACAAAACTAGAACAAAAAATTTCAAAATTTGTTTGGAAAAACAAAAGACCCCGAATAGCCAAAGCAATCTTGAGAACGAAAAACTGAGCTGGAGGAATCAGGCTCCCTGACTTCAGACTATACTACAAAGCTACAGTAATCAAGACAGTGTGGTACTGGCACAAAAACAGAAAGATAGATCAATGGAACAGGATAGAAAGCCCAGAGATAAACCCACGCACATATGGTCAACTTATCTTTGATAAAGGAGGCAGGAATGTACAGTGGAGAAAGGACAGCCTCTTCAATAAATGGTGCTGGGAAAACTGGACAGGGACATGTAAAAGCATGAGATTAGATCATTCCCTAACACCATACACAAAAATAAGCTCAAAATGGATTAAAGACCTAAATGTAAGGCCAGACACTATCAAACTCTTAGAGGAAAACATAGGCAGAACACTCTATGACATAAATCACAGCAAGATCCTTTTGGATCCCCCCCTTTAGAAATTGAAATAAAAACAAAGAAAAACAAATGGGACCTAATGAAACTTAAAAGCTTTTGCACAGCAAAGGAAACCATAAACAAGACCAAAAGACAACCCTCAGAATGGGAGAAAATATTTGCAAATGAAGCAACTGACAAAGGATTAATCTCCAAAATTATAAGCAGCTCATGCAGCTCAATAGCAAAAAAACAAACAACCCAATCCAAAAATGGGCAGAAGACTTAAATAGGCATTTCTCCAGAGAAGATGTACAGACTGCCAACAAACACATGAAAGAATGCTCAACATCATTAATCATTAGAGAAATGCAAATCAAAACTACAATGAGATATCATCTCACACCAGTCGGAATGGCCATCATCAAGAAATCTAGAAACAATAAATGCTGGAGAGGGTGTGGAGAAAAGGGAACACTCTTGCACTGCTGGTGGGAATGTGAATTGGTACAGCCACTATGGAGAACAGTATGGAGGTTCCTTAAAAAACTACAAATAGAACTACCATATGACCCAGCAATCCCACTACTAGGCATATACCCTGAGAAAACCGTAATTCAAAAAGAGACATGTACCAAAATGTTCATTGCAGCTCTATTCACAATAGCCCAGAGATGGAAACAACCCAAGTGTCTATCATCGGATGAATGGATAAAGAAGATGTGGCACATATATACAATGGAATATTACTCAGCCAAAAAGAAACGAAACTGAGCTATTTGTAATGAGGTGGATAGACCTAGAGTCTGTCATACAGAGTGAAGTAAGTCAGAAAGAGAAAGACAAATACCGTATGCTAACACATATATATGGAATTTAAGAAAAAAAAATGTCATGAAGAACTTAGGGGTAAAACAGGAATAGAGACACAGACCTACTAGGGGTGGGCTTGGGGATATGGGGAGGGGGGCGCTGTGACGGGGTGGGGGAGAGGCATGGACGTGTATACACTGCCGGGCGTGGGGTGGATGGTTGGTGGGGGGTGGCCGCGTGGCGCAGGGGGATCGGCTCGGTGCTTTGAGGCCGCCTGGAGGGGTGGGATGGGGAGGGTGGGAGGGAGGGAGACACAGGAGGGAGGGGATGTGGGAACAGATGTATATGTATGACTGATTCACTTTGTTGTAAAGCAGAGACTAATAAAAAAATAAATTAAAAAAAAATTTTCCTCACATACACCCTTTCTCAGGTAACTATTGGAGGATATGCTCTACTATGATAATGGAATAAAGCAAGAAAGAGGATGATTAGACATACGAGAAACAGAAGTACCTACACAAAAGAGTATGAAGTGGATTCCCAAAATGGTAATGTAGAAATCACAGGACAGCTAGTTCTGAGTGAAGAAATAAACAGTTCAGGTTAGAGCAAGTCCTTCTCAGAGGACTTCCCAGGAAGAAGAAATGAGAAATGTTTTGAGAACACTGACAACTGGCAAAGAGCTTGGGGTTGATTTAGCAATAAATACATTGAAAACTAAGCAATTACTAATTCGATTACTAAATACTGCACACATATACATATATAAGTGGCAGGAATGGAAAAGTAATCATAGTTTACTACATGGTTCAGCTGTGAAGAGTTTACACATAATAATGTCAACACTTAATATTTAGCTAGGGGACTTCCCTGGCGGTCCAGTGTTTAAGACTCTGTGCTCCCAATGCAGGGGACACAGGTTTGATCCCTGGTTGGGGAACTAAGATCCCACATGCTGCATGCCATGGCAATATATATATATAATTTTGGTTTGATCTATATATATATCTTTATATATATAGAGAGAGAGATCTAAGCAAAATTATAATCTATATTTAGAGGGAGATGGAAATGTTATGTATGTGTGGTGAGGATGGAGGAAAGAAAAGAAACAAAATGCTATCTTCAACATTGGGAAGTCAATAGATTGTGCCTAAAAAGTCATAATTATGCCTAAAAAGGAAAAACCAAGAAGTAGCAAAATAAAAGTGTTACTTAGAGACATGGAGGTAAAAAACAAAATAGGTGAAAGAGGTAAAAATAGTTGCTTCTGAGAAGTGGAAATGAGTGTTGGGGATACACAAAACTACTGTTTTTGAAAACAAATCTTTATTTTACCCTTTAAAATACATTTAAAACTGATAATTTTTTAAAAGAGAAATGAACTGAGTTCCATTGAAATTAAGAAATTTTCTCAAGGATACATAATGAATCAGGGAAAGGAGGGAGGGGACTAGAACTCAGACCTGTTAGCTAAAACCTAGAGTTTTGTTTCTACCACTGTCTTAGATATCTGATTTTTAAGAAATTAAAACTTACTAATACAACAGCGTTAGACACATTGTACAATATATTTTTGGACTTTAAATAAGAAGATATTTACAGTTCTCAAGGAAACTGTTGGAGGATTAGTGACAATGACCCTAAAAGGGAAGAGTATAAGCTACTTGGTGGGATGTGAACTACAAAAATAAACACAAAATTAATCCCACTACTGTCCAAGATATATGTTGATGCAGCTGGATGTGATTAATTTTTTTTAAGAAAGCAGCATATTGGTTTTGATTTCTAAAGAAATAGAAACACACTGAATTTTTGCTAAAGACTGATCTTTGGTTGTACAATCATAAAATGGTATTTTCCACATTTTAAGCAGTTAACAACCTGGCTGCCATATCAATGATAATAACCTAGGTGGAGGAAAGAAAAACTAGTCAAATGGGAGAAAGAACAATTGGAGGGGACAGATGTGGAAAGAAGAGGTAGAATTGTGTAACAGAGTGTAAGTCCCAACTCCCAGACTTTCAGCCAAGAAACTTTGGGAGTGGTTCTGGTTGGCAGATAAGCATCTTTTTTTTTTTTTTTCTTTTTACTTTTTTGGCCATGCACCTCACAGCTTGTGGGATCTTAGTTCCCCAACCAGGGATCAAACTGACACCCCCTGCAGTGGAAGCGCAGAGTCTTAACGGCTGGACTGCCAGGGAAGTCTCAGCAGATAAACATCTTACACAAAGCACATCTGAATTTTATAAAGGCAAACTTGAACTAGGAATGTGGAAGTTCCACCTCCTCAAAGTTATACAACCAAGGCTGCATACAGACCCTAAGTTTCTGACAACTTTTCCCAGGTCTGAGGATCACCAAGTCAAATGGGTCACCCACATAAAAACTCTTAAGAGCAACAATCTCCATTTGAGCCATCATGTCACAGATAGAAGAAAGTATCTCAAGATAATTCAGACAATAGCTTCTAAATATTTTAATTCAGACAATAGCTTCTAAATATTTTAAAGCACCAACCACCAGATACAACTCTCTAATAAGAAACCAAACTGTGGACCCACAGGTGGATTATGGCCCCCTATGTATGCTTTGATTGGTCTATCTTTTATAAAATTGGAAATGTCCACATTTATAAAACCTGCATTTCTGTAATTACAGATGAACTGATATGATATCTAGAAATTACTTCAAAATAACCCAGTTATGGGGGCTTGGGATGGTGTGGAAAGTGAGAGAGCATAAGTGAAATAAAATTGGCCATGAGCTGATAAGTGCTGCTGGATGATGGAAACATGGAAGTTCATTTTCCTACTCTTACTACTTAGGTATGTTTGAAAATTTCCACAATAACAAGTTGTGCTCTTCTTCATCTTTATTTCCATTTTCTCTTGAAAAATTGGAAGATATACCCTCTGGGGAAAATTGAATTGGAAGATTTTCCCCCTGGTGCCATTCTAGAATGGCATCAATAGGCAAGAGCTAAGAAGCTGCTGCCCCTTTGAAGGAGATGCATGCGCTCCACTTCTCCTGTCTCTGGATTCCCTTTATGGCTTCACTGGCCCATTTTGTTCATTTATGTTACCTACTTGATATTGGGATGCATGGGTTTGCAACCTCATCTTTATACATAACCCTAAAATTACAGTGTACTATCAACATAACAGAAATCGCATATTTGTAGAGTGATGTCAGCAAGATCATAGAATAGGAAGTCCTAGGCTCTCAATCCCTCAGAAGACACTGACTTAACAATAGACAGACCAAATTGCACTCGTGGGAACTCCAGAAACCAGTTAAGATGTTGTACCACCTCAGGTGAACACAAAGCCAAGAAGAGATGCATCAAAGCAAGTAGGAGAATTCATGACATTTACACACCCTAGCCACTCCCTCTCCCTGGCACAGTATGGGATGATCAAAAGAAAAATCCCAACTCCCAGCTTCTCCCTCAGGAAGGAAAGAGAAGAGTAAACTGTGTATCCAATGTTCTTTTCAGGGGCTCCTCAAGAGATTCTGTCTCACCTGACTCAGAACACTGATGGGAACAGCAGTTTGGATACCAGGTTGGGGGCCATAGAGAATGAACACAAGCACTGCAGTTTGTTATAGCCCAGAGACAGTGTACTATCACAGACAGATAACAGTGGGAGTAAGAGATTACAGGCTCCAGTGAGGAAGTGGACAAACCTCTTTTACCTGGAAATTATACACACAAACCCAGATAAGATGCATCTCCAGAAAGGTTTGAGAGGTCCACAAAATCTCTAGCCAGGCTGATTGTTGAAGTTCTTCCCCCATATGTTGAAGTTCTTCCCCCATACAAAGTCAGTCTGTAAAGACTGGCTTTTCAAATGCCAAAATCTCACCAAAGATCACAAAGCCTACAAAGAAACAAGTAAACATGGCCCATTCAAATAAACAAAATAAATCTCCAGAGACTGATCCTAAAAAAATTGCAGATCTATGAATTACCTGACAAAGAATTCAAAATAACCACCTTAAAGATGTTCAATGAGCTAAAAAGAGAACACAGAGAGACAACTAAACCAAATTAGGAAAGTGATGCATGAACAAAATGAGAATATCAACAAAGAAAAACTACACAAAAGGAAAGAAAACAAATGCTGGAGCTGAAGAATACAATAACTGAGCTGAAAAATTCACTGGAGAGGTTCAACAACAGAGTTGATCAAGCATAAGAAAGAATCACTGAATTTGAAGAAAGATCATTTAAAATTACTGAGTCAGAGGAGTAAAAAGATAGAAGAATGAAGAAAAGTGAAGAGAGTCTAAGAGACTTTGTGGGGTACCAGGCAGACCAACTTGATATACATTATGGGAGTCCCAGAAGAAGAAAGCCTACATGAAGAAATAATGACCAAAAACTTCCTAACTTTGAGAAAGAAAATGGATATTCAACTTCAAAAAGCTCAAAAAACTCCATCTAGGATCAACCAAAGAGATTTCCATTGAGATGCATTATAATAAAACTGTTAAAAGTCACAAAGAGAGAATCTTAAAAGTAGTGAGAGAAAAGCAACTCATCATGTATAAAGGAGCTCCTATTAAATTATTAGCAGATTTCTCAGCAGAAACCTTGCAGGCCAGAAGGGAATGGGATAATATATTCAAAGTGCTGAAAAGAAAAAAAACTACCAGCTGGCAATTCTATATCTGGCAAAACTGACCTTCAAAAATTAAGGAGAAATTAAGACTTTCCCAGATAAACAGAACTAAGGGAGTCCATCACCACTAGACCTGCCCTACAAGAAATGCTAGAGGGAGTCCTTCAAGTTGAAACAAAATGACACTAGATAGTAACATGAAAGCATCTGAAAGTATAAATGTCACTGGTGAAAGTAAATATATAGACAAACACAAAATACTGTGATACTGTAATGGTGGTGCTCTTTGAATGCTGGTATAGAATTTAAAAGACAAAGCATAAAAAGTAACTATAAATCTATACTAATGGGTATACAATATAAAAATATGTAACTTGTGACATCAATAACAAAGTGGAAGGGGTCAGAGATGTAAAGGAGCAAAATTTTAGTATGCAAATAAAATTGTTACAGTTTAAAACAAATTTTTATAACTTCAACACGTTTTATGTAAAATTGTATATTTGTTCATTCTTATCTTTGTCTTGAACTGTTTGAGTCCATATTCAATCACACCATGGCTACCTCTCCATAAAAATTATCCTACTGCAAAAAGTAAATACAATTATGAAGTACTTTCTATTACAAAACTTTGACCATATGGAAATTTTCAATCAATGATCAATAAATGTTTATTAAGGGGCTACATGAGTTAGGCATCAAGATAAGGCACCAGAGTACAAACATAAGTAAGAAACTGTTCCTCTTCTTATGTCATTTTAGGAGAGAGGTGTACATACACATATTACATATATTTTGTGATGTAATTTTACTTAAATATGTACAGTTTAAAGCAGGCTCAAAAATATATACCTAAAAACACAATTAGAAGAATCTTAAAGCTGCAAGCAGAGATTTTTCTCCCAAGAGAATGATGGGAAACTAAAGTTTTCTCAAATCCCACCTTTTCCCAAGGAATATTAAAATGTTTAATTCCGGAAAGCTTTTTGCAAACAGATACATACTTCATCCATTTTCACAACGGCTCTGAAGAAGGATGGAAGCATGTAACTCATACCCCCAATTAATGTTTCTAACTAGGGGTGTAAGGTTCTGAGGTGAGGAGTAAGATGCTTAAGGTCCCCTGGTGGCTCCTAAGAACAGACATAAACTAATACATATGTTTCTGAGTTACACAGTGGCCTTTTTCACACAAATTTTCCATGCTTCTTTTAAGAGAAAGACATAAGTGACAAGCTGATTATCAGAGATTGTTGCTTATAAACAGAAAGATCAGGATATGCCATAGGTACAGTGGCCAGATTTTGAACTAAAATGTCAGGTTGGAATGAAATAAAGCCACTTGCAACAACATGGATGGACCTAGAGATTATCATACTAAGTGAAGTCAGACAGAGGAAGAATTATCATATGATGTCACTTATATGTGGAATCTAAAAAAATGGTACAAATGAACCTATTTACAAAACAGAAATAGAGACACAGATGTAGAAACAAACTTACGGTTACCAAGGGAGAAGGGAGGGAGAGATAAATTGGGAGTTTGGGATTGACATATATACACTACTATATATAAAATATATAACTAATAAGAACCTACTGTACAGCACAGGGAACTCTATTCAGTGCTCTGTAATAACCTACATGGGAAAAGAACCCGAAAAAAAATGGATCTATGTAGATGTATACTGAATCACTTTGCTGTACACCTGAAACTAACACAACATTGTAAATCAACTATACTCCAATATAAAATAAAAATTAAATTTTAAAAAATCAGGTCATACGGTCTGGCAAGTACATATACATTGAGAAGAATAAAACCAAATTTTTGAAAATTCAAGATTTCTGGTCTCTACAAAGGTCAACAGAGTCAGCCCAGTGTCATACATCTTCGATACTAAGATTACAGCAGTACAAAGGAAGTGTTGGTCACACTAATAGCTAACACTAGAGTAATTCTCACCGTGTACCAGGCGGTTTTCATTTAATCATGACAATTCTATGAAGTAGTACCAGTATTACTCTTACCTTATATGATGTAAGATAACTGAAGCTCAGGACATAAGGTAACACCCCAGGTCACACCACTACCAGCAGGCCAGCTGGGACTTGAAGAAGGCAGCCAGGTCTGAAGTATGTACTCTTAAATACCATGCCATAATACCTTTCATAATGAGGCTAAAATACCAGAAGATCATAAAATGCTTACTGGATCATCTAACACTACACTGTGCTTAAATATAACTTCCACATCCAAGTGTGCTTTACTGGATTCGAATTCTAGGAAAATTTGTTCATGCAAATCCAGTTCTTTCCAGTTAATTCCACATTCTCCAACCACTCTGTACAAATAAGACATTTCCTCACAGATGCTGTCTTTGTATTTTCATATCATTTTCACACATGTATGTGTGTTCCACATGCTCCAGAGGGTACCCCAGAAAGACAATATGAAATTAGACAAAAGGAAAAAAGACGGTTTTTTAGAAGAACAAAAACGAAGTAAGTTCTACTTGCCACTTTAAAGTACCACATGAGTTGAAAACAGACTTGAGGACACAGAGGGCGGAGGGGAGGCTGGATGTAGTGAGAGAGTAGCATTGACATATATACACAGCTAGTGGGAAGCTGCTGCATAGCACAGGGAGATCAGCTTGGTGCTTTGTGACCACCTAGAGGGGTGGGATAGGGAGGGTGGGAAAGAGGGAGATGCAAGAGGGAGGGGATATGGGGATATATGTATACATATAGCTGATTCACTTTGTTGTACAGCAGAAACTAACACACCATTGTAAAGCAATTATACTCCAATAAAGATGTTTTAAAAAAATAAAGTACCACATGAGAATAGTAAATGATGTTTCATTGAAAACTGAAAACTAGAGAGTTACTAAAATGAAACCTACAATTTTTCTTAATCAAACAAAATTTTTCAGAGTTAATCACTTTATAAATAATTTCCCTCTCTCCTTTCTTGGTACCTCCTTGGGGTCTCAAAGATAAAAATTCAAAATATTCTTCAAAATAATGTCTCTTGGTGGGGGAATGCCTCTGACAAGGAGTTTCCTCTTTCCTTAGTGCAACTTTACAAAAATCAAAATGAATAGCACAAATGACTCGATGCCAGCTACATGTTCATTTACTTACGGTACTGTTGCTTGTGATACAAAGGTACAAATACGTGACTGGGACCCAGAATATCTGTTCAGAGCTGTCAACTAACCCACAGGAGCTGCTTCATCCACCAGGGGGCATTCAGATGACTGCACCAAACTTCACACAGTGGAAGGTCAGAGCCCTTCATCCTCTTTGGATGCAGAAAGCACAGAGTACGGATTCAACTATGAGATGACTGTCACTTAGGTGGGACAGGTCTTCTCAAACCAACTGGCCTTTCCCTTAGGGAAAACTGAATTTCCTCGGCTGCATTTTCCTCACATTTCAGGTTATTCAAGCGCTCCATTTCATACTCCCTTTCAAGTTGGATGGCTGAAAAATAAAATACATGATGCAATCCAACTGACATTTTTCACCAGGCATAATTTAGTCAAAACTGAATATTTAGCACACAGAAAAATTCACATTCTTGAATACTAAACAAGACAGGGCTACATAGATAGGGAGTATGGGTGTGAATGATCAGATTTAAACATTTGTCTAATAATCAAAATAACACACAAAATTTGCAATTTATTAAAATAGTTCCTACAGAAACGTAGGGACACCAAGGGGGAAAAGCCCAGAGGGAGGGGGTGGGTGGTGATGGGATGAACTGGGAGATTGGGATTGATATATATACACTAATATGTATAAAATAGATAATAAGAACCTGCTGTATAAAAATAAATAAGTAAATAAAATTCAAATAAAAATATATAATAAAGTAGTTCCTTCAGAACTTACATTCTGCTGAAGGGAGCACACCATCCTTAATGGTTTTACATTTTTTGAGGTGTATAGAACTACCAAATGCAATTTCTTCCAAGAAAGGCAACTTGATGTTGGCTAAGTTTGTGTACCAGGTCTTTGTGAGTAATACAAGTTCCCAGGGTTCCTGTCTAGGGCAAAAATTCATTAATTCATTCAATAAATATTTATTGACATCTACTGCAGGATATAGAGAAGACATTTGAACTCTCAGTTCTATTTTCCACTAGACATTTTGGTTTACAGGAGAGTGAGTATTCAGGATTTTTCAGAGTTGCAAACCTAGCCAGGAGAAGGAGCCTTATATTAACTAATGTAGAGATATACTGAAAATGACCATAAATTATAATGACAGAAATTTTTGCTCAAAAAACAGCCTCTTTGGAGTCAATCCAATCTTTACATGTCCTTAAAGAGGATGTAGTTAAAAACTGTAAGCTTGGGACTTCCCTGGTGGCACAGTGGTTAAAAATCCGCCTGCTAATGCAGGGGACATGGGTCCGAGCCCTGGTCCGGGAAGATCCCACATGCCACGGAGCAACTAAGCCCAAGTGCCACAACTACTGAGTCTGCGCTCTAGAGCCCGCGAGCCACAACTACTGAAGCCCATGCTCCTAGAGCCCATGTTCCGCAACAAAGAGAAGCCACTGCAATGAGAAGCCCGCACACCACATTAGAGAGTAGCCCCTGCTTGCCGCAACTAGAGAAAGCCTGCACGCAGCAACGAAGACCCAACACAGCCAAAAATTAATTAATTAATTAATTAATTTAAAAAAACAACTAAGCTCCAAGTCTTTTTTGGCTGATCAAAAATATGATCACAAGGGGCCTCCCTGGTGGCGCAGTGGTTGAGAGTCCGCCTGCCGATGCAGGGGATACGGGTTCGTGCCCCGGTCTGGGAGGATCCCATATGCCGCGGAGCGGCTGGGCCCGTGAGCCATGGCCGCTGAGCCTGTGCGTCCGGAGCCTGTGCTCTGCAACGGGAGAGGCCACAAAAGTGAGAGGCCCGCGTACAGCAAAAAAAAAAAAAAAAAAAAAAAAAAAAATATGATCACATTAGGGACGGAACAAAGGGAATACTCACACGTTGAGCAGAGTGCTTGGCACACACTAAGCATTTGAGTGTGTGATCTGATTTTAATCTTTACAACTACCATGGAGGTAGAAAAGGAAAACAAAGACTCAGAAGTTAACAGAGAACCAGAGCTGGGATGTAACCTAGGTGTATATAGAAGCACTAGTACCAAGAGAATCCTTAGAAAACTGGAGAAGGGAATGAAACCCCAAACTACAATATTTAAAAATAATCACAATGAAATTTTAATGGATTGTTTTATGTATCCTAATTTGGAACTTTAAAATATCAGCTATGTTTCTCATCTACAGTCAACGTGAGTTCATATGCATGAGGAAAGATGAAGGACCTGCTTTGGTACCAGTAGGGGAAGTGAGTGTATTACACACATGCCATCTGTTTTCCTCCTCCAGCTTAATTCTTACTTTATCATCTAACTTTAAGGAGTGACTTGACGTCTATAATTTTTATAAATGCACTTGAACAAATATACAAAGATGTATTTACAAGAATGCTCACTGAAGCACTGTTTGTCCCCCCCAAAAAAACCCCACAAAATAACCTTAATATCTATCAAGAAGAGCCTGGTTCAAGAATATACAGTGGAGACCAGACAGCCTCTTCAATAAATGGTGCTGGGAAAACTGGACAACTACATGTAAAAGAATGAAATTAGAACACTACCTAACCCCATACACAAAAATAAACTCAAAATGGATTAAAGACCTCAATGTAAGACCAGACACTATAAAACCGTTAGAGAAAAATACAGGAAAAACACTCTGACATAAATCACAGCAAGATCTTTTATGACCCACCTCCTAGAGTAATGAAAATAAAAAGAAACATAAGTGAATGGGACCTAATTAAATTTAAAAGCTTCTGCACAGCAAAGGAAACCATAAACAAGATGAAAAGACAACTCACAGAATGGAAGAAAATATTTGCAAATGAAGCAACAGACAAAACATTAATCTCCAAAATATACAAACAGCTCATGCAGCTCAATATCAAAAAAACAGCCCAATCAAAAAATGGGTGGAAGACCTAAATAGACATTTCTCCAAAGACGACATACAGCTGGCCAAGAGTCACATGAAAAGATGCTCAACAGCGCTAATTATTAAAGAAATGCAAATCAAAACTACAATGAGGTTTCACCACATACTGGTCAGAATGGCCATCATCAAAAATTCTACAAACAGGGGCTTCCCTGGTGGCGCAGTGGTTGAGAATCTGCCTGACAATGCAGGGGATACGGGTTCGAGCCCTGGTCTGGGAAGATCCCACATGCCGCGGAGCAACTAGGCCCGTGAGCCACAACTACTGAGCCTGTGCGTCTGGAGCCTGTGCTCCACAACAAGAGAGGCCGCGACAGTGAGAGGCCCGCGCATCGCGATGAAGAGTAGCCCCCGCTCGCCACAACTAGAGAAAGCCCTGGCACAGAAACAAAGACCCAACAAACCCAAAAATAAATAAATAAATAAATAAATTTTTTTAAAAAATTCTACAAACAACAAATGCTGGAGAGGGTGTGGGGAAAAGGGAATCCTCTTGCACTGTTGGTGGGAATGTAAGTTGATAAAAGCCACTGTGAGAACAGTATGGAGGTTCCTTAAAAAACTAAAAATAGAACTACCATGTGGCCCAGCAATCCCACTACTGGGCATATATCCTGAGAAAACCATAATTCAAAAAGACACATGTACTCCAGTGTTCATTGCAGCACTATTTACAATAGCCAGGACATGGAAACAACCTAAATGTCCATCGACAGATGAATGGATAAAGAAGAGGTGGTAGGTATATATAATGGAATATTACTCAGCCATAAAAAGAAATGAAATTGAGTCATTTGTAGAGATGTGGACGGACCTAGAGTCTGCATACAGAGTGAATTAAGTCAAAAAGAGAAAAACAAATATTGTATATTAATGCATATATGTGGAAACTAGAAAAATGGTACAGATGAACCTATTTGCAGGGCAGGAATAGAAAGGCAGACGTAGAGAATGGACTTGTGGACACAGTGGGGGAAGGGGAGGGTGGGATGAATTGGGAGATTAGGTTTGACATAAATACACTACTGTGTGTAAAATAGATAGCTAGTGGGAACCTGCTGTATAGCACAGGGAGCTCAGCTTGGTGCTCTGTGATGGCCTAGCTGGGTGGGATGGGGGGGGAGATAGAAGAGGGAGGGGATGTGTGTATGCATATGGCTGATTCACTTCGCTGTGTGGATGAAACTAACACAGCACTGTAAAGCAATTATACTCCCCCCCCCCAAAAAAAAGAGCAGCCTGGTTAAACAAACTGTAGTACGTACATGTAGTGAAAGAATGAGATTTATCCTTGTATGTTAATTTGGAAAGATGAGCAATAAAACAGCTAATGCTGGGAATTCCCTGGCGGTCCATTGGTTAGGATTCTACTCTCTGCCCAGGGCCGGGATTCAATCCCTGGTCAGGGAACTAAGATCCCACAACCCGCATGGCGTGGCCAAAAAAAAAACAGCTATGCTTACCTAGCACCTACTACATGCAAGACACTGTTTTAATCAGTATACACATATAAACACATTTAATTACCAGAGTAACACTATGAAGTAGGCAGATGTTATTGTTATGCTCATTTTACAGATTAGGAAACAAGAACAGAGATCAACTTGCTCAAGGTCACAAGGCTTGGGTTTGAAATTTCAACCCAGAAAGTCAGACTGTAGAATCTGTGCTCTTAACCACTAGGCTACACAAGATATAGGTGGGGAGGGAGCAATATAATCCCATGTGTAAAAACATGTGTGTGTATATACATATGTGTGTGTGTATCTTATGTAACAGACAGAAATTCTAAAAAATATATAAAACATTTTACCTGAGCGAGATTGGGCAGGTAGGGCAGGGATGGCAATGCGGATGTGAGAGGTAACATTTTTATTTTCCTTTCAAATGCTTCTATACTGTTTGAATGTTTTTAGTGTATTTTTTTATAATCTTCTAAAAATACTTAATGAAAAAAAGCCCAAGGTGAGGAGCTGCCTGAGCTGGTGAACTCCAAAGACTGCTACTACCATTCTATTCCTCTTAATTTAGCTGCTCTTATAAATAGAATATCAAATATTTTCTTGTGAGAATAATAGAGAAGACACTGGTTTTGCAGATATTATTCGTGACATAAAATGCTATATAGCCAAAACCATAGAATCAGTGCTTTAAATCATTCTCCAGATACAGGAATATCTTCGTTATAAAAATTATGTTTAAGGGCTTCCCTGGTGGCGCAGTGGTTGAGAGTCCGCCTGCCAATGCAGGGGACACGGGTTCGTGCCCCGGTCTGGGAAGATCCCACATGCCGAGGAGCGGTTGGGCCCCTGAGCCATGGCCGCTGAGCCTGCGCATCCGGAGCCTGTGCTCTGCAATGAGAGAGGCCCGCATACTGCAAAAAAAAAAAAAAAAAAAAAAAAAAAAAAAAAATTATGTTTACAATAATGACTACAGTGGTATTTGTCTATAGTTCAATGTCTAAATACATACTGAACTAACAAATCTAAATAGAATGCAATGATGAGTTCTCTCTGGTTTTCCCATATCTCTGGTCTTACAACCCAGTGGGGTGTCTCCATTTACTTATTAGAACACTGTCAAAAAGTAAAATTCAATTGACTCACCACGGTAATATGTCATACATTGTGGCAGAGAGGTTTAAAAAAACAAGTCCAAATATTAAAAAAGGTAGCACAGAGTGAAACTACCATGTAGTAGCAACCCATGTTTATTATGGGTTTACTATTATGTCAGGCAACATGCAAGTACCTTACATACATTACTTCATTTGTATTCCACACCATATAGGTAGGTATTGATATGTCCATTTCACAGATGTGGAGGCCAAGGTACAAAGAAGTTAAGTAATTTGCTCAAGGCAGCATGGGGAGCCAGTGGCAGGACCAGGCTTTGAGCCCAGGTCTTCTTGATGTCCACACATTGCCTGACAAAACGTACAGGATGCAAAACTGACTCTCTGAACCAGCTAATTAAGTGTTCTGTTAAGATATATCTGATACCAAGGCATTTTTAGGTAGATTTACACTATCTAAAGAGGGATTTTAAAGTGGTTGTCTGCACTGGAAAATGTTGCTTTGGAGTAAAGAAGACTCAGACTTCTAACCCTGTCACTTCCTTACTACATGACTGTGGGACCTGGATCATACCACTTCTTCAAACCTCAGTTTCCTCATTTCACAGTGTTGTTTTGTTGTAAAAGCCAAGTAAGAAAATTTATAAATCCTTATAAAAGCATTTTCCTTTTAAAAACATCAGTACCCAGACACCTGAGAATGCCTCATATAGTCCAGTATCTCATGGGGAACGTAAGGGTATCCAATACTTTTATTTTAAAAAGGACATTCCCCAGCCCAAGTCAATGCTTACCAGGATAAATATACTTACACTTTATAACAATTGCACCTCAAAATGGTTTCCACTGCGTTTTTTCTTGGCAAGCCATAAGCCATGGTGAATTATTACAGTCCAATTTCCTAATTGTCTGATGTAATGACTCAGATATTCTGTTCACTTTGTCTGAAATCATTGCAATGCACCTAATTAATATTAAAATAAAATATTCACTTGAATATTTTTAATATCCAAATAATAAAAAAGATTCAGAAAAAAATTTTCTGAATGTAAGAACGTCCCTAATCAACGTTCACAGAACTGAATTCCTAATGTAGAACTGTGTTCTCTTTTATTTTCCATGAACTCATTTTATCATGTCTTGCCATGTAAGGAGAAAATGCCAGGTGAACAGCATCGGCATGCCGGCCCGGTATATTGTCATTGCCTAAGTCTACCAAACTGGCTCAAATACCTCATCACCAAAAGGTGTCTGACTGTGGCAATGTTAAGCGACAAATAGCTCTGCGGACACAGGAACTTCCCATCCTCCGCAGAGAACTTTAAAGGATGCAAACCTTTCCAGGTTTTTCCTTTTTCAAAAATCTGAATTTAGGGGCTTCCCTGGTGGCGCAGTGGTTGAGAATCTGCTTGCCGATTCAGGGAACATGGGTTCGTGCCCCGGTCTGGGAAGATCCAACATGCCGCGGAGCGGCTGGGCCCGTGAGCCATGGCCGCTGAGCCTGCGCGTCCGGAGCCTGTGCTCCGCAACGGGAAAGGCCACAACAGTGAGAGGCCCGCGTACCGCAAAAAAAAAAAAAAAGAAAAATCTGAACCTAAACCAAAAAACCTCTGAACTTAAAACGTGGCCCACTTCAAGCACCACTCCCACTTCCCTTCCAGCGCAAACTTCGGGATTAGACTCCCCCCCCCCCGCCGGACGCGGAGACCCCGGGAGGAACCCGCGGCCTGCAGGGCCCGGAGCCGGGAGCGGGGGAATGAAGGGGATGGGGAAAGGAGGGGGAAGGGCGGGAGAGGGAGAAGAAGGGGAGGGCAGGCCCTCGCCGCTCGCGCCTCAAACCACCGCCCCTCCCAGCCGCACCACACACGCGGCGGGCGTGTCCACTCCGCCCGGGCCTCGCGAGGGGGGTCCTGGGACAGGCCGCCGACGCCCGGTTACCGGCGGTCTGAGGTCCGGGAGGGTCGCGGTTCCCTGGAGATCGAGGGCAGAGCGCGCGCCCATCTAATCGCCCATGGCCGCGCACACGCCGCAGTCCCGTTCCTCCTTCCTGCTCGCGCCGGGAGCTGCGGGCGGCCCTGCGTCAAGCCCCAGCCTCAATAAAGGGCTTTGTGGTGCCGGCCCCGACCGCGAGGAGGCCGGGGCGCCGGGCCCGGGACACGCGCCCCGCGGGGTCCCCTCGGGGCGGGGGCTCCGCGTCCCAGAGCCGAGGGCCGGCTCACGCTTGACGGGACAAAGCCCACAGCGACAGAAAGGGCTGTAAGCGAGGCCTTTCCCTAAAAACGACGCTTCTGAGTGTGAGGGGGTTGTGTGAAGCGACCTGAGGAGTTGGTTTGGGGGCAGCACTTGCAGAAACGCCCCCGGTTCTGACGTGCTGACCGTGCGTGAGTCTCACGGGTGCCCTGCAGGAGCGGAAGCTCTGTTAGTGCCCGCGGGCCCCGGTGCGTCGGGGCCGCTTTAAACCCTAAGGCTCGAAACACCTCAGGTGTGTTAAGGGCAAAATAGGATCTGAAAACGTGGCCTGATGGACTAGTTTCTGAAGTCACTACACTGGTGATTCGGGATGAACCTATATTTTAGTACGTCAGGTGGTCACCACAACATCAAATGAAAATATTAATAGTTTACCTCTATTTTGTGTGACGGTTTTGAAGTCAGAACTGGTTTGGAATTCTAGTTCTGCCACTTGCTGACTTTAGATCTTGCCTACGTAAGTTCTCTAAGCCTTAATTTGTTCACCTATAAAACAAGTGTAATATTCTATATCTTACGGGGTTGTTGTGAGGTTCAAAGATCGGGTCTGTAAATTCTCTGCCACAGGGTAAGTGCCCAATTATATAATTTTGAGCCTAGTACCAACTTTATGGAATAGGCGAGGGATTACTAATTCCAATTGTACAGAGGAGGAATGAACTAGAGAGGTTAAAGGACTACCCAAGGTCAGATAGCTAGTGAGTTACAGGGCCAACTTTTGAAGCTAAGCGCAGTATCCTTTCCACCCTGACAAGCTACTTCTGATACTAGCTCCTGCCTAATTACAGCTGGCTGGTAGTGTTTACCCACCTGTAGAGGATATTTTTGTGCCTCCCAGAAACAAGAAGATGAGGACTCGCTTGCTCTTTAACATTTCTATTCTAGTACCAATGGAAAAGGAGCAGCCAGGAGTGAAAGGGGGTGTTAGTATTTTAACACAAGGAATGGTGAAGCCATTAATGGATTGTGAAATCAAAGCAGTAGATTTTCACCCGAATTTTTTTAATGGATTAACGTAGAATGGCGGGAAGGGGTAATGAGAATTACAACATGCAAATAAGTGTTTTTAAGTATCATTTTGTGGAACTTTCATTTCCGTTATACATATGTACTCATACACATACCTGTGTGTATGTGAAGTTTCAGTGTAAAATACAGTTCTCTCTGTGGATCTAAAAAGTTTGAAATCCACCATCTAGGATCATTTCATTTTAGAGACAAAACAGAGACCAAGTTGTTAACTGAGGTCACACCCAGATGGGTCAGAGATAGGTCACCTTACAGCTGGAGTGGCCATGGTTTCGTGGCCTGTTTTCTTTTTTTAGATGAAGAAACGAAGACGCAGGGAGAGAATGTGGTGGGTCCAGGGTCACGCTGAGAGAGATCAGTCTGTGATTTCTCCATTTGGGAACTCCATTTCCTGTATACATATATTATTCCTGAAAATTGTGTTTAGTTATTTCCTATATGACTCACTTTGAATAAATGTGGTGGAAGTTAGAGCATGACTTCTCAAACTAGCTCATAAAAGTTATTGTGGCTTCCTTCTTGCCCTCTCTCTTAGATCACTAACCCTGGAAGAGGTCTACTGCTGTGTTGGGAGAACACTCAAGTCAGCTTATTGACATGCAGAGGAATCAAGGCCTCTAACCAACAACTAGTGAGGAGCTGAGGCCTCTTGCCACCAACCATGTGAGTGAAACATCTTGGAAGCAGGTCCTCCAAGGCTCAGGCAAGCCTTCAGATGACTGTAGTCCCAGCTGATGTCCTCACTGAAACTTCATGGGAGATCCTAAGCCAGAACCACTTAACTAAGCCACTTCAGGATTCCTGGCCCTGAGAAAAAACAAGATAACAAATGTTCATCATTTTAAGCCAACAACCTTAGGGATATTTGTTACAGAGCAATAGATAACTAATGTACCATTAAGTATCTTATTGTAAAAGGAATATTTTACATAGAAGAAAATAGCCATATTTTTATAATTGAGATTAATGGTTTGATTAAAATGAACCGTAAAACACATTATGCTTTACTGACATTTACTGGGCAGCTGATTTTACTAAATCTCATCTAGGACCAGTATAGATCCTTAAAAACCGTCAGCAGAGAAAATACACTTGACCCTTGAACAACAGGGGTTTGAACTGTGCAGGTCCACTTATATGTGGATTTTTTCAGTAGTAAATACTACAGTACTACATGATCCAAGGATGGATAAATCTTTGGATACAGAGGAACCACAGATATGGAGGGCCGACTATAAGTTATACTCAGGTTTTTGACTGTTCAGGGGTCAGTGCCCCTGAGCCCTGCATTGTTCAAGGGTCAACAGTGTATGGTAACCACCACTCCCCCACATGGATTTATAAACAAAAATAACACTAAATCCTATAGAATGTGGAAGGACATCCAATATAGATCTAGTTCTACCCCACCCCATTATCACTATTTCAGTATTTTCTTTTGAAATATCAAATTATTTCTAAACATCTCTCTCACTGTCTCTCTCTCCCTCTCTGTCTTTCCCTCTCCCTCTTCCTCCCTCCCTCTCCCTCTCTGTCTTTCCCTCTCCCTCTTCCTCCCTCCCTCTCCCTCTCTGTCTTTCCCTCTCCCTCTTCCTCCCTCCCTCTCCCTCTGTCTTTCCCTCTCCCTCCCTCCCTCCTCCCCTCCCTCCTTTTCTCACTCTATCTCTATCTCTATCTATGACCTCTCTCCCCCTGTTTTTCTGGTGCCCTACACACATCTTCCTGTTGTATAAGCCTTCACTGATCTCATCTATTCCAGAAAGTTGCCACTTTTCATTTAAACTGGTTAAGAGAGCATTGCTGCCACCTAGTGATAAGATTAAAGTACAAGGAGGACTGTAAAGGAGACAATAATCATAACACAACACAAAAACAATACTAATGTTATAACATTTACTGTACTTTGGGCACTGTTCTAGGTATTTCATATACATTGTCTCATTTAATTATCACAACAATAGATGCTATTATTTAGTGATGTAATTTTCCAGTTATTAGAGAAGAAAAAACAGACAGGTCAAGCAGGTCACAGGATTTGACCCAAGACTATGATTCTGATTTTCTGCTCTCTCTACCGCACTATACATTCTCCCAGGATTGTAATTAGGGCAAAGTGTTAGAGTATATACTTGTAAATATTTTTGCAACTGCCCTTTTCGAACATTCTGTTAATTTCTCATCATATATACAGTATATATGTATCTGTTCTACTTTCACAGAACAATGTTTTATTTCTTTTAATTTAATATGTAAATCACAGATGCAACCTACACTTTTTTCATGGCTACACCCAAAACTTCTCTAGGAATGATACCAACTCAAAGACGGTGATAAAGTGATTCATCTGCAAAAACTTTACAATCACCAAAGAACTTAACAGCACTGAAAACCCTAAATGTTCTCAACCCTTCTGTACTATCACCTTCTTAATCCTCTCACTTCTCTAGCTACTCCCTCCCGTGTTTCCCTCTTTGTTCCTCCGCTTAAATTGGTTTATGCCCGTAGTTGTGATGCCCTTCTTCCTCTATTTGTTCTACCCCAGAACTCTCAGTGGCTCTACTCTCAGTAATGTAATTATCACTTCTCTTTGGATGGAACCCAAATCTGATCTCTAGACAGCCTTGCCTTCTTTCTGAATTCATATCCTGCATTTCCACTGGTTTGTAGGAACTTCCTACCTGAATATCCTGTTCAGCTGAAAATTTCAGCATATCCAAAATGTAATTCATCACCTACTCCCTAAACCATCTCTTCTGTTTCTATTTCTGGGGATGCCCCAGGAGTCTCCCATGAGCCACACTTAGAGCATCAAGCCATTTTAAAGCATATTGTTGGGCAGCTAGTCCATGCCAGCCATCATTCTTGGCCATCTTACATGACATCTGATCCTCACAGCTTAGGAGGAAAGAAGACAATAGTTTCCCTATACAGTAAAGGGGGAAAGAGTTTATAGGGTTACAAGATGACTTGCTTACAATAACACAACTAGTAAGTTGCAGAGTCAAATTTAACCCAGGTCTGTTTCACTCCTGACCTACCTCCTTGAGTTCTCCAGATCTTATGACTGGACTCTATGTCCTTTTGTCTGTCATTGTATCCTTACAACATTCACTACCCACCCATTTTATTTGAGGTCAATGGATTATGTTTCTGTACCTTAAACGCATGGTTTTCTGACCAGAACAAAGAATAATAGCCTCAACTAGTGTCTTCTTTGCTCTGCTTAGAGGCAGAAGTTACAGTTTTCTAGGTACCGAATTCTCCTGTTCTTTGGGAGTCAAAGCAGATCAGAATCCGTTATCCTGATCCAAGACTATGACATGTGATTTACAGCCCAGGATTCTCCCCAGGACAAAATCTGGAGCAGTGGGGATCCCTGGCTGGCTCTCAGGAAGGCACGACAAATTGCATCTACCATGGAGCTGTTTACCCCTGAAGAGCTCAGCCCCTGACAGCAACACTTGAATTCCTCCATTGCACAAGCATAAAACATTTGTTGTAAGAATGGGAAGAAAGGTCTTTCTTTGCACAGCTTAATATATGAGGCCTTTGGGACGCTACAGCATCACCCTATAAGGTTCAAATTAAAACAAAGAATGTATCTGCTTCAGTCCAATTGACATTTCAATTTCATGCTAATTCATAACGTTACTTTAAGAGTAAGTAGGAAATTAGGAGCAATCAGAAAACAATAGATGAGTTCTCTTGTTATTCATTAAATATTTGTTAAAATGATTCACAGTTTGTTGATTTTTCAAATATATTATAAATCACATCAATTGAACTCCTTTCCTGAGGAGGTAGAGACCGTCTGAAGAGGTGGTATGCTCTGATAGAAAGGGTCTAACTAGGAATCCAAAACACCTGGGCTGTAGACTCTGTTCATAAATATGAATGGTTTCTAAGCCTTTGTATCATTTATGAAACCTAATATGTAGCTCTCAGAAATAGTTTTATGATTGAGTCCATGAATTTGTCTAAATCCTTCACATAAATATTTCAGTGCTAAGTCATTAATAAGTTAGTAAAGGACAATAATTTTACCTATTTTATATTTTGGCATATTTGTGTAAAGAATTCATTAAAGTTAGTGTATAAAAGGATATACATTTTGTTTGTCCTAAAACATTTCTTTTGAAGATTAATATCCCAGGTTTACCGTATCCATAAACTCTAACTTTATTCATTTCAGTGATTCATATTTCATCTTAAGCTTTAATTCAGTTAAACTTAAGGCAATTTAACACATCTATTGAGCACTTTCCGTATGCAGGGTTCTGTGATTGGCCCCTACAGTTTAAACTTTGTCCTCCCTTTCCTCCCTCCCCCCAAGTGGAAGAAAAGCTCTTTTCCCTTGAAGATTTAAGTCAGTTATGAAAAAGATACATTCTCAGCTTGGAGAAATATGGAAAAAAGAAATCATTGCCTCTCTTTCTGTCAGTTGTGAAAGTTGTCTTGAAATGATTAAGATTCCTTTTTTAAGACAAAATCTAAAATTAGAATGCATATAAGCTCCATAGGCAGTAAATATCAACCTACTAAAATTCTGGATTTTAAAAAAAGGAATTATTTCAAAGCATAGAATTTCTTATACTTGCTCAAACACTGACTTCCTAATGTTAAACCTATCTGTGAATTTTACTCCTTAATTTTTTGTCATCTGCTTCAACCTCTAAGACAAATTCTTTTTTTTAAACTTTATCATGGGATAATTGACAAGTATAATTGTATGTATTTAAGGTGTACAAAGTGATGATTTTGATATGCATATACATTATAAAATGATTGCCAAGGTCAAGAAAATTAACACATCCATCACCCCACATAGTTAACACATTAATTCTGTGTGTGTGTGTGTGTTTGTTTAGAATGCTTAAGATCTACTCTCAGCAACTTTCAAGTATATAATACTGTATTACTAACTATAATCACCAATTCATTTTTTTTCATTTATTCACTTTGAATTTGGAAGCTTTACCTACAATCACTGTTTCAGTCCACTGCAATAGCTTTTACGTGCTCAGATTATCCTATCTTTTTTTTTTTACTTTATTTAATTTTTGGCTGTGTTGGGTCTTCATTGCTGCGCGCAGGCTTATCTCTAGTTGCAGTGAGCGGGGGCTACTCCTCGCCGTGGTGCACAGGCTTCTCCTTGCGGTGGCTTCTCTTGTTGCAGAGCATGGGCTCTAGGTACGCATGCTTCAGTAGTTATGGCACGTTTGCTCAGTAGTTGTGGCTCACAGGCTCCAGAGCACAGGCTCAGTAGTTGTGGCACATGGGCTTAGTTGCTCCACGACATGTGGGATCTTCCTGGACCAGAGCTCGAACCCATGTCCCCTGCATTGGCAGGTGGACTCTCAACCACTGCTCCACCAGGGAAGGCCTGATAGTCACAAATTCTTATATTTTTTTTAATTGAAGTATAGTTGATTTACAATGATGTGTTAATTACTGCTATACAGGAAAGCAATTCAGTTATATATACATTCTTTTTTTAAATATTCTTTTCTATTATGGTTTATCATAGAATATTGAATATAGTTCTCTGTGCTATAACAGTAGGACCTTGCTGTTTATCCATTCTGTGTACAAAAGCTTACATCTGCTAACCCCAACCTCCCTTTCTATCCCTCCCCCAACCCCCTCCCCCTTGGCAACCACCAGTCTGTTCTCTATGTCTGTAGTCACCAATTCTTAATTGTTTCTCAGCTTCCATTTCTACTTTCAATGTACTAACAATAAGTCAAAGGACACCCCCTGCAGCTCATTAGTAGGCACTGCACCCTAACATGATTTTTTTTTTTAACATCTTTATTGGAGTATAATTGCTTTACAATGGTGTGTTAGTTTCTGCTTTATAACAAAATGAATCAGTTATACATATACACATATCCCCATATCTCCTCCCTCTTGCGTCTCCCTCCCACCCTCCCTATCCCACCCCTCTAGGTGGTCACAAAGCACTGGGCTGATCTCCCTGTGCTATGTGGCTGCTTCCCACTAGCTATCTATTTTACACTTGGTGGTATATATAAGTCCATACCACTCTCTCACTTTGTCTCAGCTCCTCCCCATGTCCTCAAGTCCATTCTCTACATCTGCGTCTTTATTCCTGTCCTGCCCCTAGGTTCTTCATAACCATATTTTTTCTTTAGATTCCATATATATGTGTTAGCATATGGTATTTGTTTTTCCTTTCTGACTTACTTCACTCTGTATGACAGACTCTAGGTCCATCCACCTCACTACAAATAACTCAATTTCATTAAAAAACTAAAAATAGAACTACCATACGACCCAGCCATCCCACTACTGGGCAAACCCTTAGAAAACCATAATTCAAAAACAGTCATGTACCACAATGTTCATTGCAGCTCTATTTACAATAGCCAGGACATGGAAGCAACCTAAGTGTCCATCAACAGTTGAATGGATAAAGAAGATGTGACACATACATACAATAGAATATTACTCAGCCATAAAAAAGAAATGAAATTGAGCTATTTGTAGTGAGATGGAGGGACCTAGAGTCTGTCATACAGACTGAAGTAAGTCAGAAAGAGAAAAACAAATACCATATGCTAACACATATAGATGGAATCTAAAAAACAAAACAAAAAAATGGTCATGAAGAACCTAGGGGCAAGGCAGGAATAAAGACGCAGACCTACTAGAGAATGGACTTGAGGACATGGGGAGGGGGAAGGGTAAGCTGGGACAAAGTAAGAGAGTGGCATTGACATATATACACTACCAAATGTAAAACAGATAGCTAGTGGGAAGCAGCTGCATAGCACAAGGAGATCAGCTCAGTGATTTGTGACCAGCTAGAAGGGTGGGATAGGGAGGGTGGGAGGGAGGGAGATGCAAGAGGGAAGAGATATGGGGATATATGTATATGTATAACTGATTCACTTTGTTATAAAGCAGAAACTAACACACCATTGTAAATCAATTATACTCCAATAAAAACGTTAAAAAGGGCTTCCCTGGTGGCGCAGTGGTTGAGAGTCCACCTGCCGATGCAGGGGACATGGGTTCATGCCCCGGTCTGGGAAGATCCCACATGCCGCGGAGCGGCTAGGCCTGTGAGCCATGGCCACTGAGCCTGCGCATCCGGAACCTGTGCTCCGCAATGGGAGAGGCCACAGCAGTGAGAGGCCCGCTTACCGCAAAAGAAGAAAAAAAAAAAAAAACGTTAAAAATTGCTTTTAATTTTTAAGGTTTATTTCATATATACTGTATATTTGAGAAAGGAAACAACAGAGATAAAACAATGTTAGGACAAACTCATTTCTATGCCAAAGTTAAGCAAATTCTCTCAAATGTATCTAAGTAGCTTTATAGAGTTTCCTTGAATATCTAAAACAATATTCTATTCTAAATCTCAGGAATTGGAAATGTTCAGAATAATACTTCATATTCCAGGGGGTGCTTTATATTTTGCAAGTTGTGAGTCTTTCAAAGAAGACTTGAAACCCCACAACAGAGCAACAATTAATGACTTTCTAGTAGTGTTTATAAGAGCCAACATTGGCCTTACAACTTTAGCCAAAATGTACATATGGGAGGCAGAATTCTAAAATGATCCCTGGGTGTGGAGAGAAGGGAGCCCTCCTGCACTGCTGGTGGGAATGTAAATGGTGCAGCCACTATGGGGAGCAGTATAGAGGTTCCCTAAAAACTAAAAATAGAACTACCATATGACCCAGCAATCCCTCTCCTGGGCATATATCCGGGCAAAACCATAGTTCAAAAAGAGTCATGCACCCCAGTGTTCATTGCAGCACTACTTATAATAGCCAGGACGTGGAAGCAACCTAAATGTCCTTGGACAGAGGAATGGATAAAGAAGAGGTGGCCCATATATACAATGGAATATTACTCAGCCATAAAAAAGAACAAAATAATACCATTTGCAGCAACATGGATGGACCTAGAGATGATCATACTAAGTAAAGCAAGTCAGAGAAAGACAAATATCATATGACATCACTTCTATGTGGAATCTAAAAAAAACAAATGAACTTATTTATAAAACAGAAATAGAGTGACAGGTGTAGAAAACAAACTTATGGTTACCAGGGGGTAAAGGTGGGGGAGGGATAAATTGGGAGTTAGGGATTGACATATACACAATACTATATATAAAATAGATAACTAATAAGGACCTACTGTATAGCACAGGGAACTCTACTCAATACTCTGCAATGACCTATATGGGAAGAGAATCTAAAAAAGCCTGGATATGTGTATATGTACTGATTCACTTTACTGTGCAGCAGAAACTAACACAACATTGTAAGTCAACTATACTCCAATAAAAAAATTTTTTAATAAAATAAAATCCCTGTAATCGGCAGAATTGTATTTCTCTAAAATTCATATGTTGACGTTCTAACACCTAGTTCCTTAGAATGACTGTATTTAGAGATAGGGCCTTTAAAAAAGGTAATTAAGGTAAATTGAGGTTATATGAGTCAGCCTTAATCCAATGTGACCAGTGTCCTTATAAGAAGAGAATATTAGAACTCAGACATGCACAGAGGGAAAACAATGTATGGACACAGGGAGGAGAAGATGACCATATAAAAGCAAAGGAGAAAAGTCTCAGAATGAAAACCAGCCCTGCTGACAACTTGATCTCAGAATTCTAGCCTCTAGAAATGACAAGGAAGTAAATTTATGTTGTTTAAGCCACATAGGCTGCGGTACTTCATTATGGCAGATCTAGCAAACTAATATAGCTCCCCAAATTCCCACCTACCTGTGTATACACTCTGTATAGGCTGCCATGGAAGTGAGCTGCCATGCTGTGGCTAGAACGTAAGGCTGGCCTCTAAGAGTCAAGAGTAACCACTGCTGACAGCTAGCAAGATAACGGGGACCCCAATCTTAAACTACAAGGAACTCAATTCTGCCAACAGCCTCTGTGAGCTTGGAAGAGGCTCTGAAGAGCCTTTGATAGAAAGGGTCTATCAGATGAGAATGTGGCCCAGCTGACACCTTCATTTCAGCCTTGTGAAGTTCTAAGCAGAGTACCAGCTGTGCCAAGCCCAAGCTTCCGATCTGTGAGATAATAATTGGGTGGTCTTTTAGACTGCTAAAGTTTTGTAGTACTGATTTGCAGCACAGAAAACCAACACGGTATGAATGCAACTGCAAACCCAAGAGTTAGGTCATCACTGTGTGTGACTCAAGGTCACTTAATTTATAACACCTCAGAGAAGACAAGGTGCCCAGGAGGATGTCTCTTTTTCCCATGGTGTCTTAATAAGTCCCTGATATTTTTTTATTAGAATTCTAAGTTGAAATTTCCCCTTCCCGTTTCAAGTACTACACTGTTCATTCAGAATTCATAGTGGATAGTTTTCATTTTTTTGGCTGCCCAAGACCTGCTCTACTTCTTTATTGAAGAATGTGCCTGTATGAGTTTTGAGGGGAAATAGGGCTTACCTTGCACTACAAAAAGACCACACTCCTCCCTCTCTGGCCCCATTGGTCAGGACACAACCTCTCCCCTGTTCTTGGCTCCCTCCTGGATTTTGGAATCTAAAGCAGGTAATATGTATAGATGCAGAGCTTTATTTCCATCCCCTTGAGTGTGGGCTGGACTTAGTGACTCTCTTCTAACAAATAGAAGACAGTAGAAGTGACTGTGTATGACTCAGAGACTCGATCATAAAAGACACTGGAGCTGCCTGCATGTCCTTCTTCTCAGATCACTTGCTTTGGGGGAAGCCAGCCACCCTGTTGAGCAGTCCTATGGAGAGACCATGGAATGAAAAACTGAGGCCTCAAGTCAACAGCCATATGAGTGAGCCATCTTAAGAAGTGGATCTTCCGGCCCCAATCAAGGTTTCAGATGACTACAGCCCTTGCCAACATCTTGACTGCCATCTCATGAGAGACCGTGGGCCAGAAACATCCAACTAAGCTGCTCTCAAATTCCTAACCCACAGCAACTGTGAGATAACATGTCAATTTTAAGCCACTAAATTTGGAGTAGGGACTTCCCTCGTGGCACAGCGGTTAGGAATCCACCTGGCAATATAGGGGACGTGGGTTTGAGTCCTGGTCCGGGAAGATCCCACATGCCGCGGAGCAACTAAGCCCGTGAGCCACAACTACTGAGCCTGCGTGCCACAACTACTGAAGCCCATGTGCCTAGAGCCCATGCTCCGCAACAAGAGAAGCCACTGCAATGAGAAGCCCATGCACCACAATGAAGAGTAACCCCCACTCGCAGCAACTAGAGGATAGACACATGCAGCAACAAAGACCCAATGCAGCCAAATATATAAATAAATAAATAGATAGATAGATAGATAGATAGATAGATAGATAAATTTATTTTTTAAAAATTTGGAGTAATTTGTTACTCCAGCAGATAACTAACACAATAGACTAGATTACTCTTACATGAAAAAGAAATAAACACAGAAGGAAAGAGCTGGAAATGAGGAGGAGTTAAGAGGAGAAAGAAGGGACTTCCCTGGTGGCACAGTGGTTAAGAATCCGCCTGACAATGCAGGGGACATGGGTTCGAGACCTGGTCTGGGAAGATCCCACATGCCACAGAGCAACTAAGCCCATGCGCCACAACTACTGAGCCTGCACTCTAGACCCCGCGAGCCACAGCTACTGAACCCACGCCCCAACAACTACTGAAGCCTCTGCATCTAGAGTCCACGCTCCACAACGAGAGAAGCCACTGCAATGAGAAGCCCACGCACTGCAACGAAGAGTAGTCCCTGCTCACCGCAACTAGAGAAAGCCCGTGTACAGCAATGAAGACCCAATGCAGCCAAAAATAAATAAATAAATTTATTTATTTATAAAGAAAAAAAGAGGAGAAAGAAGTAGAAAGAGGGTGTAGTGGGGAGAATTTCAAAGGTGTTCACTCTTTTGGAAAGACAGGATGAAATGAAGGCAACTGATATAAGAGGTGGGACTCTGGGGACACAGAAATGTTACAAGGTATATTTAGGAAATTTTGCTTGGCTATGTGGTATAAATCTCTCCCCTGTGTTCCTGAAAAACTTTAAGTAAAGATCTATATATTTTTTTAAAAAATAATAAATAATACTAATCTAACACTGACCAGTGATTTAGTGTCCCCAGCCTCATGAACCACTTATTTAAGTCAACCCTCATAATTTTATCCTACATCCTCAACATCCCAGTTTTCCTTATAACTCAGGTGGCCACAGTCAAAGCTCTGGCCAATGAGACATGGGAGGAAGTCTGCTGGGAGTTTCTGGGAAATACTTTGTTTTCTGCTGAGGAGAGAAACACACTTAAGAATTTGCTAGCACTGCTCCTGACTTTTCTTCCTGTCTTAGGTGTCTTGAAAGGTTGTAAGAGGCCTCCATCAAGGTTACTCCATCTTGTGCCAAGGAGAAGACAAGCCTCAAGCTGGAAAGGTATCAAGGAGAGGGTGGCTGAGAATCGGGACAGAAAGCGGCTGGAACCCTGGAGCCATGACTGACCACACAAGCTACGACTAGTATGGTTTTCTGTTACTTGTGGTAAAACCATTCCTAACTGATACTAAGATGAATATTTGCTTAAAGGTGGTGCCCTCCAGCAGGTCAACATAATATGTGTGGGCATGAGACGAACTGTGTTCAAAATCTCCTTCCACAGCAGCAAGGAGCCCTGCAGTTAGGAAGGTACCTCGTCGGTGCCTCTGTTTTCCATCCATAAGGTGGAGATAATTATGCTTCCATCACAGGACTGTCAGGGTCATTAGCTGAGAACACATATTACTTAAAAGACTGCCTTGCCCATATTACATAATAAATACAAATTCTCATTATTTTGAGAGTTTAAAAAGTAAAAACTTCACATTCAAAATCTTGAAAAACAAGAGAATCCTCACGAAATGTGAAGCCTATCAACTACCAATTTAGGGCCTACAGGTAATCTGCTGCTGTAATTAGTAGATCTTGGGCAGATGTAGAATGAATTTAGTTCTTAACTCTTAAGTGAAAAAAATTTCAAACAGATACAAAAGCAAAGAGACTCAGATACTGAATCTCCATTACCCAGTGTCAGCAGCTATCAACACATCTCCAAGCTTGTTTAACCTATCACTTTCCCACTAAATACTGGGTAATTTTTTTTTTTTTTTTTTTTTTTTTTTTTTTTTGCGGTATGCGGGCCTCTCACTGTTGTGGCCTCTCCCGTTGCGGAGCACAGGCTCCGGACGTGCAGGCTCAGCGGCCATGGCTCACGGGCCCAGCCACTCCGCGACATGTGGGATCCTCCCGGACCAGGGCACGAACCTGCGTCCCCTGCATCAGCAGGCGGACTCTCAACCACTGCGCCACCAGGGAAGCCCTGGGTAATTTTTTTGAAGTCATTGATAAGTCACTGTAATTTCACCAGAATAATTAAATATGTGTATATATCTCCAAAACTAGCATTTTTTTAAAGTTTTCCTATATTTATTCTGGTAACTCAGACTGAGGTCTTAATAATTGCAGTTGAAAAGTATGGATTTGGAGCCATCTCTAGGTTGGGTTTTTTTTGTTTCCTTTTTTTTGTGGTACGCGGGCCTCTCACTGCTGTAGCCTCTCCCGTTGCGGAGCACAGGCTCCGGACGCGAAGGCTCAGCGGCCATGGCTCACGGGCCCAGCCGCTCCGTGGCAGGCGAGATCCTCCCGGAGCGGGGTACGAACCCATGTCCCCTGCATCGGCAGGCGGACTCTCAACCACTGCGCCACCAGGGAAGCCCTAGACTGGGTTTTTTAAATCCCAGTTCCACCACTTCCTAGCTATGTGATCAGGAGCAAATTACTTAACTTTCTGTGAGCCCCAGTTTTTTCACCGGCAAAGAGGAGCAGATCAGCAGTCAGGACTCATTCTCCAGGGTCACTGTGAGAAATAAATAGCAAAACAGTGGTGAATAATAGCTATAATTACTAAAGCCGCCAAGCCCTTCCCTAAGCACTTTTCCTGCAGTATCTTTAATCCTCGGCTTTTGGCACATGCGCAGCGCTCAGTAAATGTTCCCTTCCAGTCCTAGGAGGTATTCCAGCGGTAAAGATGACGAAGTGGCGGCCCTGGTTATGCGAAGCTGGTGAGAAAGCTGTGGGGCAGAGTCCTCCACAAAGCGGGGAGGGGGGCGGAGGGGGAGCAAGGAAGCGTTCTCGAATTTGCAAATGAGTCCGGGAGCCCAGAGAGTGAAGAGTGGACTGAAGAGATAAGCAAGAGGTCGAAAGGAAGTGTGGAGTCAGGAAGAGAGGCAATCTCAGCAGTTAGCACTCTGCACTTAGCCTTGGGGGTCCGTAGCTGGTCCAAACTCAGACTAGTACTGGATGAGGTCAAGATTCAAACCCACAGCCACCTCGGGATCCTTGTTCTGTTCCACACAGCCACATCGTGCCCTTTGCAAATGATCTGAATAAGAGTTATTTTTTACAAAACTGGCATGTTGTATGACGGGATAGACACAGCTTTGGGAATGGGGGATGCCAGGGGGTGGGGTGGGAAACAGACTGGTGACCGGAGGTTGGCCCCAGAAAGATTACGGCCCCCAGTATCCAGGAAGGCAGTTCCCAACACCCCCTAGGCTTCTGAGGTTCCCATTACTGTTTGATGGGCCTGCAGATAGTATTTCGTCTGCAAATCAGAGCTAGCTGGGATGGTCCCCTCAGCCGTCCTGACCACCCCGGAGGGTGTGAGTGCTGCCCGACCTTGGGAACCCAGCCATTTCCCAGGAAAAGCTCAGATCAGCAATAAGCTGGGAACAGATTCTAAGAGTTAAGAAAGGATGGATCTAAAATCAATGTTTATTAGAGAGGAAGGCCTTCCCTTTTTTTTCTGTTTCTCCCTCCAGAGGATTTTGTGTCTAAATCGGCCTTTAAATGTAGACTGGGAGATCTAACAATACTTCTCAAAGGGGGAATCTGTGGAGCCATAAGAATCAAGTGGAGAATTAATTTAATATGCACAGTCCAGTCCTTGCTGCCAAAATTCTAATTCAGATGGTGTGGGGGGTAGGGATCAAGAATTAGCTTTTCAAAAATAAGTTCCCAGGTGATTCTCTTTCAGGTGTTTTTGCACATTTCTCCAAAAGTGGCCTGAAGACCACTGTGTCGGATGAGCACCTGGTGTCTTGTGAAAAATACAAATGTCATGGATATGCTGAATTTTCAGTCTGCAGGGGCAGGGTTGGAGGGGGAAAGTGAGGAAGGAAGCCCAGCCATCTGCATTTTAAAGAGGCTACCCAGGTGAAGGTTTACTGGTAAATTTTAAGAACCACTGGCCTAGGGAATAACAAAATGTTCTCTTAGATGAGCCATGGGCTGGAAGACCTATTTCTGCTGAATGTTATTAAGCTACTTTGGGTGTATGTTCATGAGGAAACCACAACCCCAAGACTCAAATGATGAATGAGAAAAAGACACAGTACTGAGAATAGGAATTAAATAATAACCAACAATGGTTCCACATCGAAGGTTTTTTTGTCAAGTTTCCCAGCAGGAGCAGCACATGCCCTCTTATTCATCATTACTTTGCCTGTAGAGCAAGTTTTCTTACATCAGGATGCTCGATAAATACCCATTAAATTGACTTGAATGTATTCCCCTTTGGAGAGCCATACTTTCAACAAGTACTTTTGTTTATTTTTTAGTGCTGGCATTTGGACAAGTATACATGTGTATATGGGCAAGGGGCAGAAGAGGTGGTGGTGCACAAAAGTGGACTGGATAAAGGAAGGGAGATAAAACTCAGTGGGTTGCTAAGTAGGCTTAAGTTGTAGTTAGGGAGAACATAAGGATCAATACAAGTTCTAATTTTGGTTTATTTCCTCTCTTGCCCTGGGATCTTAAGCAAGCTACTTTCATTTCTTTATTTCTTTTTTTTAAGATTTTAAAAAATATTTTATTTATTTTCCTTATTTTTATTATTATTTTTTTTTTTTGGCTGTGTCAGGTCTTAGTTGCAACACACGGGATCTTTGTTGAGGCATGCAGGATCTTTTTCATTACGGCATGCGGTCTGGTTGGGTTTCTCTCTAGTTGAGGCGTGCGGGTTTTCTCTCTCTAGTTGTGGTGCGTGGGCTCCAGGGCGCATGGGCTCTGTCATTTGTGGCATGTGGGCTCTCTCGTTGAGGCGCGCAAGCTCAGTAGTTGTGGGGCGCAGGCTTAGTTGCCCCACTGCATGTGGGATCTTAGTTCCCCGACCAGGGATTGAACCCACGTTCCTTGCATTGGAAGGCAGGTTTTCTACCACTGGACCACCAGGGGAGTCCCTCATTTCTCTATTTCAACCGTGCCTTTTTAATTTTTTTTAAAGGAATATGACTGTGGAATTACTTTAAGAAGTAAGAAGAGATTGGAAAGCACCTTTTCCTCATAGCCAAAATTATGCAGACGAGAATTGGACCAGTTCAATGTCAGAAACAGTTTCTTTCTGGGCTTCCCTGGTGGCACAGTGGTTAAGAATCTGCCTGACAATGCAGGGGATGTGGGTTTGAGCCCTGGTCAGGGAACTAAGATCCCACATGCCATGGAGCAACTAAGCCCGTGCGCCACAACTACTGAGCCTGCACTCTAGAGCCCATGAGCCACAACTACTGAGTCTGTGCACCTAGAGCCCAT
Source organism: Mesoplodon mirus (assembly GCF_964341445.2). Lineage (NCBI taxonomy): Eukaryota > Metazoa > Chordata > Mammalia > Artiodactyla > Ziphiidae > Mesoplodon > Mesoplodon mirus. The sequence continues at coordinate 35,751,399 of NC_138977.1, read as the reverse complement.
GCTCCGCAACAAGACAAGCCACCGCCATGAGAAGCCCATGCACCACAATGAAGAGTAGCCCCTGCTCATCGCAACTAGAGAAAAGCCTGTGCACAGCAATGAAGACCCAACACAGCCAAAAATTAATTAATTAATTAATTAATTTTAAAGAAAAGAAATAATTTCTTTTTCTTTTTTTCTTTCTTTCCTTCTTTCTGTAAACTAAAGATCATTCATTTAGTAAATGTCTACTGAGGATTCATTATATGCCAGAAGGTATGATGACTTCTGGGATAGCAAACAAGACATAGTTACTACCCACTATTGTTGGAGAAGCTGGGAAATTAAGGGTCTGAAAGCAGAAGCTGAAAGATCAGAGAAAAGTCACTAAACAGCCCTCCTTTAGTGCTGGCACAGGTGGGCAAGGTGGAGCTGGTCAAAACGCCTGGAAAGCCAGGCACTTCAGTCATCAGAGTGGAGCCACCCAACCTGGAGTTACTGGTGATCAGCAGGGCCTGCACTTGAGAGAAGAGCTGGGTGTGGAGCAGAGGACAGCAAGGACCTATGGAACCTGCACCAGTACAGTGGAGAGTGGGGACCAGCTGGGACATGCCAGCCTCTCTGCATGCTTCTCCCAGCGCATGGCTGCTGTTTCACCTCTACCTACCAAATCTCATACCAGCTTCTTTTTCTCCAACTCTAACACAAGTCACACAAGGAAAGGGACTCTGGGAACCGTAGTTCCAACTTGTCCAAAACACCATGTATAGGAAGAGTTGGGTCAAGAAGTGATGGAAGTTGACCAGAAGGCAAACACATATCCAAGGTGACACAATCAATGCCAAGATTCTGAGCAAAAGTGCTTGTTCAAGTGGGTCCCAAGCTGTTGGTAACTCCTCAGGATTTCTCTCAGCGGTCTCCTGTGTCAGCCCTAAAATTGTCCTACCCACAGCAAACTGGCTGCATAACATGTAGATGGAAGTCAGCTGGTAAATGCAAGGCTGATACCCCAACACAGCGACCACAGGTGCAACAATCAAGGATGGCTGCTGAGTTTTTATGTGGTGTTTAACAGCAACAGCTATTAACAATCAGTTTAAAATTTAATCTTTTATCAAATTCAGATTTATGAGGTATCGAATGCTCATCTGTTCAAATATTTTTTTTATTAGTTTCTGCTTTATAACAAAGTGAATCAGTCATACATATACATCTGTTCCCACATCCCTTCCCTCATGCATCTCCCTCCCTCACACCCTCCCCATCCCACCCCTCCAGGCGGTCACAAAGCACCGAGCTGATCTCCCTGTGCTCTGCGGCTGCTTCCCACTATCTATCTACCTTACGTTTGGTAGTGTATATATGTCCATGCCTCTCTTTCGCTTTGTCACAGCTTACCCTTCCCCCTCCCCATATCCTCAAGTCCATTCTCAAGTAGGTCTGTGTCTTTATTCCTGTTTTACCCCTAGGTTCTTCATGACATTTTTTTTTTTAAATTCCGTATATATGTGTTAGCATACGGTATTTGTCTTTCTCTTTCTGACTTACTTCACTCTGTATGACAGACTCTAGGTCTATCCACCTCATTACAAATAGCTCAGTTTCATTTCTTTTTATGGCTGAGTAATATTCCATTGTATATATGTGCCACATCTTCTTTATCCATTCCTGTTCAAATATTTATTAATGTTTACTGTATGCCTGCAACATGAAAGAAAAGTGAGGGACTTCCCTGGTGGTCCAGTGGTTAAGAATCCACCTTCCCACAGTGGTTAAGAATCCGCCTGCCAGTGCAGAGGAGACAGGTTCCAGCCCTGGTCCAGGAAGATCCCACATGCTGTGGAGCAACTAAGCCTGTGCACCACAACTGCTGAGCCTGTACTCTAGAGGCCACAAACCACAACTACTGAGCCTGTGCTCTGCAACAAAGAGAAGCCACCTCAATGAGAAGCCCGTGCACCACAATGAAGAGTAGCCCCCGCTCGCCGCAACTAGAGAAAGCCCATGTGCAGCGACGAAGACCCAACACAGCCAAAGATTGATTGATTGATTAATTAATTAATTAATTATTTAAAAAAAGAATCTGCCTTCCATTTCAGGGAACCTGGGTTTGATCCCTTGTTGGGGAACTAAGATCCCACATGCTGCAGGGCAACTAAGCCTGCGCACCACAATTAGAGAGCCCGTGTGCCGCAATTACTGAGCCCATGTGCTCTGGAGCCTGTGTGCCACAACTAGAGAGAAGACCTTGCACCACGATGAAGAGGCCACATCCTGCAACTAAGATCCGACTCAGCCAAATAATAAATAAATAAATAAATATTTTAAAAAAGAAAAGTGAAATATCCTACTAGTCTCTGCATGAACCAGACACACACCCTCTCTACCAGTTCTTGTTTACAACACCTCAGATCCCCTTCCCGACCATACCAGATTCCCCACAAGGTACACCAATAAATAAAACCTGGTGATAAGGCAGAGAGAAAGAGGCCCTGAACCACATGATAAAATCACAAGCTCTGAAGTTTTATTGCCTTAGTCCAGAAGGACTGGTCATAATCCCCTTAGTTGTAATTTGGTTAAAAATAGCAGAACTTCCAGGGAACTAGTTTAAATGGAAAGGGGGATGGGGATACTGGCTTATCTCATGAGACCCAAGGGTAGGAATGCAGCCAGCCCTCAGGCAGGGACTGAAATCAAGAAGTGGGAAGCCAGAAGCACTCCACTCCATCTCATTTCTGCTTCTCTCTGTGCATTTGCTGATTATTTGCAAGCTGATTTTTCTAGTCCTCAAAGCACAAGTTGAAATACAGCTGCCTCTCTTGAGTTTGAAGTTATAGTTTGAAGCAAATGGAGACTGACTTTCCATTCTGATACCAAATACAGAGAGAATCTGATTGGTTAAACTTGGATTCAGTGTCCTCTCCTTGGACCAATTAGCCTTGGTGGTGATGGGAGTAGGGGGGAGCTTCAGTACAAACCTGCAGCCAGGACCCCATCTCAGGGAATAGGGGAGCACCCAATATCAACACTATAACTTTAGTTATAGGGGATACAAGGTTAATCTAATGACAGTCAAGTGCACAGAGATAAATGATTTCCTAGGAAGGCTCCAAAAATCAAGCCTACTCTTCAGCTTTCTGTAGACAGTGGCAGAAATAGCAGGAGTCAATCCAAATTCAGAGCCTAAAAATATGAGCATTGAAGGAACTGTAATAAAGTCAGGATCAATTAAAGTATGTCCAGGAGTGCAGTAGACGTTGTTGATTACCTTCCAAAACAACTTCCCCTTCTTCCTTGCTGTTACAGCCCCTGTTTTGTTCAGGCATCTACTTCCTCCACTTGGTCATGTGCTTGCTCCTGAGGGTGAATCCTGATTAATCTAAAACAGTCAAGGTAATACCATTCCCTTTATTATAGATATTTTTAGGCTTGGGCAGGTGATACATTCTCACCAAAGAAACATGAAGTAAAATTGACTAGGAGTTTCTAGAAAAGGTTTCTTCACTCCTAGAGAAGATACAGTATGAAGCAATTATCTTTTTCTCCCTTACACCCTCTTGTGTCTGGATATTTGATACACTTAGAATTGCTGCAGCCATCTCGTGACCATAACGAGAGCTAATGTAAGGAAAAAAGACAAGAGGGGAAAAGCTGGAAAATGGAAAGATAAAGGTTAATGATAAAGCCATTTATCACTGAGTTAAGTATCCCGGGAGCCATCCTACTTTGGACTTCTTATATGAGATAAATTTTCTTATTTTTTAAGCCACCTGGAGTTGATTTCCATTCACTTGCTGCTGAAGGCATCCTAACTAAAGCAGAGGATATGGTGGGAATTAAGCCCTTAAAGGCAAGTAAATTGATCCTACATACAGAATCAAGAGTCAGAATGGAATCAGACTTCTCAGCAAAAACCCTGAAAGCTAGATGATGAGATTGTGAAGGAAAATATTTTTTCAGTATAAAATTTTCTGCTCAGCCAAATTATCATTCAAGTATGAAATAGAATGAGGATATTTTAGTACACACAAGTTCTCAAAAAATATACATACACTGAATTCTCTCTAGGAAACTAGAAAGAATGTGCTTCTCCAAAATGAGGGAGTAAACCAAAAAAGAAGATGACATGGGATTCAGTAGACAAGATCTCCGTCATGAGAAGTGAAGAGAGGTCCCATAACAACAACTGTAGACAAACTTCAAGGGTACTTCTACAAGAGACAAAGCAGAAGGAAGTGAAATGATTTTTTTTTATTGATGCCTCTGAATATGGTGGGAGGAGTTTTATAAAACTGACAGGAAATTAAGGAAATGGGGGAATTAAGCAGAAAAGGAAAAGTTGTCATAATATACTACGTCTCAAATTGGATTAGCATTTGCATGAACATGTATTTGTGCAAAATTATTATATAATTTTACTGGCAAGATGTGTGCACAGCAAGGGTGTGTGAGTGTGTGTGTATAAAAGAGCAAAATCTTCAGTAGTAGAAAGTTTAAATTTTAAAATTGAGTAGCAACCATATGGAGGAAGATACGAAAATAATCAACAGCAGTGAAAGTTGTAACCTCTGAGGAGAGGGAAGTTGTGATGGGCAGGGGCAGGGGACTGATGTTTACACAGCAATCTTTTAGACTCTTTGTTTTCTTTGTTTGTTTTACTTTTATACTAGAGTATAGTTGATTAGCAATATTGTGTTGGTCTCAGGTGTGCAACAAAGTGATTCAGTTATACATTTACATGTATCTAGTTCTTTTGCAAATTTTTTTCCCATTTAGGTTGTTACAAAATATTGAGCAGAGTTCCCGGGGCTATACAGTAGGTCCTTGCTGGTTATCCATTTTAAATGTAGCACTGTGTACACGTCAATCCCAAACTCCCTAACTATCCCTCCCCCTTCCTTCCCTCCTGGTAACCATAAGTTCATTCTCTAAGTCTGTGTAGACTCTTTGTTTTTCTATGGGCATTTTAAAATGTGATTAAAAATATTTTAACAGCAGGATATAAAAAGAAACTATCATTGCAAAAGGAAAAGGAAGGCTTAGGTAAAAAGTTTAGGTAGAAATGTGAGAACACAATCCCAAAGGACAGGGAATAAATGGTCTCTATTGGTTTTAGCTGACTGTATGGCAGGAGGTCCTTGAATGACATCTAAGAAGTGCAAAATTTTATGCTGGAAGAAAGGATTCAGGGAGTTTTGTGCGCATGACATAATCAGATTAATGCTTGGAAAAAGGGAAATCACTACATGGCAGGATGGAGAATGGTTTGGAGAACATCAAAACTAGGGGCAGGAAGGCCAGTTAGAAACTTTTGCACAAATTAATCAAGTCAGAACTGAGGGCTGGAACCAAAGAGGGGATGTGAAGAGAAACAGAACAACTGTGGGAAATTGGGAAGGATGTCTTGGTGACTCATCGGATGTAAGCACTGCTGGGAGAGGGAGGAAACTTAGAATACTCTGGTTTGAGCAGTAGTGAGATCCCAGTGGCTGTCTATTTTCATAGGAATTTCCCCAGCTCATTAGTTTTGTGGAACAAAATCAAAGTGGCATAATTCCTCTCATCCCACCCCCATCCAACACCCCACTCTTGGGAATATCCAACACACAGGTCAGATCTCTTACCACAAATTTTATTAATAGGCTTAATTAACATGAAAATGTTACATATGAATTTCAAGGCTGGTATATGGGACTGGAAAACCCCTGGAACTCCACCAAGTTCCTGGCCTTCTGAGCTAAGATGAAGATTTTGGAAAGTTTTCACAGAGTTTTTATTTCTTTGATTTTTGCTGCCGCAGCTTGCCTTCCTGGTGTTCCCAAGAATTCTGAGTGCTCACAACATGCCAGGCATTTGACTTAATTGTCCCTTTCTACCATTTTACTATCCTGTTTACAAACGAAGAGCTGAGGCTCAGAGATATTAAGGAACCTGATGCTGATACATCGCTTAGCTAGCAAATCCATGGCCAGGATCTTACTCACCCTTGGTGTAGACCCAAAGCTTGGTCCTGAAACTACTGCAGGCCCCTGTACTCTCACTGTATGTGGCTCCACTCTCTGCCTTCCTGGAATTGACAGGTCTCCCAATAGTCCATGCCTGCCTTCCTTTATGAGCCAAATTCTTTGCCTGCTCTCAAAACGGTATTTAGAAATCAATATCTGGGTACCAGTTTTGCTCATTGTTTCTGAGATGTCACCACTCCCAGGTTCTTTAAGAGGACAGATCTAATCAATACATGTGTGTATATGTGTATTTATGTCTATATGGACTCGTGTATGCATACATATATGTAAATGTGTGTATACCTGTATACGTTACATCTGTATTTCTATATCTCTCTATATTAAAAACCATGAGTTCACACCAATACCTCCAATTCTAATTCACGACCATAAGGTTCAGTCTAGTTTTCTTACTTTCTATACTTTTTTTGTTTGTTTGTTTTTTTGCGGTACGCGGGCCTCTCACTGTTGTGGCCTCTCCCATTGCGGAGCACAGGCTCCGGATGCGCAGGCTCAGCGGCCATGGCTCACGGGCCCAGCCACTCCGCGGCATGTGGGATCCTCCCCGACCGGGGCACGAACCTGCGTCCCCTGCATCAGCAGGCAGACTCTCAACCACTGCGCCACCAGGGAAGCCCAAGAATGGGGTTTTTAAAAGCATGTTATATCTACATAATGGAATAGTCAGCCATAAAAAAGAATGAAGTATTGATATATGCTACAATACAGATGAACCTCGAAAATATTATACTAAGTGAAAGATCTAGTTACAAAAGATCACATATTATATTATTCCATTTATATTAAATATCCAGAATAGAAGAATCTATAGAGACAAAAAGTAGATTAATGGTTGCTAAGGCTGGTGGGGATGAGGAAATTAAGGGAGGAGAAATAATAGCTAAAGGGTACATAGATGATGAAATGTTCTAAAATTGATTGTGATGATATTTGCACAACTATGAATTACAAAAAGCTATTGAATTGTGCATTGTAAATGAGCGAATTGTATGGTGTGAACTATATCTCAATGAAGTTCTTTTTTTAAAAAAAGCCCTCTGGGGACTTCCCTGGTGGCACAGTGGTTAAGAATCCGCCTGTGAATATAGGAGACACGGGTTCAAGCCCTGGCCTGGGAAGATCCCACATGCCGCTGAGCAACTGAGCCCGAGCACCACAACTACTGAGCCTGCGCTCTAGAGCCTGCAAACCACAGCTACTGAAGCCCACATGCCTAGAGCCCGTGCTCCGCAACAAAGAGGAGCCCCCACTCACCTCAACTAGAGAAAGCCCGCGCTCAGCAACAAAGACCCAACACAGCCAAAAATAAATAAATAAATTTTATAAATAAAATTAAAAAGCCCTCTAGGGACTTCCCTGGTGGTCTAGTGGTTAAGACTTCGCCTTCCAATGCAGGGGGTGCGGGTTCAATCCCTGGTCGGGAAGCTAAGATCCCACATGCCTTGCAGCCAAAAAACCAAAACATACAACGGAAGTAATATTGTAACAAATTCAATAAAGACTTTAAAACTGGTCCACATTAAAAAAAATTTTTTTTAATAAAAATAAAAGTAGGGCTTCCCTGGTGGTGCAGTGGTTGAGAATCTGCCTGCCAATGCAGGGGATACAGGTTCGAGTTCTGGTCTGGGAGGATTCCACATGCTGCGGAGCAACTAGGCCCATGAGCCACAACTACTGAGCCTGTGCGTCTGGAGCCTGTGCTCCGCAACAAGAGAGGCTGCAATAGTGAGAGGCCCATACATCGCGATGAAGAATGGCCCCCTCTCACTGCAACTAGAGAAAGCCCTCGCACAGAAACGAAGACCCAACACAGCCAAAAATAAATTAATTAATTAAAAATAAAAAATAAAAGTAAAAAAGCCCTCTGATTGTGTGATAAGGAGGCGAGGAAGTGGCTCTTCCAATTTCCAAGTTACTCTTCCTACACAGCCCAGTGTCTTATATACCCAGCCATCCTTGAATTCAAGTCAAGGTCCTCCCTAAGGACTAATCACCAGGTCTCTGGTTCCTGCAATGGTTTCATATATGTGTTCTCTTGTCAGAATGAACAATAAAGACAAAGGAAAGGGAAGAGATGTAATAAATATCTATTGTTTTTCTCTGCCAAACACCTCCTTCTCTCCCTTTTTATTAGAGAATCCCATGTTCCTTGGCAAACTACCCCAACCCACCTTTAGTACCCATAGTTTGGGTGCACCTGACTCCAAGAATGATCATGTGACACTGGCTTAAGCTAATCAAGACAAGTGCCACTTGCCTGGCTATAGTGATTGGCTCAAGGATGAAAAAAGGAATAAATTTAACCCAACCAGCATATCCAGAACTTCTGTGAGAGTTTACAGCAAAAGAAGCTCTTCTTGAAACTGTGAAGGTATAAGCATGAAACCACTGGGAACACAGGCCAGGGCACACCTGATCCATGATGAATTGAGCCAGGAGGTGGAGAGAGACAGCTTTCTTTTTTTTTAGTCTTTTTTGTTTTGGGCTGCATTGGTTCTTCATTGCTGTGAGTGAGCTTTCTCTAGTTGCAGCGAGCGGGGGCTACTCCTCGCTGCAGTGCCTGGGCTTCTCGTTGCAGTGCATGGGCTTTTCATTGCAGTGGCTTCTCTTGTTGTGGAGCATGGGCTCTAGGTGCGTGGGCTTCAATAGTTGAGGCTTGTGGGCTCTAGAGCGCAGGCTCAGTAGTTGTGGCACATGGGCTTAGCTGCACAGTGGCATGTGGGAATCTTCCCGGACCAGGGCTGGAACCCGTGTCCCCTGCATTTGCAGGCAGATTCTTAACCACTGCACCACCAGGGAAGCCCTGAGAGACAGCTTTCTGAAACACGTTTTGAGCACCTGAATTCAGCCATGCTAGAAATTAGATCTGTCTACCCATGGACTTTACATCTACAAGAGCTAATAATTCCCCCTCCTCTTTTTGTTTTGCTGTTTGGTTTAATCCTGTTTGAATTGGCCTATCTATAATGTGTGAATGAAGGAATACTCCCAGATACAGACATAGACCAAAGACCAACTATAACAGGAAGAAGGCTGTGCAAGTGGGAAAAACAGGTATTGGTAGGATTGAGCTCTATATTTAGTACTGTACATTGCAAGTTTTATCTTTTTTAACCATGAGATCTATGGAGATAAGAACACTAAGGCTCATGGTCACACTTAGTAAGTGAAAGAGCTATGGCTAAAACTCAGGTCTTCTGACTCCAAATTTTATCCCCTTATTTTATCCCCTTTATAACACTGTGCCACAAAATTATCATAAGTAACTACATAATATAAAGCAATATATGTGCATTTTATACCTATTTCACCTATCTCCTCTAAACTTTGAGACAGAACTACAAGGGAAAGTTAAGGAGTCTGTCAGTGTTAACCTCCTAAATACCTTCCACCTGAAGATATTTAGGAACTATCTTCCTTCATCCTTACTGTCACTGTGTGTGTTTAGCTTTCACCCTCCCAGTTCCTTGCTCAAAAAAATAATTCTCCTACATTTTCTTCTATTAATATAGAGTTTTGTCATTCACATTTATGCTCTTAGATCATCTGTAGTTTACCTTTGTACATAATATTAGGAAGGGATCCAGTTTTATTGTCTCCATATGGCGATCCAGTTTTCCATTTATTTATTTCTTTATTTGGCTGTGTAGCTTGTGGGATCTTAGTTCCCCGACCAGGGATCAAACCCCAGCCCTTGTCAGTGAAAGTGCACAGTCCTAACCACTGGACTGCCAGGGAATTCCCCCATTTATCTATTTGTCTATTCCTGTGCCAATAACATCCAGTATTTATTACTATATTTTCGTAATATGCCCTAATATCTGATGGGGCAAGACCTACTTTTTATTCTACTTTTCCAAGGTTGACTTAGCTATTTATAAACTTTTACTCCTCTCTGTGAGTTACTCAAGTTCCTTAAATTTTTCAACTAAAATTTTGATTGGGCTTATATTGAATTTATAGATCAATTTGGGAAAATTAATATCTTTGTAATATTAAGTTATCTCACCCCAAAACAAGGCATATCCTCTCATTTGTTCAGATCATCCTCTATGCTCTCTATTGCAGTTTTACATTTTTATTCACAGATGTATTGTTGCTATTTTAAATGCTGTCTTTTCTTTTTTTTAATAAATTTATTTATTTACTTATTTATCTATTTATGGCTGCATTGGGTCTTTGTTGCTGTGCACGGGCTTTGTCTAGTTGCAGTGAGTGGGGGCTACTCTGCATTGCAGGGCTTGGGCTTCTCATTGCAGTGGCTTCTCTTGTTGCAGAGGAGGGGCTCTAGGCACGTGGGCTTCAGTAGTTGTGGCACACAGGCTCAGTAGTTGTGGCTCGTTGGCTCTAGAGCACAGGCTAAGTAGTTGTGGCACATGGGCTTAGTTGCTCCAAGACATGTGGGATCTTCCCGGACTAGGGCTCAAACCCATGTCCCCTACATTGGCAGGCGGATTCTTAACCACTGCACCACCAGGAAAGTTCCTAGCCCTTCAACTTTAAAAAAATTTCCTAATACCATTGGCCAAGACCAGTTATTCTATACTAAATATCACCAGTAATATTGGACACATTTTTCCTTTTCCTGATCTCAAAGATATACATTTAAGATTTCTCCATTTGTTTTAATGTTTGCTGCTGAGAATATACTACACATTAATTATACGTTAAAACTTGGGTAGAAATTGCCTGTATAACCATCTAGGCCTTGAGGTTTTATTTTGTTTTGTTTAATCTTTATTGATCTATTCAAGTTCTTTCTCCTTGAAATATTTTTGCAGTTTTGTATTTCTTCTTGAGTTTTGTCCATTTAATTTAGGTTTTCATATTTATTTACACACAGTTATTCATAATACTGTTTGCTATGTTTTAATTTCTGTTGAGACTGTGGTTAATTTCCCTTTTTTCACATTGTTAGTTATTTGCATTTTCTTTGTCTCTCTCTCTTTTCATCAATCTTGCCTTTCTTATCTATTATTTCATTACTATTTTCTGTCTTTTAAAAAATGTTGTTGCTTTTATTTCTTCCCTTTATTTTTATTTTTTGCTTCCTTCTTGTTTCTTTGGATATTACTTTTATTCAAATACCATGGTTAAATGTTTAGCTGCTTTGTTTTAAAACTAAAACAAAAATAAATATATTTATTTCTTAATAAATATATGTATTCACATGTATTGTTTTCATTGCTATTTATTTCTAAGTATCAATTTACTTTGCACTTTCTTTTCTTTTTTTCTTGCACTTTCTTTTTTAACATAAAGGTTATTCAGTATTACATAACTTAATTTTCAAATATGTGAAATTTTATCTATCCTTTTGTAATTAAATTTTAACTTCATTGTAACGTGCTTAGGGCCAGAAATGACCCTAATGGACAGTGGCAAAGGGAAATCTTCCCAGCAGGATTATCCACTGTACTGGCTTCAGTAGTGTTCTCCCCCAAAATGCATGTCCACCCAGAACCTGTGAATGTGACTTTATTTGGAAGTGGCATCTTTGCAGATGTAGTCAAGTTAAGATAAGGTCATATTGGATTAAGGTGGGCCCTAAGCCAGTGACTGGTGTCCTTATAAGAAGGAAATTTGGATGCAATACACAGGGAAAACGCCATGGGACAGCAGAGGCAGAGATTGGAGTGATGCATCTACAAGTCAAGGAACGCTAAGGATTGCCAGCAACCACCAGAAGCTAGGAAGAGGCGAGAAATAATCCTCCCCTAGAGCCTTCAGAGACAGAGCACGGCCCTGCTGACACTCTGATTTCAGACTCCTAGCCTCCAGAACTATGAGACAATAAACTTCTGTTGTTCTAAGACACCTGATTTGTGGTCATTTGTTTTGGAAGCCCTAGGAAACTAAAATATCTGCTTTGTCTGATGTGAGAAGACAGATGTATGTACACTAATTCATGTGTGGTTGTTAACAGTTTGGTTGGATGGTTAGGGAAGGGAGCAGATTGAAAGGTGGACGACAAAGACATAAAGAGAAGAGGAATGTCCATGATCTTGGAAAGGACACAGACTGTAAAGATATTTGAATGCTCCCCAAAGGGGATTCACTGCAGAGGAGGCTCTTAATAATCAAGTGGAAACGATGGGTTCTGTGGATGTCAAACAACCTCTTTCTCCAGACACCCAGTGATGGGCCCGTGAACAAAATGGTCACGTCAGAGATGGAGGCTAGCCATGGACTCTACAACACAGACTTCTCCTTACCAAGGCGGACCTGGCTAATGCTGTTGCTGAGTGCCTTATCTGCCAACAGCAGAGACCAGCACTGGCTCTTCCTGATAAGGTACCATTTCTCAGGGTGATGAGCAGCCACCCAGTAGCAGGCTGATTACATTGGAACTTTTCCATTGTTGAGAGGGTGGAAAAATCTTCCTCATTAGAATAGACACATATTCTGAGTGTAGATGCCTTCTCCACTCATAATAATTCTGCCAAGACCCCTTATCAATAGACTCACAGAATGCCTTATCCACCATTGTGGTATTCCCCACAGCATTGCTTCTGATCAAGAAACTCATCTCACAGCAATAGAAATGCAGCAGTGAACTTATACCTATGGAATTAACTGGTCTTACCATATACTCCATCGTCTAGAAGTGGCTGCTCTAGCTTAAAAGTAGAATTGCTTACTGAAAACTAAGTTATGGTGCCAGTTATGAGACAACAACTTTAAAGAAAGGGTTCTGTCTTGCAAGATGCTGTATAAGTTTTGAATCAGAGATCAATATGTAGTAGTATCACCTCCACATCCCAGAACACATGGGTTCAGGAATCAAGAGGTGTAAGTAGGAGTGGCTTCTCTCACTATTGTATCAAATAACCCACTCACAAATTTTTGCTTCCCATCCTGGCAACTCTGAGATTTGCTGCTTTAAAGGTCCTTGTTCCCAAAGGAGAAATGCTTCCACCAGGGAACACAACAGTGCATGCACTGAAGTGGAAGATGAGGCTGCCAGATGGCCATCTTGGACTTATTATGTCACAAAGTAACAGGCAGTAAAAGGGGTCTCTGTCCTGCTGCAGTTATTGATCCCAGCTACCAAGGGGAAAGTTAGATTGCCGTCAACCACTGAGTACAAACAGGACTATATCTGGAACCCAGGGCATTTCCTGGGATATCTCTTAATACTTCCATGCCCAATAGTAAGCATTAATTAAGGAAATGTAACCAAAAAGAGGCAGGAATTTCAAAGACTGATATGCTTCAAGAATGAAGGTTAGGTCACTCTACTAGGAAACTGACCAGCTAAGCTTCTAGCTGAGAGCAAAGGAAATATTAAATAGGTAATGAAAGAAGGGGGTCATAAATATCAACTATAGCTCATGACCCATTACAAAAACAAGGACTATAGTAGCTTTGTGAATTTTCTCTTTGCTTGTATGTGTTTATTTGTAAATATTAAATATTTTCTTCTTTTTCCCATTATTTCACATACAAGTTATTGGTGGCTAACTTTACAATTTAGTCTTTAGGTAATAGAATATTTAGCAGAACTGTGAGTGAATTTGAGAAGCAATTAATATAGCCGATGTTAAAGTATAATTTTTAATTTTAAAAATTGTGGTAAAATATGCATAACACAAAATTTACCATTTTAACCATTTAAAAACATACAGTTCAGTGGCATTAAGCATGCACATTTTTTGTGCAACCATCACCACTATCCATCTGAAGAACTTTTTCATCTTCTCCACTGATACTTGGTACCAGTTAAATAATAACTCCCCATGCCCTACTTCCCCCAGGTGTGGCAAACACTATTCTACTTTCTATCTTGATGAACTTGACTACTCTAGGACCGGCTTATTTAAGATATAATTTTTTTGAAAGTTAAGATCATAACTCTCATACAAATATAAAATGAATATGTGTCGGAGGTTTTACTTCATTAATTAATGAGGAAACCTGTAAAATGTTACAACTAGATCAAAGGAGAACTCAATCACACATATATAGGCAACTAGGAAGGCTAGAATGAATTTACAGAAAGATACAAAATGGTCTAACCATAGGAAAATAATCAATTGTATTTCACTGGACACAATTCATTTCCATTTCTACAGGCTAAAATTGTTTGCATTAGTATTCATTTTCTACAACTTACAGAACTGTAAAACAGTCCAAAAACAATGGAAGGAAAAGATAACCAGGAAGTGTGCTCAAGGCATACTATACACATAGAACATGGATGAATATTGACAATATAGCACTGAGCGGGGAAAAACTGGGGGAGGACTGTGCCAGGTACCTATGTCTTGCTTGTCAGCTCCAGTGCCACCTAGAACTGGACCCTGTGAACATTCTCATTTGCCAGCTGGTACAATGTTGGGCCTTATCAGCAGAGGGCACTGGAGGGACACTGCAAGGCAGAGCAGAGAAGGTGGCTTTCCTTCCTGGATCTTCCGGTTTCTGTGACGTCTCCTGTGGAGACCCAGTGGCACTCAATCTCCAGCAAATTTCATCGCCACCCTAATGGACGCCTTCCAGCTGGCCACCTCTGGCCTGCAGGCTGCACCCCAGCTCAGAGCTGCAGCTCTCCAGTGAAATTCTGTCATCTAGTGAGCTCCTTACCCTCTCCAAGGAGGTCTGAATCACAGCCTTGGGGATGGGGCCTCTTCCAAGTTCGTTCCTCCCTTGGGTATTCTTCCTTAACTTTAGTGGTAATGGTGCTGCTTACATTTGCTATTCTACAGTTGTCTGTTACATCTCTCAATAGTTTTATTAACTTTGTTAAAAGTTGAACCACCTTCTGTTAGATCATAACTATTACATTAAATGTTCCCTGATAAATTACTGATGTGGTTTCTGTGTCCTGACCGATACAACCATAACCTTAGTTATTTTCTCCTTATTTATTTCTTAAACATGTCACAACCAAATTATTACCGTAACAAAAGAAATATATATTAGCATATGGTCTCCTGTCCCTTTCACCTTCTCCCAAAGCATCCATCATATTAATAATATCCAGAATTTTAGTTTTGCACTGTAGTGGATATATTTTCTCTTTCTCTTTCCTTTGGCCCCAGTTGCTTTTTCTTTTTTAAGTTTACAAAAAGTTTACTTAAGTATATAGTATTCTTACTTCTGATATCTCGTAAAACACATCAAGATCCACCCCCCCACCCCCCCCACCCCCCCACCCAGGGAGTTCAGAAAGGATTTTTTTCTTCTTATTATTTCTGTACTTCCTCAAATATATTTTCAATGTGGGTCTTTGTGTGGTATATTTTCTGAGAACTTGTATGCCTGGGGCTGAGTATCACTTTTCCTGTGCTTTTATTTCTGAATGACACTTTGGCTGAATACAACATTCTAGGCTCAAGTTTTTTTCAGTATTTAGTATATATTACCCCTTTGTCTTCCTGCAGCCAGGGTGCTGTTGAGAGGTCTAATATCAATATGATTCTTGTTCCTTTGTAGATCACATGCCTTCTCTTTCTAGAAAGTTTCAAAGCTTTCTCTTTATGTCTTGGTCTGGTTTTTCCTTATCTCTTCTCTTTGTCACTTTATGATCTGAAAGCATTCATCTTTCATTAGTTATGAGAAATTTTATTTTTTCTTCAAATATATCACCCTCTTCTGTATTCTTTTTAATTTTGTCATTTGAAACTCCTCTTACATAGATGCTGGCACTTGTACTTCTTTGCTCCACATCCCTTCTCTATTTTTTATTCATTATCATTTCCTGCTAGCTTTCCATTTGATTTGATGTGAGTTTCTAGAGGAGAGGTCAGCAAACTACAGCCCATAGACCAAATCCAGCTTGCTACCTGTTTTTGTAAATAAAGTTTTATTGGTATAGCCATACTCATTTATGTAATATCCTTTGTGCTACAATGGCAGAGGCAGAGTTCAGTAGTTGCAAAGGAGATCATGTGACCCACAAAGCTTAAAATATTTACCATCTGGGGGCTTTCCTGGTGGCTAAGTGGTTAAGAATCCACCTGCCAGTGCAGGGGACATGGGTTTGATCTGTGGTCCGGGAAGATCCCACATGCTGCGGAGCAACTAAGCCCGTGCACCACAACTACTGAGCCTGTGTTCTAGAGCCCGCGAGCCACAACTACTGAGCCTTCATGCCACAACTACTGAAGCCCGCATGCCTAGAGCCCGGGCTGCACAACAAGAGAAGCCACCGCAATGAGAAGCCCATGCACCGCAACGAAGAGTAGCCCCTGCTCTCCACAACTAGAGAAAACCTGCGTGCAGCAACAAAGACCCAACGCAGCCAAATATAAATAAATAAATAAATTAATTTTAAAAAATATATTACCATCTGGCCCCTTGCAGAAAACATTTGCCAGCACCTATTCTAGAGGGTAGGAATAATTTTGTTCTTCTTTCTATCCTGAAGACCTAGAATGTAACTTGCCCAGGTTTGTTGAATGAATGAATAGATGAATAACCCTTGAAGGGCAGATATTTCAAAAGGTAGAACAGAGAGAGGTTATTTCAAAAGGTAGAAATAGAGCATTCTCGCTAAAGGGAACAGAAACAGTATATGCAAAGACAAAAGTGAAAGAAGTGAAGATCAGGGGTAGATTTTCAGTAGAGCAAAATATTTAACAAAAGTGAGGCCAAAAAGACTGATTTAAGAACTATTCTAGGGAGTCTTGAGTCTAGAATGGGGAGTTGGTGCTTACTTCTCTTTGCAATTGCCAGATATGTCACATGACCAGAGGTATGCTTAAAGAGGACTCATGTGGCAGCACTGTGGAGAACACATTAGAGAGAGAGGAGGGAGGAGAGATGGAGAACGGTTCAGAGGCCACTGTAACAGTGAAATGAAAAGGAGCTGACTCAGTATGGTGATGATGGTAAATTCGGAGACACAAGGCAGCTTGTTAGAAAGGGATATACTTCAGAGTCACAGACTTGCTCTACGTTGTTGAGCCCCACAATATCCTAAACTGTGAGTTATCAGGCAAGTTGTTCAGTCTTTCTGAGTTCCTTCATCTGTAAAGCATGGTGATTCAGTAAGATGCATTTAGGAAAATAACCCTCCTGCCAGGTGGTAATTCAATAGAGAGAATTTAATAAGGGAACTAGTTAAAAGGTACAGGCTGAAGAGCGGTTAGGGCAAACAGGGGAAGGTGAGACTACCCAGGGATTAAGCAACTGAAGGAAGCAACTAACAGCCACACCCAAGGATGGGACTAAGGGGAAGACATAGTATTCCTGGAGCCCAGGAGGCAGAACCACTCGTCAGGGTCTGTGGGAGCTAGCCTTAGGGAGGAGGTGCAGCCTCTGGGCCAGAGCCATTGCCCAGAGCAGAGAGAGAAGAGAAGCACCCTGGAGTCTCCTCTCTTCCTGCCTCCAGTCTCCTCCCCATGCCATCCATTGGCTCAATCCAGGCAAAAGCCTGTTGCCCAGCAAGAAGTCTGGAAAAGGTAGTTTCAAGAATCAACCCCTTGTGATTCACAGCACAGTAGAGGAAGAGCAGGGACTGGATTTGAGGCAAATGAGCAACTCACCAGCACACACAGGGTTACCGTGAACACCTCAGTTGAGGTTATGCACTGAACTACTACATAGTATACAATTAGTAAATGGTAAGTGTTATTCTTTTATTACCCTATCTTACATCTCTATCCTTGCTCTATACTCTGGGACTTGTGCATATTAACTCCCTCTGCGCACACAGCACTCTGCCCTCCCCAGTCATACATCCCCCAACTCTGTCTTTCACCTAGACAGGTGCCTCTGTCTAGGCTCTGAGAGCATCCTTGTGCATGCCTGTACCATAGCACTAAGCAGGCTGTGTGACAATGATCTATTTATTCTTTGATCTCTCTGTATTAGTTTTCTATTGCTGCATAACAAATTACCACAAACTGAGCAGTCTAAAACAACACCCATTTATTACCTCACAGCTTCTGTAAGTCAGAAGGCCGGCATGTTTTACCGGGGTCACTGCTCGGGATCTTACCAGGCTGAAGTCAAGGTGTCGTCCAGGTGTATCTTCATTTGGAGTCTTAACTAGGGAAAGATCTGTTTCCAAGTTCCTTGGCAGAATTCATTTCCTTGCAGTTGTCTGACTGAGGTTCCTATTTTTTTTGCCAACTGGAGGCCAAAGACCACTTCCAATTCCCAGAGGCCTCTCTCAGGTCCTTGTTATATGGTCCTCTACACAAGATAGTAATTTGTTCCTTCAAGGCCAAAGGTGAGCATCTGCTGTAGCTTTGAATCTCTCTGACTTCCTCCTTCTTTGACCCCTACATCTTCTTTTTAAAAAAGAGCTCACCTGGTTAGATCAGACTCACCCACACTCAAAGAGAAGAAATTAAACAGCAAATATACACCAGGAGTGGAAATCTTCAGGGCCATCTTAGAATTCTGCCTTCGACACTCTCCTTCGAGATGTGAACCCTCCAAGGACAAGGAGAGTCTCATATTTGTCTTTATATCCCTGTAATTGATCAGAATTAGTACCTGACACTTAGTAGCTATTCAGTGAAATGGAGAAATGAAACAAAAACAAGAAGGGAACTTGTAGGGCAGGGAGATATATAAAAGGAAAGTTAAGTATGACTTGGTAAGTAATGGACTTTTTTTATAATTAATAAACTTTAATTTCATCAATGTAATAATGTCAGTTTTCTATAGTTTGTATTTGTGTGTGTTCATTTATTTTTATTTTTTATTTTTTTAAATTTATTTATTTATTTATTTATTTATTTTTGCCTGTGTTGGGTCTCGTTTCTGTGCGAGGGCTTTCTCTAGTTCTGGCAAGCAGGGGCCACTCTTCATCGCGGTGTGCGGGCCTCTCACTATCGCCGCCTCTCTTGTTGCGGAGCACAGTCTCCAGACTCGCAGGCTCAGTAGTTGTGGCTCACGGGCCTAGTTGCTCTGTGGTATGTGGGATCCTCCCAGACTGGGGCTCAAACCCATGTCCCCTGCATTAGCAGGCAGATTCTCAACCACTGCACCACCAGGAAAGCCCCTATTTTTATTTTTTAATTGAAGTATAGTTGTATCACAATGTTGTATTAGTTTCAGGTATACAGCAAAGTGATTCACTTATATATGTATATGTTCTTTTTCAGTTTCTTTTCCAGTATAGGTTATTACAAGATATTGAATATGGTTCCCTGTGCTATTCCTTGTTGTTTATCTATTTTGTATATAGTCGTGTGTATCTGTTAATCCCAAACTCCTAATTTATCCTCCCTCCTCCCCTTTCCCCTTTGGTAAACATAAGTTTGTTTTCTCTGTCTGTGAGTCTTTCTGTTTTGTAAATAAGTCCATTTGTATCAGTTTTTCAGATTCTACATATAAGTGATATCATATGATATTTGTCTTTCTCTGTCTGACTTCACTTAGTATGATAATCTCTAGGTCCATCCATGTTGCTGCAAGTGGCATTATTTCATTCTTTTTAATGGCTGAATAATATTCCAGTGTGTGTGTGTGTGTGTGTGTGTGTGTGTGTGTGTGTGTGTGTGTACCACATCCTCTTTATCCATTCCTCTGTCAATGAACATTTAGGTTGTTTCCATGTCCTGGCTATTGTGAGTAGTGCTGCTATGAACACTGGGATGCATGTATCTTTTTGAGTTAGACCTTTTGTTTTTTCCAGATATGTGCCCAGGAGTGGAATTGCTGGATCATATGGTAACTGTATCTTTAGTTATTTAAGGAACCTCTATACTGTTCTCCATAGTGGCCACACCAATTTACATTCCCACCAATAGTGTAGGAGGGTTCCCTTGGTAATGGACATTTGAACCTGAATCCTGGGTCTATAACGGTACCAGCAACAAAAGTTGGAGACCAAACAGGAGGAACTGGGTTGGGTGGGTTGCGAAAGAATGCGTGGACAGAGTGAAAAACCATGAGCTTCATACTAGATGTGCTGAGTATGTTTTGCCGATGGGACAACCCTGTGAAAATTTCCTGCAAACAAATGAGGGTGATAGTTTGGAACTTAGAAGAGAGATATAGATTGAGGTGAACCATAGTATTGAGTATTACGTTCTTAAAGTTGTGCCATAGTCTTTAGGGTGCTTTTACCCACCCCCCCCATCTCGCTCCCACTAGGAGCTCACCACCCAGTGATGCCCCACTGGGGCACCATAACTTGGTTCTTGTATTCTGGCTCTGTCTGTTATTTCTTTCCCTTTTTCATTTTCCAAATATTTGGTTTTCCCATAATCTCTCAGCTTACTTAACCACTTCCTATTTAACCCTCCAGATGTAACCGTCAGATTGAAAACCCATTGCGAACTCCCTCAGGCTTGCTGATGTAAATTTAACTGTAACAGACATTGTTCGGATATTTATACTAATCTAATTCTGATAGTGGTAAGAACATGACCTTGAGCCATAGAAAAGCTGAGTTCAAATACTGTCTCTGCTATTTATTTGCTGTATAATCATGATAGAGATGAATAACCTCTCTGAGTTTACTTCTTCTTTATACATGAACTAGAACTATACACATGTTTTCAAGGGGACTAAAAAAAACTATGTGTGTGAAATGTCTGGTAAATTGTAGAAATTTACTTAAATTCCTACATTTATTTCTTCAGAGAAAAATATGGATCTGTGCTCATATTCTTTTTCTCCAGATTCATTGGAATTTTCCAAATTACAATTTTAAATACTAAATTAATTTAACAATACTATCACATGACTCAAAAATATTCATAATCCCACTGGGATTGGGAAGTATTGTGTAGTTGCAATAGGTAAAAACTCACACTCTGGGGCTTCCCTGGTGGCGCAGCACAGTGGTTAAGAATCCGCCTGCCAATGCAGGGAACACGGGTTTGAGCCCTGGTCCGGGAAGATGCCATGTGCGGTAGAGCAACTAAGCCCGTCCACCGTAACTGACCCCGTCCACCACAACTACTGAGGCTGCGCTCTAGAGCCAGCAAGCCACAACTACTGAAGCCCACACACCTAGAGCCCGTGCTCTGCAACGAGAAGCCACTGCAATGAGAAGCCCACGCACCACAACAAAGAGTAGCCGCCACTCACTGCAACTAAAGAAAGCCCACGAGCAGCAGTGTAGACCCAAGGCAGCCAAAAATAAATAAATAAATTTATTAAAACCACACACACACAAATATAAAACTCATATGTACTTGTTAGAAAAAATGAGGTAAGGAAAAAAAAGTGAGGTCTGGTCACTAGGAACCATGTTTTACACAAAGTGTTCAAGATAAAATACAGTTATTTTAATTACAATAATTGTACACTTAGTTCTTCTTGAAGCAAAAGACAGCAGGTTTACATCTGCATACCTGCCTCCCAGGGAGAGATGTAAAGCTGGGAATTTCTATATCTGCCTACAATCTATGCCCAGCTCTCAGTACACTTTCTTCCATGGCCTCGGGGATTATGACTACAGCCTTACTGTCTCCTATTCATTTTCATTTTCGTATGGCAACCACAGTAGTCTTTCTAAAATGCAACCTGATCAAATCAATCTCCTACCCTCTGTGCTTAGGATGAAAAGAAGACTCCCTAGGTTGGCATGTCGGGCCTTTCACCATCAGTTTGCCATTGACCTTTCCTATATTTCTCATCACTGCCCCTCAAAATCTTTGCCCGGTGATCCTCCTCCTCCTCCTCCTCTGTGTTCTTTTTTGGAAACTGGCTGTATCTCTACTGCCCTTTACCTGGCTTAGGCCAACCCTTCCTCCTTCCTCCTCACTGTCACCACTCCTCATCTATACCACCTTTCCCCCCACTCTGGGCTGGTTGGTTGGTTGTGGTTGTTGTTGTTATCATCAACAGGTGTATGTTCAGGTTAGGACTTGGTTAGGATTTATTTGCCAGTTTGGTTAGGATTTTTTTACACTTTGAAGAAATTCATTCCCTTTGATATATACATGCAGTAATTTTGGAGTAACATAATTTAAACAGCTGGTTTAAAATACTCAGGTCTTGCTGACTGCAGAGTTTAGGAATTCTCCAGTCTGCCCAAGCAAGCAGCCTCGGGGTTGAGATGCAGGCACATTTCCTCCCAGTCTCAATCTTAACATGTGTTCCTGCCCCCTTGTACAGTTCAGGAGCTCTGAGAATACCACCTATGAGCTTCTGTGAGTCCCTGGGGGTTCACTTGTTTGTCTTCAAAATTTAAGTAGAATCATGACTGAAAATTGTCAGGTAACATCTCAGGAGTCCTTACATGAAGAGGTAGCTGATAAAGTACCATAGTTGTATTAAAAAAGGAAAACAATTTTTTTCAGTTCTGATGTCAAAAAGATCACTGATGTCAGAGAAATTCTTCATCTTAGCAGAAACATAATCAGAAATAAAAGTGACTAGGTTGTCAAGATGAAGAAAGTGCTAGAATTTCATTCAGTTAGCTAAAAAATGTAACTAAAGAATTCCTATAATGAAGAAGATAAAGTGTAGCTAATAAAGTGAAGTATCTGCATCTCTCCTGCATAATTACTTTCTTTGATGTCATAAATTTTTTAAAAATTTGGATATGGTATAATCACTATTTAAAATAGCCTGCTTATTAACTGTTTATACAATGTGACCTGGAGAAAAGGCAGAAAAGCAACTTAAAAAAAAAAAACTCACTAGAATGACTAACTGCTTTTTCTTTATTTATTATGAGAAAATTAGTTTTTATTTAAGTGTTTTAAAATAACCTATTTCCATTTCCAGAAATTAATCAATGGAAGCATGCATTGGAATTGTTTATTTACTTGCTTGTATCTGCAAGGCACTGGAATCTCATGAAAACAGGTGCACTGTCTTTGTCACTGATATGGCCCATCACCTAGCACATTGCCTTAAAAATATTCCTATAAATGAAATGAACTATTCCCTGAACCAAAGCTACGTCATCTTCAACAAAAAATTTTTGCAAAATTACATCCCTCAGCTCCAAAAGCAGTAAAATAATATTATCAAACTTGCACTGTCAACATCATTTACTAAATTGGCAACAGTTTGAAGGTATTAGGAGGTGTTATGGGATTAGGAACACAACAAAGGAAAAAGTTTAGATTGGTAAAAACCTTCAGATTATAAATTATGACCAGGCTTATATATATTTTACAATGAAATATATTAATCCCATTACAAAAAGGTTAAAATATTTGTTATGATTAAAATAGATATCAATCTCTGTTAGAAACATTTAAGAAGTGCACAAACTCTCATCTGTCAGGAGTGACTGCTGTCCCACCCTGCCCAGGGAAGACCTCCAAAGCTTTCATCTAGAGGCACACTAGATCTCATCAGGGGTACCTTAATTATTTTAGCTGTTAAGGTAAATCAAATCAATATCATCATGGGAGCATAGGCAGTAGGGAGAAGAGTTATATTTTGGAAGGCAGTCCATGGGAAATTAAGTCAAGCAGCCCAGAGTTTAATTTGGAAATGCAAGTATCTATCACTTAGGTTTTCAAATACTGTTCATGTGGACAATGAGGGACATGAGGGACAAAGCAACAACAACAACAAAGGAGGGGAGAACAGAGAGGGCACGGAAGGGGGATATTTTCATACATTATATTAATTTACATTTACATTATATTGCATATGAATAAGATGATTTTCTTCATCCAAATAATTTCACTCACTTAAACCATTAAGATATTGGAAAGAAGCCTGTCTGGCCCATTCGATACAATCTTCCTGCATCTCTTTCAGGGAGGAAGGTCAGATGATGCAAAGAACTCAGTGTGATGTTTTCCTTGGTATGTTCAAAAAAGGGATCCGGTAGCAACTAGACATAAGCTTTTGGATCTATTTGACAAAGCCCCAATACCCAGTAGAATTTTCTGGGGTTGGGCTGCTGAAGGGCAAGAACCGGGAGGCTGGATTCGGGAGACCTGGTTTCTCGTGCCACTTTTGAGCTTGTGACATTGGGCACAATACTTATTTTCAGCTCTTCGGTTTCATTATTTGGGAAACGGCAGCAATAATGTGTCTGTTTTATAAGGCTGTTACGAAGATGAGACGGGCCTGTGTGTGAAAAGCCCTTTATAAACCGTAAAACGCTCTCCAGATGTTAGTTATTATCTCCTTTAAAGGATACAGAATCTGTTTCAATTGTGTAAGAGACTGCAAAAAGAGTCCTTGACACTTTAGTCAGAACTTGACCCTAAGCTTAATCCCGCTGTAAAGCGAAAGGGTACTTGTGTCCCACACCAGCCGCGGGGAGGGTCACCCATGCTGCCGGTGCGGTCACTGCAGTATTCCATCCTGAGAGGCTGCTCGCCCTAGATCCTCCCACTGGTCCCGGGGGGAGGGCCGAGCAGTTCCTCTCCATCTGGGTGGCGCCAGCTAGAGGGCGTGGGCCGGGCGGGGCCGGGGAGAGCGGCGGGGCGTGACCTCCTGGGGGGCGTGGCCTCGCCTCCTGGGCGTTCCTGGGCCGCCGGCTCACAGAGGTTGCCAGCTAGCGAGCGGGCGAGCGCGCGGCTCCTGCGCACTCGGCCGCCGCCTGCGCGCGTCGTTGGCACAGCTGCGTTCTCGCCTCCGCGGCTGGGAGCCGGGTCCAGCGCTAAACGCCGCTGAGCGCCCTGCGCTCCCCACACCTGCGCGCCTTCCCCACGGCAACAGGTCAGGGGCGGGCGGAGGCGGCGAGGGCGCACGACCCGAGACTGGAGGACTAAAGGTCTGGAAGGTAAGCGGAACCCTGCGCCCCCCGGGCTGGGGGTCATCCTGGCCTGAACGCCGCGGTCGCTGACTTCTGGGAAGCCCAGGCTCTGCCGCCTCGCTGCCGGCTTCCCAGCACGCTGGCTCAAGTCGCTGGCGTTCCCGCTTTTCCAGTGGGAACCTTAGGGGAGAACGGGCGAAGGAGACGCAGAGCTCGCACCGCCCTTACAAATCCCGGCAGGTTGCGTCTAGAAAAACTGGGGAGGGGAACACAGGAAGGGACCCATCCTCCTCCCCAAAATCAAACGTTGGCCCGTGCGCCCCGCGTCTTGCGGAAAGATGTTCGGATTTTGGAGCCTGGTCCCTGGGTTGCGTAATAGAAGAGTCCCAGAAGTTTCTCAGGGGGAGTAAAAGCGGGGCTTTTCTCTCCTCCATTACGAGTTCCCATCCCTCCCGTCATAGTCACCCCTCCCCCCTACGTCTAGTAGAGACAGATTGGTGGTTCCAATCTCATCAAATTGTGATTGAGGTGGAAGCGTGCATCGGTGGTCCGCAGACTCTAGAGAGGGAGGAGAAAAGTTGGAGGCACCTTCTGAGGCTTGCTCCTGGCACACAGGGAGACGGCGTCTGCAGAACATGGTACTGGTTAATTTCCCTTGCCGATAATTTTTTCTTGATGTTTGATCCTCCAACTGCCGCACGCTAGCCCTCCGACTTTGCGAGCGCCGGGGTCGGCGAATTAGGAAGGAGAGGAATTGGAGGGTTATAGGAATCATACTTTCCTATAATGTGTTGGGAGTATCGTTAATGAAGCTGCGAGGGACCTTCAAAGGTCTTGATATTTTCCTCCTAGGTTAGTCTTATAGGAGTTTACACACACAGACCCCGTATCGTTGTGCAAATTGTCCCAGGAAGACCCTTGGCTTTGGAGGTGGAGGTGTGTCCGAATCTTTCGGGAGCTCATCTCTGTTGGGAGGTGAAGTGGGGGTGGGGAAGGCCTTACAGACGAAGTTTTGTTTTTTTTAAGGGTGGGATGGGGTAATCTTAACCCTCTTGGTGTATGTTGGAGGCGGGGATAGGGATGGGGGATGAGGGATGACATACCATCAAGAAACCAGACAGATTTAAAACTTTAAAGGCGAAACCGTACATTAAGGCGAAGACCCAGTGTTCCCTGAGACGGTTGGAAGGTGAGAAGAGCTCAGTAATTGAGGCACAGAAACCTCAGGCAAGGGACCGGCCTGAGAATTTGGGGGATTTTGCTTGTGCAAGATAATTTCAGAGCAAGGTCATGCAGAGGTGGTAGAAGGAACGGGCGGTGGTGGGACACCCCTCCCGGACCAACGTGTTGTCAGACTCCGCGAGGGCATAGAAGTCACGAAAAAGAAAGACCTTTGGACCCGGGAGTCTAGTTCTGCTTAGAGGCTTAAGAATACCTAGGCATGCCCTGTTTCGATGTTTACTTCCTCTGTCTAATGTATTTCCTTAGCTTGCCTTTCATCTTTAGTGGCGAGGGTTCCTTGAGTGGATATTCTGGAAATAAATTCACAGGAGAGTTGAAAATTCTGGATGGTTTGCCTGCTTTCATTTAAAAGTGGCGTCTCTTGCCAGTGTCTGAAAGTATTTAATTTGAAGATAAATATGTAGAAGAGGAATGGAGAGAACTAAAGGATAACGACCCGCCAGAATGAAAGGAGACTAGGAGAGAAAGTAGAATAGATAAACTAGTACTTAAAAAACTAATTTGAATTCAGCTAATTTAGGAGAGGGAACAAAGGAAATGATTTGAGACAGATTTGGTCACTTTAAGACAAAGAGGTATTGAAGAGTGGGATACAAGGCTTTGAAAAAAAAAAGAATTTAGATATTGGGGACTTCCTCCCCCCACCCCCGCCTCTTTTCTTTTTCTAAATAGAACTGACAGCGATGATGAGGCTAGGGATGTGGAACTTAAAGGTGTGTTACTGTGGACTCTTTGCTTCCCACTTGCAGGAAGAAAATGAACTGTTACATATCAGAGTTAATACGTCTTATTCATTCACTGTAGCAGTTGAATTTCTTAGCGTCTTTGGCATTTGCTTAACTCTTCAATTTAATCAAGATACGATTTTGAAGACTCAAAATGTGTTAAGACTCAAGTGCATTAATTTAGAATACAAAAATCATCAAGAGACTGAGAATTTACGGCAAGAGTAAAGCCCAGGTGATTTTCAACATTGCTTTCTCCTACAAGATGCAGAATATGCATGCGTTTTTTGCTACCAGAAGTCACTGTTTCATTGTGGGGTTATGAGATGGTAAGTAGTTAGACTATGTCAAAACTGGCTTTCTCTTCTGTTTCCTTTTGGTTTCACTGAATTTTGCAAGGACTTGGTGGAGCTAAACGTAACTTTTTTATTGACTAAGATACTTGCTTAATTTGGTTTTGGATCACATTGGAAGAGTATTGTTCGATTAAGGTATATATATGTATATATATGAGTTGCATCTTTATTAGGTACCTCTATAAATCACTGTAGCCATGTGATTGTTTAGTTGAAGTTATATTGCCTTGGGAGTTGAAAAGATGAGTTAAAAAAAAAGCTTAGGAAAGGCAAACTTGTTTTCCATATTTTACAAAATATTTATTTATTTATTTTTGGCTGCATTGGGTCTTCATTGCTGCATGCAGGCTTTCTCTAGTTGCGGCGAACGAGGGCTACTCTTTATTGGGGTGCACGGGCTTCTCATTGCGGTGGCTTCTCTTGTTGCGGAGCACGGGCTCTAGGCACGCAGACTTCAGTAGTTGTGGCATGCAGTCTCAGTAGTTGTGGCTCGTGGGTTCTAGAGTGCAGGCTCAGTAGTAGTGGCGCACAGGCTTAGTTGCTCTGCAGCATGTGGGATCTTCCTGGACCAGGGATCGAACCTTTGTCCCCTGCATTGGCAGGTGAATTCTTAACCACTGCACCAACAGGGAAGCCCCATATTTTTAAAGAAGCAAACGAAAGGAGTTTCACATTCAACTCTGTAATTTGTGCTCTTTCATCAAACAAATTTGCATAATCCATTATGAAGTTAGTTGACTGTTAAAATTCCAAATCTTGAGATAGACTGTACTACTAGTTAAAAGGTAGAACTAATTTATATATAAATATCTGAATTATTATAAGACATACACAGGGGACAATATACTCTGCAGATGTCCCTTAAGGTATAGCAACATAGCTGGGATATTCTCCTTACTATTGCAGCTCTACACTGAAAGCTGTCCTTAAACTTGAATTCATTGCTATCTTAGATTTGTCTGTTGAAGCTAAAAGCCCAAAGTTCCCCTATTTCAAGACTAGACCGTTAACTAATTTTTCAGGAGATCGAGAAAGTATGTTGGAGAGAGTACAAATTAAGGAACTGCATTTGCCATACATAAAGTTTTGTAAATAAATTATATTTTTCATTAAATTATAAATTCAACAATGATTTCTGTTCTCAAATGATATTTGACAGTGGTTTTCTAGGAGTCTCTTTTTATACACAATAGTAGCTTATTTAATATTTGCTGATTTAATATTAGATTTCATTAAAAGAGATTGCATAAACCCTGTAATCTATTTATTAAAATTCTACCACAGTGAAGAAGTAAATGTGGAATATTTAGTTCTTTGTAGGTGCACATCCTTTATTCCTGACTGTTTACAAGAGCACAAGAGATTGTCGTAGATGTGAAACCATGAGGCTCCTAAGGCCGTGAGGATTGCTAATAGGAGTTTCTGTCTTATGCCTTAGGACAGAACTCCTTCAGTAGTGTTCTCCAGGGGACAAAAATCAGCTGATTTTCTTAAATTATCTGTCCCATTTAAAACATGACTAAGGATTTCTTGTTCAAGTGACTTTTTCCTATTAAAAGACTGAGATTATTGTGACAAGTGGAGCCCAGAGGAATCAATTACATCATTAATATAATACCTTATGTTCATTCCCAATACCTCATAAGTATCGGGCATCTTCTAGTGCCAGACAGTACTCTAAGCTTTGGAGAAACTGATAACACCAGATCAAGACAGAGAAAGAGCCCATGCAGGTGGAGTTTACATCCACGTAGCACAAAAGCTGTTTACCAACAGCTTTCACGTGACATATCATTTAGACCTAATTGCAACTCTGAAGTTGGAGTTCATTCTCCATTTTAAAATCAGGAAATTGAGTTGAAGAAGTTAAGTGACTTGACTCTGTGACTCAAAGCCTGCTGCCCTTTCTACGGTGGTACACTGTGTTGGCTGTGTTGATATGTGGTTTCCTGTTTTTCAAGAATTACAGCTTAACTCTCAAATATAAATAGTGTTTCTCCTTGGCTAAGTAATTCTTTCTAATCATTATGGGAATAAGAAAGCAGGTATTTTCATTTAGCATTATGGACATATATTTGTGACTCCAAAGGAGAATATGCAGACCTATTAAACAGACATGTGGTATTTATTTGCACCAAATAAAGATCCCTACCTTCCCAAAAATTAAATGCAAGGGCTTAGGAGCCATCTCCCTTAGTGCTTCAAATCTATTATTCAAGTTATGAAAGGTCAGTTCACATCCCTATGTAAACCAGGATATACTCATACCATTTTGTTCTATCTTATAGATACAGTGAATATATGCAGAATATATGCATATGGCAGTGTTTTTCAAACTTATAGTAAGCATCAGAATCTCCTGGAAGGCTTTTAAGACACAGATGTGTCTCTTCCTCCCCCACTCCCCAAGTTTCTGATTCAGTAGGTCTGGAGTAATGCCCAAGAATTTGCACTTGTAACATGTTTGCAGGTGATATTGATGCTTCTAGTTCTGGAATTACACTTTGAGGACTACTGCAGTATAACAGAGAATTTAAAAGCATGGTTTCTAAGCCAGACAGCTTGGGCTTGAATCTTGGATATGCCACCTACTTACTAGCTGTCAGACCTTAGGCAAATTACTTAACTTCTTGTCAAGAACTGTTAAGGCTCTGAGATTTTACCCTGCTTTCAAGGTAACAAGCTAACCTGCCACAGTTTCATGGACTCTTGGGAATGGGTTTATTATTCATAATAATAGCTGTGGCCAGAGTATCACCATTTTCTTACACTGGTTCCCTAAGCCCCAGTTTCCAAAGAGGAGAGATGTGGAGAGAGTCAGACGTTACCTGCAAACACAGTGGATTATATTAAGGAGAGAAATCCTGATCTTAGGGAATCCTAATGTTTTATAATGGGCAGTAAGCATGACTGCCCTTTGTTCCAGAGGGAGACATTATCTTGATTATACTGGATAGTAAACCTGCTGCCCTTTGCTCTAGAAGGAGACATTATATTTTTCAAAGCTGTTCGCTATACAAGTATCTTTAAAGATTGTATGGAACAAAGGCAGTTGGTGCCTCTGCTTGTACAATATGCAGAAATGACCGATGGAGAGTTGGCTCCCAATACTTTTCCATTCCCTTATACAATGGAGTTAACAATACTGTAGTATCTTCCTTACTGGGTAGTTGGGTAGGTTAAAGGTAATAAGACTTGGCAAGTGCTTGAAGCAGAACATAATAAGTGCTACATAAATATTTCCTATTATTACTCCTGAAGGAAAAACATTTGGTTTTTTTTTTTTAATGGTAAGTATTGCCTTATAAGATGAAATAATTGCTTTACCGAGTATCCCTAACTTTGAGTTCATTCCAAGAAACTTCTTTAATGGGTCTAAGTTCTAAAATGGCGATGATGCATTGTATGATAATCTTACCATTCCATGGGGAATGAGGCTTAAATATTTACTACCAACATTCATGTGCTCTCCCAAGTGTCTCCGCCTCCTTCAGTTATACAGAATCATGTGACTAATTCTGTCCAGTGGGTTGTCTGTGGGAGTAACATATATTCCTGGACTGAAGCATTTAAGTGGCTCTTATGACACCCTCCACCTCTATTTTTGACTATAGTAAACCCTGCAGCCACATTTTGAGATAGTGGAGCTTCCAACTTGGCTTTTTTCCAGCTTAGGTTTCTCAGTATGGAGAAAACTCCCTGCCTCCTTCTTACACCCCTCCCCTACCCCCCGCAATATGCAATGGACATAAAGAATAATCAGGAAATAAGTTTTTGTGCTATCAAGCCACTGAAATTTGGGGGTTAATTTGCCACTATAGCATAACCTAGACTACCCTTACTATATTCCAGTGTATATAATACCTGCCTACTGGGAGAAAGTTTGACAGTCAGTTATTTTAAAATATAGGCTCTGAGTATATATATGTAAAGCTGGACACAGAGCTTGCATTCTGTGGAGGAGATAGAAACATTAACATATTTATTTACTTAGCATAAGTTAATTTCAGATAGTGGTAAGTACTATGAAAAGATAAGTGTGGCCAACACTGTTCTTTTCTTCCCCGGCGCTCATTCCCATTTTTTTGTTGCTAAGAGAACCTTGATTGTGTGTGGGATTACATTGTGCCCAGCCTTAGGTGATAGATCATGTTTGTTCTCAGCCAGTGACAACAATTTGTATCCTGATTTACCTGCAGCTGGAGGAGGCCACGTGACCTAGTTCTGGTTTTTAGATAGGTTTGGGGAAGGATTCCTCTTCTGACAAAAGGAGAGAGATGTGGCTGACATAGCCACACCTTCCTCTTCTCATCTTCTATCTGCCTTGCATGTTGAAAAGGCGTCTGGTTATGGCAGCAACCTTTTTGTACCATGAAATGACAAGCACAAAGACAGCGTGCTAAATATGGCAGAGCCAGAATTCCTGATGGCCTCACTGAACAGCTAAAATTATACCAGTAGCCACCCTCCTCTAGACTTGCTATAGGAGAAGTAGAAACCTCTATTGATTAAGCAGTTGTTACTTGCAGCTAGGCACATTCTGAATCCGTATAGAGTATAATGGAATAGAGCATAGGTAGGCAGGAGGGCACAGCAGGGCTACATTAGCTACTGGATTCAGGGGAGACCTCTTTGAGAATTTATCATTTGAGCTGAGACCTGAATGATGAGAGGGAGCTGACAAGGTGTGGGATGTGTACTTGAGTCTGGGGGCAGCACCAGAGCCCCCTAGAACAAGGATTTGAAGTGGAGAAGAGATAGTTGGGGAAATCATGTTCCATTATGAATTTCTAGGCATGTGGGCTTCATGTGGCACTGGAGAGCTAAAGGAATTGTAGGTGCTCAGGTCAGTTTGGGGCCCTGGGAGATTGTGGGGTGCTTGGGGTAGAGCTCTGGAGAATTCAGATGAAAACAGTGTATGACCCATGACTCACCCATGACACGTTGCCATTTACCAAGAGACTGTTATTCCTGGAGGGTATGTGTGGAAAAGGGGAAGGAGATCTGACCAGGGACTACTGACCAGACCAGACATCCTCTGGTCTCTGGACAGTTATTTTCCTAATATTCTCCTTTGGAAACTGGGTCATGGTCATGGGACTTTGAGACCTGCTTAGCGCTGTTTGTCCAGTTGAAAAGCTTCTCTAATGTATGGATTGTCCCTAGCATGTGCTTTGGTTGGCAGGAAGATAACTAGAACAACTACAACCATTTATTGAGTGCTCACCATGAGCTTGGCATTGTGCTAAAAACATTACACCCGTTTTATTTAACCCTACAACAACCCCACGAAGCCCCATATTACTGATGAGAAGGCTGAGACCTTGGGGGAGAACAGTGATTTTCTTGAGGTTATATACCTAGTAGGTTGCAAAGCAGGCCTTTAAACAAGCATGTCACAAAGACTGCTGAGAGTCGGTTCCCCAGAATGTGCTAAGTTTGGGAGCACTTAATGACCTAGAACAGAATATTTGAAAATATCCTGAATCATTTTTTCTGTATTCCCCCTCTCTCTTTCCTTGTAATTATATATGTATATGGCGTAAATGTCTATAAAACTTAAATTTTTTTTTTTTTACTTGAAATGTTTTACCTATTTTCGGGAGAAAAGTAGTTTGATGTACATGACATTTTTATTTCTGAATAAATTTGCATTGCAAGAGGCTGGAAGGCCTATGAAGGGTCACTTAAATAGATCTGGCAAGGTGCAGTCCTACATGCAGCATAGTCTGTTTCACTTATATAAAAAGTAAGATAGACATTGCTGACTTAAATAAGAGCTGCTATGTATTGAATACCCACGATGTGTCAGTGTTCTGGGCATTTTAGCTAGATTTATAAAGCACTCTTCTCAGTAACTCTGTAAAATAGGCTGTTTTCCATTTTACAGATGGGAGCACTGAGGCTGGTAGGGCTTACTTTGCCCAAAGGGATCACCTGTCTCACTTGAACTTATTCTCTTTTTGCTGTATAGCACTATGTTATGTTATGTTATTTATTTATTTGGCTGTGCCGGGTTTTAGTTGCAGCACATGGGATCTTCATTGTGGCATGCGGGATCTAGTTCCCTGACCAGGGATTGAACCCAGGCCCCCTGCATTGGGAGTGTGGAGTCTTAACCACTGGACCACCAGGGAAGTTCCTACTCTGTTTCTAATATAGAGCCAAGTTGGAATCTTAACTGCTCTTTTTTAACGGGAGGATTTTAAACTGCCCCTCTCCCCCATTTTTTATTCTGCTTTGTCTTTATAATCTGATAAGAATAATATAAAAAAGTATGAAAACTTCAGGAAGACCTTCTGATTTCAATATTTATGGGCCAGTACATCCCCCTCAACCCTTATATTTAGGAAAAAAAATGTTTACACAGGTAATAAAGGATTCATAGCATATAGAATAAAAGATGAAAGTGCCCCTTTCCAGAGAAGCCACTATTAACAGTTTGGTTCTGTGTATGTGTGTTTTGGGTGTGTGTTATGCATAAATATAAAAGGAAAGCATTTTCTTTTCAAACAAATTGGCTCACATTGTACATTTTGTTCAGCATCTTGTTTGGATACACCTATTCTTTTTTTGTTTGTTTTTTTTGGTTTTTGCGGTACGCGGGCCTCTCACTGCTGTGGCCTCTCCCGTTGCGGAGCACAGGCTCCGGACGCGCAGGCTCAGTGGCCATGGCTCACGGGCCCAGCCGCTCCGCGGCATGTGGGATCCTCCCGGACAGGGGCACGAACCCTCATCCCCTGCATCGGCAGGCGGACTCTCAACCACTGTGCCACCAGGGAAGCCCCAACCTATTCTTTTTGATGTGTCATTGTTTCTCATGTGCCATAATTTATTTTCCATTTCTGTGTTTATATGTGTTAGGTTGTTACCACTTTTTTTTTTGCTATTATAAACAACATTTTATTGCACAAACCTCCTTGTACAAATGTGACTTTTTAAGAAAGATTTTCGAAGGAGACATTAACTGAAGCATATACTAATTGCCTTTCTTAGCAGTAGTTTAGGGTTATAACTTCCTGACTACAGTAGGCCTCCATTCTAACCTAACTAACCTTATATCTGAGTTGTGTGGCTACTCTGTACAGCTGTGCAAATCATACATACATCAGCATCTAAGCAGACTTTCATAGGCTGAATTTGGTCTTTCCTGTGAGACGTAAGAGTCAATAATCTGGTGATACAGCCTCCTTGCCCTTGCTTCTGTGGAACGGATTGAGCCACCATACAAGGTTATGAATTTGAATTGTACACACAAGTCCCTGGCTGTGCCCAGGGGCCAGATGCCTCCGAGAATATGTCTCTTGCACTTTGTACTTCACTCATCCACCCAAGAAACCAGTAGTGAGAGCCAGGGATTCAGCTGACTCCTTCAGTCTTGGATTTGTCAGTTCCTGGGACCATTTTTTAAAAAACAGGCTGGCTGGCTGACTTGCTTGCTTTATCTATCTATCTATCTATCTATCTATTTATAGCAGTTAAGTTCACAGCAAAACTGAGTGGAAGTTATAGAGATTTCCTGTAGACCTCCGTGTCCCCATCCCCACCCCTAGCTTCCCCCATAATCAACTGTCTCCTACTAGGGTGGTACATTTGTTACAGTTGAGGAACATGAGCATTGACACATCATTATCACCCAGAGTGCTAGACCCTCTTTTACTACAGCTCTGCCTGGTTTGCTAGTCACTTCCTTTAAGCCTTTGCTCAAATGTTTCCTTCTCTGACCACTCTGTATAAAATTGTAACACCTTACCTCCTTTCCTCTCTGGCACTCTACACTGTTCACTTTGTTTTTCTCCTTTTAAAGTCTAACATCTAGGGCTTCCCTGGTGGCGCA
This sequence comes from Mesoplodon mirus, assembly GCF_964341445.2. Lineage (NCBI taxonomy): Eukaryota > Metazoa > Chordata > Mammalia > Artiodactyla > Ziphiidae > Mesoplodon > Mesoplodon mirus. Next base: position 35,716,645 of record NC_138977.1, on the reverse strand, counting down.
GTGGTTGAGAGTCCACCTGCCGATGCAGGGGACATGGGTTCGTGCCCCGGTCCGGGAAGATCCCACATGCCGTGGAGCGGCTGGGCCCGTGAGCCATGGCCGTTGAGCCTGCGCGTCCGGAGCCTGTGCTCCGCAACGGGAGAGGCCACAACAGTGAGAGGCCCACATACCACACACACAAAAAAAAAGTCTAACGTCTATATATTATGTTTCATCTTTGGTTACCTCCTGTAGTTTGTAAACTCAGCATGGCAAGTGCCTATTTCCTTCACTCTCTTATTCTTACAGTAAATACCCAGGAAATATTTGTTGGCTCAGTGAGTAAATGAACAAACAAGGGAACTCAGGACCACTCTGTCAGGTTGACATCCCTCAACAGCCCCCCCGCCCCCTCCCTTGCTGCCCTCCTTTCTCCACCAATCCGCCCTGGGGTGGGCGCTGTTGGGCCGCAAGCAGGTGGGCCGTCCTCACTGGGAGGGCTGTGTTGGGGACTGCCATCATGGACTCTTGAGAAGGCTTTACAGTGTTAAGAAGGTTAATGCCAAAGCAAATGCCTACTATTTTATTGATAATTTGCTGTGGGCCAGCCCTGCATGTTGAGAGAGAAAGAGAGAGAGAGGGGAGGTGGGGGAAGGGGGAGGGAAAGGAGGGTAGAGAAAGACAGAGGAAGAAGGAGAAACAGAAGTATGTGTTTGAGGGACTTCCCTGGTGGTCCAGTGGTTAGGACTCTGCACTTTCACTGCCGAGGGTGCAGGTTCAGTCCCTGGTCGGGGAACTAGGATCCTGCAAGCTGCGCAGTGTGCACCCCCCCCCCCAAAAAAAGTGTGTGTTTGATGGGCTTCCCTCATGGCACAGTAGTTAATCCGCCTGCGAATGCAGGGGACACGGGTTCGAGCCCTGGTCCGGGAAGAGCCCACATGCAGTGGAGCAACTAGCCCGTGAGCCACAACTACTGAGCCTGCGCTCTAGAGCCTGTGCGCCACAACTGCTGATGCCCGAGCCCCTAGAGCCCATGGTCCCCGACAGGAGAAGCCACCGCAATGAGAAGCCTGCGGACCACAATGAAGAGCAGCCCCCGCTCTCCACAACTAGAGAAAAGCCCGCCGGCAGCCACAAAGACCCAATGCAGCCAAAAATAAAATAAATTAAAAATAATTTAAAAAATCATGTGTTTGAGAGAGGGAAAATGAGAGAGTAAGGGGGGAGAGTGAGGGAGGTGATTGGGGTTTGAGCTGGAGAATTTAGGAAACTTGCCGAGGGCCACTACAGCCAGTTGAAGGAGGGGTCTCCTCCAAAGCATGTTTGACCCTGAACATTTGAGCTCTACTAGTGTGAGTTTAATTAGAATATTTGTAGCATCTGTGTTGCATTCTTTTGGGGGAGGAGATAGAGTGACAAGTGGTATCTACTAATATGAAACATTGTAGTCAGCAAGTCAGCAATTTTAATTTCATGGAGGGGGAGATAAAAGACCTTATCAAGAGGCAGAGTAGAGCTGAAGGACTCTATTCAGCGTTTCTTCAGCCTTAGGCAAAAAGTATAACAGCCTCTTAAAGTAGCAGACAAGCTAAAATAGTTACAAATTTAACATCATGTTTCCATTTGTATCAAATAGTTTGTTAAATTGGTACTAAGATAATTTGGTAACATACCCTTTGCCTTAAGGATGTTTGAAAAAAGAGAAACTATTTAAAGCAAGTTAGGATAAGAGCAGTAAATTTACAAATACATACAAGAAAGGGAAAAGGAAACAGCTGTTGATAGTGTTAACCATAGAGAGAGAGGTTGTTTCTAGAGATACACGAGATAGTACCAAGGCCATCTGCCCAGGTTGGATAACAACTTTTTAAAACCAGTACTGTTCTGAGAGAATGCTCCAGAATTGCTTTGGGGGTTAAGTACCTTTTATGAGTGGAAGTAAAATCTCAAGATTGGCTCTTAAACTGGGCCCACTTTTTTATTTAGTGTTGAATTCTTATGTGAAGATCAACTCTTAGTTTTCTTTCTTGTCCATACTCTTTCACCATTTTCTCTTTTGACTCTAGTGAGGTTGTTGACACAACCTATTACCTTAGGCAACTTAACTTAAAACTGAGTTTCAGTTTTCTTATATATAAAATGGGGTATTTGGTATATGGTGTATTAGTATGTACCTTGCAAGTGTATTGTAATGTTTACATGAAATTCATTTTTAAAGGGCTTAACACAATGCTTGGCACAAAGTAGACACTGGGGAAATGTTATTTCCTTTCTTCCTCCTCATGATACACTTGTGCACATTTTTTTCCTGGCTGAAATTGCTTTGAGTAGCAGCCTTAAAATTAAAAGTGCATTTGGCCAAAAGTGTATTTGGCCTTTGAGGTATGCTGGCCGGTTTGTTCACGCAACTTGAGAGTTGGTGAAGAATCATTCTCTTACTCGAATGGGAACTTTGAATTCTGTGTCCAATAAGATTTCTTACAGGTCAGGTGTACCTATGAGTTTACTTATGGGCTAATGTTCACAGGCTGCTGTGTCTCTTTCAGATGAATAGACTCGTCGCTTTCCACTGACTGGCAGCGATGGCATTTACCGGAAGAGTCAACAGCAGTGGCAACAGGTAACCGTGAAATCCACGATGCAAGGATGTGATATTTAATTTTATAATCTATTGTTCAAAGAATAAGTTTGGTCCTTTTTATTTTTGTGACTTATGACTCTCTGGTGCTGGAGAATGTGTGAAAATTTCTGTTTTCTCTACATGAAGTCAAACCTATTAGACTGGCTACATATTTTCTTTAAATCTAGTAGTCTCTTAACTCATTTCTTTAACATGTGGTTGTGATGTTAGATCAGCATCTTAATTCTCTGTTCAAGGTACTGGTCCAGATTACACTGATCTGGGAAAATGTACACCTATTCAGCTTGTACTGAAACAGATATCATGATGAAATTCGCCTTATCATGAGAGCTTTGAAAGAGGGAATTCTGTCAGTTACATTTTATGACTTTCACATCTCTCCCTCCAACTCTGTACATATGGTTCTTGCATATAGTACATGACCAGGGTTGGTTGAGGGGAGCATATTTATATTCTGAAGCAGTTATTAAGAATAACCCATTTGCTATCCAGAAGGAATTCTTAATATCACTGATCAGTTTTTATTTATACTATTAGATGCTCAGATACATATATATGAAAGTATGAGACATGTAGACTCAAACTTAATTAATATTTCTTGAGTAATAGATGATGGTGACTAATTCTGGACCATTCTGATGCTTTCCTACTTCCTCCTCCTTTCTGGTTCATTTAGGAAATTCTTCCTGTACTCCAGGTGGTCCTGTTGGTACTGTTGTTAAACTTGGTACACTCTCCTCCCCCACAGAGGAAAGCATGTGACCCAGGCTGCAACAGTCCACATTCTGCTAGAGCCAGAGGGGAAGCTGTTATCATCCGTTTTTTTAGGCTTATTCATAATGTTTGGTTACACATAAGTTTTAAATTTTTATGTAGTTAAATGTCTTTTTTATGGATTCTGGTTTTGATTGTGCTTAGAAAGGTCTTTCCTACTCCAAGATTGAGAAAATAATGTCATGTGTTCTCTGCTGGCACTTGAAAGGTTTCATTTTTTGCCTTTAATCAGAACTTGTAAGCTGGTGGCCTATGGGGCAGATCTGGTCAACAGATGGGTTTTGTTTGGCCTCTCACAGTGTTCTAAAAAAATATATCTACCAATGATTTTTACATAATGATCTAGACTTCCATCTTCTCTTAAAAAACTTAACAACGTTGGGTTTGCATTGCAATATAGCAACATTCAGATGGAATTGAATAGCTACTCCTCTTTTTGAGGAGTCATGAGCTTTCTAATTCAAAACTTCCCAAGTGGTGTGCCATTAGTACTTTTCAGGTGTGCCAAGATGTTGCTCTCCCCAACCAGAACTCCCACCTGATTTCCTCCTGCAGATATCTGCTTTGTCAGCTTGCCCCAGAGACTTGATGTTAAAAAAAAAAAAAAAAGTTAGGGAAGCATGATGCTTTCTAGTTCACTACAATTCCCACACAGCTGGATTCACACACTGAGTTAGCTGCTTCACCTTCTTAACTTGCAACCCATTTTAGATCTTTGACTTTTTAGCATTTTGATCCATCTGTAATTAAAGTTAGTGTAAAGTGTGTGTTGTAAATTTCCATATTAATAAGAAATGAAAAAAGTCTGCGGATGTTAGGGAGCCTTTTTTTTTTAAGCAAAAGGCTAACCAGTTGTTACAACATAATTTATTAAATCATCTATCTTTACTGATTTGAGTGCTGTGTCCAAATTCCATCAGATTGTTGAGTCTATTATTAGACTCTTTTGTTCCATTGATTGCCTCTTCTGGCAATGGTGCTATACTATTTCAGTGTATTTTTATAGGTCTTAATATTCAGGCAGATTCTTTGTCATTACTTTTCATTTTTAGAATTTTTATAGCTATTCACATCTGATTACATTTCCACGTGTACTCTGGAGTCATTAGTCATTTTCTAGAAAAATTGTTGGCATTTTGATTGGAGTCCCTTTGCATTAATCAATTAGATTTGAATTTGATAAAACATTAAAACTGGGTCTTTTTACAAAGAAATCTACATATCAGATTAATGAAATTTTACGGGGTGAAGAAATTTTAAATTTCAATTCTAAGATTTTTTGGAGGTATGATTTTTCAACTATTTCTGGTTATTGACACTGCATCCAGGGTAATTTCTGGTAGGAGAATCAATTATAATAGTTAACAACATCATCAGTGACAATTTAAAAAAGGTATTTTGAGGTCTTATTATTTACATATGTTTTCTATTGTTGCTAATTATTAAGTTAGGATAGGTAACTGCCCTTTGTAGTGACATTCTAGCAATTACAGAGCTGTTTTTATTATTTGTTACATTTACCTTTTCAACTCCTTACCTCCCTGATGTGGTCCTTTTTAATTTTAACACCCAGTACAAGTGATAAGCTAGGGAAAATCCTAAATGGAGCTCTATTTTTAATATATACCAAATAGCTCACTTGTTTAAATGTTTAGTCATGGCAGTCTCATCTTTTAGTAGTCAAAAAAAAAAAAAATCAAATTCATGTGGAACTGGTCCAGGACTAGCATATATTTTAAAGGAAACAGATGTGTATTGAGCAGGCAGCTCTAATTGCTCAAACTAAATAGAAGTCTGAGTGTGAATCCTTAGTTTGCTTAGGGCTATCAGAAGTCATAAGCGTGGACAGAATATTAATGTCATGTGTGAAGACAATATTTGTTTTAGTTCTTGTAAATAATAGGCTTATTCCCTGGCTTCCAAATTTATCAGCATTAGACATTATTGAATCTGATTTACTAATATTTCCCCTCACCTTCCTTCCCCTCCCCATTTTGTTCTTTCTAAAAATTGTCATTGGAGTATAACAAACTGAAAAGGGCAGACATTATTAGTACAGTTCAATGCATTCTCACAAAGTGAACACACTTGTGTAACCAATCAAGCAACAACAATACCAGCTCTCCAGAAGCCCCTCCTGTCCCCTTTCAGCTGCTGTCTCCCTCAAAGCCTGCCACTATTCTGACTTCTAACACCATGGATTTGTTTTGCCTGCTTTTGGTTTTTATTTAAAAATAATCATATAGTATATTCTTTTACGTTGTCTATTTAGTTTTGATGTTTACGTTATTTTCTTTTATTTTATAGACTTGAATATCTTTAACATTTATATGTCTTTATAATAAGGTATTTTAAATTAATGTACCATATTAATTATATTGTATAATCAATATTAAATTTAAAAAATTTTCCATCAACTTTTCATAGTCTAATGCGATAGTAAATTATCCTTACTTTTTTTCCACTTCTCTCTCCTCTACCCTCCAACTGTTAGCTCTGCTTTTAGTTTTAAATTGTCCAGATTGATAGTCCATTTTATTTTATAAGCATCTGTGCCCTTGCGAGCTTTGTCCTTTAATTGATAATAAAAGCTGAAAAACCAATAAGCATTATTCACATTATTTTGATTGGGAAGCAAAATAGTGTTTAGGGTTTCATTTCTCCTCTATGGGTTCAAAGTCAACCCAAGTACCACTTGAGAAATTTCATATTGATCGGGACAGATGAACTCTTTAGCTGAGTAAATTTCAAATTCATGCCACATTTTAAATTCCTTCATCTTTGGGTGGTATTTTTATTTTTCCTGGAGTTTGTAATTACTTTTCTTTTTCCTTGTTGAAAGAGAGAACGTGTCTTTTTGTTATGTCACTACCATGTTCCCCTTCTTACCCTTCTGTATGCATTAGGAGATTTGCTGATATGCTTTTCAGTTTGGGTGAAGATTTGAAGGATTGCGTTCTGTGAACCCTGACTCATAATGCTGTAGTCGTGGATTCTCTACTTCCCCAGGCGAGTCTGAAATAATGTTTAACTCTCCTAATTGAAGAGAGTCCTCAATTAGTGAGGAGGCTACAAGGTGTTAAGCTGATTAACACCTATTATATAGACAGATTTTCTTTGTGTAAGTAAATCAGGGGCCTGACATCCAGATGCTCAGGAGAGAGATTAATGGCTGTAGGCCGTGTTTTCCTGGAACAGTGATTGGCCTGGGCATTGTAAATAATCCACACCTGGAATTGTGAAATTTCCTGTATTTCCCAAGCAAGTTGTTTTAGGCCTGATTTACAAGTGCAATGATGTTTCTTATATAGAATGCATTGTTTCCCTTTATTTTAGAAAATGGTTCCTAAGTGTGAAGTATGTGTCATTGTCATATGTAGTTTTAAGATGAGTCATTCAGTTTGATGGCTGTAGAAGAGTTTGGTTTCAGACTCATCCCAGACCTGAGGAAATCTTTTTCAGAATTAGTTGTTTCCCAAATGGATAGTTAAATTTTGGGGTGGGGGGGTAGGGGGGGAAAGACTCAACTGTAGAAGTATTGAGTAAATTTACCAGTAAAATCCAATTGACCTGTTACTGCATGGGTGATATAGTGGGCTTGAGTGTGGAACTCCAGGGCCACAGCTTGTGTTTAGATCTCTGACATGTTGGTTACTTGGACAAATTGCTCAACTTTTAAAGCCTCATTAAAATGGGCATACAGAGAATAATGTATGTAAAGTGCTTATCACAGTTCCTGGTAAATCATAAGTCCTTGATACGTTATTAATTCTGTCGCTCTGGTGAGGATGGTATAGTGCTGGGTTTCAGGAGAGTCAGTACCTTCCTCAGTTCTACCTCAAAGGAGAAAGGCTTTGTTTAGAGGCAACTCTCTGGATGGAAGGGATTCCTTTGTGAGCTACTCCAGGAATAAAATACATAGGAAGGAGAGTAATAGAGGAAATAGACCTTTAAAAAAAACAAAACACAAGAGTGTGTTTATTTGCAGGGCATGTGGATACACTTAAAAGTTTTTCTCTGGTCTATTTTACATTTAATATTGGCTATGGGATTGTCTTAAATCACACACAGGGATTGTAGAGGTCATCAAGCCCCTATGTTTTCATTCTTTTGGGTAGCTACTTAGGGGTGGAATTGCTCTCTTGTAAGGTAGATTTACGTTTAGAGTCATCTTAAGATTGTGCTAAGTTCATGGGCTTCCCTGGTGGTGCAGTGGTTAAGAATCCGCCTGCCAATGCAGGGGACATGGGTTCGAGCCCTGGTCCGGGAAGATCCCACATGCGGAGGAGCAACTAAGCCTGTGCGCCACAACTACTGAGCCTGCGCTCCGGAGCCCGTGAGCCACAACTCCTGAAGCCCGGGCGCCTGGAGCCCATGCTCTGCAACAAGAGAGGTCACTGCAATGAGAAGCCCGCGCACCACAACGAGGAGTAGCCCCTGCTCACTGCAGTTAGAGAAAGTCTGCTCACAGTAACAAAGACCCAATGCAGCCAAAAATAAAGAAATAAAATAAATTAAAAAAAAAAAACAAAAAAGATTATTCTAAGTTCATAAGTCAGTGTGCCCAAGGTCAGTTTCAAGTTCATTTGTGTACGTTTTTTCTCTTTGTCTTTAGCTCTGAATTCTACTAATGCTGTGAGTTGGAGGAGAATGAATTAATATTTTTTCAGTGCCTTCAGTAGAATGGCTACTAGTCCAAGCAGTTGGCATTGTATCATTTTAGGTGACACTTTGGTCTGTGGTGGTAGATAAGATGGACATTGTGTTGAATTGTTTAGGATTATACCATCTTTATAGGAACACTGATTTTATACTATCCTGATTTGGGGAAGAATCTTTTTTCTTTTTGGAGGGCTTCGGTTATAACAATCCTTTTCTTCTGAAGCTGTAACAGTCAGCCTCCTTTGGAATCTGTGGAACAGGTTTAGAAAGAAGAGCATTTCAGTTCCAGTTTCCTCTTTTTCAGAAGCCTGGAGGACATTATTTCAGAATCTGAATCTTGTTTTCTGTACCTCATGATAACCCTGTAATGTGGTCAGATTAGATAGTAATCTGCCTCATTGTACTGGAGAAAGAAAAAGCCTGGAGAAATTAATAGTTGAATGTGTGAATCAGACTAAAGGGAATGCTGTGGCAACTAGTTTGTTTTGGAGAGAAATTGTTTTTGTTTTTGTTTTAAATTAGTTTATTTATTTTTTCTATTTTTGGCTGCATTGAGTCTTCGTTGCTGTGCGTGGGCTTCCTCTAGTTGCGGCGAGTGGGGGCCACTCACTGTGGTGGCTTCTCTTGTTGCGGAGCACAGACTCTAGGCGCACAGGCTTCAGTAGTTGTGGCTTGCGGGCTCCAGAGCGCAGGCTCAGTAGTTGTGGCGTACAGGCCTAGTTGCTCCGCAGCATGTGGGATCCTCCTGGACCAGGGCTCGAACCCGTGTCCCCTGCATTGGCAGGCGGACTCCCAACCACTGCGCCACCAGGGAAGCCCCTGAGAAATTGTTGAATTACTAAATAACATTTAACATGTAAGGCACTGTGCATTTTCATTTCTGCCTTTGACCAGCAAGTTCTGATCGTTTCATCAGATGATGCCTTCTTCTTAACCTGTAATGCAGAGTGCCAGCATTTTTGTTGCTTTAAAATGATTTTAAAATGGTAGGCGTTGGACTGTATGTGTTTACATAGATAAGATGTTAATAGATATTGTTAAGTGAACGGGTCTTATTAAAGCTACTGAAAGCATGAGGTGGTCCAAGACTTCTTGTTAAGGGGAAAACAGTCTAAAGGGAGAGAGACAGGGAGGTTGGGAAGGAGGAAAGGCGGGGGTGGAGGATGGGACACAAGGGAAAGACAGACAGAAAGAAAGAAATCTTGTGCATTGTAGCAGCAATAAAGAATTAACATTGGCCCTGACTGGGCATGTTAACCGAATTTAGTATAGACTTTATCATACTTCTTGCCCACTCTCTTTTTTCTTCACTTTAGAAGAAAAAATTTTATCACAGAAATATTCAGACATTAGTAGAAGTAGAGAGAATTCCCCAGATTTAACATTTCTCAATATTTTGCTACACTTAAAAAAAAAAATCTATCCTCTTTCTTTTGTTCTTTGCTGAAGTGCTTTAAAGCAAATCCCAGACATCTGTTTTTTCACTCTGGCATACTTTATGTGCATCTCCTTTAAAAAAGAGACATTTTCCTACATAATTGCATACCAGTCTCATACCTAATAATATTAACGTTTTAGAGTCATCTATTAATTAACCCATCTCCAAACTATCCAGATTGTTGTAAAATGTCTATTCGAGTTGTTTACATCCTGATTCAGCCAAATCAAAGTGCGTATACTGCGTTACGTTTTGTCAATTAAGTCTTAACCTAGAGCATTTACCTTGCTTATTTGGCAGGGATGGGGGGCGGGCGGGGATTGACTGGTTGAGGAAGCTAAGTTTGAATGTATGTCCTACTTTATGGATTTGTCTGACTGCTCCTCTTAATGTGTTTTTGTTCTTATATACCAGTGGTTCTCAACCTGGAATACTTTTACCTCCTGGAGGTGGGGGGTGGGTACATTTGACAATGTCTTGAGAGACTTTTAGTTGTCATAATCTCATGGGTAGAGGCCAGGGATGCTGCTAAACATCCTACAGTGCTCAGGATGGCCCCCACTACAAATACTTTTCTGGCTCCAAATGTCACTGGTGCTGAGCTTGAGAATCATGTGGTTCTATCCCAGGTATTTCCTGTAGAATGGACGTTAGCTCTAAAGCTCAGTTACATTTGAGATAAGTCTTTTTGCTCAGAATAGTTAACAGTCCATGAGTGCCGGTATTGTTCTGTGATTTGATCTGGGTGCTGCTTACAGGGGTATGTCACTCTGTGAAAATGCATGTGTGAGTGCATGTTATATTCTAATTTTTAAAGTTTACTGCAAAAAAATCTTCCTAGTCCTGCTGTGAATCTTCCTCTTTTTGACTATCACCTCAGATTCTTGGATGAGTCAAGAAATCTTTAAATCCTCTTTCCTTATAAACTTCCTTAATTCTCAATTCCTTTTAATGTAAGAGACTGGTAAAGATGGGGAAATGGGTGCCTTGTGACCTAATTATTGGGATGGTTATGGGTCTGTTAGTGGCCAAGCCAGGGTGCTGGTGTCGTCCTTGCTCTGGAGAGTTGCCCTAAGGGAGGGAACACCGGAACAGTAAGTAATGTTAGGCCACCAAGAAAGCTTGAAGGAGAGAGAAGGAAAGTCCTCCCAGATGGGTTGGCTTCAAGAGAGAAGGTTGCCTTTCTCGAGCACTGAGAAAGGGGCATTTGGGGCAGGAAGAACCAGTGGAGGCTGGGAATGCAGTAGGGGTGTGCTGGGAACCCTTTCTGCAAAGTTGTCTTAAAGCCAGCTTCTTCCCCCATCTCTGATAAATCACTGGAAGGAAAGGCAATGAATTTTTCCTGACAGTTCTTACTGGGGGCCCAAGCTTCATTTGCAAGTGAAAGGACTGCTGTTGGAGTAGTTGACATCACAATGGGCCCTGACTCTTTTCACATCAAAGTGTAAAAGAATCTCCAGGGGTGATAAATGGGGGCTGTTGGACTCATTACTTGTAAGCAGAGCTGAGAGATGACCTCTACATTTTTTTTAATTAAAAGAAAACAGGGTTTCCTAGTGGAGAGCGTGGGGCTGCTCTTCATTTGAATTTTGACTGCTCCCACTGGAGAAGATCTTTGCTAAGGTTACAGGGAGGCAGCCTCTGTTACCTCGGGTTTGCCCTGACTCGCAAATCCTGGAGAAATGGCTCCACCTGGGGTGGCCCTGCCAGGTACTCCTGCTAGGTTGAGAATTGAAGTGCCCTGGCTTCAGCTGCATTTTTGTTGCAAGAGGGGGGAACAGGGCAGAATTTTGGAGCCCTGTTTCTCTGGGGAGACTGAGGGCTTAGACCCCTCCTTTGTTCCTTTTCCCACCCAGCATCAAGAGAAAAACTCCCTTACTCCCATGCAATGCAGAAGGAGGTCAGTTTTTAAGTAAATTCTTAGAACTTGGCACAGAAGTCCAAAGGTTATTGTTTTCAGGCTTACATTTAAAGTTAGTATTCCTTTTGTTTATGTAGTACAAGCCTTTGCACTGGATCAAAACCCTTAACCAAAATTATAGTATTTGAACATTTTATGATCAATGTTTATGTTGAAAGCAGCACTATTAAAATACTATTATTAGCCCTAATAACCTGGCATTTTATGGAACCAAGACTTGGAAACCGCTCTTTAAATGCAACCCTGCAGCTGAAGGTCCACCTTCAAGTAAACTCTCTTCCTAGTGTCCCCAGCTCCCCATAAAGCTTATCTCTCTTTTGCTGTTTTGTCACTTGGCTCCTTAGTTTTTTTTTTTCTTTCTTTCTTTTTTTTTTTTGTGGTACGCAGGCCTCTCACTGTTGTGGCCTCTCCCGTTGCGGAGCACAGGCTCCGGACGCGCAGGCCCAGCGGCCATGGCTCATGGGCCCAGCCGCTCTGCGGCATGTGGGATCCTCCCAGACAGGGGCACGAACCCGCGTCCCCTGCATCGGCAGGCAGACTCGCAACCACTGTGCCACCAGGGAAGCCCTTGGCTCCTTTGTTGCAGTCGGTCCAAGGCTTAGCCAGATTTTAAACAGCTGGGGGGTCAGAGACTGCCCCTTGTAACCTGAGTGAAACCAGTAAGGTGCTGGGCATCCAAGAATTCTAATGTGCTTACTGACTTCCCAAGTGTTTGGTAATCACCTTCTGAGTGTATCTTCCAAACAAGTTATAAGATTTGAGAAAGAAGCAGAGGTCACAGCTGGAGAGGAGCACGTCCCTGGATGGAGGGTAGAGAGGAGCTGTCCTCCAGCCAATGCGTTTGCAGCTAGAGATGAGAGAGTGTTCAAGGCCTCCATTCCCCAAGATACTGGAATGGTGTGAATGTGGGGACACTCCTGGCTGACACGGCTTTTATGACTTCAGATGCCAGCAGCAGCTAATATTTAATGAACACGGTGACCAGATTTTGTGCTATCAAATACTAATAAGTATTTGATAGGTGTGATTTCATTTCAGACTCACAGCTGTCTATGGGGCTATATTTTACAGATGAAAAAGGGGAAGGAAAGTTTAACTGATTCATCAGTGGCAGATACTCAAGCCACCTTCCTTCTGTCACTGGGCCCCAAGTCTGTTCCACATCGTCTTGGCAGAAGCCGGTGGCAGGGAAATACTTTCTGAGCTCTGGTTTGAAACTGAGGCTTGGGCCAGAAATCCTCTTGGTTGACTTTCTTTTCTGACATTGTAAAGGAGTAGTAGATAAAACGCTGTTCCTGGGAGATGACTTCATTGTGGCACCAGTAGTTAGAGAAATGTGCATCTTTTTTTTTTTTTTTTAATTTTCACATGAATTAGTATTTTATCTTTGAATTTTTGAATTTTATTTTATTTATTTTATTCTACAGTAGGTTCTTATTAGTCATCCATTTTATACACATCAGTATATACATGTCAATCCCAATCTCCCAATTCATCACACCCCACCCCCACCTCCCACTGCTTTCCCCCCTTGGTGTCCATACCTTTGTTCTCTACATCTGTGTCTCTATTTCTGCCCTGCAAACCGGTTCATCTGTACCATTTTTCTAGATTCCACATATATGCGTTAATATACGATATTTGTTTTTCTCTTTCTGACTTACTTCACTCTGTATGACAGTCTCTATAGATCCATCCACGTCTCTACAAATGACCCAATTTCGTTCCTTTTTATGGCTGAGTAATATTCCATTGTATATATGAACCACAACTTCTTTATCCATTCGTCTGTCAGTGGGCATTTAGGTTGCTTCCATGACCTGGCTGTTGTAAATAGTGCTGCAGTGAACATTAGGGTACATGTGTCCTTTTGAATTATGGTTTTCTCTGGGTATATGCCCAGTAGTGGGATTGCTGGGTCATATGGTAATTCTATTTTTAGTTTTTTAAGGAACCTCCATACTGTTCTCCATAGTGTCTGTATCAATTTACATTCCCACCAACAGGGCAAGAGGGTTCCCTTTTCTCCACACCCTCTCCAGCATTTGTTGTTTGTAGATTTTCTGATGATGCCCATTCTGACTGGTGTGAGGTGATACCTCATTGTCGTTTTGGTTTGCATTTCTCTAATAATTAGTGATGTTGAGCAGCTTTTCATGTGCTTCTTGGCCATCTGTATGTCTTCTTTGGGGAAGTGGCTATTTAGGTCTTCTGCCCATTTTTGGATTGGGTTGTTTGTTTTTTTAATATTGAGCTGCATGAGCTGTTTATATATTTAGGAGATTCGTTCTTTGTCCGTTGATTCGTTTGCAAATATATTCTCCTATTCTGAGGGTTGTCTTTTCGTCTTGTTTGTAGTCTCCTTTGCTGTGCAAAAGCTTTGAAGTTTCATTAGGTCCCATTTGTTTATTTTTGTTTTTATTTCCATTACTCTAGGAGGTGGATCAAAAAAGATCTTGCTGTGATTTATGTCAAAGAGTGTTCTTCCTATGTTTTCCTCTAAGAGTTTTATAGTGGCCAGTCTTAAATTTAGGTCTCGAATCCATTTTGAGTTTATTTTTGTGTATGGTGTTAGGGAGTGTTCTAATTTATTCTTTTACATGTAGCTGTCCTGTATTCCCAGCACCACTTATTGAAGAAACTGTCTTTTCTCCATTGTATATCCTTGCCTCCTTTGTCATAGATTAGTTGACCATAGGTGCATGGGTTTATCTCTGGGCTTTCTATCCTGTTCCATTGATCTATATTTCTGTTTTTGTGCCAGTACCATATTGTCTTGATTACTGTAGCTTTGTAGTATAGTCTGAAGTCAGGGCATCTGATTCCTCCAGCTCTGCTTTTTTTCCCTCAAGACTGCTTTCGCTATTTGGGGTCTTTTGTGTCTCCATACAAATTTTAAGATTTTTTGTTCTGTAAAAAATGCCATTGGTAATTTGATAGGGATTGCATTGAATCTGTAGATTGCTTTGGGTAGTAGAGTCATTTTCACAGTATTGATTCTTCCAATACAAGAACATGGTATATCTCTCCATCTGTTGGTATCATCTTTAATTTCTTTCAACAGTGTCTTACAGTTTTCTGCATACAGGTCTTTTGTCTCCCTAGGCAGGTTTATTCCTAGGTATGTTATTCTTTTTGTTGCAATGGTAAATGGGAGTGTTTCGTTAATTTCTCTTTCAGATGTTTCATCATTAGTATATAGGAATGCAAGAGATTTCTGTGCATTAATTTTGTTTCCTGCACCTTTACCAAATTCATTGATTAGCTCTAGTAGTTTTCTGGTGGCCTCTTTAGGATTCTCTGTGTATAGTATCATGTCATCTGCAAACAGTGACAGTTTTACTTCTTCTTTTCCAATTTGTATTCCTTTTATTTCTTTTTCTTCTCTGATTGCCATGGCTAGGACTTCTAAAACTATGTTGAATAATAGTGGTGAGAGTGGCCATCCTTGTCTTGTTCCTGATCTTAGAGGAAATGCTTTCAGTTTTTCACCATTGAGAATGATGTTTGCTGTGGGTTTGTTGTGTATGGCCTTTATTATGTTGAGGTAGGTTCCCTCTATGTCCACTTTCTGGAGAGTTTTTGTCATAAATGGGTGTTGAATTTTGTCAAAAGCCTTTTCTGCATCTATTGAGACAATCATATGCTTTTTATTCTTCAGTTTGTGAATATGGTGTATCACATTGATTGATTAGCGTATATTGAAGAATCCTTGCGTCCCTGGGATAAATCCCACTTGATCATGGTGTATGATCCTTTTAATGTGCTGTTGGATTCTGTTTGCTTGTATTTTGTTGGGGATTCTTGCATCTATATTCAGCAGTGATATTGGTCTGTAATTTTCTTTTCTTGTTGTATCTTTGTCTGATTTTGGTATCAGGGTGATGGTGGCTTCATAGAATGAGTCTGGGAGTGTTCCTTCCTCTGGAGTTTTTTGGAAGAGTTTGAGAAGGATGAGTGTTAGCTCTTCTCTGAATGTTTGATAGAATTCACTTGTGAAGCCATCTGGTCCTGGACCTCTGTTTGTTGGAAGATTTTAAATCACAGTTTCAATTTCATTACTTGTGATTGGTCTGTTCATATTTTCTGCTCCTTCCCGGTTCAGTCTTGGATGGTTATACCTTTCTAAGAATCTGTCCATTTCTTCCAGGTTGTCCATTTTATTGGCATAGAGTTGCTTGTAGTAGTCTCTTAGGATTCTTTGTATTACTGCAGTGTCTGTTGCAACTTCTCCTTTTTCATTTCTAATTTTATTCATTTGAGTCCTCTCCCTGTTTTTCTTGATGAGTCTGGCTAATAATGGTTTATCAATTTTGTTTTTCTTGTCAGAGAACCAGCTTTTAGTTTTATTGATCTTTGCTATTGTTTTCTTTGTTTCTATTTCATTTATTTCTGCTCTGATCTGTATGATTTCTTTCCTTCTACTAACTTTGGGTTTTGTTTGTTATTCTTTCTCTAGTTTCTTTAGGTGTAAGTTTAGATTGTTTATTTGAGATGTTTGTTGTTTCTTGAAGTAGGGTTGTATTGCTATAAACTTCTGTCTTAGAACTGCTTTTGCTGCATCCCATAGGTTTTGGACCGTCGTGTTTTCATTGTCATTTGTCTCTAGGTATTTTTTTGATGTCCTTTTTGATTTCTTCAGTTATCTCTTGGTCATTTAGTAACGTATTGTTTAGCCTCCATGTGTTTGTGTTTTTTACTTTTTTTTCCTCCCTGTAATTGATTTCTAATCTCATAGTGTTATGGTCAGAAAAGATGCTTGATATGATTTCAATTTTCTTATATTTACTGAGGTCTGATTTGTGGCCCAAGACGTGATGTATCCTGGAGAATGTTCCATGCACACTTGAGAGGAAAGTGTAATCTGCTGTTTTTGGATGGAATGTCCTATAAATATTGAATAAATCTATCTGGTCTATTGTGTCATTTAAAGCTTGTGTTTTGTTATTAATTTTCTGTTTGAATGATCTGTCCATTGGTATAAGTGAGGTGTTAAAGTCCCCCACTATTATTGTGTCACTGTCGATTTCCTCTTTTAGAGCTGTTAGCAGTTGCCTTATGTATTGAGGTGCTCGTATGTTGGGTGCATATATATATTTATTATTGTTTTATCTTCTTGGATTTATCCCTTGATCACTATGTAGTGTCCTTCCTTGTCTCTTGTAACAATCTTTATTTTAAAGTCTTTTTTTTTTTTTTTTTTTTTTTGCAGTAGGCAGTCCTCTCACTGCTGTGTCCTCTCTCGTTGCAGAGCACAGGCTCTGGAGGCGCAGGCTCAGCAGCCATGGCTCAAGGGCCCAGCCGCTCCACGCATGTGGGATCTTCCCAGACCGGGGCACCAACCTGTGTCCCCTGCATCAGCAGATGGACTCTTAACCACTGCGCCACCAGGGAAGCCCTATTTTAAAGTCTGTTTTATCTGATATGAGCATTGCTACTCCAGCTTTCTTTTGATTTCCTTTTGCATGGAATATCTTTTTCCATCCCCTCACTTTCAGTCTGTATGTGTCCCTAGGTCTGAAGTGGGTCTCTTGTAGACAGCATATATATGGGTCTTGTTTTTGTATCCATTCAGCGAGCCTGTATCTTTTGGTTGGAGCATTTAATCCATTCACGTTTAAGGTAATTATCGATATGTATGTTTCTCTAACCGTTTTCTTAATTGTTATGAGTTTGTTTTTGTAGGTCCTTTTCTTCTCTCATGTTTCCCACTTAGAGAAATTCCTTTAGCATTTGTTGTAGAGCTGGTTTGATGGTGCTGAATTCTCTTAGCTTTTGCTTGTCTGTAAAACTTTTGATTTCTCCATCGAATCTGAATGAGATCTTTGCCGGGTAGAGTAATCTTGGTTGTAGGTTCTTCCCTTTCATCACTTTAAATATGTCATGCCTCTCCCTTCTGGCTTGTAGAGTTTCTGCTGAGAAATCAGCTGTTAACCTATGGGAGTTCCCTTATATGTTATTTGTTGTGTTTCCCTTGCTGCTTTCAAATTTTTTCTTTTTCTTTAATTTTTGTCAATTTGATTACTATGTGTCTTGGAGTGTTTCTCCTTGGGTTTATCCTGTATGGGACTCTCTGCGCTTCCTGGACTTAGGTGGCTATCTCCTTTACCATGTTAGGGAAGTTTTCAACTATAATCTCTTCAAGTATTTTCTTGGGTCCTTTCTTTCTCTCTTCTTCTGCGACCCCTATAATGCGAATGTTGTTGCATTTAATGTTGTCCCAGAGGTCTCTTAGGCTGTCTTCATTTCTTTTCATTCTTTTTTCTTTATTCTGTTCTGCAGCAGTGAATTCCACCATTCTGTTTTCCAGGTTACTTATCCGTTCTTCTGCCTCAGTTATTCTGCTATTGATTCCTTCCAGTGTATTTTTCATTTCAGTTATTGTATTGTTCGTCTCTGTTTGTTTGCTCTTTAATTCTTCTAGGTCTTTGTTAAACATTTCTTACATCTTCTTGATCTTTGCCTCCATTGTTTTTCCGAGGTCCTGGATCATCTTGACAATCATTCTGAATTCTTTTTCTGGAAGGTTGCCTATCTCCACTTCATTTAGTTGTTTTTCTGGGGTTGTATCTTGTTCCTTCATCTGGTGTATAACCCTCTGCCTTTTCATCTTGTCTACCTTTCTGTGAATGTGGTTTTTGTTCCACAGGCTGCAGGATTGTAGTTCTTCTTGCTTCTGTTTTCTGCCCTCTGGTGGATAAGGCTGTCTAAGAGGCCTGTGCAAGCTTTCTGATGGGAGGGACTGGTGGTGGGTAGAGCTGTCTGTTGCTCTGGTGGGCAGAGCTCAGTAAAACTTTAATCCGCTTGTCTGCTGATGGGTGAGGCCTTGTTCCCTCCCTGTTGGTTGTTTGGCCTGAGGCGATCCAACACTGGAGCCTACCTGGCCTCTTTGGTGGGGATAATGATGGACTCTGGGAGGGCTCACGCCAAGCAGTACTTCCCAGAACTTCTGCTGCTAGTGTCCTTGTCCTCATGGTGAGACACAGCCACCCCTCGCCTCTGTCGGAGACCCTCCAACACTAGCAGGTAGGTCTGGTTCGGTCTCCTATGGGGTCACTGCTCCTTCCCCTGGGTCCTGATGTGCACACTACTTTGTGTGTGCTCTCCAAGAGTGGAGTCTCTGTTTCCACCAGTCCTGTTGGAGTCATGCAGTCAAATCCCACTAGCCTTCAAAGTCTGATTCATCTTTTTGTAATGCAGGAACAAAGCCGATATCTTTACATTGGGGTGTGGAAGGTGGGGTGTGGACAAAAAAGGATGGGAGGGGATAGGGGTGACTAATGAGCTGCTCGCTGGAAAAGGATGAATTAATTTTAAAATTGAGGTATGGGGACTTCCTTGGTGGTCCAGTGGCTAAGACTCTAAGCTCCCAATGCAGGGGCCCTGGGTTTGATCCCTGAACTATATCCTGTGTGCTGCAACTAAGAGTTTGCTTGCCATAACTAAAAATACTGTACGCCGCAACAAAGATCCCACATGCCACAGCTAAGACCTGGTGCAGCCAAATAAATAAAAGTTTAAAATTGAGGGATGGAGGTGGTGCCCATCCTCAGACAAGTTAGAGCTGTTTTCATGCTTGTGGTGAGGTGATGTGTGCTCTCTCTCTGAGAGCAACTTGCAGTCTGTAGAACATTGCACAGATGTCAGGTGGTGACCCTGTGAATAATTCAAGCTTTCAACGGTTAGAACTTGTAGCAGGTTTCATTTTAGATTATCTTTCACCATCCGGCAGAAATTTACTTTCCCTCAGTGAGCACTTGATAACTGAGATATGAAATTATCCTTAATTTAAGGGTGGAGGTGTTGATTTTGAAAGAGACAGTGTATTTAATAAATGAGAGCAGGGAATATACCTTACTTGTCTAGAAAATATATCTTAAAATATGTGTTCCTGTAAAGGACAAAGAGTTGAGAGCACAGTCAATGATTGGAGTGAGATGGGAAGATATTTGGAGCAGTTCTTTTTATTTATTTATTTTTGGCTACCTTGGGTCTTCGTTGCTGTGAGCGGGCTTTCTCTAGTTGTGGCGAGTGGGGGCTACTCTTTGTTGCAGTGCACACGCTTCTCACTGAGGTGGCTTCTCTTGCTGAGGAGCATGGGCTCTAGGCGTGCGGGCTTCAGTAGTTGTGGCTCGTGGGCTCTAGAGCACAGGCTCAGTAGTTGTGGCGCACGGGCTGAGTTGCTCTGCAGCATGTGGGATCCTCCCGGACCAGGGCTCCAACCCGTGTCCCCTGCATTGGCAGGCGGATTATTAAGCACTGCGCCACCAGGGAAGCCCCTGGAATAGTTCTTAATATCATTGTTACTTTTCCTTTCTGTCCTCATGTTTCCAACCTACAGTAGTGACTGGGGTAAGGAGAACAATTTTTACAGGCTCACTGAGACTCTGCGGTTAAATTTCCACTTGGAGAGGCAGTCTGAGTTCAAGGCAAAGTGATTTTGCTTTGAAATCGGTGAGACTTGGTCTTGAATTCTAGTCCCAACTAGATGTGTAATGCTGGGCAATTTTCCTAACCTCTCCAAACTCTACTTCCTTCACCTGTAAAATAAGAATAATAATGAGAACTGCATGAGATAATGCATTTTTTAAAACCCAGTGCCTGCACTGAGTCAGTATTTAATAAATACTAATTTTCTCCCCTTTCTATTGACCTGCTTTTGATAATTTTAGTGTTCAGGGTACAGAGAATTTGACCTCAATGATGTTCTTAAAGTTCCTAGGAGGTTTAAAAGTTTGGGCTCCATTGGGCAGTATTGGGAAGCAGCCTGACTCCCCAATTCCCTACCCCTGTTCTGAGACCCAGCTCAGAGATCCTGGTCTCTGACCAAGGTCTGGCAGTGTGTGAACTGCTTAACCAAATGTTCCTGTGGGCTCAGGTGATTATGAGACTGTTTTTTTTTGTTGTTGTTGTTATTTTGGAATTTATATAATTAAGAGTTTGGGCAATTTAAAATGGTTGATGGGGGCTTCCCTGGTGGCGCAGCGGTTGGGAGTCTGCCTGCTGGCACGGGGGACTCGGGTTCGAGCCCTGGTCTGGGAGGATCCCGCATGCCGCGGAGCGGCTAGGCCCGTGAGCCACGGCTGCTGAGCCTGCGCGTCTGCAGCCTGTGCTCCGCAACGGGGGCGGGGGGCGCCGCGATAGTGAGAGGCCCGCGCACCATGATGAAGAGTGGCCCCCGCTTGCCACGACTGGGGAGGGCCCTCGCACAGAAACGAGGACCCAACGCAGCAAAAATAAATAAATAACTTAATAAACTCCTACCCCCAACATCTTCTTTAAAAAAAATAAAATAAAATAAAATAAATAAAATGGTTGATGACACTCTGAATTCATTTCTCAGTAAAACCCTCATTTCATGTTTCCTATTACAATATTACATTAAGATATAGTTTAGGGTATACATCAAGATAAGTGTGCCTAAGTGTGTAGAGAAAGTAGATATTTAATTAGTAATACTTTCTACCCTTTTGTGTTAAGTAAATAAGAAATCATACATTTCCCTTAGTTTGACTTTAAAAAAATTTTTTTGGTAATTCTATTTATTTATTTATTTATTTATTTAAACTTATTTATTTACTTATTTTTGGCTGCATTGGGTCTCTGTTGCTGCGCACTGGCTTTCTCTAGATTCGGGGAGTGGGGGCTGCTCTTTGTTGCAGTGCGTGGGCTTCTTATTGCAGTGGCTTCTCGTTGCGGAGCACGGGCTCTAGGTGTGCGGGGTTCAGTAGTTATGGCACTCGGGCTCAGTAGTTGTGGCTCACAGGCTCTAGAGCGCAGGCTCAGTAGTTGTGGCACACGGGCTTAGTTGCTCCACGGCATGTGGGGTCTTCCCGGACCAGGGCTTGAACCCATGTCCCCTGCACTGGCAGGTGGATTATTATTATTATTATTTTTTTGCAGTACGCGGGCCCCTCACCGCTGTGGCCTCTCCCACGGTGGAGCACAGGCTCTGGATGCGCAGGCCCACCGGTCATGGCTCAGGGGCCCAGCTGCTCCGCGGCATGTGGGATCTTCCCAGACTGGGGCACGAACCCATGTCCCCTGCATCGGCAGGTGGGCTCTCAACCACTGCGCCACCAGGGAAGCCCGGCAGGTGGATTATTAACCACTGCACCACCAGGGAAGTCCAGTTTGTTTGACTTTAAATGGAAGGTCTTCTATGTTCAGATAATTCAAGACTCACTCATCCATTCAGCAAAGACTTGTGGAGCCTTGATGTCACGAGTGTCTGCTAGGAACCACGGGGAAAGGCTGGGGAGGGAGGGAACCGGGGTGGGGGTAGATTAACCTGATAGGAACTCACACTAGCACTTGCATTCTAGTTACTATGTGAAAGTATTACCATCAAGTGGTTTTCATCTAATGCTTTAAACTTTTTTCAAAGTTTATTCACAATTCACTGTTGCATTTTAATCTCATACAGATCTTATAAGGTAGGTGGGCTTGAAGAGGTTAAGTGGTTTGCTGAAGATCCCAGAGTTAATAGTAAAACTCCTCTCAATAGTAAAACTCCCCTCAAGAGAATGAGCTTTCTCTTACTCATTCCTCCCTTACCGAAATCTTACCCATCCTTTCATGTTCAGCTGAAATATCACCTCTTTTAAACTCTAATCACCCAAGAAATTCATTACTCTTTTTGGGCACTCCTGTCCTTTCCTTTACCTCTGTGCCACATTTCAATTAATGCCTCTCTTCTCCAAATTCACCCTTTAGTACCTGCTCTGCTATAATGGACTCTAGGCCTTTCTCCTTTACAGCCAGCACGGTGTTACACTTGGTCAGTGGAGGGTGCTGGAAGGACATTGCTGCAGTTAGAGAGAGTCTCTTCAGGGTTGTGGTTGCTGCCCTTTCTTACTCTTGCTGTACACTGTCACTGAGAGAATGCACACTGTGCCGCGTCTGCACACACCCAGGGATGCTCTGTCCCAGCCCAGCACCCCAGAGCTTGCAGTCTCTTGGCTACTTGCCTGGGTCCTCTCAGTGCAGACACTGGCACACTCCAGACCTCATGCCCACAGAGGCGCCTCGCTCTCTCTGTATGCCCATCAGCCTCAGCTTGCCTCTACCCCAGAGAATTGTTTCCTGCTGCTCAGCTAGTATGAACCAGTTCCAGTGAACAACTCTGCCATCCGGTGGGCTGCAACCATAACTTCGCCGACGACGAGATCTCAACTTCAGTTTTGGGGAGTGACCCTCCCCACTCAAAGTTTGTCTGTCCTTGGGTACCGTCTCCCAGCCCAGGGTACCTCTTAGAGTCTCTCTTTATGTCTTGCTAGTTTTTCCCCATCATAGCTTGACATTTTTTGTCTTACACTTCTGTTCACATTATCGTGTGGTTTCTCTCTCCCGATTAGACCTGGGCTAATATGACCTCTAGTGCTCATTCCCCTCAGTCTCAGTGTTGCTTCACACATGGGTGTAACTTACATATTTCTTTCCCACTGGAGGTCTGTTTACTCTTTGAGCATCATCTCTGTGCTTTGCAAATAACCAGCCTTTAACGAATGATTGAGTTTGCCGCTGTTGTAGTTGTTGCTGTCATAGAGATGGAGGATGGATGATGCTTGTGATGGGTATTTATTTGCCCTTTCTTGGAAAAACAGCCCAGAGTTCTTGCTCTATTACTAATGGGTTAACTTGGTGTTTCTGTGAAATCCTGTAGCTGTTGAGGCAATTGCTTGTTGACCCAACTGTTGAAAACTACATGTTAAGGCCCCGTGTACAAAGTCTTCAGAATTGTGTAAACAATAATTTACTGCTACCTATTTGTCTTCATTGACCTTTTAAAAACAAATTGCTTCAAAGCACAGCAAGCCTTATAACCAATGGTGCTTAAAAGTCACCTGTATTTCACTTTTCAGGCTAATCTGTCAAAGTCATCTTGCCATGGCGTTTTCGTCTGTTTCGGGGGGGGCGAGTGCACGGGTATGAGGCTCGAGTTAATGTTCAGGCTCTACACAGGCACTTGCTGAGCCTGTTCTCTCCAACCCACAAGCGAGGGAGGAGGAGTGAAGCCAGCAGCCCATAGGAGGAATGTTTTCTCTCTTCCTTTGGCATCGTAAGCCTACGTCCAGGAAAGCAGCATAGCCAGAAGACCAGGAATATTGCCTGCATTTTGAAGATAGGTGCTCCATGATGGCTCATAGAAAGGAAATATTGATATGTGGAATCAGTATGAGGCTAATGGGCATTTGTGGATCCCTAAAGAGTTATTGGGCTCAGTCTGCTAGTTGAACCTCTGAGATGTGCTGACTTCAGCTCCTTGGTATTTGCATCTGCCTTCCCTGGCCCAGGCCCAATCTTCTCCATCAGCATTTGTCTGTCATTGCCCGATTCTTTGCACCCCTGCCCCCCCCCCACTCACACCCACGCAGATGATCTTTTCACACTAAAGCAACATTTCTCTCCTTTATGAAGACAGAGGATACATTAAAATCCCCAATTTGAAAAAGTAGAGAGTAATAATTTGTATGAAGAAGATCTTGTTTCTTTTCAAAAGGTTTCACACCTGGCATCCTTAGAATTGGGGAGTGGGTGTGGTGTTTTTTGAAATGTAGTCAAAAAACTATATTTGGGGTGGGTGTGCTTTTTATCTTCCCCAACTCCCTGAAGTGACAATTTCTGTAATAAGAGAGTGACTTGATAATCTGGGAAATATATACAGCTTCTTTAGAGTATGTGTAGCTTGAACAGAGGTGCTGCAGTGTATTATTTTACACTTCAGCAAATGCTCAGCACCTCCCGTGTGCAGTGCGCAACACAGTAAATTGGACACACGATGTGGACATTCCTTCCTCCCTCCCTGATCCCCTCTCTGGGACATTCATCCTGCCTCATAAGCTCCTTACCATTCTGATTAGCCCCTTTCACTTTCACATGAAACTTCCTTTTTTCCCACCTGATAAAAGCAAGTCACTTCTTAGACCTCTATCTCTGCCTTGCTTCCTTCTTACACCACAAATTTTCTCCCGCACAGTCCTCATCATGGCTTCACCACCACCTCACCCCCAGCCCAGGAGACTCCCCCAACTGATTTTCTGAGCCAGAACTGCTTCCAGAGTGTTGTCACTTCCCTGAGCATATTCCTTTATGCCTCTAAGTGGTAGTCATTATCTCCTAGCCTAACTTGATTGCTCCTCAGCGGGAGAAACTTTATTATGTTAAGAGGTTTCCCCTAAGTTCATTGCTCCTCTACTTGAGAAACCTCCACGGCTCCCTATCACCTACAAGTTAGAGATTGATTCCTTTAATGTGGCGTTCAAACCCTGTGTCCTGTGGGCCTCAACCTTGTCTACAAGTCTCATCTCCCATCACTCCTGTCCTTCCCCCAGCCTTGCTGCCTAGCTGTACAGAAGTTCTCACAATTCCATATATAGGCCTTTGTGTTTCAAATACCATGCCTTGGCATATGCTATGCCTTCCTCCCGTCCCTGCTCCATTCATTCATTCATTCATTCATGCATTCATCCATAAGTGCCATCAGGAAAGTATGACCTTTACAGCAACATACAGGAAGGGCACCTAAATGTAGATTTAGGGAATAATCAGGGAAGACTTCTTGGAGGAAGTGGTGGTTAGGCAGAATATTAATGTATGTTGAAGAGTTAATCAATTGAAAAAGTTGCGTGGTGGAATGAGAAGAGAAATGTATTCTGGGTAAAAGAAAATATACTTCAGAAGATTTGGGTAAAAAAAAATAGGGTCCTTTTGAGGAACTTAGTGAATTTCAGTATAACTGGAGCATAGAGCACAAGGCCAGGAAATGATCTGGGGACCATGCTAAAAAATTAGACTTTATATTTAGGGGAATGGAAAGCCATCAAAGAATTTTAATTAGATTAATGGTACGTTTGCTTTTATTTTTATTTCTCTTTTTTTTTGAATTTTATTTTATTTTATTTTTCTACAGTAGGTTCTTATTAGTCATCCATTTTATACACATCAGTGTATACACGTCAATCCCAATCTCCCAATTCATCACACCACGACCCCCACCACCCCGCCGCTTTCCCCTCTTGGTCTCTATACGTTTGTTCTCTACATCTATGTCTCAATTTCTGTGCTACAAACTGGTTCATCTGTACCATTTTTCTAGGTTCCACATATTTTTCTCCTTCTGACTTATTTCACTCTGTATGACAGTCTCTAGATCCTTCCAAGTCTCTATAAATGACTCAATTTCGTTCCTTTTTATGGCTGAGTAATATTCCATTGTATATATGTACCACATCTTCTTTATCCATTCATCTGTCGATGGGCATTTAGGTTGCTTCCATGTCCTGGTTATTGTAACTAGTGCTGAAATGAACATTGGGGTGCATGTGTCTTTTTGAATTATGGTTTTCTCTGGGTATATGCCCAGTAGTGGGATTGCCATGTCATACGGTAATTCTATTTTTAGTTTTTTAAGGAACCTCCATACTCCACATACTCCGCTGTATCAATTCACATTCCCACCAACAGGGCAAGAGGGTTCCCTTTTCTCCACACCCTCTCCAGCATATGTTGTTTATAGATTTTCAGATGATGCCCATTCTAACTGGTGTGAGGTGATACCTCATGGTAGTTTTGATTTGCATTTCTCTAATAATTAGTGATGTTGAGCAGCTTTTCATGTGCTTCGTGGCCATCTGTATGTCTTCTTTGGGGAAGTGGCTATTTAGGTCTTCTGCCCATTTTTGGATTGGGTTGTTTGTTTTTTTGAATATTGAGCTACATGAGCTGTTTATATATTTTGGAGATTAATCCTTTGTCCGTTGAGTCGTTTGAAAATATTTTCTCCTATTCTGAGGGTTGTCCTTTCGTCTTGTTTGTAGTTTCCTTTGCTGTGCAAAAGCTTTGAAGTTTTATTAGGTCCCATCTGTTTATTTTTGTTTTTATTTCCATTACTCTAGGAGGTGGATCAAAAAAGATCCTGCTGTGATTCATGTCAAAGAGTATTCTTCCTATGTTTTCCTCTAAGAGTTATAGTGTCCAGTCTTACATTTAGGTCTTGAATCCATTTTGAGTTTATTTTTATGTATGGTGGTAGGGAGTGTTCTAATTTCATTCTTTTTTTTTTTTTTTTCTTTTTGCGGTATGCGGGCCTCTCACTGTTGTGGCCTCTCCCGTTGCGGAGCACAGGCTCCGGACGCGCAGGCCCAGCGGCCATGGCTCACGGGCCCAGCCGCTCCGCAGCATATGGGATCCTCCCAGACCGGGGCACGAACCCGCATCCCCTGCATCGGCAGGCGGACTCTCAACCACTGCGCCACCAGGGAGGCCCCTAATTTCATTCTTTTACATGTAGCTGTCCAGTTTTCCCAGCACCACTTATTGAAGAGACTGTCTTTTCTCCATTGTATATCCTTGCCTCCTTTGTCATAGATTAGTTGACCATAGGTGCATGGGTTTATCTCTGGGCTTTCTATCCTGTTCCATTGATCTATATTTCTGTTTTTGTGCCAGTACCATATTGTCTTGATTACTGTAGCTTTGTAGTATAGTCTGAAGTCAGGGCGTCTGATTCCTCCAGCTCTGCTTTTTTCCCTCAAGACTGCTTTTGCTATTTGGCGTCTTTTGTGTCTCCATACAAATTTTAAGATTTTTTGTTCTAGTTCTGTAAAAATTGCCATTGGTAATTTGATAGGGATTACATTGAATCTGTAGCTTACTTTGGGTAGTAGAGTCATTTTCACAGTATTGATTATTCCAATCCAAGAACGTGGTATATTTCGCCATCTGTTGGTATCATCTTTAATTTCTTTCAACAGTGTCTTACAGTTTTCTGCATACAGGTCTTTTGTCTCCCTAGGTAGGTTTATTCCTAGGTATTTTATTCTTTTTGTTGCAATGGTAAATGGGAGTGTTTCGTTAATTTCTCTTTCAGATGTTTCATCATTAGTGTATAGGAATGCAAGAGATTTCTGTGCATTAATTTTGTTTCCTGCACCTTTACCAAATTCATTGATTAGCTCTAGTAGTTTTCTGGTGGCCTCTTTAGGATTCTCTGTGTATAGTATCATGTCATCTGCAAACAGTGACAGTTTTACTTCTTCTTTTCCAATTTGTATTCCTTTTATTTCCTTTTCTTCTCTGATTGCTGTGGCTAGGACTTCCAAAACTATGCTGAATAATAGTGGTGAGAGTGGCCATCCTTGTCTTGTTCCTGATCTTAGAGGAAATGCTTTCAGTTTTTCACCATTGAGAATGATGTTTGCTGTGGGTTTGTTGTGTATGGCCTTTATTATGTTGAGGTAGGTTCCCTCTATGTCCACTTTCTGGAGAGTTTTTTATCATAAATGGGTGTTGAATTTTGTCAAAAGCTTTTTCTGCATCTATTGAGACGATCATATGCTTTTTATTCTTCAGTCTGTGAATATGGTGTATCACATTGATTGATTAGCGTATATTGAAGAATCCTTGCGTCCCTGGGATAAATCCCACTTGATCGTGGTGTATGATCCTTTTAATGTGCTGTTGGATTCTGTTTGCTAATATTTTGTTGAGGATTCTTGCATCTATATTCAGCAGTGATATTGGTCTGTAATTTTCTTTTCTTGTAATATCTTTGTCTGATTTTGGTATCAGGGTGATGGTGGCTTCATAGAATGAGTCTGGGAGTGTTCCTTCCTCTGGAGTTTTTTGGAAGAGTTTGAGAAGGATGAGTGTTAGCTCTTCTCTGAATGTTTGATAGAATTCACTTGTGAAGCCATCTGGTCCTGGAGCTCTGTTTGTTGGAAGATTTTAAATCACAGTTTCAATTTCATTACTTGTGATTGGTCTGTTCATATGTTCTGTTTCTTCCCAGTGCAGTCATGGAAAGTTATACCTTTCTAAGAATTTGTCCATTTCTTCCAGGTTGTCCATTTTATTGGCATAGAGTTGCTTGTAGTAGTCTCTTAGGATGCTTTGTATTTCTGCAGTGTCCGTTGTAACTTCTCCTTTTTCCTTTCTAATTTTATTGATTTGAGTCCTCTCCCTGTTTTTCTTGATGAGTCTGGCTAATGGTTTATCAATTTTGTTTTTCTTGTCAGAGAACCAGCCTTTAGTTTTATTGATCTTTGCTGTTGTTTTCTTTGTTTCTATTTCATTTATTTCTGCTCTGATCTGTATGATTTCTTTCCTTCTACTAACTTTGGGTTTTGTTTGTTATTCTTTCTCTAGTTTCTTTAGGTGTAAGTTTAGATTGTTTATTTGAGATGTTTGTTGTTTCTTGAAGTAGGGTTGTATTGCTATAAATTTCTGTCTTAAAATTGCTTTTGCTGCATCCCATAGGTTTCGGATCGTTGTGTTTTCATTGTCATTTGTCTGTAGGTATTTTTTGATGTCCTCTTTGATTTCTTCAGTGATCTCTTGGTCATTTAGTAACGTACTGTTTAGCCTCCATGTGTTTGTGCTTTTTACTTTTTTTCCCCTGTAATTGATTTCTTTTCTTTTTTTTTGCGGTACGCGGGCCTCTCACTGCTGTGGCCTCTCCCGCTGCGCAGCACAGGCCCCGGACGCGCAGGCTCAGCGGCCATGGCTCACGAGCCCAGCCGCTCTGCGGCATATGGGATCCTCCCGGACCGGGGCACGAACCCGTATCCCCTGCATCGGCAGGCGGACTCTCAACCACTGCGCCACGAGGGAGGCCCTCTTTTCTTTTTTTAAAAAATAAATTTATTTATTTATTTTTGGCTGTGTTGGGTCTTTGTTTCTGTGTGAGGGCTTTCTCCAGTTGCGGCGAGCGGGGGCCACTCTTCATCGCGGTGCTCGGGCCTCTCACTGTTGCAGCCTCTCGTTGCAGAGCACGGCTCCAGACGCACAGGCTCAGTAGTTGTTTCTCACGGGCCAAGTAGGTCCGCGGCATGTGGGATCCTCCCAGACCAGGGCTCGAACCCATGTCCCCTGCATTGGCAGGCAGACTCTCAACCACTGCACCACCACTACACCCGTGTAATTGATTTGTAATCTCATAGCGTTATGGTCAGAAAAGATGCTTGATGTGAATGATTTCAGTTTTCTTAAATTTACTGAGTCCTGATTTGTGGCCCAAGATGTGATGTATCCTGGAGAATGTTCCATGCACACTTGAGAGGAAAGTGTAATCTGCTGTTTTTGGATGGAATGTCCTGTAAATATTGAATAAATCTCTCTGGTCTATTGTGTCATTTAAAGCTTGTGTTTCGTTATTAATTTTCTGTTTGAATGATCTGTCCATTGGTATAAGTGAGGTGTTAAAGTCCCCCACTATTATTGTGTTATTGTCGATTTCCTCTTTTAGAGCTGTTAGCAGTTGCCTTATATATTGAGGTGCTCGTATGTTGGTTGCATATATATTTATTATTGTTATATCTTCTTAGATTTATCCCTTGATCATTAGGTAGTGTCCTCCCTTGTCTCTTGTAACAATCTTTATTTTAAAGTCTATTTATTCTGATATGAGTATTGTTACTCAGACTTTCTTTTGATTTCCTATCGCATGGAATATCTTTTTCCATCCCCTCACTTTCAGTCTGTATGTGTCCCTAGGTCTGAAGTGGGTCTCTTGTAGACAGCATATATATGGGTCTTGTTTTTGTATCCATTCAGCGAGCCTGTGTCTTTTGGTTGGAGCATTTAATCCATTCACGTTTAAGGTAATTATCGATATGTATGTTCCTATAACCATTTTCTTAATTGTTATGAGTTTGTTTTTGTAGGTCCTTTTCTTCTCTCATGTTTCCCACTTAGAGAAATTCCTTTAGCATTTGTTGTAGAGCTGGTTTGGTGGTGCTGAATTCTCTTAGCTTTTGCTTGTCTGTAAAACTTTTGATTTCTCCATCGAATCTGAATGAGATCCTTGCCGGGTAGAGTAATCTTGGTTGTAGGTTCTTCCCTTTCATCGCTTTAAATATGTCATGACACTCCCTTCTGGCTTGAAGAGTTTCTGCTGAGAAATCAGCTGTTAATGTAATGGGAGTTCCCTTGTATGTTATTTTTCGTTTTTCCCTTGCTGCTTTCAATAATGTTTCTTTGTTTTTAATTTTTTCCAATTTGATTACTATGTGTCTCAGTGTGTTTCTTCTTGGGTTTATCCTGTATGGGACTCTCCGCATTTCCTGGACTTGGGTGGCTATTTCCATTTCCATGTTAGGGAAGTTTTCAACTATAATCTGTTCAGATATTTTCTCTGGTCCTTTCTCTCTCTCTTCTCCTTCTGGGACCCCTATAATGCGAATGTTGTTGCGTTTAATGTTGTCCCAGAGGCCTGTTAGGCTGTCTTCATTTCTTTTCATTCTGTTTTCTTTATTCTGTTCCGCATCAGTGAATTCCACCATTCTGTCTTCCAGGTCACTTATCCATTCTTCTACCCCTGTTATTCTGCTATTGATTCCTTCTAGTGTATTTTTCATTTCAGTTATTGTATTGTCCATCTCTGTTTGTTTGTTCTTTAATTCTTCTAGGTCTTTGTTAAACATTTCTTGAACCTTCTCAATCTTTGCCTCCATTCTTTTTCCAAGGTCCTGGATCATCTTGACTATCATTATTCTTTTTTTGGAAGGTTACCTATCTCCACTTCATTTAGTTGTTTTTCTGGGGTTTTATCTTGTTCCTTCATCTGGTGTATAGCCCTCTGCCTTTTCATCTTGTCTATCTTTCTGTGAATGTGGTTTTTGTTCCACAGGCTGCAGGATTGTGGTTCTTTTTGCTTCTGCTGTCTTCCCTCTGGTGGATGAGGCTATCTAAGAGGCTTGTGCAAGTTTCCTGATGGGAGGGACTGGTGGTGGGTAGAGCTGCCTGTTGCTCTGGTGGGCAGAGCTCAGTAAACCTTTAATCTGCTTGTCTGCTGATGGGTTGTCTGGGTTCCCTCCCTGTTGGTTGTTTGGCCTGAGGCAACCCAACACTGGAGCCTACCCAGGCTCTATGATGGGCCTAATGATGGACTCTGGGAGGGCTCACGCCAAGGAGTATTTCTCAGAACTTCTGCTGCCTGGGTCCTTGTCCTCATGGTGAGACACAGCCAACCCCTGCCTCTGCAGGAGACCCTCCAGCACTAGCAGGTAGGTCTGGTTCAGTCTCCTATGGGGTCACTGCTCCTTCCCCTGGGTCCTGATGCACACAGTACTTTGTGTGTGCCCTCTAAGACTAGAGTCTCTGTTTCCCCCAGTCCTTTCGAAGTCCTGCCATAAAATCCCACTAGCCTTCAAAGTCTGATTCTCTAGGAATTCCTCCTCCCATGCCGGATCCCCAGGTTGGGAAGCCTGACGTGGGGCTCAGAACCTTCACTCCAGTGGGTGGACTTCTATGGTATAAGTGTTCTCCAGTTTGTGAGTCACCCACCCAGCAGTTATGGAATTTGATTTTATTGTGATTGTGCTCCTCCTACCATCTCATGTGGCTTCTCCTTTGTCTTTGGATGTGGGGTATCTTGTTTGGTGGGTTCCAGTTTCTTCCTGTCGATGATTGTTCAGCAGTTAGTTGTGATTCTGGTGCTCTCGCAAGAGGGAGTGAGAGCAAGTCCTTCTACTCTGCCATCTTGGACCAATCGGTAGGTTTGGTTTTAAAAGGTCACTTGTCAAGTGGGGCAGAAGTGGAAGCACAGAAACCAATTGGGGGCCTATTACGTAGTCCACAGGAGAGTTGGAGAGAACAGAATAGATTCTGGATAATTGAGGAGAAATAACAACAGTGACAACATCAACAAGAACAACAACAAAAGGATTTGTAGGTAGGTTGGATGTAAAGGATGAGTAAAAGAGAAGGATCAAGAACAATTCCCAACCACTTGGCTGTGTAACTGGCAGATGCTGTGATTAAGATGAGGAACACTGAAGGTGGTACACGTTCTCTAGGGGAGAGTTTAGTTTGAGATGCCTGTGAAAATCCTTGCGTGTGGAGGTGTCAAGTAGGCAATTGGTCATTCAAGAATGGAGCTCATTGGGGAAGGTCTGGGCTCAAGATACACAATTATTCTGTAGAAATTGAGTCAGAGTTGTACATGAGATTACCGAGGAGAGAAAGAGGATGAAACTGCCTAGGAACAGGCAACTAAGTAGCAAGAAGGCTCAAGGAGACTGAGAAGACACTGCCAGAGAAGTGGGAGGAAAACCAGGCGAGTGTTATCTTGGGGGCCAAGAGAAGAGGCTGTAGTGGTTCAGAGCATCTGAAGCTGTTCAACTGCTGGTTCAGTTACCTCTTCCTCTCACTTTCCAGCAGTAAAGGACCACTGCCTCTGAAAGATAAAATCTTTTATTATGGCATTTATTTCTTAAATTGCTTTTATGTTTATCTTCCTTACAAATTTCTGTCATTGGACAGCTGATTAAGAGCTGTCATCTTTGTGTCTCCAAGGGCTGGCATTGTATCTAGACTCAGAAGATATTCAATAAAGTAATTCAGTAATTTAAAGATGAGTAAGAATTGGCCTCTACCTGTCAAGAAATGGTAGTGCCCTCTTTTTTTAAAATATAAATTTATTTATTTTATTTATGTATTTTTTGCTGAGTTGGGTCTTTGTTGCTGTGCGTGGGCTTTCTCTAGTTGTGGCGATTGGGGACTACTCTTCATTGCAGTGCACGGGCTTCTCATTGTGGTGGCTTCTCTTGTTGCAGAGCATGGGCTCTAGGCACACGGGCTTCAGTAGTTGTGGCACGTGGGTTCAGTAGTTGTGGCGCATGGGCTTAGATGCTCCACAGCATGTGGGGTCTTCCTGGACCAGGGCTCGAACCTGTGTCCCCTGCATTTGCAGGCAGATTCTTAACCACTGTGCCACCAGGGAAGCCTGTAATGCCCTCTTAGTGATTTGCCTTATTTTTGTCTCCCTGGATTTGGGATGTGCTTTTAAATATATCAACATTCCTTCATAGCCCCTTGTAGAATTTTCTGCACTCACAGTGGCAGAAGTATGACATTTTCCTGAGGTCTTTGCCCATCCCAAGAACCATAGTTTTTTTTTTTTTTTTTAATTGAAGTTTAGTTGATTTACAATATTAGTTTCAGGTGTACAACATAGTGATTCAATATTTTTATAGACTATACTCCATTTAAAGTTATTAAAAAGCAAT
The DNA here is from genome assembly GCF_964341445.2 of Mesoplodon mirus. Classification (NCBI taxonomy): domain Eukaryota; kingdom Metazoa; phylum Chordata; class Mammalia; order Artiodactyla; family Ziphiidae; genus Mesoplodon; species Mesoplodon mirus. The sequence goes on along the minus strand of NC_138977.1, from coordinate 35,683,220 downwards.
AGCTATATTACCCTATGATGTACACTATATCCTTGTTGCTCATGTATTTTTTTTAATAATTAATGTTTCCATGCCAACATTCTTTTTAAAATTTATTTATTTATTTATTTATTTTGGCTGAATTAGGTCTTCGTTGCTGCACACGGGCTTTCTCTAGTTGCAGTGAGTGGGGGCTACTCTTCATTGTGGTGCGCGGGCTTCTCATCATGGTTGCTTCTCTTGTTGTGGAGCACAGGCTCTAGGCGCGCGGGCTTCAGTAGTTGTGGCTCACAGGCTCTAGAGCACAGGCTCAGTAGTTGTGGCACATGGGCTTAGTTGCTCCACAGTATGTATGATCTTGCTGGACCAGGGCTTGAACCCGTGTCCCCTGCATTGGCACGCAGATTCCCAACCATTGTGCCACCAGGGAAGTCCCTCATCTATTTTATATATAGTAGCTTGTATCTCTTAATCCCTTACCCCTATTTTGCCCCCCCACCTTCTCTCTCCCCAGTGGTGACCACTAGTTTTCTATATCTGTGAGTCTGTTACTGTTTTGTTATATACATTTGTTTGTTTTATTTTTTAGATTCCACATATAAGTGAAAACATAGAGTATTTGTCTTAGGAACCACACTTTTGAGACCTTACACAGGGGGCTTACACTAGGGGAGTATGGGAAATGGCAACTCTTGTAAAAATAAGCTAGTCAGTGGGTGGTAGGTTAGCTGAGAGAAAAGATTTATGAGCAACATCCTGTTCTGGGATCACTGCTGGGGACAGAAGAGGGGGAGAGACTGCTGTATAAATCACGAAGGCAGCTTAGGAAATAAAGTCTGCCCTGGAGCATCTCGGGGGACCCTCTACAGATCCCTTTTGCATAACACATGGGTGACGGAGAATCGATAGGTGTAAATCTATGTGGGGGTTAGTCTGGGTTGAGATAATCCATCTTTCAGAAGGGGAAAAAAGGAGCAGAAGACAGAGAGATGGCACAGTGGGCCCAGAATCATCTATGTTTTGTAAGTGCTTGCTGAATTGTGAAGAAAATGAGAGTGAAGGGGCCATTTGGTAGAGAGCAGAAGATTGTGTTCATTGGTCTCAGGTCTCATGCGGTACCCTCTGTATGGAGTGCCTCCTTGTTCCTTCATTAATGTGCATCAGTTTCTGCTCTGGCTCCGGATGTGTAGGTGAGATCCTAATGTCTTGACCAGAGTGTGAATTATTTGGTTTGAGATTTTTTTTTTTTTTTGAGAAGGAGGAGGGTCCTTTTCAAATGAAAGACCTTCGAATCTGTTCATCAGTAGGAGATTAGATTCTACATTAGATACACCTACAAAATAGAAAATTAAGTAGCTATTAAAAAGGATAAGATAATTTTGTGTGTATCAACATAGCATGATGTAATATATAAAAATTACGGAATAGAATCAAAGATATGGTCTATTTTTATGGATAGGAATATAGAGTTCTATCTTTCTAGACATACATGCATTAAAATGGTTCTGAAAGGACATGCCCCAACCCTTGCAATGTTAATTTTCTTGGGAATAGAATTATTCAGGTTGCTGAGGGACATAACTTAAAAAAAAAATTTATACACTTAAGGGTAATTTTTTTCATGATGTGCATGTCTTAACTTTGTAGTTAGGTTTAAGATATTAAAATGAATGTTTTCTGAAATATTTGAAAAGGTGAAGGAAATGGTTCCTCGTTCTGCCACTTCCTTAAGAAAATTAGAATATTGCACATTCACTTGTTCAGCCAATAAATATTTGTGTCCCTATTGCATTCCAGGCATTGGTCTATCCAGTGAGGCTATAGCGGCAAATAAAACCGATGTGATGCTACTTTTCTGGAGCTGATGTCCAATGTAGACAAAGAGTAAACATGTAACAGGTTAGGGTTATAAAGCAGGATTGGTGGGTATAAGTAGTGTCAGGTGTATGAGGAAAAGTTGTGCTATTTTCTGTCAAGTCATCAGGAAAGTCCTCTCTGATAAGGTAATATTTGAGCAAAAACCTGAAGGAGTATAAGCCAGACAGATGACTGAATCTGGGAATGGGGGAAACTTTTCAGGCAGAGGGAGCATGTGCAAAGGCCCTCAGGCAGTGTGTACTCAGCAAGGCAGCCAGTAAAGGGGAATAGTAGTTGGATGAGGTCTGAAAGAGCTAGCAGGAGGCCAGACTGTAGAGAGCCTTGTAGCTGTTGGAAAGTTGTTGGAGTGAGATGAAAAGCCGCTTGAGGTTTTTTTTTTTTAATTTTTATGTTTGGCTGCGTTGGGTTTTCGTTGCTGCGTGTGGGCTTTCTCTAGTTGCGGCAAGTGGGGGCTACTCTTCGTTGCGATGCGCGGGCTTCTCATTGCGGTGGCTTCTCTTGTTGTGGAGCACGGGCTCTAGGTGCACGGGCTTCGGTAGTTGTGACACGCGGGCTCAGTAGCTGTGGCTCGCGGGCTCTAGAGCGCAAGGTCAGTAGTTATGGTGCATGGGCTTAGCTGCTCTGCAGCATGTGGGATCTTCCCAGACCAGGGCTCGAACCCATGTCCCCTGCATTGGCAGGCAGATTCTTAACCACTGTGTCACCAGGGAAGCCCTTGCTTGAGGGTTTTGACCAGAGGAGTAGCACTAAACATCTACGACGTGGTAGGTGTGAGCAAAAGCAGTTTAGGGGAAACTTTCCCTGCCTTGGATGGAGAGTATCCTTCCCTCTCATTTCACACATAGAGAAAGTCAAAGGTTTGGTACAGGAACATAAAACACTACAGAGTAGGGACCAGGTCCTGACTTTTCCTAGTTGTCACTTCAGCACTCTGTTACACAGATAAGGTATCCAATCTGGGAGTTTCCATTTTCTAGCATGTTTTTAGAGCATGTTATTTTTAATAGTTAGATCTGTAATGAATTATTGTGAACATGGCCCATGATGCTGTGTAGAATGTCCAGGGGTTCTGGCCTCAGTCCTCTTCTCCATGAAGATGATGCTTCTGATCTCTGACATTTGCTAAAATTCTGGATCAGAGTGTGAGTTAGTGTCACTTTTTCTGAGATTAAGTTGGGATGCACCCAACATTCAGCTTTTGTGTTGCCAACGGGTATTGAGCAGTAGTTTAGTTTACCTTGAAACTACCTGTACCTCGGGCATACATTCATATTAAGGGTACACTTCTCTTGTATAAGGCTGGTAACTTAAAAAAGTCACTTCATTAGAAGTTTATCAGGGGTCTTCGGTGTGCAAAGCACTGTGCTGTGTTCTTCGAGAGCTGTAATATAAATAGCAATACTGTGTCTTTAAGGAGTTTACAATCTGTTGGGTACCACAGGCAAAAACACCAATGTTGTTATAGACTTGCAAGGATGACATGGAAGTGCAAAGGAGATCGAGATGGATTATGAGGGGAGGGTATGGGATAAGCTTCATGAATGAGGTAGCACTTGAACGCGGTATTAAAGTTTGGAGAGAAGCAGAAAAGACGTGCTTAAGGGACAGCCAGAGGAGTGACATGGAAGGAAAGAGGTTTAGGGGGAATGGTCTGTTACAGCTAGATTAAAGTATTTTCGAGAGGTGAAAAACCAGAGGCGCTGGTGCAGTGGGGTCATTCCATCTAAGCCTACACTGTTAACAGTTCAATACCACAGCCACTGGCCACATGTAGCTGTTGAGCCCCTGAAATGTGACTGGTCTGAGTTGGGACCAGTCCTCATGTCCTGGGAAACATACAGTACACACAGATTTCAAAGACTTGCTCTGGAGAAAAATGTAAACGATCTCACCAATAACTTTATATTGATTACAAATTAAACAATGAAAACGCTTTTTGGGTATGTTGGTTTTAAATAAAACGTTAAAATTTACCGCACTGGTTTCTTTTACCGTTTTAATGTGGCTACTGACAAATTTAAAATTACTATTTGTAGCCCCTGTTATATTTCTCTTGGTCGTAGCTGATCTAGGCTAGGCCTGGTAGCCCTAGAAGAGGGAGTGAAAGCAGGGTGAATGGAAAGAAGGGAAGGGATAGACAAAAACTGGAAACAGTGAAGCTCTAGGATTTATACCAGTTGGTTTGGGACGTCAGAAACACCCCTGAGGCTTCTGGCCTTGATGTTGCAATCGACTTGAAGGAGTGAGCTGCTGCATGGAAGTGTTGGAGGGCGGGGGACACATCTCATTTTGGTTCTGTTAATCCCGGGCTGCCCTGTAGGGAGGTTCATTTGGCAACAAAATGTGGAGCTGGCATAGGCTGGAGGCCGGGAGACCAGTTAGGTTGGGTCCCATGCCCATCACACCTGGCTGCTGCAGCTGCTTGGAGGGGGGCAGGGTGAGAGCATGATGCACTGTAGAAATAATCTGCACAGTTCCTTAGTAGATTACGCTGAATTTTACATAGGGCTTCCCAATTCTGCCTCCAAAAATCTCTATTTTTTTTTCTTAAATTACCACATCCTTCATAGCAGGGAAAAGAAAGAAGTGTGCAAATTATCGTGTGGCCCCCAGTTTTTTTTTTTTTTTTTTTTTTTCCGGTACGCGGGCCTCTCACTGTTGTGGCCTCTCCCGTTGCGGAGCACAGGCTCCGGACACGCAGGCTCAGCAGCCATGGCTCACGGGCCCAGCTGCTCCACGGCATGTGGGATCTTCCCGGACCGGGGCACGAACTCGTGTCCCCTGCATCGGCAGGCGGACTCTCAACCACTGCGCCACCAGGGAAGCCCTGGCCCCCCAGTTGTAATGCAGATATTTAGACTAGTATAGCAGCTTACCTTTTCCCTTATTATTTCTGGAAGGAGATTGATTTGGTAAAGAGATAGGAAGTATCCAAATAACAGATTTGCTTAGCTTTATTTCCTAGAATCAGAATGATGACTAAGAAAGTTTTTCATTTGAAAGCTTTGCCCCCCCCCCCCCTTTTTTTAATATATATATTTTGGCCACGCCATGAGGCATGTGGGATCTTAGTTCCCAGACCAGGGATCGAATCCGCACCCCCTGCAGTGGAAGTGTGGAGTCTTAACCACTGCACTGCCAGGGAAGTCCCTTTTTAGTTTTTTTAATTCATGCATTCATTGAGCAAGTATTTATTGAACATTGCCTATGTCAGATGGTACGTTAAAATCTGGTGTCTCAAAGATGATCAAGATATAAAGGGTCCCTGTCTCTTTAGCCAGGGAGATAGGCACACAGATAAATTATGAAACTGTGTGATAAATGCTCTAACAGAAGTGGCAACAGAGTGTTACAGGATCATAGAAGGAGGTGACATGTCCGGTGTAAGGTCTTTCTGCTGAGAACCACGATTATCCTGACTCATTTTTACTTTCTTTTGGGGGCTTTGGAGTCACACCGTTTTGCGTGAAGCACTGCAGTGGCAAAATTCAACTTAGTCCTACTTAAACTTTAGAGTTTTTATAAATGCAGGGATTTATATTAAATACACTCTCCTTCTTCTGGCTCTTCCACCGTTGTCATTTGGGTTACTATGAAGTTGCTTTTCTTCTACGATTTGAAGTACAGATGAAGGGATTAGACAGGAAATGCCATCAAGAACTGCTAACTTGTGATTTCCTGAAAGGGTGGTATTTCTTCTAATTAACAGTATTCATATCGAGTATCCTGAAAGCTAACAATGTGAAACCACAGGAAAGCATTTCGTATACACTTAAAAGAAAAAGCTGGATGTAATGTTTTGGTCACATGGGTTAAATTCAGAAAATAACTTTGTTCACTAGCTAAAGATGGGGGTCATGACACAAAGAATAAGCTATCAGGTTGTGGTGTGGGAGATTCTGCCATCCTTTCTGGTCTCAGATTCCAGGCCCTCTTTCTTTGCCTGTCGTCTTGTGAATGCTTTTGACTCTGCTGCCTGGATTTTCCCAATCGGCTCCAGTTCCTGCACCTCCAGCTAACTGCTGCCTTTGCCATTCCCTGTGTCTACTGGAAGAATCTTTCTAAAACCACGACTGCTTTAAAAACTCTGCTAGATCACTGCTGCCTAAGGAAAAATATTGCAGGCATCTGCAGCCTGCTGGGCACCCACCTCTTTTGTTCTTTCCCTACTTCTCTAGGGCTCCTTCTAGTTTTCACTGTTTTCCTCCAAAAGCCACATCTTCCTGTGCCCCCTGTGTTTCTTTCTTTCTTTTTTTAAACTACGTTAACTGTAGCATCATCTTTCTAGCCAATCTGACTTTATTTTTATTTATTTATTTGGCTGTGCTGTGCAACTTGTGGGATTTTAGTTCCCCAACCAGGGATTGAACCCAGGCCTTACGCAGTGAACCCGCCGAGTCCTAACCACTGGACCACCGGGGAATCTCCTCCCCGCTCCAATGCCCTCCCCCCTCCCCCCCTGCTGTGTTTCTAACCATATTGTTCCTGAAATGGCCTGAAATGGTCTTTCAGTGCTCCTTTTTTTTCCTGGGGAAATTCTGTTTATCCTGCCTTAACCTTTATTTGGTTTCAGTTCAACAAACATTTATTGAGGACTTCCTATGTTCTGTGTGCTGGGGGTACAAAACTCATTAAGACAGTCTTTTTTTTTTTTTTTTAAGGATTTAATTGTGTAAGGAGGCAGATAATACAAATATTTATTCCTATGTCCTAAGGTTAGGTGTTGAAAATATACTGACAGAAACAGTTATACTTCCTGCCCCCATGAAGCATCTGTTCTAGTGGGGGAGAGAAATCAAATTAAAAAAATTGATCTGTGAGAAATACTATAAGCAGGGGGAAATCTTTGACCTGAAAAAGCAAGTAGCTTGGGTGTGGAGGAAAATCAATTTTAGACAAAATAAATAGTCAGGATTGGCCTCTCTAAGGAGGTGACATTTTTAAAAAGACATTTAAACAAGTAATTACAGTAAAGCGTAGTAAAGGTTAATTATCATAGGGTAAGTATAGGAGACCTATGTGTAGGAATGTAAATGCAGATGAATAGTTATGATACAGTGTGATAAACTCAGTGATGGAGGGATATAACAAAAGATACTTTGATCATGGAAGGGGCCCACAGAGTTTTTATTGCCATGCAGTGGAAGGGTTTGGTGAGGGCTTTCCATGCAGAAGCGCAGAGTTTTGAAACAATTTGAGTTGTGTTCACAGAATTTAAAGTAGTTTGATATCACTGAAGTTTTATAGTGCAAGGAGCCCAGAGGCAGGACATGAGGCAGAGAAGTGGGTGGTTATGAAAAGGGCCCTGGTGCCAGAACCGGGCTCGTAGCTCAGCATCTGACGTTCCCATGCCCAATATGTAGGACAAGGTTGTTTTGTTTTGTTTTGTTTTTTAAAATCATTCTGTGGCTCAGTTTCCTTGTCTGTAAAAGTGAGATGATGGTAGAAGCAACCTCGTCAGGTCATTGTAAGGATTATAAATACTTGTGTCTAGCATACAAGGTGGTGGTGCACTTTGTATTGCGTGGAGATAAATTTTGACCTATTGTAGACCCTTGAAAGGTTATTTGCCGTTCAGTGACTTGGTCTTGCGTCTGTTTTTCCAGTACCATTTGAGAGCGGGTGTGAGCGTGTATGAGCATGTGTGTTGGGGAGGAGGGGGCTGGAATTGAATTTTTGTAGATTCTTTGAGCTCACCTTTCTTTATGCTCATTCCCAGCATAATTACTTGTTCCTTCACGTGTGTTCCCACATCATTTTCTCTCCGCGGTGGCATTTTCCTTTGTGTTTTATTTATAGTTCGATTTTCTCCCAGTAGACTGAGTTCCCTCGGGGTGTTAAGGGCTACGGGTTACTCATCTTTACGTGCCAGTGCCAAGAATAGTGCCTCACACTGAGCATACTGGGTGCTCCGTAAGTGTTTGTTGCATTTATTTGAAAGGTTTTTTAGGGAGTTGCCTCAACTTATAGTTCACGACAAAGGTCCTCCCGTGGAAAAGTCTGAGCATGTTGCTATGGGAGGGTGTTTTCATTCTTTCATACACCAAATATTTATTGAGTGCCTGCTGCACATGGTGCTGTGGGTGATACATAGATGAATCAGCTGTGTGCTCTGCCCTGGGTTCTGTTGACTCTTACAGTCTTAACTGTGGGGTTGAGGGAAAAGGTAAATGGTTGCTGATAGGTTTAATAAGAAAAGCTATGAAGTGGTTTAGTTGTATTGGGGTTTTCGTTTAGATGTGTAATTACTTTGATCAAAGAATCTCCGAATTATTTTTTAATGCTGTCTCATTGGTGGTGGTACATTTCTCATTGTTACATTTCATGTTTATATCATGACAGACTCTGTCTAGTAAATTACACAGTGTAAAGTTTCATAGTAAGCCTGCTCAGTTTCTCAGATTTTAATTCTAAATAGAAAGGATTCCCACCTATGTGGGACAGGGGATATATCCTTGTCCTTGGACAAAATACCTTACTGGACTCTTGGTTCTTGAACGATTTTTTCTTATACTCCTTAATCAGAGTTGGGTGTTACATTAGATTAGAGGTACCTAGCTACAGGTTTTTATTACAGTAGTTTTAGGCTTTTGCTTCTATCTGTCTCTGCTTTTCTCACCATAATTCTCTGGCACCAGTAGCCTATTCCACCACCTTATTTATTTATTTTTTTTTAAATAGAAAAAGCAGGGCTTCCCTGGTGGCGCAGTGGTTGAGAGTCCGCCTGCCGATGCAGGGGACACGGGTTCGTGCCCTGGTCCGGGAAGATCCCACATGCTGCGGAGCGGCTGGGCCTGTGAGCCATGGCCGCTGAGCCTGCGCGTCCAGAGCCTGTGCTCTGCGACGGGAGATAGCAAAGGCAGGCTTCTTCTCCTGTGACCATTTATTATTCTTTGCTTAGACCACCTCTAAAGCCTAGAAAACCCTTTCTCTTTTGACCCAATGAATGACTCCTTATTGAAATTTGCTTCAGATATTCTCAACTCTAGTGATGTGCACACCACTGGGATGCCCGCTGAACACTTCATCATTGGCCTTCTCATACCCTCTGCCTTGCCTGTGTTAGCACACCAGGAGCAGGTCTTGGTGCACCAAACCCCTCAAATGTGTGTTGATTAGATGAACTGGTATTATGAATAAAGCCTATGTGTATGTGGGGTATTCTGAGTATTTAAATTACTCAGAATTAAGGAGGGTATTTAACAGTTTTCCTTTATCTTTGTGAAAAGTTTATTTGAAAACTTTATTCTACAATATCAAACCTGGGACTTCCCTGGTGACACAGTGGTTAAGAATCTGCCTGCCAATGCAGGGGACACAGGTTCTATCCCTGGTCCGGGCAGATCCCACATGCCACAGAGCAAATAAGCCCATGTGCCACAACTACTGAGCCTGCGCTCTAGAGCCTGCGCACCTAGAGCCCGTGCTCCGCAACAAGAGAAGCCACCGCAATGAGAAACCCACACACCGCAAGGAAGAGTAGCCCCCACTTGCTGCAACTAGAGAAAGCCTGCGTGCAGCAACGAAGACCCAACGCAGCCAAAAATAAATAAATAAATAAATAAATAACTTTAAAAATAAAACAAAATATCAAACCTGTCAAAGCACTTACATTTTCAAAATGTCCCTTTAATATGGAAGGATGCTCACTCATGCATGATAAGGGAGATGCAAATGAAAACTACACTGCTTCATCATATCTTGTCTGTCAGGGTGGTAAAAAGCAAAATTTTTGAGAGCATTTTTTGTTGATAAGACTGTGGGTGTGTGGGCGGGACTTCCCTGGAGGTCCAGTGGTTAAGACTTCGCACTTCCACTGCAGGAGGCTCAGGTTTGATCCCTGGTCAGGGAACTAAGATCCCACATGCCATGCCCTGGAAAAGACTGTAGGGAGGGAAGTACTGTGCTCTCACTCATAGCTGGTGGGAATGCAAAGCAGAATAACCCTACAAGGAGAATTTGGCAGTAGGTAGCAAAATTATGTTTACATTTACCCTCTGATCCAGCCAGCTCACTTCTAGGAATTTATCCCCAAGATACACTGGCAAAAATAAGAAAAAGGTATCTACCAGTTTATTCATTACAGACTATATATGACAGCAAAAGACTGGAAATAATCCAAATGTCAACAGAGAGTTGGTTTTAAAAAAAATCTGGTCCTTCAACACAATGGAGCATTATACAACTATAAAAAGAAATGAGGACTGTTTTTTTTTTTTACTGTTGTGTGGTCTCTAAGATATATTATTTTTATTATTTATTTATTTATTTATTTATTTATTTTTGCAGTACGCAGGCCTCTCACTGTTGCGGCCTGTCCCATTGCGGAGCACAGGCTCCGGACGCGCAGGCTCAGTGGCCATGGCTCACCGGCCTAGCCGCTCCGCGGCATGTGGGATCTTCCCGGACTGGGACACGAACCCGCATCCCCTGCATAAGCAGGTGGACTCTCAACCACTGCGCCAGCAGGGAAGCCCCTAAGATATATTATTTTTAAAAGTAAGATGCAGAATACCATGTATAATTATGCTATCTTTTACCTAGTAAGGTAAAAGTAAGGGAGGAAGAATATGAAAATGCATATGTATTTGCTTATATTAAAGAATAATGGAAGGATCAACCAATAACTGATGGGGGGACAAAAATAGAAGGTAGACTCTCCTGAAGGTACCTTGCTTTGTGGCTCACTTTAGAACTATTGAATGTTACACATAATTATAAAATAAAATTAAATCAAAATTGGAGAGGGGGAAAATGATCTCTTAAGAATTGAAAGCAACATGGCACACTCAAAATCTGATGAAGTAGGCCAGGAGGCCAGAGACTCAAGGAGGAGTTGCAGTTCAAATTCAAAATCAGTTTGCTGGTAGAATTCCTTCCTGCTCAGGAGAGGTCAGTCTTTGTTCTATTAAGGCCTCCGACTGATTGAATGAGGCCCACTCACATTATAAAGGACAATATGCTTTATCAGAGTCCCCCAATTTAATGTTATTCTCATCCAACAACAAAACAAAACAAAAACAAACGAACAAACACCTTCACAGAAATATCCCAAATAATATTTGACTAAATATCTGGGTACCATGGCCCAGCCAAATTGATACATAAAATTATTCATCACAGGTAGTTTTATTTCTTTCTTTCCAATCTTTATACTTTTCATTTTATTTTTTGTTACCTAGTTGCATAGATAGGGCCATCAACCTAATATTGAATAGATATCAGATATCCATGCTCCATTCTCTATTGTAGAAGGAAAATAATCAATATTTTTCCATTACATATTACATTAGTAATATGCTTTTCACAGATACCCTTTATTATATTGCAGACGTAATCCTAATTTGCTGAGACTGTTTTTTTTTTTTTTTTTTTTTTTGCGGTACGCGGGCCTCTCACTGTTGTGGCCTCTCCCGTTGCGGAGCACAGGCTCTGGACGCGCAGGCTCAGCGGCCATGGCTCACGGGCCCAGCCGCTCCGCGGCACGTGGGATATTCCCAGACCGGGGCACGAACCCGTGTCCCCTGCATCGGCAGGCGGACTCTCAACCACTGCGCCACCAGGGAAGCCCATTTGCTGAGACTTTTTAAAAAATAATCAGTGGATATTAAATTTTGCCGAATGCTTTTTTTCCCATTGAGATGATTATATAGTTTTTCTTCTTTATTCTGTTAGTGTAGTGAGTTTCACTGACTGATTCCAAATGTTAAAACAACTTTGTATTCCTGCAGTAGACCCCAGTTGGACTCCATGTATTATCTTTTTTTATACATTGCTGGACTTAATTTGTCGATGTTTTGTTTTGGCATTTATGTTGATTAAAGACATTTGCTCTGCAAAAAAAAAAAAAAAAGAAAAAGAAAAGCAACAATGAACAAATGAATTTAATAGTTTCTCAAATTGGTGGTTTATATTTTCCGAGAGGAATCAGTCAGTCCTTACTTTGCACAGTTCTAATACGTACAAACTTCAGTTACATGGTTTAAATAATACCAGTCCCCCAACACAATGGTTCAAATTTCAGTTAGCACAGCAATTTCATAAAGTGCAAACTTTGCTGCTAGCTCATTACTCCACAAATCACTATATAAATAACAGATGGCCTAATGATCAGTGACCAATCATATTACTTCTTTTAAAGCATTTTGGTGATTGGTCACTGAGTTGCCCATTTAGTTCATGCAGAGATAGCAAAGCATGTCACTGTGTTGTCTTCTTGTCTCCCAGTGACAAACCCATGTGACATTTCACATAAATGGATAATCGAAAGAGAGAATTGGCCAACAAAGATGAAAGTGAAGGAAAGAAACAAAAACTGACAATGCTGGAAGTGAAATTCTAATGAGGTTATAGAAGAAATATCTGACTGTGGGCATGTGCAGCCAGAAGAGTGGAGTGAAAGTAACTTATTGACATAAATAAGGAAAGTGGTTGATATGGAAAGGATGAAGATGTCCCAGGGAAGTGGTGCCTCAAAAGCACTCACATTAAAAGAAGTCCTGGAGATATTTCACTACACTGAAAGAGCAAAGGATGCAATGTTGGAAGTTGATCCATACTCAGAAAGGAGTATGACAGTTTGCCGAGGCATAGAAAAGATGTTCGCTTTGTGTCATAAGTTGTGTCAAGAGGAAGGCAATCACCCTTCAAAGAACTCTTAGAAAGTTTTTTTTAAGCAAATAAAATCATTCAATTCTCAAATATCTGTTTTAAATCACAGCATACTAAGTAAATATTAGTTTTACTATTTTGTTCATTTCCCTATAAACTGATAACCATGTAAGTTACTTATATATGTTATTTGTATATGTTATTTACATGTAACTTACGTTACATATATATTATATATGTATAAGATATATATGTTATGTAAGTTTTTCCCCTATAAATGTATAGACTTTTCAGTGTTTTGACAAAAATCTGTAAAGGACATGGAACAATTGTAATTGCCCCCATTCATTATTAAGATTGTTTTTGCAAAGTTTCAGCCTGCATAATCCTTTTTATGGTCCGGCACTACTCTGGAAATGAGGATTAACTGTATTTCAAGTGACTTTAATGGCAAAGAAACCTTAAGCTGTCCTCAGCAAACACGTTTAGTAATGACATAGCTATCATTATTGTATTTGTTAGGAAACAAAATTTTCATTGTAAGAGAAAAGAGATGATACAAACAAAACCAAAGAGGTTAAGTAAAAACACTGTAATCCTAAATATAATGATGAAACTAATGATGCCTATTATGTTTTTAAAAATTGCATTTTCTTCTTCTGGCCCTTGGAAAAAAGCATAAAAATGGCCAAGCCAGAAGCAGGACACTCTCCCAGACCCCACAGTGTGGGTTTTATACACCATTTCCCACTAAAAGGAACCAGGGCTCTTTGGAGTAAAGACTGATTCTAGGTCTGGGTCTGGAAATGTAAGGATGAGCCTAGAATTTCTCATCATTACCAAGAAACAAAGCACTACCAAAGAGTATTGGGGTGATATCAGAAAGACTCCAGAAACAACTTGAAGGGTTTCCCAGCGGCCAAAGGTCAGTCAATGGGAATATAAAAGAATAAAAACTACAGTGGATTAAAATATATCAAACAGGGGCTTCCCTGGTGGCGCAGTGGTTGAGAGTCCGCCTGCCGATGCAGGGGATGCACGTTCGTGCCCCGGTCTGGGAGGATCCCATATGCCGCGGAGCGGCTGGGCCCGTGAGCCATGGCCGCTGAGCCTGTGCGTCCGGAGCCTGTGCTCCGCAACGGGAGAGGCCACAGCGGTGAGAGGCCCGCGTACCGCAAAAAAAAAAAAAAAAAAAAAAAAATCAAACATGTTTAAACCCGTGGATTTAAAATAATACTGAAACAACAAAATTCATTAGTCATCTTTGGAAAAGGGCAGGGAACCAACTTATACTTTAAAAAATGAATGTGAAAGAAAGAATCAAGTGTTAATCCTAGTTCCCTGAACAGATTGGGTAACCAAATAATTAATGAGGATAACTTATTTACAGGAAAAAAATGGCAAATAAAGACTTGATAGCATTGGGATATTATCGTTACAATATTTGCATTTTCAAACTGGATAGGCACTAGTTACCAATAGCTGATAATATCATTAGGTTAAGAGGTGGTGAGAAACTTCTTTTAAAATAAATTTATTTATTTATTTATATTTTTGGCTGCGTTGGGTCTTTGTTGCTGTGCACGGGCTTTCTCTAGTTGTGGCGAGCAGGGGCTACTCTTTGTTGCAGTGCTTGGGCTTCTCATTGCAGTGGCTTCTCTTGTTGCGGAGCACACGCTTTAGGCGTGTGGGCTCAGTAGCTGTGGCTCGTGGGCTTTAGAACGCAGGCTCAGTAGTTGTGGCACACAGGCTTAGTTGCTCCGTGACATGTGGGATCTTCCCAGACCAGGGATTGAACCCGTGTCCCCTGCATTGGCAGGCGGATTCTTAACCACTGTGCCACCAGGGAAGTCCCGAGAAACTTTTTAATGGGATGGTTTGGGGTGGTTGTTAATACCTGAATCCATTACTATTTAATGTTAAGTTTTTTTTTTTTTAAGTGTTGATTGTTGTGCATCCTGGTGAGATTCAATGGGATGTAGACAAAGCACCCATGAAACAGTCTTTCTAGAAGTTTGGACAGGAATCGGAACAAGCCAGGTTATAGGAAATATGCTGGACACAGGAACATGTTACAGGACACTTCCTGCATGCTGTCAGCAAAATCCATAATGTGAGAACGTTACGGAGAATAATCTTTTTTTCTTCCAACAAATAAAGCTCAAGGAAAAAAAATAGATTATTAAAAGACCTAAGAGACATATCAACCCTGTAATGAAAGGATCCTGTTTGGGTCTGGGCACACCAATTAAATTTGAAGACTAACTGGATATTTGAGGTTATTAAAGGACAATTTTGTAAATATTAAAGGAAACAGTTAGGTGGGGTAATTGTGGTTACGTTTTTTGTTTGTTTTTTAAAAATCTTCATCATAAAGTCTGTTTAAACCTGGAAAACCCTGCTGCTTGAATTTCTTACCTGTGAAATTAAGCAAGAGGATTAGATGTGTTTTCTATTTTCTCTCTGCTCCTTACGTAATAGCCACTCTCACTTGCTTTCCTTCTCGGAATCTTATACTGTTATGTGCAATCATTGCTGTTGCTTGTGGACAAGGCTTTACTTAATCAATGCACCTCTGGGAGGCAGGAACTCCAGGGCTTGGGCCGAATTATCTAATGGACTCTAGGAAGCTGCTCTATGCTTTCCTCCTGGTCATTTCCCTCCTCCCTAGTAGGGTCTGAACACAACAGTTCTGCATCTTGAGTCAGGGGTCTGCTAGGGGCTTGACAACAATTTATAGACTTGGCTGAGTCAGATTTGGCTGAGAGCCAGCCCTGCACATGAATGTCCTCATTCCTTAAGAGGTGATAACTAACTAATGCTCATGTGGGAACCAGAGGCAATAACCATGGTAGAGTAGTAATGATTTAGCACTTCTTCAAGACTGCATAAGTTGTGGAAGACAGCAGGACCCCTTCAGGGTGGGGAGACACTGGTACCCCTGCTTTGGCAATATCCAAAGAGCCTTGATTAGCTGTTGACATCAAAGAGGTATGATGAAAACAGTAGGCCACGGGATCCACCTCCAGAGAGCTCTACACCAGAGCTTTTGTACAACACGAGTTCTCGAAACCCCAGGCTCCCCAAGAGCAGTTTCAGACTGCCCACAGAGAGGGTGCCCTCCAGGAACAACTAGCCACCGGCGGTGAGTAGGGAGTGTACAGGGAGGTGCTTGCCAAAGATGTCTTGGGTAACATGCTATAGACGTCATCAAAGTTTGTTGAAAAACTCGCAGGCTTAAGTATCGCATGTAGGCATTAGGAGGCTGTCCAGAAATGTTGTATCCCAGGAACTTGATTCAACTCTGAGAATAAATGTATGAGTGTTAGGAAAATTGTTTGGGGAGAAAATATTTTTTGTTTATTATTTTATCTTGGTCTCTCAGCTGTGATCCACTTATTTGAGGTTGTTGGAAATCTACAGCCTACATATATGGCCCCTTGCAACTCTACATTTGTTAAAGGGAGGGAGAGAAATGCTGTTAGTTGAAATTGTTTCAGCCAATTTAGTTCTTATTCTAAAATCCTTTCTATTCATAAAATGATTGTCCTAGATGACATCAGTAACTGTTACTCTTGCCCCTCAGACTCAGTAACATTATTAACTTGCAGCTCTGCAGACTTTCTACCACTGTCTTTTCTGAAAGATGAAGACGACATATTCACTGTGACTTGTGAGTCATGGTGGGAGACTTTAGTGTTCATGGTACCTGAAATATCAGGTAAAAAAACAGGACTGGAGTTCCATGTTTACTTCAAATTGCTTTTTTTTTTTTAATACCTTTGTCTTTAGTCATTGAAAAATGGTAGATGCTCTGGTCCCAGATATTGCATTTCAAACCCAGATATACCTAAAGAAAATGAAACCAACCAACGATGATAATAAATCACCATTTGCCTTTTGCAGAAGCCATCTAGCTGGGCTCAAAAGTCGTGTCAAATTTGGGAGTGTTGTAATGAAACATAGCTAGATAGCAGGAAGAATGATTTTTCTAAAAGACTGTTAAAGTACTCCTATGACTGTTTCCTCAAGAGTGTAACAGTAGGTTCTCCAGAGAGGCTGCATGGCATAGTGATTAAGAGTAGGGACCCTTTTTTTTTTTTTAATTCCATATATATGTGTTAGCATATGGTATTTGTCTTTCTCTTTCTGACTTACTTCACTCTGTATGACAGACTCTAGGTCTATCCACCTCCCTAGGGGTAAAACGGGAATAAAGACACAGACCTACTTGAGAATGGACTTGAGGATATGGGGGGGGGAAGGGTAAGCTGTGACAAAGCGAAAGAGAGGCATGGACATATATACACTACCAAACGTAAGGTAGATAGATAGTGGGAAGCAGCCGCAGAGCACAGGGAGATCAGCTCGGTGCTTTGTGACCTCCTGGAGGGGTGGGATGGGGAGGGTGGGAGGGAGGGAGATGCATGAGGGAAGGGATGTGGGAACAGATGTATATGTACGACTGATTCACTTTGTTATAAAGCAGAAACTAATAAAAAAATAAAAAATCAAAAAAATAAAAAATCAAAATTTTGGTTCTACTGAAAAAAAAAAAAAGGGACACCGGAGAGCTGGAGCTTGCTGTCTCTCTGACATGTGGGGACACAGCAAGAAGGTGGTCGTCTGCAGGTCAGGAGGAGCGTCCTCACCAGAAACTGACTATGTTGGCACCCTGATGTCAGACTTCTAGCCTCCAGAACTGTAAGAAAATAAATGTCTGTTGTTTAAGCCAAAAAAAAAAAAAAAAAAAAAAAAAGAGTAGGGACCCTGGAGCCAGGGTGTTAGGGTCACAGCTCAGTCCCACCACTTACAGCTGCATGACTTCAAGAAAATTACCCAACTTCTTGGGTCTCATTTTCCTTATCCTAAGGCAGAATGGTAATACTGTACTTGTCTTAACAGCTTGTGGTGGGAATTAATTTAATAAATTAAATTAATTTAATACCATCAAAGCACTTAGAACAGGGCCAGCCATACTGTGGGCAATCAGCAAACACTGGCAATTCATATCACGAACAGAATTATTCCTATTACCTTGCTTTCCATTGTGCCCAGGCTTTAGTATCTAAGACCCTGTTACTAAGTGTCTCAAATAACACATACCGAGGAAATACTATCATATTTGGGAGAGAGTTATCTTTCTGTTAATTTCCAAATGGAAATGTAGGGCCTGTTAAGTTGTTAAGCATTTTAAGGCATGAAGCCAGTGGCTTTGAGGTATTCAGGGCACTCACAACTTCCCAGCTGAGAATTCTCACCTCGACCCCTCCTTTCTGAGACATAGGCAATACTGTAAACTAAAACTGCTGTAATATTCCTAAATGAATCCTTAAATGTAATGCTTAAAACTATTTAATTAGCTCAATAACTTATAGATCCTTGATTAGCAAAAGGTTTAATTGATTATTAATCAACTTTTTGTTCTTTAGATTTGCTTTACGGTTGACCCTTGAACAACATGGGTTTGCATTGCTCAGGTCCACTTTTATGATAAATATGTACTATAGCACTGCAGAATCCCAAGTTGGTTGAATCTGCAGATGCAGAACCCCAAATACGGAGGAACCTCAGGTATGGAGGGGGGACCATAAGTGGTACATGGTATTTCTGCAAAGAGGGTGGCTGCCTCTAACCCCCGAGCTGTTCAAGAGTCAACTGTATTTTTCAAGATATTTAGGACTTAGAAAATAGAACAGCCCTTTCTCTTAGTTACAGTAAGTGCTTAGAAGATAAGGCTTAAGTAAACAAACAAACAAACAAAGCCCCCAAAAAACCTCTTCTATAGAGTTACACAGGGCTTTGGACATTATATGTGCCTAATAAATGATTTGATTTCATCTTAATTTTCCTGTTTTGCATGCAACCTAGTAGGAGATAGAGCTCATGACAAATAAACCTCAAATAAAGCTTCCCTGACTTTTGGGAGGAAATCCTCAGTCCTCAAATGGAAAGTAAAATTGGTACCCCTAATTAGATTTTGAATTGGTGGGATTTAAACATTTGCTGGGAATAAAAACAGCACATTTAGGACAGGCCTGGGTATCACAAAAAAATGTCAGTAGTTGACATAACCTCTTTTATGTATGGGGAGATCAGATCTTAGTGTAATTTATAAGCTGTAATTTACTGATCATTGTGGCTTGTCTGTGTATGTAATTTCTTTTCCCCCCTCACAAAAAGAGAAAAACAGCCCTGCAAAGAAAGACTGGGAAATATCCTCTTTCTTCCAGTTCTTAAATCTTTCCCTTTTCTTATGTGTAATCAGGAAAATTTGAGAGTAGTTTGAAGGGATGGAAAAGGCTCCTACAACAGAGAAGGCTGTCCCAAAACATTGTTTAGAGATTAATGTTTTAGACTGAATATTGAGGGAATATCAGTCACTTGTCTCTGAGAGGTTAAGCAATTCTTTTCGTTGTTGTTGAGTTTTCCGTTTATTATCTTATTTGTAAATCTAATTACTTGTAACAATTACTTCAAGGAAGATTTTATAATTTGATAATATCTTAATAAATACCTTAATAAAATAATAGTTTAAATGAATACTAATTTAATTTTTTTAATTTTTTAATTTTTATTTTTTTTCTATTTTTATTTTTTTTTTGTGATACGCGGGCCTCTCACTGTTGTGGCCTCTCCCGTTGCGGAGCACAGGCTCCGGACGCACAGGCTCAGCGGCCATGGCTCACGGGCCCAGCCGCTCCGCGGCATGTGGGATCTTCCCGGACCGGGGCACGAACCCGTGTCCCCTGCATCGGCAGGCGGACTCTCAACCACTGCGCCACCAGGGAAGCCCCCTTAATTTTTGTTTTTATTTATTTATTTATTTATTTTTTTGGTACACCGGCCTCTCACTGCTGTGACCTCTCCCGTTGCGGAGCACAGGCACCAGACGTGCAAGCTCAGCGGCCATGGCTCACGGGCACAGCCGCTCCGCGGCATGTGGGATTCTCCCGGACCGGGGCACGAACCCGTGTCCCCTGCATTGGCAGGCGGACTCTCAACCACTGCGCCACCAGGGAAGCCCCTAATTTAATAATTTTTAAGTGTAGTTGATGTACAATATTATATGTTATGGGTATACAATAAAATGATTCACAATTTTTAAAGGTTTTACTCAACCTTTGAGTTTATAGTTATAAAACATTGGCTATACTCGCTGTATTTTACAATATATCCTTATTTTATACATAATAGTCTGTACTTATTAGTCCCCTACTCTTAAATTGCCCCTCCCCTCTTCCTTCTCCCCATTGGTAACCACTAGTTTGTTCTCTACATCTGTGAATCTGTTTCTTTTTTGTTCTATTCACTAATTTGTTGTATTTTTTAGATTCTGTATATAAGTGATATCATACAGTATTTGTCTTTCTCTGTCTGACTTAACTTCACTTAGCATAATGCCCTCCAAGTCCACCCATGTTGCTACAGATGGCAAAATTTCATTTTTTTAAATGGCTGAGTAGTATTCCATTGTGTATATGTATACTACATCTTCTTTATCCATTCATCTGTTGATGGACACTTAGGTTGCTGCCATATTTGGCAATTGTAAATAATGCTGGGTTAAGCAATTCTTAAATGTTCTGTATTTTATAAGGCAATGTTTCTCAGACTTTTTTTTTTCACACACACACACTGTATTTTAGTTTTACAAGAGATAAATCAACTGACACCAAGCATTGTAAGTGGATGACCACAACAAAATCAACAATGATTGCAATTACCAAACACGAAACACACTCATACTGTGTCATAATATTGTCATTCAGTCCAGGAATCCTCCACTGTAACAGCTCCTTTACTTTGCAGTGAAAATTGATTTGTATATTTTTTGCCTCTGAGTCCTTGTGGGATTTTTTATTTTATTTTATTCAAACAGAAAGTCACAAAAATTATAATCATCCTCATCAGTTCACTCAGTCCCATGTAACTAAATTTTTTTTATCTTGATCTTTTGTTAGCACCTTTATGAATTCATCAGTTTTCCATTGGAGTTCTGAAAATGCTTATTCATTCAGTTCAGCAGTATAGTCAGTTACCAGAAACCTGTACTTGTCAGAGTCTTTTCCATGAATTCCTTGAAGATGAAACCCTTTTATAGGAACAGTTTTGCAGAAGCATCAGAGTACACCCAGAACTGCCTGTGAATGACAAAAGGCTGAAAAATGACCACGGTTAAAGATTTGATGAAAGTTCATAATAATGCAATTGAAAAGGAAATTTAGTTATTTCTGAGATATACGTTTTAAAGTAATAACTAGAATTATGACTTACAACATTATACCAGAACATATAAGATTTTTAGAAATTTCATGTAATATCTGAAACATTTATATTAACATATTTCCATACAAATAACCCAAAGAAAGTTTAGTATTAGTTGTTTTTTGTTTGTTTTGTTTTGTTTTGTTTGTTTGTTTTGTTTGTTTGTTTTTTTATACTGCAGATTCTTATTAGTCATCAATTTTATACACATCAGTGTATACATGTCAATCCCAATAGCCCAATTCAGCACACCACCATCCCCACCCCATGGTTTCCCCACCTTGGAGTCCATATGTTTATTCTCTACATCTCTGTCTCAACTTGTGCCCTGAAAACTGGTTCATCTGTACCATTTTTCTAGGTTCCACATACATGCGTTAATATACGATATTTGTTTTTCTCTTTTGGACTTACTTCATTCTGTATGACAGTCTCTAGATCCATCCACGTCTCAACAAATGACTCAATTTCGTTCCTTTTTATGTCTGAGTAGTATTCCACTGTATATATATACCACAGCTTCTTTATCCATTCGTCTGTCGATGGGCATTTAGGTTGCTTCCATGACCTGGCTATTGTAAATAGTGCTGCAATGAACATTGAGATGCATGTGTCTTTTTGATTTACGGTTTTCTCTGGGTATATGCCCAGTAGTGAGATAGCTGGATCATATGGTAATTCTAGTTTTAGTTTTTTAAGGAACCTCCATACTGTTCTCCATAGTGGCTGTATCAATTTACATTCCCACCAGCGGGGCAAGAGGGTTCCCTTTTCTCCACACCCTCTCCAGCATTTGTTGTTTGTAGATTTTCTGATGATGCCCATTCTAACTGGTGTGAGGTGATACCTCATTGTAGTTTTGATTTGCATTTCTCTAATAATTAGTGATGTTGAGCAGCTTTTCATGTGCTTCTTGGCCATTGGTATGTCTTCTTTGGAGAAATTTCTGTTTAGGTCTTCTGCCCATTTTTGGATTGTGTTGTTTGTTTCTTTAATATTGAGCTTCATGAGCTGTTTATATATTTTGGAGATTAGTCCTTTGTCCCTTGATTCATTTGCGAATATTTTCTCCCATTCTGAGGGTTGTCTTTTTGTCTTGTTTATGGTTTCCCTTGCTGTGCAAAAGTTTTGAAGTTTCATTAGGTCCCATTTGTTTATTTTTGTTTTTATTTCCATTACTCTAGGAGGTGGGTCAAAAAAGATCTTGCTGTGATTTATGTCAAAGAGTGTTCTTCCTATGTTTTAATCTAAGAGTTTTATAGTGGCCAGTCTTACATTTAGGTCTCGAATCCATTTTGAGTTTTTGTGTATGGTGTTAGGGAGTGTTCTAATTTCATTCTTTTACATGTAGCTGTCCAGTTTTCCCAGCACCACTTATTGAAGAGACTGTCTTTTCTCCATTGTATATCCTTGCTTCCTTTGTCATAGGTTAGTTGAACATAGGTTTGTGGGTTTATCTCTGGGCTTTCTACCTTGTTCCATTGATCTATGTTTCTGTTTGTGTGCCAGTACTGTATTGTCTTGATTACTGTAGCTTTGTAGTATAGTCTGAAGTCATGGAGTCTGATTCCTCCAGCTCCGTTTTTTTCCCTCAAGACTGCTTTGGCTATTCGGAGTCTTTTGTGTCTCCATACAAATTTTAAGATGATTTGTTCTAGTTCCATAAAAAATGCCATTGGTAATTTGATAGGGATTGCATTGAATCTGTAGTTTGCTTTGGGTAGTATAGTCATTTTCACAGTATTGATTCTTCCAATCCAAGAACATGGTATATCTGTCCATCTGTTGGTATCATCTTTAATTTCTTAAATCAGTGTCTTATAGTTTTCTGCATACAGGTCTTTTGTTTCCCTAGGTAGGTTTATTCCTAGGTATTTTATTCTTTTTGTTGCAATGGTAAATGGGATTGTTTCCATAATTTCTCTTTCAGATGTTTCATCATTAGTGTATAGGAATGCAAGAGATTTCTGTGCATTAATTTTGTATCCTGCAACTTTACCAAAGTCATTGATTAGCTCTAGTAGTTTTCTGGTGGCATCTTTAGGATTCTCTATGTATAGTATCATGTCATCTGCAAACAGTGACCGTTTTACTTCTTCTTTTCCAATTTGTATTCCTTTTATTTATTTTTCTTCTCTGATTGCTGTGCTAGGACTTCTAAAACTATGTTGAATAATAGTGGTGAGAGTGGCCATCCTTGTCTTGTTCCTGATTTTAGAGGAAATGCTTTCAGTTTTTCACCATTGAGAATGATGTTTACCATGGGTTTGTCATATATGGCCTTTATTATGTTGAGGTAGTTTCCCTCTGTGCCCACTTTCTGGAGAGTTTTTATAATAAATGGGTCTTGAATTTTGTCAAAAGCTTTTTCTGCATCTATTGAGATGATCATATGGTTTGTATTCTTCAATTTGTTATTAATGGTGTATCAAATTGATTGATTTCCATATATTGAAGAACCCTTGCATCCCTGGGATAAATCCCACTTGATCATGGTGTATGATCCTTTTAATGTGTTGTTGGATTCTGTTTGCTAGTATTCTGTTGAGGATTTTTGCATCTATATTCATCAGTGATACTGGTCTGTAATTTTCTTTTTTTTTTTTTCGTATTTTTGTCTGATTTTGGTATCAGGGTGATGGTGGCCTCATAGAATGAGTTTGGGAGTGTTCCTTCCTCTGCAAGTTTTTGGAAGAGTTTGAGAAGGATGGGTGTTAGCTCTTCTCTAAATGTTTGATAGAGTTCACCTGTCAAGCCATCTGGTCCTGGACTTTTGTTGGAAGATTTAAAATCACAGTTTCAATTTCATTACTTGTGATTAGTCTGTTCATATTTTCTGTTTCTTCCTGGTTCAGTCTTGGAAGGTTATACCTTTCTAAGAATTTGTCCATTTCTTCCAGGTTGTCCATTTTATTGGCATAGAGTTGCTTGTAGTAGTCTCTTAGGATGCTGTGTATTTCTGCGGTGTCTGTTGTAACTACTCCTTTTTCATTTCCAATTTTATTGATTTGAGTCCTCGCCCTGTTTTTCTTGATGAGTCTGGCTAATGGTTTATCAATTTTGTTTATGTTCTCAAAGAACCAGCTTTTAGTTTTATTGATCTTTGCTATTGTTTTCTTTGTTTCTATTTCATTTATTTCTGCTCTGATCTTTATGATTTCTTTCCTTCTACTAACTTTGGATTTTGTTTGTTGTTCTTTCTCTAGTTCCTTTAGGTGTAAGGCTAGATTGTTTACTTGAGATTTTTCTTGTTTCTTGAGTTAGGCTTGTATAGCTATAAACTTCCCTCTTAGAACTGCTTTTGCTGCATCCCATTGGTTTTGGATCGTCATGTTTTCATTGTCATTTGTCTGTAGGTATTTTTTGATTTCCTCTTTGATTTCTTCAGTGATCTCTTGGTTATTTAGTAATGTATTGTTTAGCCTCCATGTGGTTTTTTTTTTTTTTTTTGGCGGTTTGCGGGCTTCTCACTGTTGTGGCCTCTCCCGTTGCAGAGCACAGGCTCCGGACACGCAGGCTCAGCAGCCAGGGCTCACGGGCCCAGCCGCTCTGCGGCATGTGGGATCTTCCCGGACCAGGGCACAAACCCGTGTCCCCTGCATCGGCAGGCGACTCTCAAACCACTGCGCCACCAGGGAAGCCCTGTGTTTGTGTTTTTTATGTTTTTTTCCTTGTAATTCATTTCTAATCTCATAGTGTTGTGGTCAGATAAGATGCTTGATATGATTTCAATTTTCTTAAATTTACTGAGGCTTGATTTGTGACCCAAGATGTGATCTATCCTGGAGAATGTTCCGTGCACACTTGAGAAGAATGTGCAATCTGCTGTTTTTGGATGGATTGTTCTATAAATATCAATTAAATCTATCTGGTCTATTGTGTCATTTAAAGTTTGTGTTTCCTTATTAATTTTCATTTTGAATGATCTGTCTGTTGGTGTACGTGAGGTGTTAAGGTCCCCCACTATTATTGTGTTACTGTCGATTTCCTCTTTTATAGCTGTTAGCAGTTGCCTTATGTATTGAGGTGCTCCTATGTTGGGTGCATATATATTTATGATTGTTATATCTTCTTGTTGGATCGATCCCTTGATCATTATGTAGTGTCCTTCCTTGTCTCTTGTAACATTCTTTATTTTAACGTCTATTTTATCTGATATGAGTATAGGTACTCCAGCTTTCTTTGTTTTCCATTTGCATGGAATATCTTTTTCCATCCCTTCACTTTCAGTGTATATGTGTCCCTAGGTCTGAAGTGGGTCTCTTGTAGACAGCATATATATGGGTCTTGTTTTTGTATCCATTCCGGAAGCCTGTGTCTTTTGGTTGGAGCATTTAATCCATTCACGTTTAAGGTAATTATCAATATGTATGTTCCTGTGACCATTTTCTTAATTGTTTCGGGTTTGTTTTTGTAGGTCCTTTTCTTCTATTGTGTTTCCCTCTTAGAGAAGTTCCTTTAGCATTTGTTTTAGAGCTGGTTTGGTGGTGCTGAATTCCCTTAGCTTTTGCGTGTGTGTAAAGCTTTTGATTTCTCCATCGAATCTGAATGAGATCCTTGCTGGGTAGAGTAATCTTGGTTGTAGGTTCTTCCCTTTCATCACTTTAAGTATAGCATGCCACTCCCTTCTGGCTTGAAGAGCTTCTGCTGATAAATCAGCTGTTAACCTTATGGGAATTCCCTTGTATGTTATATTTTGTTTTTCCCTTGTTGCTTTCAGTAATTTTTCTTTGTCTTTAATTTTTGCTAATTTGATTACTATGTGTCTCGGGGTGTTTCTTCTTGGGTTTATCCTGTGTGGGATTCACTGTGCTTCCTGGACTTGGGTGGCTATTTACGTTCCCAGGTTAGGGAAGTTTTCGACTATAAACTCTTAAAATATTTTCTTTGGTCCTTTCTCTCTCTCTTCTCCTTCTGGGACCCCTATAATGCGAATGTTGTTGCATTTAATGTTATCCCAGAGGTCTCTTAGGCTATCTTCATTTCTTTTCATTCTTTTTTCTTTATTCTGTTCCGCAGCAGTGAATTCCACCATTCTGTCTTCCAGGTCACTTATCCATTCTTCTACCCTTGTTATTCTACTATTGATTCCTTCTAGTGTATTTTTCATTTCAGTTATTGTATTGTTCATCTCTGTTTGTTTGTTCTTTAATTCTTCTAGGTCTTTGTTAAACATTTCTTGCATCTTCTCGATCTTTGGCTCCATTGTTTTTTCCGAGGTCCTGGACCATCTTGAGCAACATTATTCTGAATTCTTTTTCTGGAAGGTTGCCTATCTCCACTTCATTTAGTTGTTTTTCTGGGGTTTTATCTTGTTCCTTCATCTGGTACATAGCCCCCTGCCTTTTCATCTTGTTTGTCTTTCTATGAATGTGGCTTTTGTTCCACAGGCTGCAGGATTGTAGTGCTTCTGCTGTCTTCCCTGTGGTGGATGAGGCTATCTAAGAGACTTGATGGGAGGGACTGGTGGTGGGTAGAGCTGCCTGTTGCTCTGGTGGGCAGAGCTCAGTAAAACTTTAATCCACTTGACTGTTGATGAGTGGAGCTGGGTTCCCTCCCTGTTGGTTGGTTGGCCTGAGGCAACCCAGCACTGGAGCCTACCTGGGCTCTTTGGTGGGGCAAATGACAGACTCTGGGAGGGCTCACGCCAAGTAGTACTTCCCAGAACTTCTGCAGGAGACCCTCCAACACTAGCAGGTAAGTCTGGTTCAGTCTCCCCTGGGGTCACTGCTCCGCTACTTCCCCTGGGTCCTGATGCGCACACTACTTTGTGTGTGCCCTCCAAGAGTAGAGTCTCTGTTTCCCCCAGTCCTGTCAATGTCCTGCAATCAAATCCCACTAGGCTTCAAAGTCTGATTCTCTAGGAATTCGTCCTCCCATTGCCGGACCCCCAGGTTGGGAGGCCTGACGTGGCTCAGAACCTTCACTCCACTGGGTGGACTTCTGTGGTATAAGTGTTCTCCCGTCTGTGAGTCACTCACCCAGCAGTTATGGGATTTGATTTTACTGTGATTATGCCCCTCCTACCATCTCATTTCGGCTTCTCCTTTGTCTTTGGATGTGGGGTATCTTTTTTGGTGAGTGCCAATATCTTCTTGCCAATGATTGTCCAGCAGGTAGTTGTGATTCTGGTTCTCTCACAAGAGGGAGTGAGAGCACGTCCTTCTACTCCGCCATCTTGGTTCCTCTCCCTATTTCTCAGACCTTAATGGACATACGAATCACCTAGGTGTTTTGTTAAAATGCAGATTCTGATTTCGTAGATCTGGAATGCAAGCTAAGATTTTGCATTTCTAACAAGTATCCCATGCAGGACTCTGCTGCTCTGGCTCTGTATCCCACGCTTGGAGGAGCAGGGCTCAAAAGCAGAGATTGTCAAACTTGGCTGCACATTAAATCACCTGAGGACATTTAAAAAATACAGATGCATGGGTCCCACCTCCAGAGATTAATTGGTCTGGGGTGTGTCCTGGGTGTCAGGAATTTATAAATCTCCTCAGGTGTAACCAAGGTTCTGAACCACTGCTTAGTCTGAAGGATCTGAATTGTTTTCATTAGTTCACATCCAAGAGGGAAGTACCTATCTTTAAAGTGATGTCCTCTGTGTGTGTTTTTAATTATTACTGTTTCCTCTTTTTCTTTGTATCTCACGTTTTGAAAGAGTCCCTCTACCAAACAAAGTATGTTTAAACAATTTTGTTTGTTTTTCTATTTTTAAATCAAATCAAACCACATACAGCTGTCAATTGGACTTCCTGATCAGCATGAGCTAACTGGTGTTGCCACATTCAGTTGGCATAAGCTCCAGAAAGGCCCAAAGCAGCGTCCCTCACATGCTTTCCATGGGCAGATATGTGATTTCTTGTGGACTTTTTGAAATGTTGTAAATAGTTCACTGGTCTCCAGTTGCTTCATTTGTGGGCCCAGGTCAGAGTCCAATGACTACATGATCGGAGAACTCCTCAGATTGTGCTGGTTTGGGGGCATTCATGTGTAGGAGGAAGTCTTGCCAAGTGCCCCTCCAGCAGAGTTCTTCACAGTTCTCTGTTTCAGTAATTATCCATTAACTGCAGTATCTGTTGGCTGCCTTTCCCTTGAACAAGCAAACATTCCCCTTAATCCCATCCAGGCTCATGACTTGATAGACATAAGAGGTAAGAGTTTGTGATAGGTAAAGAGTGTGAAGGTTAAGATCTCAGAGAAAGCTTCTGAGAAGAGCTGCCTTGGTTGGGATTTGAATAATGGTAGAAGGTCTCCAGCTGGAGAAGAGGGGAAGCAGCATTCCAACAAAGAGAAAATACTCTGTGCAAAGACAGCTGGTACAAGAGAACTGGCTGGCTGGAGGGCTTTGTGGTGATGGGGTGGGGAGGGGATGGAGGGAGGTTGGTGGGAGGTGGTGGTGGTGGATGAATTGGGAGATGGGGATTGACATATATACACCAGTATGTATAAAATAGATGACTAATGAGAACCTGCTGTATAAAAAATTAAATTCAATTAAAAAAAGAAATAACATAGAGATTGTAATATTTTCATTTGCTGCAGTTTAAATATTGTTTGCAACTCAAAGTGACAACTAACATCATAGTATTGTGTAGTAAATCCCGCTGCTTTGAGCTTTTTATGAACCTGGAGAAAAAATCGCTTGTTTGTGGCATCTATGTCTCTGATTTCACTTGAGATAACTTTCGGTCAAAAATGCTGCTTTGGGGCTTCCCTGGTGGTGCAGTGGTTGAGAGTCCGCCTGCCGATTCAGGGGACACGGGTTTGTGCCCCGATCTGGGAAGATCCCACATGCCGTGGAGCGGCTAGGCCCGTGAGCCATGGCCGCTGAGTCTGAGCGTTCTGAGCCTGTGCTCTGCAACGGGAGAGGCCACAACAGTGAGAGGCCCGCATACCGCAAAAAAAAAAAAAAAAAAAAAAGCTGCTTTGGAGAAATAGCATGAAATATGGGATCTTATCTTTATCAGTGTTACCTTCCATTTTTCTAAGAAGATGAGAATTTCTTTATATGTTTGCCGAATGCTCCGTATAACATAAAATTCTTCTTTAAATGAATACATTCTTCACTTTCAGATCTAGAAAGAAAAAAACGAGAGAGAGAGAGAAAGAAAGCTACTGATGTGCCAAATTGGGAAGGGTATTGGATGCCCCTGTAATCTTCAGCCTGGAGGCAGGGAAGCCCTCCCTTCCTTCCTTCCTTCCTTACTTCCTCCTTCCCTCCCTCCCTCCCTCCCTTCCTTCCTTCCTTTCTTTCTCTCTCTTTCTCTTCCTTCCTTCCTTCCTTCCTATCTCTCTCTCTCTCTCTTCCTTTGCTCTTTCTCCCTTTCTCTCTCTTTCTTTCTTTCTTTCTTTCTTTCTTTCTTTCTTTCTCTCTTTCTCTCTCTCTCTCTCTGTCTTTCTTTCTCTCTTTCTTCTTTAAGAGTAACATCTGATGTATATTTGAGGAAAAATATATTCCATATTCTGGCAGTGAGGTTGAAGGCTAAGTGTGGGGTGGGGGGGAGAGATTTGGCAAGGGAGATAATCCTCATTAAACTACTGAAAAAGTATGATGATGTATGAAGAAGAACCCGAACTAAGAGAATGTTAGGTGTTCTAGAAAAAATGGAAGACCTTATGATTATTTTTAATTTCCAGTAGGAATTAGATGATGGAAGAGTTAGTGAATTGGTACAATATTGACTCTAGTGATTACTGAACTTTAGTGTGAAACAGAATCACCTGTGAGGGCTTGTTGAAACTCTAATTGTTGGACCACACCAACAGAGTTTCTGCTTCTGTAGGTTTGGGTGGGGCCTGAAAGTTTGCAAAAGAATGCAAGAATGGAGCAACAGAGGAACCCAAAGAAACAAATGGAAGACAAGTAGCAAGTTGATAGAACTTAAACCCAACCATATCAATAATTAAAATAATGACTAAACATATCAGTTACGAGGCAGAGATCCAGCAGACTGGGTTTTACTGAACACAGTCGTCTACTTCCAATAGATGTATTTAAAAGTAAGAACATGCATAGGTATAAAGGCAAAGGATAGAACAAGATACACCATCCAACAGTAAGCATAGGAAAGCTGGATGGCTATATTAGAATCAAGAGGGCAGAAGTAGAACCAATGGATGATGGCTGCAGGGAAGCCAGTTTTAGCTCTATGGAGCACAGAAGTTTCCACTGCTATCACTGGCCAGCAGTGGAAGGGGCTGCCTTGTAATTACAACACATGTCCCTGGAGATATGCAAACAGGCCAGTCTAGGAAGAGAAAGAGCATTCTTGCATGGAGAAGTGGATTAGATGATCTCCTTTGGTCTCCTTTCTGGAGCTAAGATTTCACCATAGTTTATTTTCTACAATAATTTTAAATTATTACAATTATAAAAAACGTAAATTGCGGGTAAGTGTTCATTTTATAATACTTAGAATATTTTTAAATGCCCAGAATAAGACAAGTCATTTGATCCTTCCAGCCAGGAATATCTATGGCTAACATTTGGTACAGAGGCTCAGTCAATCTTTTTAATACACAGATTTATTTCAATTTTGGTGAAGTAGGTTCATAACAGCTGCACTGTATAGCAACTGCTATTTTGTTTTTTAACTTTATACTATATCTTTCTGTGTCATAAAATATTTCCGTAAAACAAGAGAGTGAAAGCATATTCAACCCAGGGGGAGAAAAAGCATTTCGAGACTAGTTGTATAAATTCAAGAAAACAGAGAAGTATTTCAAGTAAGATCTCCCTGCAATGACACCACTGCACTTTTACTATCTCAAGAGACCTTTGGGATTTGGGTGGTGATTACATGTGCAGGAAGAGCCAGGAAAAGGAGAGAGTGACTGATCTTTAGTTTGGGTGATTGGTGACTAGGACCGGGGGAGAGGAATGGGTTAGAGTCATGTTAATTCTGGCCCTGTTGAGTTTGAGTTGCCCGGGGGTCACTGCCTGGCCTGGGACCATTTCTCAGGCTAATTTTTTCTCTTTCCTTTAACCTGTTTGCCTTTCCTTTTTAAAGGCACCACCGCTCTACCCTGCACACTCCCTGCATACTCGTTATTGTGCGTACTCCCTGGTTTTTACTAGTAAAAAACTTAAGGAGGCAGATCTTATTTTAAGAAGTTAATTGCTGATCATTACAGTTAAATACATTATAAAGATAATGGAATTTTTTAGTTTTATGTGACCCACATCCCTCCTGATCTGCTAACTGGAAGTCCTCTTTGAATTCTGCCCTCTGCTTTTATTCCTAAGAATGGAACCATCAACACTCCCCCCCAGCACCCCCCACAGCCCCGCACCAGTCCCTTCTTTGGTGAAGGAGACATTGTCCCCTCCCTCTGCAGACCCAAGAAGCAGCTCAGGTTGAATGATAGGTGGCTCTTGGCATCTCTAAGGTGACACTTTTCACTAAGTGAATGATCCATTTGGGACAGCCTCCCAAGTGCCTTTTTATACCCAGGAAAGTGGTTTTGGGCAGCTGGAAAGAAGGGACTTGGAGTTGTGGGGAGAGGCTTGGGCTAGAGTCACACTTCTGGAGGGTCACTGATGATCTTGTCCAAGACAGCATGTAGACTGAGAGATAAGGAACGTTTTCTAGCATCTCATATTGGATCCCGGATGTGTGAGCAGAAAGAATTATGAAACACAATGAGGTCCCTCCAAGTGGCGAGGTATCATGAAAGTCCACAGAGGAGAGTTTTGAGGAAGGTGGCCACTGGGGTCACAAAGGAAGCAGACCACTCTTTGTTTAGGAAGTTTGGCTGCGATGGCAGAAGGAGACTGGGCACTAGCTTTTAGGGGGAGAAGACTGATATGTGGGAGAAATGGCTGATTCTAGAGAAAGCTGTGGTAGAGAAAATAGAAGATGAGCCTGGAGCCCCTTGTAGTACCAAAAAGTAAGGAAGTGCTTAAAAGACAAAAGGAGGGGAGCAAGTCAAAGGGATGAGGGGCTAACTGGAAGAGCTCCCAGTGGCCAGAGCCAGAACAATTTGAGCAATAAAGTAAATCGTAGAGCATTGGATTATAGCCCAAAGGATAAAGCAAGTATCTGTGAGTATATGCCATACTGCTATAAATAAATGATTGAATAAATTAATAAATGGAGAAGTAAATCTTTCTTACAAAAGAATTCCAAGTAATGTGCGGATACTACCACCCCACAAGAGTGGAGCATAAGTCCCTCCCTTCCTTGAAGGGAAAAACCATTAGACAAAGCCAGATGGGGACACCTGGCCTGAACTCCTTAAAACTGTCAAAGTCATAAAAAACCAGGAAAAACTGAGAAACTGTCACACAGTGCAATGTGTGATATCCTGGATTGGCTCTTGGAGCAGAAAGAGGATATTAATGGAAATCAAAATAAGTCTAGAGTTTAGTTCATAGTAGTATACCAATGTGGATTTCTCAGTTTTGACAAATGACAGATGGTACTATAAGACGTGAAAATGGGGAAACTGGCCGGGGAGGTATATGAGAATTCTTTGCAACTTTTCTGTAAATCTAAAATTATTCCAAAGTAAGAAGACTTTTTTTTTTTTTTTTAAGTGTGTGTTACCAAACGAAAGTTCATATGCCCAATTCACAGTGAGGCCAGACAAACCAAAATGTAGGAGTTTGGGGCAGAGAAAGGTTTATTGCAGGGCCAAGCAAGGAGAATAGGTGGCTCATGCTCAAACAAACAAAGAAACAAAACCCATACTCCCCAAAGGGTTTCGGCAAGCATTTTTAAAGGCCAGGTGAGGGCAGGGCGTCCCAGGGTAAGTGATCAGCTCGTGCACTGTTCTCTGATTGGTTTATGGTGGGGTGACAAGGTGGTGTCACAGGAGTTAACATTATCAATCCTTAGGCACCAGTAGGTCTGGGGGGTATGTGCTCGGGATCATCTTGTAGTTAATTTCTTTGTTTGGTGGTGGTTTCAGCATCTGAAAAACAACGCAGGAAACGTGCATCAGATACTATTATTTAGGTAATTCAGAGAGGAGCTAAAGCAGAAGATATGGGGGAGGGGTCTGTCCCAGGAAGACCCCATAGTGTCCTGCTCAGTTACATGTTGGGGTGGGGTTGGGGGTTGGGGAAACTTGAGCTTGTTTGTAGGCTGAGAATAAATAAGTCAACTGGTATGGATGGGCAGGGGTAATCGGGAGGGGAAGGAAGAATGTTTTATCTGTGCACAAACAGAAGAAGATAGGAAAATTGTAGACCAGGAGTAGAGAAAAAGACATTTCAGTGAAGGAAGAGGTGACATTGGACAGTAGTCTTTAAACATTTTTGCTTGTGTCCCCTCCAAATGAATGTTGAAAAACTAGAAGTCTTCAGTCTCAAACCTGTCAGCTGAATCGTATCAGAGAACATTTCCATCTCATTTCATAATTCTCATATACAGCTGGATTGGTGAGGCAGGGCCTTGCTCCAGATTGGTCACCTGGATATGTCACATGAGGAGCCCCCCATGAGCTCTTCCTGATTTGAGCTCAGGGACTGTCCTCCTACATAGAACTGCTCCTCTGGGGCTTCAGACGTATTTGCACCCTGGAGCAATGTACACTTAGAAGAGTGATTTGGCATGGGTGAGAGGCCTACTTTTCTTGATCAAGTAGGGCAAGGCAAGGGGAAGTGGGAGGAAAGCCTGAACCCTCATTTCAGGAAAGAGGGCATTTGGGAAGGAAGAACCAGGAAATAGATTTGCTTCAAACCTCTGCCATCATCCCTCTTGAGGACTTCCACGTACCCCTGATTTGAAGATCATGGTAGAGGACCTGAAAAGTGTGGAGTAAAGCTGGGGAAGAAGAGGACTTTCTCAGGACCAGCAAGGGGAGGACTGTTTTGTGTTGAGGTCATAGCTGAAGGGGGATCTAGTTAATTTCCAGCGATGCTTATCCAGTTTTCCCTGCTATCTCTGCCCACCCGAGATGGCTCATCTTTTTTCTCCTCCTTTGTCTCCCCTCCCTTTTCCTGTGTCTGGTTTATTTGTGACTGTCCAGTGGCACCTCGAGCGTCCTTCTTTTGGTGAAGTGATTTTTGCAGTGTCCTCATTAAACAACATCCCATTGAAATGAAGTAAAAATTTTTAGATTTGACCGATGTAACTTTTAGACCAAAAATGCCATTAAAGAGTAGTATCATTGGATGACTATTGTGGACCAAATGCATGCATTGAATGAATATTTAACAGTTCTGATTAAGGCAACTTGTTTTTATTTTTTATTTTTTTTATTTTTTTTATTTTTTTTGCGGTATGCGGGCCTCTCACTGCTGTGGCCTCTCCCGTTGCGGAGCACAGGCTCCGGACGCGCAGGCTCAGCGGCCATGGCTCACGGGCCCAGCCGCTCCGCGGCATATGGGATCCTCCCAGACCGGGGCACGAACCCGTATCCCCTGCATCGGCAGGCGGACTCTCAACCACTGCGCCACCAGGGAGGCCCAAGGCAACTTGTTTTTAAAAAAATTTTTATTAAGTTTAAAGTATGTTAGATTTTGCCTTCTATCTCCTAAATTAAAAAAATAATATAAACATACATTTAAAAACATATGCCTGTTTATATTTTGCCAAATAAATGATGGAACCCTTGAAAGATGATTCTGTTTTCACTCTTGGATAACAATATGTAGGGCACATTTGTGATTGTACTTAAGATATTGTTATATATGCCATCTGTTGTTGCCACTACATGTGTGCAAGAGTCATTTATAAAGCTCATTAATTTATTTTTTATTTATTTTTTAAAAAATGGAATCAGGCTTTTTAAGAAGTTTTTTCTTTTTAAAAATCTATTTACTTATTTATTTATTTATTTTTGGCTGTGTTGGGTCTTCGTTTCTGTGCAAGGGCTTTCTCTAGTTTTGGCAAGCGGGGGCCACTCTTCATCACGGTGCGCGGGCCTCTCACTATAGCAGCCTCTCTTGTTGTGGAGCACAGGCTCCAGATGCGCAGGCTCGGTAGTTGTGGCTCACGGGCCTAGTTGCTCCGCGGCATGTGGGATCTTCGTGGACCAGGGCTTGAACCTATGTCCCCTGCATTGGCAGGCAGATTCTTAACCACTGCGCCACCAGGGAAGCCCAAAGCTCACTAATTTAAAGAGCTAATAAAAAGGCACTCTTTGGGGCTTCCCTGGTGGCGCAGTGGTTGGAAGTCCGCCTGCCGATGCAGGGGACACGGGTTCGTGCCCCGGTCCGGGAGGATCCCACATGCCACGGAGCAGCTGGGCCTGTGAGCCATGGCTGCTTAGCCTGTGCGTCCGGAGCCTGTGCTCCGCAATGGGAGAGGCCACAACAGTGAGAGGCCCACATATCGCCAAAAACAAAACAAAAACAAAAACAAAAACAAAAAAAGGCACTCTTTGACTCAAGAACCCATTTCAGGTAGTAAAACAGTCTGTCCCACTCACCTTACAAATTCTGCCCTGTTTATTAAATTGTATACTTTACTTTTTTGTTGTTAGCATACTTGGTCACTGTAGGCTTGGTGAATTCTGGAAATGTAGAACTGATTAGCATATTCTCACCATACTGAGAAACTTGTTATTTTGATATATAGATGATATTTTGCTGTCATGTAACATCTTTCCATTCTTTTTTTTTTAAGACTTATTTTGAATTGGCTTTATTAGGCAATTCATGAATAGGGCAGAATCCCATCTAGCAAGTAGAAGGGTATTCCCTCTTTCCATTATTTTCATTAGAAATTCTTCACTGTAGGGAATTCCCTGGTGGTCCAGGGGTTAGGGCTCTGCGCTTTCGCTTGGTTCAGTCCTTGGTCTTAAGATCCCACAAGCTGTGCGGCAGGGCCAAAAAAACCCCCCACAAAACTTCACTGTACTGGGCAATTACTAAGACAGTCCTAACATTTTGAAGGGGCAGTGAAGATTGACAGGTGATCGTACCCATTATTTGTAAGGTAAATTGGGTCCATTAGCTGGTCCCGTTTGAGTGCACCTTAGGGCCCAGGGATTTATCACTAGAGTCTACGGAGCCTCAGGTCCTCCTTAGGTGAGCTGCAGGGGGATCATGAACATCAAAGTATAGCAAATGTCATGTGCATAGGCCTATATCCTCAAATCTCATCAGAAAGCCAAAGAATTCTGTGCCCCCAAAAGGTTAAGAATGTCTTTTGTTCAGTTTCACTGCTGAACAAGACTGTGGGTTGGATACAATGGTGTTTTCAAAACACTTGGAGATAATAACACCCACGTGTGTATTGCCGTACTTCTTCAGCCACATGGAGTATCCAATTCCAGAATAATTTCTCCTGCACTTTCCTCTAGTATTGTTAGATCTATTACAAATCGAGTGTAATCCCACATCTGTTTCAAATTACTCTCGCTAATTTATGTTACAAATGATCTTGAGAGCCCTGGGAATCTCAGGTGTAATCCCGATCTGCTGTTGATTTCATATTTCCGTGTGTGTAAATATTTGCTGTATTCTTTCATTTCCTCATCTTTAGTGGAACAGAACAATTAACACAGTTCACAGGGGAAAAATGTAACTTTAATATAAGTGATGTTATATTTCTAGCCAGTGACAAATGGAAATTTTGTGAGTAAATGCTATTATGCAATATTGTTTCTGCTTACTTATATGTCTCATATCAATTTAAAGGATAAATGATCGTAGTTGGTATTTAGAACAAGAGAAAGATGGGGGGAAATGGCAAGCAAAAAATTTTGGGGAGTAGACTTTTGCCTAAATTTATGCTTTGTTTCCTTCAAGGTTTATCATTCTTCTATTGCAAAAGAATACACATGTGCAGTGGTATTTTATTGTCTGATAGAGATTTCTTATGAATGAAAATAAATGCTGTCCAACCATGATACTTAAAATGACTGAGGGATTATAAACCAATACTGAATCAAAGAGCTCACCTTTATCTTTTAAGTATGTGTGATCTAAGCAAGTCTTCTCACATGTAAGCAGACAAGTATTAGCTGGAGAATTTGTTGAAGTGCATATCCCTGAGACCTCCCCCTACAAAGATTTTGATTCACTAGTTCTGGAGTCTGTGGTTTTAACACATGACACAGGTGATTTGGTATTTTACCAAAGCTGATCTGGGTGCTAAGATTCTACACAGGAATAGCTATAATATAATAATATTACTTTTAATATAAGAGAAGCCATGATGATTGTGGAGAGCTGGAGGAGACATGGAAGTATCAACAAGTATCAACAAGTATCAATAAATGACATGGAATAAGTTTGCACCCTCAAATTATTAAGGACTCCAAAGAGTTTTTGTATGTGTGTGTTTTTATCTATTGACACTTGCTGTATTGAAAATTAAAATAGAGATATTTAAAGTATTAAATTCTTTAAAATAATAAACCCATTACCTGTTAACGTAAATAATATTTTTATTTGGAAAGAAAAACTATTTCCAAAATAAAAAATTTAGTAAGAGGAGTGGCATTATTTTACATTTATGCAAATCTCTTTACTGTCTAAACTTAATAGAAGAACAGCTGGATTCTCATCTGCTTCTGTGTTCAGTCTGTTGCAGTGTTATTTTGGTTGAAATATATGAAGAAGATGCAGCCTCACAGAAAATGGGGGAGTATTTTAATACCTTTTTTGATATTATATCAAAACTCTACAAGTCATAGTTTCTTAAAGGTTAGTTGCAATGTGGAATTTGAAATCATATCATTGAACTTTTTTTTTTGATATATTAAAATCCATTGGTCTGTCCTGCACTTTCAATGGATCTTTTACCCGTGCACGATTTTTAAAAACTTTATTTAATTAATTAATTTATGGCTGTGTTGGGTCTTCGTTGCTGTGCGTGGGCTTTCTGTAGTTGCAGTGTGCAGGGGCTACTCTTTCATTGTGGCGCACAGGCTTCTCATTGTGGTGGCTTCTCTTGTTGTGGAGCACGGGCTCTAGGTGTGCAGACTTCAGTAGTTGTGGCTCATGGGCTCTAGAGCGCAGCCTCGGTAGTTGTGGCACACGGGCTTAGTTGCTCCGTGGCATGTGGGATCTTCCCGGACCACAGCTCAAACACGTGTCCCACTGCACCACCAGGGAAACCCCACGATTTTGTACTATTTAGAAAATTTTGGTCACTGAGTTACGCAGGTCTTCTTTTTTAAAATTTAATTAAATTAATTAATCAATTTAGTTTTGGTTGCATTGGGTCTTCGTTGCTGTGCACAGGCTTTCTCTAGTTGTGGCGAGCGGGGGCTACTCTGTTGTGGTGTGCTGGCTTCTCATTGCGGTGGCGTCTCTTGTTGCGGAGCACAGGCTCTAGGCG
This sequence comes from Mesoplodon mirus, assembly GCF_964341445.2. Classification (NCBI taxonomy): domain Eukaryota; kingdom Metazoa; phylum Chordata; class Mammalia; order Artiodactyla; family Ziphiidae; genus Mesoplodon; species Mesoplodon mirus. The sequence goes on along the minus strand of NC_138977.1, from coordinate 35,645,241 downwards.
TGTGGGCTTCAATAGTTGTGGCTCACAGGCTCAGTCAGTAGGTGTGGCTCACGGGCTTAGTAGTTGTCTGTACACAGGTCTTCTAAAACCACATTCATTACTGTCCTTACCTCATCGGGAAAGTCTTTAAGTATTGGGAAGCTGACAGGCTCGCAGTGGCAGATGTCGTTTTCTAAAATGCTTGAAAACTCAAATTTTATCATTGGCAATAAATAATGTCAGTTGTTTTCCTTGAAGAAACAGACTCACTTTGTTCATTTTTGAGAAAATGATTGCCAAATACCCAAGTCAGAATAACCACAGTTCGTCAATTGTTCTTTCAAGTAGAAATGGTAGTCCATGAAAAAAAAAGATACTTCAGCTTGCAGCTCAATTATACAAGTGCTTTTCTTCTAGACAACCACTGTACTTCACTCTGCAGCAGCAGAGTGCTTCATGTGGACTTCCCATTTTGTCACAAAGAACATTAAAATGACCTGTACTCAAGGGTCAAGGTTTAAGAAAAGTAGTAATTCCTACTGCTCGCTTCATTAAGGACATGTGTAAAGAAAACTGACCTTGTTTTCTTTTTTATTTATTTTTTATTTTTTTTATTTTTATTTATTTATTTATTTTTTTTTTGGCGATACGCGGGCCTCTCACTGTTGTGGCCTCTCCCGTTGCGGAGCACAGGCTCCGGACACGCAGGCTCAGCGGCCATGGCTCACGGGCCCAGCCGCTCCGCGGCATGTGGGATCTTCCCGGACCGGGGCCCGAACCCACATCCCCTGCATCGGCAGGCGGACTCTCAACCACTGCGCCACCAGGGAAGCCCTGTTTTCTTTTTTAAACTGCTAATGAGTGAAGAGCCACTGCCTTGATTAGTGCTAAGGTGCCAGCAGTTTCCCCACAATTGCTTTTGCACCATCAGTGCAAGTGTCAGCACAGTGAAAAAGACAGATAATGTCTTTGTGTTATTCTAAAAATAGCTTGACCTCTGAGAAGGTCCTGGGGACTCCCAGGAGACCGCGAATCACACTTTGAGACCCACCATAGAGATGCTTTGGGCCTTCCTCCCACCCGCCAGCCCCCACCCCCCAGCTCTGCAGTTTTTGTGCAGATGTCAACATGTCTATCCATGGCTCCTTAGCAGTACAGTGTGGAGTATCTCTTTGTGAGATGGTGTCCCTGTCATGATTCTAGGTGGAATGGGGAGTCCACGGGGCCGGCATTCACTCAGTATTCATTTAGAGTTTGCAGCTCCTACAGTGTTGCTGCTGGTCCGCATGAGACGCTTAAGCCCAACCTCTCTCCTACCCAACGACGTTTTTCCCTGCTTAGCTTTAGGCACAGTTTAAATTTAAATGCCTTCCCTGGTGCCCTTAGTAGGACACGGTTTCGTTTGTACTTACAGTGTTTAATATATTGTTGGCTTGCATCCTCATTTTCTAAAAATTTGTCAGTTCCTTAATTACTTCTTTAAGTACCATCTGAGTTGCTGTTTCCTTTTAATCTGAATGTTGTCCAATAAAAGAGAGGGAGTTTTTTTAAAAAAAAAGAGAGACGGCGCTTTGTACATATTTGTTTCAGTGTAACGAAATCAAAACTGAAAGCTAACAAAGTCAAACAAGTGTGCGTTAGTTGCACATTTCCTGACAGCAAGCATTGGCACGATCAAACGTAGCGAACGTGTTTTACTGCTGTGGTTTTATTCCTTGTTCACTTCAGCCTCTTGGGACCCAATATTCAACAAATATTCAAATTGGGGCTGGAGTTCTGAGCGCCCGGGTACTGCGTGTTCCGGCAGTGTGTGTTTGTACATTGTTAAAACCTGACAAGAGAGCGGTAGCCAGGAGCCTGCAGGCGGGGCTCCGCCGCGGCCGAGCCAGCTGGGCTGCGTCGGCGCCCGGGCTCTGCGCCCCCGCCCGGCGCAGCCTCGGGCTGGGCCGGTGGAGCGCCGTGCCCTTTTAAGGAGGCGGACCGTACCACCAGAACTTTGTTGAAGGGGGTGTCCAGGCGAACTCGGACAACTTTAACAGAGCCGAAGGACGATTTCCTTTACTTTGTAACGCAGGCCGGAGTTCTAGTGCTGCTTGGCGGGAGCTGTGCGCTGGTGGGCTTTGCGCGAAGGGAGCCCTTCGGTTTCCCTTCTCCGGAATCGCCCGGAGGGATCTCACTCGGCCTGAATTCGGACGCGAAGCTCCCCGGGCCGGTCCAGAGTGTAGTTTGCCTGCAGAGGCCCCAGTGCCCGGATGTCCATCAGGATTAGCGCGAGCCTATACGCTCGGAGCCCGAGGCTGCGCTGAGGACGCCCGGGCTCGGGAGCAGGTAGTCCGGTAACATCGGGGAGTCGCGCTGGGGAATCGTCCCCGCCCGGCCCCGGCAAATGGTGAGCGCGGCGCTGGCAGAAGGGCCGCGGGTTAAAGGCTCTGATGGACAGGAGACCTTGAGCTCTATAAACTGAATTATGGCAGCCCAGTCAAGGTAAGGCAGGCACCGAGAGAAACTTTTAAAATATGTTAGTGGCTAGGAGAATTGAAGGTTGCAGGGGAAGGGTTGGGGTGCTGCGAAGAGGACGAGCAGGAAGCAGCTTTGTCATTGCTTTCTCATCATTCCTGATGCTGTGGTTCTTTATTTATGTCAGATAAAAAACAGTTTGGAGAACATACTAGACAATTTCTGCAGAGAGGAGGGGGTTGAGTTAAAGTTAAGATTAAAGTTAAATTTCTCTTCTCTTCCAAAAATAATTATTTTCAGAAAAATCAAGTTGATTTAACTTGTCTGCCTTTGCCCAAATTGTCCTTTAGTTTCTTTGTGCACCTCCTTCTGGTTCTCCTGATTTTGTTTCCCCCTCTCCGCCAGTGCCTTGAGCAGAATTTTAGAAATCGATTAATGTGAAACAGCTCGCCTTGGGGGAGGTGGTTGAGAATTTGCCTGGTAAGTGACTGGAAATTTTACTGCCAGAATGTACGATTGCACATAAAACGGCACAGCTTGCGTGAATCTGCTGAGTAGGCAAAGACCAGGAATGTATCGGGGTTGGTGAAGGGGAGAGGATAATGAACTGCAGTTGCTGTCAGAGGAACGCTATTGTAAGAACCTCCAGCCCTGACTTTCCATGGTTTGTTACTTTTTTTGTAATGAGGCTTTAAGAGTGATGACAAGGCATTAGTGATTTTTATGAAATTCAAACTGTTGTGTATGATTTCATTTTAGTTGTGACAGCAGTTGGTGCTAAAGGAAGCCTACAATTTAGGTATACATTCTTTTTAAACTTTCCGTTTTACTGGAAAGTACTTTGGTGTCGCATTTAAATTAATGAGAGCTCCTCAAGTTGCTTTTTGATGTAATATAGTGATTTGGGGGAAATCTTACAAGGCTAAACACATTTCAGGTCTGAAGACCCAGATAGGTCACTCAGAGAAATAGATGCTTTAAGCTTAAAGTTTGGGCTTGATGAGACTTTGAAATTTTTCCCTAAGAGATAGAACTTTCTAGGAAGAAAAAGAACTTCACTATATAGAGCGCCTCTATGTGCTTTGTATATTTAATCCTCTAGACTCAGTGGTTTATCCCCTGCCCCCATTTTATTGGCTGTTCTAAGAAAGAGGTTCTTAACTTGAGGCCATGTAGTAGGAAAACTTGGATGAGAAACAGAAGTTGCATCTTTATTTATGCTAACCTTGACTGAAATTTAACTGCCAAAAGGGTCCATGGCATCAAAACCTTAGATTAAGACACTGTGATCTAAGAAATTAAATGGTATCTAACAGAGCTCAATAATAGAAAGCTGGGATTTGAACTCAGATGTGAGTGATTTCAGTGTCTGAACCCTTAAATTAATTAAGAATAAAATGAGGTAATAGCTAAATTGGACACTGCTGTGTGCCAGGCACAGCAACTGTAATTGGATTATCTCTTTGACTCTTGTCAGTCACTTAAATAGGTAAGTACTTGTATTTTTCACATTTGTTCAGGAAACTGAGGCCCAGCCCGTCTGTTTCTTGCATGAGGTCACACAGGTAGAGCAGTGCCTGCCTGACTTCTGAGCTGCCCTGCAGCATTTCCTTACTTCCAGGCTGCCTCTTTAATGCTGAGATGAGGTGTTGAAAGGGAGCTGCAACGCCTCAGTCTAAATGCACAAAAAGCAATTTCTGCTACAAGTACTTTGCTACAAGATGTAAAAATCCGAGTTATCAGTATGGTAATTCAATTTGCTAGTAATTGAAATAGGGCTGTACATATTCTGCTTTTCTGCCTGGCCTTCAGATGTGCCCTTGAACTAGGAACAAAGCCACGATGTCTTTTTTTAATTTTATTTAATTTTTTGGCCTCACTGCACGGCACGTGGGAACTTAGTTCCCCAACCAGGGATTGAACCTGCGCCTCCTGCATTGGAAGTGCAGAGTCTTAACGAGTGGACTGCCAGGGAAGTCCCCAAGGCCATGCTGTCTTGCTATTTTCTTAGTCTGCATCATGGGAGTGTCTCTCTCAAGTGGTAAATGTGCATTTTCTTCACTTAGAGCTGGAACGTGGTCCAAGCTCACTTAGACATTGTGCTTGGGGGAGAATAGGTAATCTTTGAGATCCCGAGAGAGAATATATGGAGAAAATTGCAGATATTTTTGGATTTCAGGAAACCCCAAAGCTGGGCCACTCTGCCTGAGTAGTGCTAAGAGAAACACAGCCATCATCTGTGATGTATAATCTGGGGTAGTAAACTCTTGCCCGTGTGTCAGCATCTGTTTGCTTTTGAAACAATTAATTTAGATTCTTGGACTCATTGGATCTGAATATTCATAGCTCAGTTCTAACCATTGTGCACTGTTTAAATAATTAGGTGGTGGGACTTTTTGGTTTGGTTTTGAGTAGAAGAGATAGATGGAAACTTAGACGAAACTGCATTTTGTAGTACTGATGGTGAATAAATGAGCTGACCATGGCACCGTTCTCTTATTATTTGTTATTGTTATAAGGTAATAGTCTTCACCTGATGTTGATGGATGGTGCATGACTAATTTTTCATGCGTATTTCTTCTCTCTAGTCAGCTCCTTAAGACACTGTCTCACATTTTTAGTATTCCTTGTATAGGCTAGAAGTACTTTGAATGAGGGAGAGACTGCTTAAATCTCTAGGCTTGTGAATTTCCATGAATTGAGGTTGCATATTCTTCTCCATTTTGAAACCTAAAAGTAGGAAATCGATTATTTTGTTTTGCTTTGTGGTTGATTTCTTCTGCTAGATATGGAAGACATTTATTGAATGAAAGGTCAGTTGCCTAAGTTTTAAAAATTAGATTTTGGGTCAGTATTTTGAGAACATTAAATATCTGCTTTGCCTTTTCAGAATTGTGGAGAAAGGCAGTCACTTAGAAGTGCAACATCAGTTAAAGCAGGGCATATTCTATGCCTCCCCTCTCAGATCAGTGTGTGCTTCCTTTGGAATCTATAAGCACAACAGATACATTGACTAGGCTTCCTTGCTTGAAGGTGAAATAGTTACAGATCATGGCTTTAGTTTCCAAATTCTGATCTAAAGCACTTGGAGACTGTGCTTTTATAGGAGTATACGGCCTGGCACACCCTCTTTTGAGGACTGGTAAACCTATGATGGGTAGGGGTGGGCATGGAATCCCATCAGTTTGTAGATCTATCCTTTTCTATGAGGATTAGCTTGCTTTGTATTGAGGAGTGTGTTGATGGATAAAAGAGAAAGGAGGGCTTTGGTTCTCCATCTCTGCTAACCCCTTCATTGAAGCAATCCCTGAATTTTAGAAAGGAATACATACATCTCTTCAACTACCTCAGGGATTAACCGGTTTTAAATGCACCTTGTGCTACTGGAGAAGCCCTGGCCCACCTCCCCCCAGGGTGTGTGTGTGTGGCAGGGGGAGGGTGCATGAATGAGAGTTGGGGGAGTTGAACTTGCTTCTTCAGAAGAGTAGCTTCTGGTGGCTGAGCACTTCTCAAAAGCACTTTCACACAAACTGCAGAAGGAAATTAAGTTTAGGTAACTCTCCCACAGGTTTTTTTTGTTTGTTTGAATTTGACTAAAGTTAATGATGTTTAAAAAAAATAATAGAGGAAAGTTAGATTGTCCCCAAGATTATTATGAAGCCGGTTTTTGGTGGATCTCTGACTCTGGTGGGGGAAATTTTCCACGGCAAAAACCAATGCTCTTAAACTGGTATGGAACCAGTTTTGCTCCGTCCTCTGTCCCCACCCCCAGTTTATGAGCTTTGTAAAGATTACCTTGGAAGAAAATTCATGAAAGCAAAAAAGCTCTGATTTAATATGGGCAAATATCAAAGAAGAATGCTTGATGTTTTGGAAAGTGCAGTTCAAGGAAGTGATTTCAAGAGGGAAATAATTTATGCAGTATTTTGACCCAGTGAATGTCTTCATTTTTTCCCTTAAGACACCATTGTAAACTGTGTCCTTGACAGAAAAGAGGTTTCTTAAATGATTTCCTTCTAGTTCATCCTAAGAGCCCCGCTGAGCTTCCTGACTCAGACTAGAGGTTCTTCCATGATGAAGATGGAAGGAGGATTGAGTCATGTTTTTCATTCAGCTGGTTTATGGGGATCTTCTTTGGCAAAAAAAATAAAAAATTAACACAAGTGGTCTCTCAAGAGAGTTAGGGGATCCTATACTATACCATGAAAAGGTATTCAATAGCTGGTTCTATACTGTTTTGAAAATGGAATTTAGTGAATACTGCACCTAAGCAATTTAAATGTCAAATATACTCATTATCTTAATCATGGATAAGAGAGAAATCTCTCTCATCTGGGTACTGTCACTTATTTGTTTTGAGCATCCAAATCTATGTATTACTTAATAGCTGTAAAATGGAGGAATTATAAAGCTAGTTTGCTTCATTACTGCTTTGAGGTATAACATACAACTTGATTGCTTCTAATATATAAACTTAGTTTTATGTTAGCAAATTTCTCTATTTTGTTTGCTTTCCAAGATAGGAAAATAAACTTATTTCCAAACTCTGTCTTCTGAAAGGGCAAGTCCTGTATGTGAGGTGTGGTGAGAAGTACTATAAGCAACAGTGTATTCTGACTTTACTTCCGTACTACTTGGAAATACAGCCTGCACCCTTAGGACAATGTTTCTTGGCTCAGAAGTACAAACATAGCAAGCTTGGGTATCATAATCTCTTTGTTGTGGTTCAGTTACATTTTATTGATATGGGGTGGGTGCATAACTTTTACAGCTTAAATGATTACCTATCCTTTTTACTTAAGTTAAAAAAAATTGAAAGCTAAAGTTGTAGTATTTTAGCTCTGCTTCTGATTGTTCTTCATGCATTTTATTATGAACATAACCTGTATTCATTTGCTCAAAATAATACAGCAACTAGAATGCAAGTCATGTCTTGCTCAAATATATATGTACGAGATGAAGTTTAGCTTTAGGCCTCTGGTGGAGGGGGAGGAGAATAAGATTTATAACTTTTGGTGTTAATGCCCTTGGAGACCCAAAAGTAAAAATTAACTTTGATAAACATCCCAGTGCTGACTTTCTGTGTCTTGGCAGTGGTCAGTGTTGAGAATCCTGCTCCTGTGCAAACTTTTCCCTTTTCCTATCTATCCACAGTGAGTTAAAGCTTAACCTGATGGCCACAAAGCCAGCAGACTTAATATCCTGAAAGCCGTTTTCAATGGTGAACGCCTGTTGTTTTCTTGCATTGGTTTATTGGCTTCGTTTTTAATTTAACCAGATTGGACTCCTATCAGGTTCTTAAAGCAGTAATTTGATGTCAGATTTAATATATTAAGAGGAAATCCCAATAGTGACATCTTGTCAAAAGGAACTGAAGCAAACAGAAGGGAGAAATATATTGTATTTCTACTGACAGCTAAATTGTCTTTATTTTGGTATTAGGTATTGTATTTCCAGAGGGCACCCATAGTTCGACCACATTCTAAAAGTACCAAGGATTGTTCTTCCTCCACAGTGGCTCATGTGATGATGAATGCTTGGAGACCTGCGGGCCACATGATCCTTTGTTTGGGTGGGCTGGGGAGAGTTAGGATGTGACTCCTGAGTCACTGGCTCGCCTTTATTTTACCCAAAAGGATCTTGCCTTTCTTTTCAGTATTGCTTACAGCTCGATTGGCAATTAAACAAATAAAAGTGAAGGAATATTTTAGGGACAGTGTGGTTATATTAAGCTCAAAGTTCTCAGACTGGATTAGACACAAGAAACAACATGAGTGCTTCTTAACATGCAGATTCTGCTCTCCCCTCCCCCCAGAGATTCCTATTAGGCAGGTCCAGGGTGGAGCTTGGGTGGAGCCCTGCTGGGTCTGAGGCCAGAGGCCCACCTACCACACTTTGTGAAATGGAGTGTGTGTGAGGGAGATACAGTATCATATAAACTATGTTGTGTAATGCAGTTCCATTTTGATTTAATATATATTCATATATACACATCCCCCCCCATTGAAAGAGACAAGAGGTTGGTACAGAAGGTAGATATCTACCTCTATAAATTTATGTACCGATTATAAACTCTATTAGTTGAAATGTCCAAATGCACCTATATTTAAAAAATAAGGGCTTCCCTGGTGGCGCAGTGGTTGGGAGTCTGCCTGCCAATGCGGGGGACACGGGTTCGGGCCCTGGTCTGGGAGGATCCCACATGCCTTGGAGCAACTGGGCCCGTGAGCCACAGCTACTGAGCCTGCACGTCTGGAGCCTGTGCTCCGCAACGAGAGGCCGCGGCAGTGAGAGGCCCGCGCAGCGCAATGAGGAGTGGCTCCCGCTCGCCGCAACTGGAGAAAGCCCTTGCACAGAAATGAAGACCCAACACAGCCAAAAAAATAAATAAATAAATCTTCAAATTAAAAAATAAATAAATAAATAAAAGGAAAAGGAAAGTACCAAGAAGTAATGTGCAATGTTTGATCCAGCAGCACTTTCCCAAAAATTGTTTCTTCAGGACCTGGATACTTAATGTACCCTTTTCTATCCACTCTGGTCTCCCTCCCAAAACTACTAACTCACTCTTCAACACCCCCCACCCCCATCCCCCGTTCATCAGGTGGCAGGTTTTTTTTTTTTTAATTTTTATTTATTTATTTTTGGCTGCATTGGGTCTTCGTTGCTGCTCACAGGCCTTCTCTAAGTTGCTGCAAGCGGGGTCCACTGGGCTTCTCGTTGCGGTGGCTTCTCTTGTTTCAGAGCACGGGCTCTTAGGCTTCTGGGCCTCAGTAGCTGTGGCACGCAGGCCCAGCAGTTGCAGCACGTGGGCTCAGTTGCTCCGTGGCATGTGGGATCTTCCCAGGCTAGGGCTTGAACCCGTGTCCCTTGCACTGGCAGGAGGACTGCCAACCACTGTGCCACCAGGGAAGTCCCAGGAGGCAGTTGTTTTTGTTCCTAGGGAAAAGTTATAACTGTGAATTGGTCAATTATATCCAAACTTTTGAAACTGAAATAAAAGTTTGGGTTTTTTTTTCCTTTCTTTTAAACAGGAGCATTGTCTAGGTGTACTGTCATTGAACAAATAATACGCAACAAAAATTTTAAAATGGGGCTTCTATGGGAAGTAAATGTTAAAATTATAGCAGAAGTCAGTTCCTGTAACAAAATTCAGGAAACACTTTCTGGTATGTGGGTGTTGTAACTTTTCAATTCTTGGAACTTTTTCTTCAGGAAACTGTCCTGTCAAAAGCAGAGCAGTCGATAAAATATGAAGCACAATTCACAAACTCTGTTGTGCAGTGTAATTAAATTTTGATTTGGGGCATATGTTTTTGTGGTGGTGATAGAGCTGAGACTGTCATGTGACTTTCATCGTGGATAACGTGCATCTGGATAACTTGTTAAATGGCTTCTCTCCCTCTCCCCATTCTCTTTGCTTTAAAAATACAGGTGTACCTGATTTGCTCTGGATGTGAATTTATGGAAAGTGGTATTTTTAAAATTAACCAGTTCCCATTGTTTTGTATAAAAGTATGAAACTTGTTTCTTTTCCAGCTTTACAGAAATTACATATTTTTGTCTCATGATTGACAAACTAATATTTTACCTTAGACATTTACATTTCTAAGTAAGATGGTCTACCTAGTAAGTTGGTAACTTAAGCTGCCAAAATGCTGATAAAAATTTGAGTCCATGATTTTAGGATTTTAATTTTTTTCTTTAAAGGAAAATAACCTCTTACTGAGTTAATAGGACGTTTTAAGTAAGGTTTTTTTTTTTTTTTTTGGTTAAAAACATTTATTTGTTCAAAGTTCTAGACAGTAAAACAATAGCTAAAGCTCTTGCTTTATGTTTTTTTCAAGTAACTTTGACCTAGCATTTACACTTCTAGGAATTATGTTTTTCTGTTATTCTTTTATAAGCTGTGTATCTCCCTTTCCCACTCAGTTCCCTCTTAGAGTTCAACCGTACTTATGCTAGCTCTCCATTAAGAAAAAAAGAAAATCTGTGTAAATATAAACTTTGTACCAGATGGAAAAAATCAGGCAGCAACATTTACTAACATCAGGATAGTAAAAGGGTAGAATGAAACCCAGTATGTTACATTTGTTTCAAAATGGAGTTCTGCTACCTGAAGATGTTGGGAAGAATAAACAGTGGTCTGTGTCACTTGGTTTTAGTAAAATTCAGAGTAAACCAGTTAAACTTAGTTTTTGTTTTTAAATCGGAACTATGCCCAGAAGGCAAAAAGCCCCAGATGGGAAGTTATAAACGATTGAATATGATCATTTCTATCATATTGCTGATTGTGTAGGGGTTTTGTTTTTAACCCTCATGACAGGGGCCTTTTCTTACACACATCTTTGTATTTTTCTCATTTTAACAGTCATATTTTTCTAAGGATAAAGTGAAAATCATTAGATTTACTTCATGTGAGTTTAATTTGTAGGCTTTTAAAATCTTGACAGTTCTCATGATAAGCCTAGAATAAAACTTGGTTTCTATCTGACTTCACCCATGATTCTGTGGTGAAACCCCTAAGGTATTGGTATTATCCATTATTATTTTTTTTTAATTTTTTGCTGTACGTGGACCTCTCACTGTTGTGGCCTCTCCCGTTGCGGAGCACAGGCTCCGGACACGTAGGCTCAGTGGCCATGGCTCACGGGCCCAGCCGCTCCGCGGCATGTGGGATCTTCCTGTACTGGGGCACGAACCCGTGTCCCCTGCATCGGCAGGTGGACTCTCAACCACTGCGCCACCAGGGAAGCCCTATCCATTATTTTAAAGAGCAAAGTAGAAGCTTCACCACTTTTGGTCTTTTGGTAGCTTGGTAAATTACTTTTTTTTTTTTCTTTTTGCAAAGGGGGAGGGGCATGTTCACCAGATCTTTTATGTCCCATGTTACTTGTCACTTTACGCTTCTTCCCAGCCCAGCTTTTTTTTGTTTGTTTTGTTTTCTTTTTTCTTTTTTTCTTTTCTTTACAATTTTGAGGTATATTTTAAATATCTTAAAAGTTGACCATTTCAAGTATACAGTTCAGTGATTTTTAGTTACTTTACTGATGCAAACATCACCATTAATCAATTTTAGAACATTTTATCCTCCCAGTAAGATCCTTCATTGCCCCATCCAACCATTAATCTACTTTTTGGGTGTAAATTTGCCTTTTGTGGGTGTTTCATGTACACGGAATCTTGTAGTTTCTTGCATCTGGCTTTTTTCACTCACATAATTTTTTGAAGTTCATCTGTGGCATAGCATGTGTCAGTAGCTCTGTCCTTTTAATTGCTGAGTAATTAATTCTGTTGTCTGGATAGATAGACTGTTTTTTTCCAGTGTTTTGCCTTTTGGGGGGGGTATTTGAATAATGCTGCTATGAACATTTGCATGCAGGTCTTTGTGTAGACTATGTTTTTCTTTTTCTTGGTTAGGTACACTGTGAGTGGAATTGCTGGGTCTTATGACAGTTTTGTACTTAACCTTTCGAGAAACCACCAAACTGTTTTCTAAAATATATGCTCACCCATAGCCCATGTTTAAACCGATCTAATTCATTCAATTTCTTGTGACTTATGTACTATTCTCATAGTCAGTTGGGCTGTGAAAATAGTGGTTCTGAGATGTGATCAATTTTGCATTTGTATTAGAAAATGTTTTAAATTTATATATGTCTTAAAAACACAACTCTTATTTCCTGTAAAGAAAATCCCTCTTGGTATTTTTTAAATTGACTGGGCTTTTTGATGAAGAAACTTATCAAGGAATGTTTAAAGAATACCAAATTTAAAGTATCAGTGCACGCTGTTGTCAAAATCGCAAAAGAAACTTCCAACCCACAACTCAAATATCACAAATGTATTATTAAATATAATTCCTTTATTTCATAACTGCAAAATGGCCCTAGAAATTGTTAACTTCAATACACTTTATAATAAAAACATTCAGGCAGAAATTAGCTGTTTTCATTCACTACAGCCTCACATGCAAAGATATGTTATCTAAATGAAGCTTCTGGAAATTATCATTGAAACCTGGGTCCTGCCATGGGAAGGTGGTGACCACGTGCCCTCAGTTGGTGGTGTGCTCCCATGTGCCCTCAGTCAGTGGTGTGCTCCAACCTTCAGGAAAAGATACATCTATTTTACAAACAGAAATATTTTGTGAAATGCTGTGAAGTTATCTGTATGTGCATGTGTGATGGTAGTGATAGCGGATCATCTTTTCAGCACTCCACTGCTATTCTGTTTTTTAAAAAAAGGCTGTGAGGCCCTGGTTCATTGTCCACTGCACAGCTGCCTTGAATGAGTCTGCCCAGTGTGTCTTCTGCTTTGGAGGACATGTTATCAGAATTCACTGCTTCTGAGTATTAATTTTTACCTACTTAAAGATTATATATCAGTATTAATAGCTTTATGCCTGTGGCCAATTCACATGCGTGGACAGTGTTTTTAATATTGGTTCTCTGTATCCTGTATCGATGGAGCCTCACTGCTCGTTCAGAGCCAGCCGCAGTGTGTGCAGGGCTCTGAGCTGCTTTAGACAGATCCGGGGTCTCCCTCCCCACAGGGAGACAGAAAACCAGCAAACAAGCTGGCAGCAAAACAACGGCAGACTGTGTTAGGTACTATGACAAAAATCCAACCGGGCCGGGGCGGAGAATAAGGGAGTGTGGGGAACTTGTTTTCACGTGCGCCATGAGGACGTTCGAGGAAGTTAACCTGAAATGGAGAAAACGCAAATCATGACAAATTAGATTTAATTGTTCTTTCAGAATGTAATAAGTGATATTGGTGGGAAGGATGACATTTTTAAACAGGGTAAATATGGTTTTAGGAAATAGCCATCATGTGGCAGTTTCTCAAAATAAAATTTTAATTGTTTTTGTGAATTCTACCAAAACTCGGCCCTATTTAAAAAAATTTTTTTTTAATTTTCATGAAGGCAAAATGAGTTCCATAACAACGTAACTTGAACTTTAAAAATAGAGACTATGTTTTCTAAAAGTTTGCTTTAATTGGTGCATAAATATAAACAAGTTAAACATGTGGGAAAGAAACTTGAGAGGACATTTTCCTTAGTTTGGAAGCCATCAAATAAAGGATGTGATAGAATTAGAGAAGTCGTAGCTCAGTGAGGACACTCATAAGGGAATGAAGATTTAGACTGCTGCGGAGGGTTTTTAAGCCTGGCTATTTTAAAAGGTTAATCTACAAAGCATCTTTTTATACATGCGAAAGGCTGTTATGGGGAGTGGGGTGAAAGATGGCCTCCATCTCTGCCAAAAGCAGATCTTGAAGAAATAATTTATATATGTTAAGAGGTTTAAGCAAAGCCCGGGAATGAGCTTCTCATTGAAGATAAGTAAACATGAAAATATAGTAGAAGGAGGTGTTCTTTTAGTATATATAGAAATAGAAAATAATGTTCTACTTTGGATATTTTAGGAAGTAGCAGATGGTTTTAAGTACCTTTTTCTCAAGGGATTCTGTGGCTTCTTAAAAAAAATGTGATCACAACAAACTATTAGAGGAACTGAAAGTTCTTATCCTCTGCATGCATCACGGCTTTATTTGATTATATAGAGTTGCTTCAAGGATCCTGTGCTCATTATCACCTTATCTCTTTTGTACCTCTGTTTTATAGTCATTTTCAAATAGATGTATTTAGTTCTATACCTTTTGTGGCATGATATATGGTAATTTTATGACTGTATTGTGAACATGTGAAAAGAAGGTGTATTCTTTATTTTCAGGGCCCAGAGTTAAACGTGAGTTTGTACATCAGACCTATTTTACATTATTTCTATATTCTTTGTCCATTTATTCTGCCATGGACTGGGAGATGAATAAAGATCTCATACAATTAGAGAATTTCTATTTCTCCTAGTATCTTCTGAAGTTTTTGCTTTACAAATGTGGTTGCAATGCTTTTGGTGTGTAGATATTCAAAATTGTTGCATGTTCATTTTAGATCGCTCCCCTTGAAGATATTAGTTTCTTATGTATACTTCCAGTTTTCTTTGAGTATTGGTGACATTTTTTAAAAAAATAAAAGATATATCTTTACATCTTTCATCCACATGGATATTATTTTGGTTTAAGGAGTGGGAGGGGTGTGGTCCAGCCCCCCTCCCAGCCTGCCCCCAAACTAAACATTTTGTTCTCTGTTCAAGAACTACCATCAAACTCAATGATTGTAACTTTCTAATATGTCTTAATATGTGAAAGAGCTAATCTCCCTTCTTTACCCTTCGTGCTTTCAGAATTTTCATGGATATTTTCTCATGTATATTTTTCAAGATCAGTCTGAGTATTTTGTCAAAAACTGATGGCTTTTAATAGGATGACTTCCTAACAAACTTATAAAACCTCATCCTGTTTTTCAGAAGTATTAAAGTTTTAAACAGGATCTCTGTTTTTTTTAGATTTTCATGGAATGGAAAGGGTAAGTCCCAGTGCCAGGGACTCCTGAATCACCAGACAGACACCACTCATTTATGTTGGAGACATTTGGGAAATCCTATTTGCCTCAGTTTCTCCAGAAAGAAGTGAAAGTGTACATTTGCTCTTGTCATGGATGAATGTATTATTAATATAACTCTAACTGGAATCGTATTTTTGTAGGTGATTCACATCTGGCTTTGGGCAGAAACAGCATTTTGCAGTCTCTGTATTGCTGTGCATAGTATCTCACTTTCTAGCAGACTTTTTGGTCGTTTGCTTTTCCTTGACCTTTACAAAAGATATAATTTAGGCTCTTTAAAAATCTTTTTGTAGTTCAGTAAAATAAAAGCAATTTATTAAAGTTAATTGTAATTAAGACGAAAGAGAAATATCTTCCTTAAATCTCAACAACTTAACTAAAGATGTTCTTTTTGTTCCTTTTCAGCTTTTTTCTTTATACATTAAATGTTTTCACATAGTTGAACTATTCTTTGCATACATTTGATAAGTGATTTAATCAGTGAATGGGGAAAAGAAGATGAGGTTGGGATTGCTTTAGGCTGGTGTGATTTTTTGAGATTGTCATTATCTCTTAAATTTGAAAAGGAACAGATAAGACTTTCAGATCTTTTATGCTTAGAAATGCCATGCTAAGAATACATTTTTTTTTTTTTTTTTTTTTTTTTTGCGGTACGTGGGCCTCTCACTGTTGTGGCCTCTCCCCTTGTGGCGCACAGGCTCCGGATGCGCAGGCTCAGCAGCCATGGCTCACGGGCCCAGCCGCTCCGTGGCATGTGGGATCTTCCCGGACCGGGGCACGAACCCGTGTCCCCTGCATCGGCAGGCGGACTCTCAACCACTGCGCCACCAGGGAAGCCCTAAGAATACATTTTTTAAAAGCTGAAAATAGCCCAGTTCATATTGACTAAAGCAAGGTGTTATTTTATACGTTGTGCTATAGAAGCCAGGGTAGTAATGGAGATATTAGCACACTGCCACTTGGGTTTAATAGATATTGCAGCCTGTTCATGGTTCTGGTTATGGAGACCACACTGAATACCATAGTTATGAACTTCACTCGTTCATATTTACTTATAAGACTGTCATAGTTGAAGAGCTAGTGTAGCTCACAAGTTCATAATAATTGAAGACCCCTTGTAGGATTTTTTCTTTTCTGTTCACACTTACAGATAGTGTTCATGCATGTTCACACAGAACCCAAACATTGCCTCAGTAGGAGAAGTTGGAATCATATATGCAGACTGAAATCATTATTTCTAGTCATGCTTTTAAATATTAGTTTGAAAAATTGCTTTTTTGTTTTTTTCCTATTAGTATCATTTTAAAATCAACAAGAAAATTAGGAGTTCCCTGGCGGTTCAGTGGTTAGGACTCTGCACTTCCACTGCAGGGGGCATGGGTTCGATCTCTGGTCGGGGGAACTAAGATCCTGCATGCCATGTGGCGTGGCCCCTCCCCCCAAAAATAAAAAAAAATAAAATCAACAAGAAAATAGATTTTTGACAATTGCCTTAACTTTGTAAATCTCGATCAAATTTGTTTAAATTATCAGGAATAGAAAATTCAGATACTTATATTTTTATAGAATTCCTTTAAAAATTGTGCCCAAACTGTAGGACAGCAAGAGTCACTGAAATTACTTATTTACTTGAGGAAAACATTTCTGATTTAATTCAAAAATAATTTTTTTTCCATTGTATTTTCATAGTTGAGCTGGTAAGAGTGGGTGGTTATTTCAGTAGGTGTTGGGAAGTTTAAAAAGCATAGATAGTTTCCTAATTACTGATTTTCTCCCCAAAATGGGTTTGGAACACAGAAAGCAGCAGAAGCAGCAATGAAAATCATGTGATGAAGGTTAAGCCTCCAGGCTGCACCCAGAATGTTTCTTCACTTATGGTACCAAAATGTCAAAAATTTGGAACAATAATGGAAAACAGTGCAATTGATGAAACAAAGCATACAAACCATGCTTGAATAAGATGGTTTATCCTATACTCAAGTTAGTTTTTTGTTTTGGCAGGAGGGAGGAGTGGTGTAGGGCATCTTTCGGTTTAATAGGAGTTGAATGTGGAAAAAAATGAATTATTTTGGGGGTATTTCTGTTGGTAAACTTGGACACTTTGAAGGACAGAGGCTTTATGTATAGTTTCAGTATATGAAAATAACAGTCATTTATTGAGCATTCCATTATATTCTGAGCCCGGAACTTTGCATATTTGATATCCCTGAATCTGTATGACAGAGATTATCACTCCTATTGCACGGATGAAGAAACTGAGGCTTGTGGAGATTAACTGACTGACCCAGGTTACACAGCAAGTGACAGCTTGACACACAGCCTCTACTAATCTACTCCAGACTTTTCATTTAATTGTCTTATCCTCATACACTTATCTGTATGACCAATGTTCCTTGGTTTACTAATAAACGAAGGATGGAGAAAGTGGAATATGATTGTATGTGTACATCCGTCTGTCTTTTAACTCAACTGTGACTGTGAAACAGAAAAAGGGAGGGAGAATAGGGAAACACGGTATGTGTAAAATTCCTCTCAGGGTGAAGAAATGTGAGGTCAGTCTTTACTAATGCCCAGCACTGGGAAAGTACCTTTTCCCCACAGCTTGGTCGCCACATGGAGAATGAGGGAGAGAATGCAACTATTTGAAGTTGTGGGGTATTTGTAATTCAGGCAACTCCTGTAGTGTTTGGAAGGGGAGATAGGTATGAACCTTTGTGGATAAAAGATGTGAAATCCTTTCTACCCCATATCCTCCTCCAGGATGCTGCTTCCATATAAGAAACTCATTGTGGGACAAAGCAGACATCCTTCGGCCTCTTTTTTTTTTTTGCGGTACACGGGCCTCTCACTGCTGCGGCCTCTCCCTCTGCGGAGCACCGGCTCACGGGCCCAGCCGCTCCGCGGCATGCGGGACCCTCCCGGACCAGGGCACGAACCTGCGTCCCCTGCATCGGCAGGCGGACTCTCAACCACTGCGCCACCAGGGAAGCCCTGCCTCTTTTTAGTATGAAATGCATGCACCCCTTTGCCTCTGCTGCAGGACACCACACTTCTCATACCATCCTTGGATTCTCCTTTTTTTCTGCTGTTCTCTTACCTGCTCTATATGCTGCCAGCTCTAGAAACCATCATATTGTGTTTAATATTGAATTATTTTGCTTTCTCCTTGGGTAGGAGAAGAGTGGGAGGAGCCTAGAAAGCACGGGGGTAGGGAGACCAATGCCTGTGTTGCTTTGCCCAGTTCTTGGACTCCAGCTGTATGTATTTATTAATAATAGCTCACAGTTATTGAGTACTTAACTATGTGCCAGGGACTGGGCTAAGGTAATTGTATGCATTAGGTAATTGAATTCTTACAACAGCCCTAAACCTTTGGTACAATTATCTCCACCTTAAAGAAGAGGAAACTAGAGCTTAGAGTTTGTGACTTATGCAGTTGACCATAGCTGGTCACGACAGAGTCCCAAAGGTCCCTTTCACAAATGTAGCTGTTAAGAAAGATCTCCATGTTTGTTTTCAGTCTGCTTTCTCAGTAGAAAATAACAGTGACTTGGGAATATTTCTCATTCTCTACTGTAGTGGCTCTCAACACGGGGGAGGAAGGGAAAGGAGGAGGAGGGTATTGAGGGTATTTTCCCACCCCCGCCCCCAGGGATATTTGGCATTTCTGGTATCTTTAATTGTCACAGCAGGGAGGAGGGTGTGCTACCGTCCTCTAAGATAGAGGCAGGTGGTCCTGTTACACTTCCTACAGGACACAGGACAGTCCCCACAATGAAGAATGATTTGGCTTAGAGTGTCAGTAGTGCCGTGGTTGAGGACCCCTTCTCTGCAGGGCCCCCCTAGTTCATAGGCCTGGGGATATTTGTGCTTCAGTGAGCACCTGTGCATTGTCATCAGACTCCAGCTCAGTCGGTGCTGGCCCCAAATGTGAGTTATTCGGCCATGTTTGGGACGTAGTGCGCAAGGCACTGCTAGGTACCGTGTGGATCACACTGCCCTGTAGAAAAGGGAGAAGTGGTCAGACTTCGCATAGAAATTCAGAAAATGGAAGAAGCACTTCTGAGTGTGGAGAGGAAAGGATTTGTTGAAGCAGGGGGGCCATGGCACAGGCGGGGGCTTGGATGGATACAAGTTGCGAATTAGGGAAGTATCGATCCCCAGTGGGTAGATAAAGAGCACAGTATTCTTTTTAGGGCTGGAGGTACATCTGGGGGACATTTTCAGGCTTCTTTCTTACCCAGTTGAGTGCTCTCTGTTTACTGTGCACTTTAGCAGTCATTAGCTCACTTAATCCTCATGTTAATCTTAGGGAATTGGTACTGTCATTAGCACCACCCCTTTTAACAGCAGATGTAACTGAGACTCAGAGAGATTAAATGACTTGCCCAAATGATCACAGCTAGGAAGTGGCAGAACCCAGTTTGAACCCTCACTAACTAGAGACCATGCTCTTAACCAGCTTACTATGCCAGTAACCAGAGTGTTCGGTCCTGTCCTGTATTGCTCAGCGTCCTCTCTGCCTTCCCCCAAATTCAACGAAGCCGTGGTAGGAGGCTGACCAACAGCAGTCTCCATTTGGAGACCTTGAGTCTGGTTGCTGTAGCGGAAGGTGGTAGAGGGGTCAGAGGTGCCGAGGGTGAGTTAACAGAGAACTAAGGTGAGCCTTTCAAAGGAGCAAGGAAAGAATTCTGAGTGACTTGAGCCTCAATATATCTGGCAGGGACGAGGTTGATTGCAGTAGCATTTTGAACTAATTTGAGGGAAAAAATATACAGAAAGGGAGATTGGTAGGTATAAGGTAACCACCTATTGTATTACAGATTTACTTGTGTCAAATGCGTTTCTAAAATCTGGGCCTTTTGTAGTTTAGATATCAGATGTAACTCAAACTAGGGAAAATAAAACCATAGAATCAGGCCCTCCTTAAAGCCCAAAGCTTTCTGGCCTGGTGATTTTGTAGGGAAGGACTTGCAAGAAAAACACTCTGAAATATAAAGAAGGAAATGTGATTCTGGTTGTTCCTTTCTAGGCACTGAATCAGTACATGAAGAAATAGGACAGGAATCAAAGAAGATTAATTTTCCAAAACCTCACAAACAACCTAGTTCGCAAATAGGGAACAGCAACAATTTTTTTAAAAGTTGAAGATTGGGGGAGGGAGGCAGGAAAGGTGAATTGTCTTCTCGGTGGTTGCTAGGGAGATTGACCTGAAAGCTTTGCAGATGGGAGCCCGAAACTCACTCCTACAAATGTGTGTATGTATCTCTGCTGGATCACTTGTAGTTTCTCAGTAGAGCAAAAAGCAGAAGCCAGAGAATGATTTTGAAGCAGTGAGGTAAGGTTTTGCTCAGCGTGCTGGCACAGACAGCACTCAAGCAGCATGCACGCACACACCCAGGCCGTTTCAGTTCTGCTCACAGCAGATGCAATCTGTGTCTCACAAGTTCAGGACCTCTCTGTAGTTCCTTTCCTTGCAAAGTCCACTGTGCTATTTGATAGATGACCATATGCTTCCCAGGTATTCCTTTCTGATAAAACTTCAGATTGCACCAGAATTTTCTGAAGGTGTCTGATGAAAGATGTGGAAGCTCCCAGCATGTGGCAGCCTTTCAGATCCTACCATATTCACTAATTTATTCTTGTGGTGGTTTTCCTTAATATTGTAATAGGAACATTTTCAAATGGAAAAGTTGAAAGAATCCCACAGGGAAAAGCCTCATCGCCAGATTATATTATTAACACTTTACTAGACTTGCATTACCATATGGCTGTTCATCTTTTCCTTGCTGTATCCATCCAGTAATCTTGTCTTTTGTGCTTTTTATGTCAGTTGCAGATATCAGTGTACTTTCTCCTAAATACTTCAGCTTGTATGTAATTAACTAAAGTTAAGTATTTATATACAGGGTTTTCTTTTTTCCTTTCGGCCATAAAATTTACATGCCACAAAATGTACAAATCTTAAGTGGGCTGCTGTGTTTTGACAATGCATACATCTGTGTAACCCAAACCCCTATTAAGTTACAGAACTAGTCTTAGGGTTATTTTTTGGTGTGAATGTGGGAAGATGATTAGAAGATGAGTAAATAGACACATTTTTGTTTTATTTTTCCTCCTCTCAGGGTGTCATTCCTGTTTTTTTGTTTGTTTGTTTGTTTGTTTTTTTGCGGTACGCGGGCCTCTCACTGCTGTGGCCTCTCCCGTTGCGGAGCACAGGCTCCAAGACGCGCAGGCTCAGCGGCCATGGCTCACGGGCCCAGCCGTTCCGCGGCATGCGGGATCCTCCCAGACCGGGGCACGAACCCGCGTCCCCTGCATCGGCGGGCTGACTCCTAACCACTGCGCCACCAGGGAAGCCCCTGTTTTTTTTTTTGTTTTTTTTTTAATTATAACATGAGTTGTATGTCCCTGATAATATCTCATTTTGTAGATTATTTAGGTAGTTTCTTGAGGTCTCAGACCAAAACCTTTGGATAAGGTACGTTTTTCTTTACCTAGGTTTCTCTTACTAAGAATTCTCTTGGATTGCTTTATTGAGTTTCTGGGATTTTCGACCCTTCTAAGATATATTGAGTATTGTTTTAAAAATGACTTTTCCCATGATTGTTACAAACTAAAATTTCTTCTGTGTCTGTGACTAGGGATATGGTGACTGCTTTCCTAAAAATAAGCAAATCCTTCT
Source organism: Mesoplodon mirus (assembly GCF_964341445.2). Taxonomy (NCBI): domain Eukaryota; kingdom Metazoa; phylum Chordata; class Mammalia; order Artiodactyla; family Ziphiidae; genus Mesoplodon; species Mesoplodon mirus. The sequence continues at coordinate 35,623,648 of NC_138977.1, read as the reverse complement.
TTACAGAGTGCTTTGAACATTTAGTCTGACTCCAAAATTATTAAAAAAAACTTTTTTGTGTGGCTTTAGCCCTTCTCCCAAGTGAAGACACCTTGTGAGGAGTAAAGACCCTGTCCATTCTTTTAGACATCCCTATTTTTGGGTAACAGTAAAATGCCTGTGAAAGAGTGTAACTAAACTACCCCCTGCTACTTTAAGAGTGTGTTTGGGAATTTCATGGTGGCCCAGTGGTCCGTGCTTTCCCTGCCAAGGGCCCGGGTTCAATCCTTGTTCGGGGAACTGAGATCCTGTGAGCTGTGCAGTGCGGCCAGAAAACAAAAAACAAACAAAAAAATGCATATGTTAGAGGGATGCTAGGATGATTGGGTTGTGTTCTTCCAGGGTTACGCTGTGGAAGTCACCGGTATCGAGGCAGGGGCTCTCCTGAAAGAGGTGGGCTTAGTTGATGTCCCTCATCCTTCATGGGTGGGCCCCGGGCTCTCAGAGCCTCCCTCTTGGGCAGGATGAGAGAAGTCTTGGGATGATGGCATATCTTCCCTGGCAGCGGATCTGCAGATAACCAGGGACCCCAAGCTGAAGTGAGACAAGTTGTAATTTGTCAATCAAATGATCTGGTTGCATGTTACCTGCTTATTTCTGTTCTGTTATCCTCCAGATTTTGGTAAAGTCTAATGTGAATGTTCCCGTCGTTTTTCAGCTATTTCATTGTAAGGGAATAGTTGAATCTATGATTGGCCCAGAGTTGTATGGGAAGCAACATCCGCCTGAGGGCAGAGTGGGTATAGCAGCCTTAATTAGTGGGAGATCCCCTAAGAGGTTTTAAATTCAAAGGAATAAGACATCAAACAAGATGTTCACTCTTCCTTCATTTGAAGATCTCAGTTTAATTTCATCAAGGCTGTCAACCTAACAGATGTCCTTTTATTTAAATAAAGGTACTCAAATCTAGTCGTGCAGTCTCCCACCAGACTTCTAAAGAACCAGGACATTTGAGGAACAGTAAGTTCTGACCTTTAATAGCAGCCACTGGCTTAATTCTTCATATTTTCCAAAAACCACACCCGCCTGCTGGAGTAGATAGCTCAGGGAAGTTGGCTGGACTCACTGTGCCTTGGGAGTTTTTAATCCCAGAGCTTCTCCTAATGTTTTCTTCTGCTCTGCCATCTCTCTCACATCCTGTCCTTGTCCATTTATTTCATCCTAAAATTAAAGAATTGTAGTGTGAAGGCCATTATTCCATTGAAGATGCAGCTGGAACCAGTGACTGGCATGGTTTTTATGCCTCCTACAGCTCCCGAACTTCCACCAACACATTCTGTTTTGCCACCCTTTTGAGGCTGTTGACTGTTAGTCCAGGCAAGGTACTGGAGATGGGGAAGCTGAGCCCTGGAGATAGCGGGTAACATCGTAGAATGAGCAGCACTGGAATCTGCAGGCGGCCCCCTTGGGACGCTTCTCACCACACACTACATTATGCTAACCTTTTGGAATAAGGGAGTAAGGCACTAAAATTAGATAATTCAGAGATAAAAGTGGAGATTTCCCATCTTTCCCCTCAAGGCAAGTAAGCTGGTGAGAGAGACATTTGGTGTTAACTGAAAGACTTGTATATTCCAGAAGAAATTACTTCAGAAGTAATCCTTTAAATGAAACACTCCAAAATGAACTTTAAAATTCATCCTTTGTTTTTCTTGTTTAATAATTCAGGGGTTGACAAACCTTGTCTGTAAAGGGGCAGATGGCAAACATTCTAGGCTTTACTGCTCATGCATTCTTTGCTGCCACTACTCAACTTTGCAGCTCCTCCCTCACCTCTGCTGTTCCAGGACTGCGGCAGCTATAGACAGTATGTATACCAGTGGGCAGCATTCCGGTAAATGTTTACAAAAACAGGCAGCTGGGCCAGATTTGGCCCACAGGCCATAGTTTGCCAACCCCTAGTCTAGTCCATTTTTTTGGTTTCTGCTAACTGTTCACTGTACGTTTATAAGTTGGGATTAAAGCATTGGTTAATGATATGTCAAATAGGACTGTTAAAAAAAAAAAAACCCACACCCCTTTGCCACTGGTAGCCTTGTTCTCCTTTCATTTTACTCGCCACTCTGAAATTTCTGGGCTAATCATGTCAGGAAACTAAGGAACAGTTTGGGGTAGGGATGTTCAATTAAATGTTTCTTTTTTTTTTTTTTTAAAGTCCAATCCGTGCACTTTTGTTTGTTTGTTTGTTTGTTTATTGATTTTTGGCTGTGTTGGGTCTTCGTTTCTGTGCGAGGGCTTTCTCTAGTTGCGGCGAGCGGGGGCCACTCATCATCGCGGTACGCCGGCCTCTCACTGTCGCGGCCTCCCTTGTTGCGGAGCACAGGCTCCAGACGCGCAGGCTCAGTAGTTGTGGCTCATGGGCTTAGTTGCTCCGCGGCATGTGGGATCCTCCCGGACCAGGGCTCGAACCCGTGTCCTCTGCATTAGTAGGTGGATTCTTAACCACTGTGCCACCAGGGCAGCCCTAAATGTTTCTTTTAAATTTACTACTGAACTTTTTCAGTCCTGGGATTGTGACTGTTGGCTCAGTAAACAGAATGATACATTGGAGGTCTTGAAAAGAGTGTAAAATCATTTGAATTAAGAAGTCAGGCCAGACTCTGTGCAGCAAGGCTTTGTAACGGGGGCTGGTACCTTGTGGGTGCTAGGACTGCGCTCTTTGGGGCGGCGAGGAGGAAAGAGGGTGTAGGAGGAGTGATCAGTTTTGCTTTTGTGATCATCTGTGGCCACAGTTAAGTCCATTTGCATTCTAAACTTTGGCATCCCCACTCTGTTCATTGCCTAAAATTGACAGTTTTGGGGGCGCACCCTATTTGAGATCATTGTTTCAGGCCGAGGAAAGCCCACAGGCCATATGAGGGGATTGTTGCCAGAAGAAAGATCACTGAGGCCTAGGCCAGCCCAGCGGAGAGGATGACTGCAAAAAGCTGTCATCCCCACAAATAACCCAGAGTTCTTTGGACCCTTCCTATGAGAAATTTGGCGTTGGGGAACGAGGTGAGATGTGTGCAAACACCCCATGGCCAGTGATCCCTTTCTCAGCGGGGATATGGGGGTCCCATCTCCCCTTCCAGACTTCTGCTCATCCTTCAAGCTCAGATGTCACTGCTCTTAATTACATCATCTAAGGCCCCTCCATTTAGACTTGGTGTTTTTCTCCCCTATTCTTTAGCGCTTGTAACCAACCTGTACAATCACTCTTAGTGGTTCCCTGCTTTTGTATTTCTCCCGCTAGACTGTGGCCTCCTTAGTTCTTTTGTCCCTAGGTCTAGCACATAAAAATCAATATTTACTGGAAACAAATAGGTCTTCTGTTACCGTTCTGTGAGGATTAAGATCTTGAGTCTGGCTACCGAAAACCATAGATAGATAAGTGCATTCGTGCTCTTAAATAACTTTAAGTGGCATAAATAACATTTTAAACGCAATTTTGTTTGGAGGAAATATTTTATAATCAGAGGCTTTGTTTAATATGTTATCAGTGTATTGGTAATTTTGAATGTTTGCTTATCATTTCCTTACAATGGATATATTAGCCTCAGCTTTTCAAAGAGAGAGTTAAAAATGAAAATGTTTAAGCATTGTAAAGGACATAATCTTTCAAAATCCTGAAGTGGACTTCTTTTCTTTTTTAAATAATTGAGCTCTCAGATTCTCATTTACTAGCATTGAAGAAGGTGGAGGGATGCTTTATTAAGTTTGATAAGTACCCTTTGTTTTATGCAGGTGAGCTGCCTGTTGGCAGTGATGGGGAAAAGATGATCTAGTCTGCATATAAATGTTCCTGGCTGGGCCAAAATCCAGCCGAGAGAATCCTGACAAGCTTTGGAAGGCTCATAACACTGCTTAGCAGAGGTCAAAATGAAGGGAGACTTCTCCAGAAAAACAATGACTTACTGTTTAGCATTAAGGCGATGCCAATTATAGTGGGTGGTAGGAGGTGAGCTGGGGTTAGGATGAAAATGAGAATATTTAGAAACATGACATTGTTGCTTGTTGCCATATAAAATACCAATACATGTTTCCAGCTTTCTTCTCCTATAATAATCTCCCTTTTCTTCCTACTTGAAATGTCTGTGGAATGAAATGGAATAGATAATGAGACTGCCTCTAGTTTTTATGACATTAAGCTTTCTTTCTGTGAAAACAAGTGTGGCATGTGCAGTTAACCAAAAGAAGAGAGAACTGTAAGTCAAGAGGTAAAGGGAAAAAAAAGTGCCGATGGTTCTGTAAAAACACTTACAGGACATTTTCTTACATTTTCATCGTCTGTTTTGTGTAATATGCAAGTAAGATTAAATATTCATGTGGCTTTATTCCATGTGATTGTTAGAGCCTGGAAACTTTTTCAGTCTTAGAAAGTTTCTCTCTTCATATGTGTGTCCCCAGCAGTCTGTTTAACTAGGTTTAAAATATAATTGGCAGTGATTTCTACTACTAACAGTCGTGTGTTGATTGGGGAGTGGAGAATCGTTAAATTTAGTTTTTAGATACCCTCTCCTTTTATGGAATGAGCTTCCTTAAATGGATGGAGGAAGAGCCCTACAATTTTGGGGGGTTTGTTCAGTAACCGAAAACTGTATTGGATCTCTGTGTACCCATTGAAAGAATAAGTGTTTCTTAATATTTTCTTCTTTAGAGCAATAAATTGCATCTTGCCGGTTTCCTTATTATCCCATTGTTCCCCACTGTTCTTATCAATACACAGACATTGCTTTTCCTTTCATTTTCCAAGTGTAAGCCTTTTCCTGTTGCTTTTTGCTGTTGGTTAGCAAGTCTAAAGGCTGAGCATTTGTTCTGGCTGAAGCTGTATTTGGTACTTTGGCCCAGTTTCAAACAGTTCTTCTTATCGTATGTGGTGCAATTGGTTTTCTGGAATGTGTGTTAGAAGTTCAGTCATTGGGAGGGACTCTTCCTTTGGAATGGTAAATCCTGTACAGTTTTCCAAGCTGTTCTATAGAATGTAATTTGTTTAATTTGGTGTGTGTTGGGAATTATCTGGTGCTAAAGCTGTTAAGTGACAAAAAATATCCACTTAGTATGTTTGATCTCTTATGACTGTAGAATTAGTCTCCTCTTTAAAAGAACAAAAAACAAACAAAAACAACAAAAAACTTGCTCGCAAATAATTTGAGAGAAGAGTTGCTTTTTAAAATCCCTTTAGGGACATTTTAGCAGTCTCATGAGACACAAGATGAATTTGGAAATGATTTGTTTTTCTCTTGCTTTCTATATGGTACTTGAAATTTTGATGCATTAGTCATTTAGAGGATTCTGTCCATAACTGCCTAGTTTTTAAATAACGACTGTCTTTTGAAAATGCTTCTGTTAACTTCAAGTTGTATGATTTTCTTTAAAAAAAAAAAAAAAGAAAGAACCACTACTGTCTTTGCATCTGTATGCAGAATTCCATCCATTCAGCCAATATTCATTTAGCTTAATGGGATAGAGCTGGGTACATAGTGAGGCACAGGCGAGAAAAGGTGACTGACCTTCTGCACATGCTTCATGGAGGTGGGGGGCGGCGCCAGACATAGTTAAACAGATAAATGAACAGACAAGACAATTTTACTGATAAAAACAGACAAAGCAGGGTGAAGTGCTAGAGAGCTCCTGCTGGGGAGGGAGGGTAGCCATTTAGGTGTGGGACCTGGATGAGGAGCTTGTAATTACCAGAGATATTAGTGACCACATGGTCCTCAGCTCTAGGACCCAGCATCCAGACAGGGATCAGCAACGCACAGCTCGACCTATTCCAGGCATGGAAAGGCCAGTGTGGCTAGTAGTTGAGGAAGGGCATGGGGAGGGGAATAGATCTGGGAGGTAGCAGTTGAAAGGAAGTGGGGACGGAGCCTTCCAGGCCAGGCTTCTGGATTTTAGTCTTGAATGCTAAGGGCAATCTATAGAGGGGGCTTTCAGCAGTGCAAGGAGCCACATAATCTGATTTGCATTTTAAAATTATTTCTCTAGACCTTGTATTTTCTTTGTTTTTCCCACGATGCATTTACAGCCGCACAGAGAGATTTTTCATTGTGGGAGTTTTGTTGCTGAAGTTTTACTCCTAGAGACAGCTTATTAATATTGTTCTGAATCTTGTTGATTTAAAATTAAATGTGTATTTGCTATAAATGTTACCCAAACTTTTTTTTTTTCCTTTGGTGTAGTATGCTTTTATGACTAATTGAAGAATAAAACCTGTAACTTTAACTGATAAACATGCGGCGTTAGCTGAGGCAGCTTTCATGGCCGACCTAGGAAAGAATGATGTCAGCTTCCTTCTAGGTTTGAGTCATTTGATGGGTACAACAGTCCGGTAAAATCGGTTTTAGGTATCAGACAGTGAATCATATTTTGTCATCAAATAATAAATAAGACTGGCAGAATTCTGCAGAGTTCTGGATTGTTTGCAATTGAGTAATGCAGGAATATAATCGTTTTAGTCAAAGACGTGTATTAAATAAGCATCACTATTTGCTAAGCTCTCAGGAATAGTCCTTGTCCTTAAGGAGCTCACAGTCTAACCAGGGAAATCTGTAGGCACGTATACAGTTCATCTTGTTTTTGTAAATGTAAACGTGGGCAGATTGGCAAGAACAGAGGTATTCCAGAGAAAGAAATCATTCACAACAGGAGATGGAAGGTGAGAGTGGAGGTCGAGGCCAGAGGCAGTGATGTTTTGGACGGCTTTGAAAGTCAATTTAGGAGTTCATCAGGGCACTAGCAGAGAGAGGAGGGCTGTGCTTTCTCCCAGTTCCTTGTGTTCAGAGGGTTGAGAGGTGAGGGAGTGGGCGGAAAAGGGTTTGTGTCCAGAAGGGTTGAGGGGTAAGTGGAAGCCAGGTGGTGAAGGGTTGCTTGGCACACCTACCCCTCAGCTTTAATCCTGTAGGCAGCAGGAAGCCTTATCAAATGGGTGAATAACAAGATCAGATTCATGATTTTTAGAAAGAGGCAGGCTTTGTGGAGCGAATAGCCCAGGATGAGGAGAAGTGAGGAAGTCCACACAACACTTCATTTGAATTTTGGATGCTTAATTGATTTAATGCCCCAAACATTTTTTAAAAGTTGAGTATGAATTAAATGAGGCGAGCATTCAAACAAGCAAACAAAACTTTAAGCTTGCTTGTCTACATTCTTTCCTAGTTTGTGACCGCAGCATTCTTTTAATTTGTGCCTGTAATGATACAGACTTTCACCAGCCTCATTCTTTTATAGGTATGTGATGTGGTCCTTCATGGTCAGTTGAGTGTGCAAGAAGAATGGCCTGGGAATGAGGCCAGAGCTCTGGTTGATCCTAGTACAGACCAGGCTTGCAGGAAGAGCCAGCAGCTCCTACCCGTGTTTCTGATGGGTGCCAAATGGGCCCTGCCAACCAGCAGGCCGTCAGAGGCAAGGGGGCTGTGATCATCAGGGGTCTTTACAACTAAAGGGGGAGATGTAAATAACTAGTCAGGGGGCAGATTTATCTCTAGTGATCCTGTTTCCACTGTGGTGAGTAACTTCTTTGTCCTTTCAATTAACTGCAGGTGAGTACTGTCAGCATTTTAGGGAACCCTTCTCAGAGACTTAAGTTTTCTGGAATTTGTCAGTAACAATAAGACGTTCTCATTTCAAGTAACATTAAAAACAAATACTTTATTAACTGCCAGCTATGTGCATCGTCAAAACATTTGAGAGTGGGAGTGATTTCTTCTCCCTGGTGTGGTTTGTGTAATTGTCATTGGCGTGATGGCCTTCCTCCGTCAGTACTAGTTTTCTGGTTTTTTTTTTTTTTTTTTTTTTTTTGCGGTACGTGGACCTCTCACTGTTGTGGCCTCTCCCGTTGCGGAGCACAGGCTCCGGACGCGCAGGCTCAGCGGCCATGGCTCACGGGCCCAGCTGCTCCACGGCATGTGGGATCTTCCTGGACCAGGGCACGAACCCGTGTCCCCTGCATCGGCAGGCGGACTCTCAACCACTGCGCCACCAGGGAAGCCCCTCGTTTTCTGTTTTTTAAAATGTGTTTGGAAGGTATGGGACTTGGGGTACTGCACATGGGAATGCATTAGCTCATTTGTCTCCTTCCCCCTCATCCCACTTTTGTTGGGGCTGTGTATCCCCACCCACACCCTTTCCCCCATGCCCCCTCTAAGACCAAGTAGTGAGAAGACAAGTTCTTTTGCTTTTCCATCTATAGGGCAAAAAATGCCCCTCAAAATATATTTATATGATTAGAAAAATTATTTTTGTTTTTTTATTTTTTGGCCTCGCCACGAGGCTTGAGGGATGGATCTTAGTTCCCCGACCAGGGATTGAACCCAGGCTATCAGCAGTGAAAGCGGGGAGCCCTAACCACTGGACTGCCAGGGAATTCCCTATGTGATTTATTAAGAAGAACAAAATGGGTTATAGTGAGACTACTCCAATTAAAAAATAGCAGCTGCTGGTGTTTGAACTTTGGAACATAGTCTTTAATGCAGTTTTATGAAGGTGGGTCTATAATTATTATTTAGCAACGACCTAAGGCTGAGTTCAGGGTCCGAAATCAATTTTCAGAGGTTCTAATGCCAAAATGAGCAACACCCCAATATTTCTTTACCCCTGATCTTGATACTGTTATATGGATATGAGGCTATTTCTTTTGGTTTTAATTAGAACAGTTAACTACACAAATAATGAATGAATACTTCCTTGTGAAAAGCACATTAAAACAATTTTAAAGCAAGAAACTCCCTAAACCACCAGACTACCACCTACTCCCTCCACCCTGATCTGGTGCTCCTTCTTGATAGATTTTTGAAAAGTATATCCTTTCAGACCTTTGCTCCACATTAATATGCCTGCAGAGGACCTGGCAGATTCATTTTGAAAAGTAAATTAGCATGTCTCTCGTTAAAAGTGAAGTGACTCACTTTTTTCCCTCCAAGCTTGCCCAAGTAGAGGCTGTTTCAATTTAAAACTCATAGTATGCCTTTAAGGTATATGAAGTATCTTAAAGGTTGATTGAATTTTGCAAAATGGAGTCACAACTCTTCTGGTATTTTAATGAGGCTGAGCATTTTGTGGCAAGCAGAAGTGAGTAGCAGAGAGAGCTGTTAGAGATGATCCTTTAGGAGCTCCTCCAGGAAAACACCTGTGACATACTGCTATTTTGTCATTTCGCTTTGGCTGGTGTTTATTTTTTATATCATATCAGATTTTGTTTTAGGATTAAGTGATGTTTTCTTTATATTTATTGTGTGTGTTAAGTGGTGGGGCAGGTAATGAAGGTGATATCCTTGAAAGACTTAGCTGAGTGATTTTTATCATGAGAAAGCCGGTTGTGAATTCTTTCACGTGCACAGAGCGGGAGACGAAAACATTTTCCATTCTTTGAAGCAACATTTCTTCTGCCTTCAAACATGGAGCCACTTTGATTTCTCATTTTAAAATGCATTTATGAGTGATACGGTTTAATGACAAAAAAAAGTTGGACATTTTTTCATAAAGCCAACGTGCAAAATGTTCTCTGATCCCCGGATTGTAGGAGTAGAGGGCATGGAAACAAAGGCCAGAAGATGGACTTAAAAAGTCAACAGGGGCTTCCCTGGTGGCGCAGTGGTTGAGAGTCCGCCTGACGATGCAGGGGACACGGGTTCGTGCCCCGGTCCGGGAGGATCCCACGTGCCGCGGAGCAGCTGGGCCCGTGAGCCATGGCCGCTGAGCCTGTGCGTCCGGAGCCTGTGCTCCGCAACGGGAAAGGCCACAACAGTGAGAGGCCCGCGTACCGCAAAAAAAAAAAAAAAAAAAAAAAAAGTCAACAGGGGTGGCTTCCAAACTAAAAGTCACTTGCGCGACGAGTAATCACCCAAGCCTGCTGTCCTTTTGCCTCTGTCACTTTGTGATGTATGTCTCCACTCTCTAATCCTGAGTTGCCTACCTTTTGTGAACAGACTTATGAGTTTTATGTTTTGCTCTATCCTTTGTACGTTCAAACCAGAATGGCATAGTGCTGCTAAAACAGTGAAAAGACTCGTTCTTTTCGAGAATTAATGCACCCTGTCGATTTCAGGATTTACCCTGTCCTTCCCGCCAAATGCCTCTTCCATGTCCATGAAAATGAATACACAGGAGAAATTGCACTCTATCCTCCGAGAGAGAATTTAACTTTTAAACTTGAGTCAGTCACATCCATCAGAGGAAGGTCTGTGCAAAGGGACCAGTCAAGGGTGATAAATGGGTAGTCAGCTGTGCACAGCCTGCCCTGTGGGCTGAGTTGCCATGGAAGCGCCTGGTGGCATTCGGGGATCCTGCATGACTAACCTAGATTAGCAGCAGGGCCCTTGGGCTCAGCCTGGGGAAGGTGCTTACAGCCAGATGATAGCAGAGCCAGCACGCCCCCCCACCCGACCCCGCATCCCAAGCCCAACGTGGGCCTTCCTTCCCCTCCTTCCACATAGGCTCTTTCCTTTTCTGGCGCAGGGGAAAGAGAAAAAGGGGGGTCACTCTCACTAATCCTTACAGAGCTGTGATTTCTTCATTTTATCTCAGTGCTCTAATGCATGGGCCCATACCCCCAAGGAGAATCATTTGAAAAGTGGGAGTACATGTGCCCTGACAGGCCCCAGCATGGGGTTGACCAGACGACTGCATTCAGGGGCTGACTGGGCAGCTCTGAATTCCTCAGGAGTTTCACCACCTCTCTGAAAGCGAGCGCACCCTGGCAGGTTTTAGCTTTCTAAGCTTTGTTCAGGCTCCCGTGATGCTGATGGAGAGTGGTGGAATTCTGTCAGTGAAAACATCTGTGGCGCAGCCCACCTTAGTAATGGCTTGTGAGTCTCATATGTCACTGCTCTCTCTCACCAGGCACTGGAAATTGAAGCCTGTGGTTTCCCCCATCGGTCTTTCTAGTTCACTTAATAAAAAAAAAAAAAAAATGTGGTAGAGGAGGTGGTTTGATGTGTTTTGCAGAAATCTTTCCGAGGCATCGGTGTTGAAACTTGCAGATGGTGGACAGTAGTATATGATCCAAAAGCAAGAACCTGCCTACTGCGAAGTAAAGTTATTCCCTATCTAAAAATATTTTTGCACACTTTTGGTGGAACTCATGGATGTCTGCTGGGTGGTCTGAATTTGCACCCGCCCCCCTCCCTGGTGGGGGGGACACGTCAGCACGTGGACTTGTTTTTGAATGCAGCCAGCTGCTTCACATCACCATGTGACTTGTCCACCCCTCCCCTCCCCCAGGTGGGGACTCCTGGGCTGACCAGAAAGCTGGCACTGAGGCCCTAGGAACATGGCCTAGGTCAGCCAGCCAGAAGTTAATGGGAGTGGAGCCCAGTATCGGGCATATAATGGCTACTTTAGTGCAAGTTTATTTATAGCCTGTTCTTGAAAGAAATTAAGGTGAAGAGCCCTTTAGCACATTAGAGATGACTTGTGAATCCAGAAGTTATTTTGGGGTCAGTGACCTTAAATCTGTAAACTTAAAAAAGGCTCTAACATAAGAATTGTGGCACAGTTTTTATAATTTGAAGAGCAACTTCATGCTGTCATGCCCCTCCCACCCCCCGCCCCACCCCCAGTTAAGAGGGCCCTCTGTTGGGTCCGGCAGGGACAGACCTGTATGGATACATTTAAGGGGACGTGTGTTTTATGACTCTGAGATGCTCCGCGGGCAGGGATAGTACCTGAATTGTCGATGTGTACCTCTTTGAGACTAAGGGATTATAAGCAATTATGAGTTGATTGTAAATTAGCACATTTTAGCATGCCTTCTTTGTTTGTTCTATTTAATATAGCCTGAAAGCTTTACTAGCCACTGAACTGTGACTCAGAACGGAAGCTTTGGTGTCAGGCGGCTTGCACTTGAATTTTCAGGTCTCCCATTTAATAGCAAGTTAATCACTGAGCCTTATTTTTTTTCACCTGGGAAACGGGATTAATCATCTCCCTCTCACAGAGTAGTTGTGAATATTAAATAGGAGGCTGATGTGATTGGCCTAAAGCTGTGCCCACTGATTCGCAGGTGCTAAGTGGGGGCCGTCCTTGACTCTGGTGCCCTCATAATTGCTATTGTTTCTTGGTAAGCCTAAAGCGATCCATACAGCCCCCAAAGACTGTGCTTTCTTGTACTCTTCAGAACCACCTAGAAACTTGTTTAACATGCAAATATCAGGTGCCACATCAGATTGAATCAGAAACCCTGGGGGCAGGTCTCTGTGATCCGTGTTTGAACAAGTCCTCCAGGTGCTTCGATGCTCACTGAAGTTTGAGCACCTCTTATCTAATTCAAAGAGCCGTGTAGAAATCAGTGAAGGAGAACTTGTACAGTCGTCCCTTGGTACCTGCAGGGGACTGGTTCCAGGACTGCTGCTGACATCCAAACCCGTGGATGTTCAAGTCCCTCATATGAAATGGCCTAGTATGGTCCTTCCAAGTCTGTGAGTTCCACATCTCCAGACATGGAGGGTCAACTGTAACTCACTCTCTGTGAACAGTGACAAAGTCTGACAAGCCTGATGTTGGGGTGAGGTTCTCCTGTGAGAGCAGTAATGCTTTTTTTTCCCTTCATACCAGAGGAAAAACGGCCACCTCCAATTAAGAGAAGTGGTTGTCAACTTGTACTTACTCAAAGGTAATTACAGAGTTGACGAATCACGTAGGACGTTTACTGCTTCCTAAAGTCCCCTCATTTCAAATTCTTCCATCCACCCTCTCCTCGCTCGCACCTTGGTTTAAACACAACAGTGGTGTGTAAGAGGCTGAACAGTGGTTTACCCGTGCTACTAATTGTGATAATGTTTTTAAAATGTAAACGTCCCCTGATTTCAAAATGGAACCAAGAAAAAATGCTCATGAAAAAATGTGCCTGATACTTGTAACAAACCGTTCCTTAAGCCATTGTAAACTTAATAATAAGTAAAAGCCAAATAAACCAGAAAGCTGCCCAGTATGACTGGCAAAACCCTGTTAGTTGCAAGGAGAAGGTAGACAGCCTAGAAGAATGAGGGCTCACAGCTTATCCTATGTCATCATCCTGGGGCTTGGACTGGTCCCTTCCTGTTTCTTCTGCCGCCTTCTGCCCTGCCCAGGGGCCTTGGTGAGTGAGACCCAAGAAGGAGTTGCCCAGCAGACAGTGTGGGTGAGAGTGAGTTTCTCTCACCGACTTTAGGCCTCATAAAACTCTTCCTACCAGTGACACTTGTGATATCTTTTCCTCACCTCACTATTTTTGGGTTTCTCAGTTGAAGGGTGATGGTGAATAAGAAGAAAAATACACTCAAAGCTCATCTCAGAATTGGTATAATATTACGTATGTCTGCCAGTGAAATCTGGGAGTGGCTTTTAATAAAACTTTTTTTTTTAAAAAACTAATGAAATCAGACCTTTAATTAAGCGGAATCCTTAATTTAGTAGAATTCCTGCCCGGTAGGAGGCCTGTGCCTCAATTTTCGAATCCCAAAGCAGTAAGCCAGTGTTTGGAATTTTGTAAAATTGGGTTCTTCTCATTATTTTTGTAGCAGCTTTGATTATTTTGGAATAAAAATCTAGAAGTGTGCTAAAGCCTAACTGATGTTGAGATAAAGCCGAGCTGATCGATTTAGAAATACTTTAGTAATTTTAAAACCACTGTAGCTTTTCTTAAATGTATGTGCAGTTGACAGGAAAATTAAGCAAGGACCCCGAGCAGCCTGATAGTTGAGGTGCTCCTGTTACACACGCTCGCTTTTCAGTCTGGGACTGAGAATTTTGCCATTTGGGGTGCCCTTTCTGAGGCAAAGGTAGCGATTACTCAGAAGTGGGCAGAGGTCTGCCTCTTAAAGCAGAGCCATAGGCCGGGAACATTCAACAAGCAGTCCAGCTATAGAAACTCCACTGACATAACCAGCAGAAACAGACAAGGGAGAACTCCCTTTGTGGTGAGACTAGCAGAGCAGACACCCTTGCAAAGCGGCTTCCCCTTCTTTGTGCACCCTGCGTGGGCTCTCTGTACCAGGTAGCTTTGGAAAAGAGAAGCTTGGGAGTTCAAGTTGCTTAGAGGACAGTTGCATGCCCTACCCCTCCCTGCGAACAAAGTGGCTGTGAAGCAAGTTTGAAGGAAAAAAATTATTTCCTGATCAACCCTCTTTTTTGGTTCCCATGGTTGGATGTTTATGTTACACATTGTGTGTGTGTGTGGTTTTTGTTTTTGTTTTTTGCAGTACACAGGCCTCTCACTGTTGTGGCCTCTCCTGTTGCGGAGCACAGGCTCCGGACGCGCAGGCTCAGCGGCCATGGCTCACGGGCCCAGCCGCTCCGCGGCATGTGGGATCTTCCCGGACCAGGGCACGAGCCCATGTCCCCTGCATCGGCAGGTGGACTCTCAACCACTGCGCCACCAGGGAAGCCCCTGTGTGTGTGTTTTGAGCCAACAAGAATTACCAAAATTGGGGCTTCCCTGGTGGCGCAGTGATTAAGAATCCACCTACCAGTGCAGGGGACGCATGTTCGAGCCCTGGTCCATGAAGATCAGACATGCCGTGGAGCAAATAAGCCCGTGCGCCACAACTACTGAGCCTGCGCTCTAGAGCCTGCGAGCGACACCTACTGAGCTTGCGAGCCACAACTACTGAAGCCCACGTGCCTAGAGCCCGTGCTCCACAAGAGAAGCCAGTGCAGTGAGAAGCCTGTGCACTGCAATGAAGAGTAGCCCCCACTCGCCACAACTAGAGAAAGCCCGCGCACAGAACGAAGACCCAACGCAGCCAAAAATAAATAAATTAAACAACAAAAAAAGAATTACCAAAATCATAAAACAATTGAAAGGAATTCTTGAGTGATCAACAGTGATCAACTGTCAACCAGAAATAAGTCTGTCTGAAATGTGTGAGATTCAGACTTCTTAAAGAAGACTTCATAAGCCAGTTTCTGTTTTAGTTTTTCCTCAGTGTTTTTAGTATGTTGACTAACATAAATGTTCACTTTGCTGTTCTCCTAAAATCTGATATGAAGATACCCATCATCTAGGAAAAGTTTTTGCTACAGTGATCTAAGCAGATAATTCTTTACTACATCCCAGTGAATTCAACAGGGTAGCTTAGCCTCCTGCACCCGCGGCCCCCCCACCCCCGCTTCCCACAACCTGTAGACTGAAGGGCTATGGAAATAGCAGACACTCATTTTTTAGATGATCATAATTTTTTAAAAACTGTTTTTGCATGCCATGTCTTTCAGAGTTAAATTTAAAAATTACAGGTGATATACTGTAAGCATAGTGGCTGTTTTTAAATTTAAAAACATTTACTGTTTAGCTTCTATGCAAAGTACCATGCTTTAGCACCAGGAGGCAGAAAAATATGAGAGGTTCTATTATGATGGGCTTGACATTCAAGGTGAAAGGGGAGAAGGGGAGGGAACCAATCAGTATATTAAGTCAGGTGGATTTGAGAAAGCCTTTAGAGTGGGTGAAATTGGAATCACTCCCGATCTTCCGCTGGTAGCTGAAAATTGGGGATAGGAGTATGTGGTTGAGAGAGACGAAGAGGAAATTCGTGTGATTAGAGTGAAAGCATCGAAGTCCAGGATATCACCGAGGAGCAGGGAGTGGTCTGGCGTGACTGAAATACAGAGGTGGTTTGAGGGAGTTTTGTAGGTAAACTGGTCCTGGAAGAATGCTTATCTTTCAGTAAAAGGCGGTTCTGGGGTGGGGGTGGATTAGAGCAAGAGGCTGCCCTTTACCGGGTGTGTTTGGGGAATGGACATGACTGTTAGGTAGAATGCATATGGTAGGCCTGCCGGGAGACAGCAAGGTAATTTCTAGGGTAGGTCTGTGCTAGATTATGGGGGAATTTTAATGCCAAAGCAAGGGTTGAGAGTTTATTCTGCAGTAGCAAAGAGCCATTGAACGCTGGTTATTTTAAAATACGGATGGTGACATGAGAACCAGAGCCTTAGATTGGATTTCTCTCCTTGAGAAGGCTAAATTAGAGGGACAAGATGTGGAGGCAGGAAGACCAGTAAGTAGGCTCTTGTCAGAGGAAGTCAGAGAAGTTCTGAGAGGGCCTAGGTGCCGGGAAAGGGGTGGGGGAGGGTGTCTGACATCAGGGCTAGAATTTCTAAGGTATGTAGAGCCTTGGAGAAACAGTTTAATATTTTCCGATTTATTCACATAATGTTGGGGGGAAAGATTCAGTAGATACTCTAAAGCAAGTCTATGAGGACAAAAGTCTTAATAGTTCTTATTTTCATTATTCTTACATATCCCATGTCAGGGTTGGGAGGGTGTGGCCCGAGTTGCTGACCTAAGGCAAGCCCACTTTTGGTTTGCATGCTAAAACTGCACTCCTTCCGGTTTCCAGCCTCGTGATTTGTTTGCCAGTAGTTGCATTTTTAACCCCTTTGGTGCCGGGGCTGATGATTTAGGATACATTTTTATGTGGTTTAAGTAGTGCGATCAGATTATAGTTTCTCAGTAGGTAGGGCTGACATCTAAAATTGGATTTTCCCATCCTTGACGTTTGAAATGATAAATAAAAGTTATCTTTTCAGGTTTACATGCCAAGACTCTTCCGGTAGAGTAGGCTGAGAATGAAGTAAATGCTGTTTTGGGTGCCTGGTAATCTTTTAATTATGAAATAAGCCTTTGGATTTTAATCTTCCAAAATATAAAATACTGATCCAGGAAAACAGCCTTTTTAAAGTTCACATCCTGCTGACTCCTTCAGATGAAAAGCGTCCACCTCTACCCTGTATTTTGCAAGGCGAAAGTAAAAATATCATTAATCTTGTCTCAGTCCCACCACTGACTATAAAAGACTCTTCCATTTGGAGTCAGTCCTGAGCCATGAAGCCAGTAGCCCAGAGTGAACGCTTAGTTTTCCAGAAGCAGGACCCGAAGCTGGAGGGTCGCGGCCAGCTGACTGAGGCCTTAATCTAGGAGTGGGATGAGGGACTTGGGCTTTCTTTAAACCAGCTCCCTTGTCGTCGAGGCTTCTTGAGCTCTCCTTGCCTCCCTCACATGTGTACGTATGCACAGCAAAGCTTGGATACTGATAAACTTTGTTTTTGTTCTTTTGTGGCATCTGAAGCAGCTTGTACAATGAAGAAAGAAACCTGCTTCGAATTAGAGAGAAGGAAAGACGCAACCAGGAAGCTCACCAAGAGAAGGAGTCATTTTCTGAAAAGATTCCCCTTTTTGGAGAGCCCTACAAGGTAATTTCTTTCTTTCTTTTTTTAATATATTTATTTATTTTTGGCTACATTGGGTCTTTGTTGCTGCGCGAGCTTTCTCTAGCTGGGGCAAGCGGGGGCTACTCTTCGTTGCGGTGTGCGGGCTTCTCATTGCATGGCTTGTCTTGTTGCAGAGCATGGGCTCTAGGCGTGCAGGCTTCGGTAGTTGCAGCACGCGGGCTCAGTAGTTGTGGCGTGCGGGCTCTAGAGCGCAGGCTCAGTAGTTGTAGCGCACGGGCTTAGTTGCTTCCGCAGCATGTGGGATCTTCCCGGACCATGGCTGGAACCCGTGTCCCCTGCATTGGCAGGTGGATTCTTAACCACAGCACCACCAGGGAAGTCCTACAAGGTAATTTCTTGAATATGAGAAAGTCTGATTTATCACCATATTTGACTTCATGATGAAAGTGAGTTTGAACAAGGGTCACACTTGTGAAAATAAGACAACTTATCCTAGAGATCGTTTTTGAAAACAAAATATGAAAATCTTCTGAACCTCGGTAAGTCAAAATTACCAAAGTTTGTGGTTTTCTTTTGTAATGTTCGTCTCCTGTATTTAGTAATATTTGTCCATGGCAGGCTTCTCAGCAGGGGAATTGAGTCAAAATTGCATGTTAAATTCTGTGTTACACATTAAATTGAGGTGTTTCTTTTCTAATGGCATTATGTAACATGGTTTACTGAACAATGGTTTTCCTCACCCTCTTTTTCCCCCTCGGTATCTAACTCTGCTGTCTTTTCTTTTTTTTAGACAGAAAAAGGTGATGAGCTATCCAGTCGAATACAGAACATGCTGGGAAACTATGAAGAGGTGAAGGAGTTCCTTAGTACCAAGTCCCACCCTCAACGCTTGGATGCTTCTGAAAATAGGTTGGGAAAGCCAAGATACCCCTCATTTCCTGAGAAGGGGAGCAGCATTCCATCTCACTCCTTCCACACTAGTGTCCACCACCAGCCTATTAATACTCCTGCCTCTGGACCACTTCCTATTGGTACCATAAGCCACAACCCAAAGATGGCGCAGCCAAGAATGGAACCAATGCCAAGTCTCCATGTCAAAAGCTATGGCCCACCGGACAGCCAGCACATGACCCAAGACCGCCTTGGTCAGGAGGGGTACAGCTCTAGTCATCACAAAAAGGGTGACCGCAGGGCTGATGGAAACCACTGTGCTTCAATGACAGACTCAGCTCCAGAGAGGGAGCTTTCTCCTTTGTTCTCTTTGCCTTCCCCAGTCCCCCCTTTGTCACCTGTACATTCCAACCAGCAGACTCTTCCCAGGACGCAAGGAAGCAACAAGGTTCACAGCAGTAACGGTAACAATAAAGGCTACTGTCCGGCCAAGTCTCCCAAGGACCTACCGGTAAAGGTCCATGACAAAGAGACCCTTCAAGACAGTTCAGTAGCAGTTGCCAGCCTTGGGGTAGCCCCTCCCCAGCCACCTTCTCAGACTTTCCCCCCACCCCCCCTCCCCTCAAAAAGCCTTGCAATGCAGCAGAAGCCCACAGCTTATGTCCGGCCCATGGATGGTCAAGATCAGGCTCCTAGTGAGTCTCCTGAACTGAAACCACTGCCGGAGGACTACCGGCAACAGAGTTTTGAAAAAACAGACTTAAAAGTGCCTGCCAAAGCCAAGCTCACTAAGCTGAAAATGCCTTCTCAGTCAGTCGAGGTGAGTGGAAGTTCATATCTGAGGTAATTCCAGTTTGAAGAAAGATTTGAGGTGGAAGTTTCTGGAGGTTTAGGGGCAGGGGTGTCAGTGGCCTTTGTTCAGCAGTACAAGCTGCTTTCTGGCTTTAGGATCTCGTTGACCCACAAGAAACTCAGGTCTGAAGTGGATTACTGATGACAGATATTGAAATGTGATTCGTAGAAAGTTAAAAAAAAATCTTTTTATTGAGCCATGATTTACATACAGTAAAATATAGAGATGGGAAGAGGATAGTTTGCTCTGTTTTGAAAAATGTATACACCTGAAAAATGGATACACCTATACAACCCACAACCCAATTGAGGCAGAGGACATTTATTTATATCATGAGAGTTTCAGGAAGGTTTTGAGCTGTCTTTGATTTTTGGGGGGCTTTGGGGAACACTGACTTCTTTAAAGACACTGTAAAGAAAAAAAATTTCTTTGGTTAATACTTCCTCTGCCCCAGTTAGTTTTTCCTGAGATCCAAACCATAAAAAAATGAAAACAAGAGGTCAAAATGTTGGAGGCGAATAATTATTTTTTAAAGATTTGTCCCCTATAAATTATAAGAAACTGTGAAACTAAATTTCTGTTCTAATATATTTTATTTACCACCTACAAAAGAAGAGTGGAGGTGTGATGACATCTCATTTGAGAGAGTCACAAATATAATATAGAACGTTATTCAACTATGGCTTTTTCAAGCAAACAACATACTTTATCTTTTTAAACAAAGGACAAATTCCTTTTTCTGCTCCTTTGACAAATGGCAGCGTGGTGTTTGAATGAGGAGAATCAGAGCACACATTCTATCACTGAAATTCTAAATTAACACCAGTTCCTCAAATTCAGATTTGTAGTGCAAAGTGAAATGTTTGAAGTGAATTTATTTTAGCGCTTATCTGTTAAGGTAAAGTCTGCGGTTGAGTTACATCCATTGTATAAACATTCTAATTTGCATATCCAGTCCTCAAAGACTTGTATGTGCACCCAGATACCAGCTTTACATCAGTTTTACAAAGTGCTAGAAGGCAAAATTCCTTAAGGTTTAAAAAAAGAAAGGAAAAAAAAATTCCAGGATCCATAGCTGGAAAGATAACCCTTATCTTGAAGGAGGAAAATCTGTTCCTTTGTGGTGTCAGCTTTTGGTTTAGGAGAGGTTAGGCTTCTGTCCATAGTCAGCTGTTGAGCTGGAGTGTCTCCGGATGTCTTCAGAATGTGACTGGTTTGGAGGCTGAGGAAAAATTAGAAAGGAGTAAAGCACGTGGTAGAAATGACCAAGATGGCAGAACAATCCCTGTAACCCCATAAGCTATGCAGATTCACTGCAATGAGCCATTTATTGAACATTTTGTGCTCTGATGGGCAGTAGGGGTAGGGAACAGAATGAAGGTGGAGAAGAATAAAGTGAGATCTTCCCACCTCCTACGGTCAGTCAGCCTACCTTATAATTCAGAAAGAACTTAATGGAATTTTCTTTATTTATCAAATAAGGTCTGTTATATTTTCCTAGTTTAAAAAGAAAAAAGAGGTAAGGGGACAATTTAACATGTTTTCTTTAAAAAGAAAGCTAAGCAACTAAAAATTGTTTTAAAACAATTCTAAGACCAATTAGCAAATATTTGCATTGTCTACCAAATACCCAACCATATGTATAAGCACAGGGTGGGATGCCAAGGAAGTACTGGTCCCTGCCCCAGAGAGATGACAGTCTAGCTTGGAGATCAGCCTACACATGTGAAACAGTCAGAGAACTGTCTGCTACTAGGTGCATAGAGAAAGTTTCAAACATCAGCCTTAAGACAGTTAACCCATGTAAATTCAACCAACAGGTTTTCTGGTAGACCTTTTAGGTTAGAGGATCCCGGTTAACCTTTTGCTTTCCTGGTGAAAAAAAGATAAGGTGAGTTGAGATTTCTCCAGGGTCTTACAGCTCCTCAGATTTAATACATATTTCAAACATAGGACCACATTAGATGGTCCTTGCATATTTTCTGAGTGGACAGTTGAACAAAATCATCCATAGATGTGGTAAGAGAATGGGGTTTTCTTGGCTTTTCTTGACCTGCTGTCAACAATTGAGTAGATGTAAACGTTTCATCTTCAGCCTGTGTTTGCAGTCAACCTTCATTTTAACATGATGGCTCCCTCTGGCCTCTAAACAGGGTTCTCAGGCCAGTGGCAGCTGTGGTGCTAACTGCCTTGGAGCCCCTGGGTCGTGTTGGTGGCATGGGAGGGTGGAGCTGAGGGGTCAGGCAGATGGAGGGCTCTGGGCAAAGAACTTGTAATGAAGGGGCAGTAAGTCTGGGAAACAGGGATATTGGTGCTCTCTGGCGAGTGTTTAGATTTGGTTTAGTAAGATCTCACGTTTCACAGACTTACCATTAATTTTCTGTTTGTAGACCCAATAAAATCGCTATTTTTTAAAGGTTTTAAAAACATGTAGGGGCTTACCTGGTGGCTCAGTGGTTAAGAATCCTCCTGCCAATGCAGGGGACATGGGTTCGAGCCCTTGTCCGGGAAGATCCCACATGCCACGGAGCAACTAAGCCCGTGTGCCACAACTACTGAGCCTGCGCTCTAGAGCCCGTGCTCCGCAACAAGAGAAGCCACCGCAATGAGAAGCCCGCGCACAGCAATGAAGACCCAATGCAGCCAAAAATAAATAAATAAAATAAATAAATATATATTTTTTAAAAAGCATTTAAAAAAAACATGTAGATTGGATTTTAAAAATCTCAAATTAAAAAAAATATATTTATTTTTTTGGCTGTGTTGGGTCTTAGCTGCAGCATGCGGGATCTTTAGTTGTGGCATGCGGGCTCTTTGTTAGTTGTCAGATTTTAATATTCTGGTGAATCAAAGGAAAGCATAGAGGTGGGGGACAGCAAAAGCAGGGAATTAACCCCAGAGCAGGTAAATTCTGAATATGGAACCGGAATAGTAGCAATACCTTGGGCTGCTTGTGGCATTGGGGCAGAAGAATAGAGAATGCCAGGCTGGAAGGGGAAGTTGGCTGTTGGTAGAGCCATGGGAAGGGGCATGGGGATAGCTAAGTGGTTTTCCTTTATTTGCCGCATTTGTCCTAAGGCACGTCGGAGGAGGATTTCTTTCCTGGCATTCTGAGTGTGTGGGTTTTGTGGTTTGTTTCATTGCTCCTCTCCCCCACTGCTTCCATCAAACAGTATTTTTAAAAAATGGACCAAGATGGGAAAGTCTTCTTGTCTGTCTGGCACTCCTTTATTCTCAGGCCACATATGTATGAGTTCCTTGCTATTTTCTGTCCTTTCACTTCGTGGGAAACACTTGGTTTGTGTATTTTAGTTGGTTCTCCTAAATAATGGTATTCCTTTCTGGGATAAGTGATGCTCACGGTTAACACTTAGTCTTTCCTAAAATCCTACAGGAAAAAAATTATCAAAAGGTCAACATTCTGACTAAGTAGAGGCTAGAGCACACAGTGTACACTGGATTTTTCTCTGGGCATGTTGGTTTTAGTTTTGTGTCAACTGGAAGATGTATAGCATCTTGAAATGACCCATCTGAGGATATAGCCAGGACTCCACGATATCACAAGGATGCCTACCAGCTGTAGAGTTGCCACATCAGAGACCGAACTGCCCAAATGGAAGGCTGAGATTCCTTTCTAGCTCTTTCTACCGGAAGTTAACAAATGAGAGTGAGAGGAAAACCAAGGCATCTCTGTGTGAGCGTTCCTGAGTGTGGACCCTGGACTGGAGTGGATGTGCTTAGAGGCAGATAGGCATTTTACTGAAAGGGAGAAATGGATTAAGTTGAGGTGGGCATATTAAATTGTATACTGAATTTAGAATATTAGAATTTTAAGGCTAAACCTACAGCCCTTTCATTTTGCAAATAAAGCTTAGGAAGGTGAGGTCACTTAATTTTGCTGCAGTTTAGTTAGTAGCAGAGCCAGAGTTAGAATTCTCAGTTCTATGATCTTTCTATCTCTGCTTGTTAAGTATGCATGGAGACCATAGGAGGATCTTGAGCAGGGGAGTGATATATCTACTTTCTCTTTTTGAAAAAGATTATTCTGGCTCCTGGGTGGAGAATGGCTTGGAGGGGCAAAGGTGGCAGAAGTAGGGAGGCCAGCTAGGGGGTGGGAAATGACAATGGCTTGGCGTAGGGTAATAGCAGTGGACATGGTGAGAAGTGGACAGATTCCAAATATATTGGGCAGGGGAGTAATAGGGCTTTGTGATTGACTGGAGGTGGGAGTGGGCCCGAGGTACGAGGGAAAGTGAGGCATTAAGGAAGGTCCTACTGGAAAGGTGTGGATGGTGGGATGATACCTGCTCCTGAGATGGAGTTGACCTGGGTGAACAGGTTTAGAGGGAAAACCAGGATGCTCTGGATGGATCACATATTAAGTTTGAGATGCCGTTATATATCTAGGTAGACATGACAAGTTGGCAGTCATCGGTAGTAGATCAGCTCAGGGAAAATGATAAGTTTGGATGTTTGTGGTGAAGTAAGAATCACAGGAGTGGAGATAAACGAAATGGAGCCAGCATTCAGTTAGCACACAGCACAGGTTAGTCAAGTCAGGAAAATAGGCAAGAGAGTAACAGACCACTCCAAGGAGAAGTCCGGGAACGGGGTTTCTCAGCACAAGCAGTGGTCTCGGTCTAGCATGGTCTCAGGACAAGCATGAGTGGGAAGTAGTCCTCTGCTTGGACAGAGCCTCCAGCAGTGCCCACGTGGAACAGCTCTCAGCAGGGGGGAATTGGGTCCTCCAGGGAAGAGCCTTTAGTTGCTCAGCTCAGTGGGCTCATTTTAAGGAGTTTATCAGTGGGTGTAATGGTCTTACTCTAAGACATTCACAGTCCTATGGTAGACTTTTCAAAACAACTAATACAGAAGTTCACGTTGGCCACTGGGACTCCATTTTGAACTACTTAACATAGCTTAAATCCTGTAAGTTTCACACAAGATGAGTAGAAATCATAACACAAAAGAAATCTCATCTTAATACTGGGAATAATAAATTTGGGCTGTGTTTGCCTATGGTGGATATTTAAAGCTTTGGGACCAGGCAGGTGTAGCTGAGAAGGCCCTAAACCAGGCCCTCCCTGGCTTAGCTTTACCTGTGGCAAGGGCAGGAGCAGGAAGAAATGGGGTCCTGCTGGGTCTTCAGAAGCAGAAATTGAAGATCATCTTGAAAACTTGAGAATCTGCTTATAAATTAGGGGAAATTATAGGTTTCTGTTTTTTCACTTAGGGTTTGAAGTGTACGTGTAAATAATACAATTATCTTAATTTAAGCAAATAAGTCACTGGAACCTAGCAGAATTTACCGTCAATTTAAATTTGCTACTGCTTCTACTTCCTTATATGGCCCTACTCCATTGCCCTCCAGAGAAATCTGGCTTTGAGTCCTGATGGTTTCTGATTTCTGCAGAGCAATTGCTCTTTTCCTTGTGGCCTCTCATGACATCATTTGGGAACATTTTCTGATACCAAATCCTTCCACCTAATTTCCAAGACTCAGGTGTCACCTGCAGCTGTGAATTCATTGTTGGACTACTTTGACTCACGGCAACTCTTAAATTATGCCGTCCGTTTTCAATAAACTGCCAGCCTAATAGAGTGAAGTAATCCACAGTGGAAAACTGTGATAGTGATTCACTTTGCATTCATGTATGCAAACAACCTTTCCTACTTTCTTATTTAGCTTTCTTATCTTAAATCCTGAAATGAGGAACTTCCCCATTATGAAATGATCTAACCCTTCAAGAGGTGCACTTGCGGTGTGTCGATGGTGTATATCCTGCTGATGAGTCACTCAAAATACAGTTAAGCTCCCTGTCTCCCATATATATCATCAGTTCAGCAACTTTTAACTAAAATTTTTAGAGTACCTACTATGTGGCAGGCCTAATGCTGGGGATGGGGTTACAATGGCGGGGAAACCCCAGATGATTCCAGTCCTCTTGGACCTTAACTATCTAGTTAGAAACTGACTCTATTTAAATAACCACTCAGATCAATGTGTAAGAACTTTGGCAAGTTCTATAAATGAATCTATAAACTATTATAAGATTGATAAAGGGGTGTTGTGGCTTAGAATGTAGGAGCTTAGGGAAGAATTCTCTGGGGAAGTATTGAGTGAGACCTGAATGGTGAGTAGAAGTGAAAAATGTGAGGGGTTGTCTGAGTCCATTCGGACTGCTATAACAAAGTACCACAGACTGCGTAGCTTGTAAACAACAGAAATTTATTTCTCACAGTTCTGGAGGCTGCACGTCCAAGATCAAGGCACCAGTATGGTCATGTTCTCGTGAGGACTCTCTTCCGAGTTCCCAGCCGGTGCCTTCCTGCTGTGTCCTTACATGGTGGGAGGGGCTAGGACTTTCTCTCTGGAACTTCTTTTATAAGGCATTAATCCCATTCGTGAGCGCTCTACCCTCATGACTTAAGCATCTCCCAAAGGCCCCCATCTCTTACTATCATCACCTTTGGATTAGGTTTTCAGCCTGAATTTTGGGGACACATAAATATGTAGACTACAGTAGGTGTGTTAGAAGTTAAAACAGCATCAGTATTCCAAGCAGAGGGAAAGTATATGCCAATGGTTTATGCCACATGATATACAGAGACCATTATACGTTTTCTTGGGTTCTAAACCCAGTACTGTAGATCAAATGGAATTTGTGCATTCATTCTGTGCATTCATTCTGAAACTTGGTGGCAAGTCTGAATCACCTGGGGGAAGCCTTTTAAAAATACAAATGGTTAAAAATAAAGATTCCCAGGTCCCATCATAGGAGATTGATTCAGCAAGTATACAGGTGGGCTCAAGTACCTGTAGCTGATTCTCATGAGGTTTCTTCTAGAGCCTGGCAATGAAACTGTTCCAGAAGAGCTGATAACAGGCCACAAGGAGTTAGAGAAGGGCTCCCTTCCCGCTGGTTCTGGAGTCTCCCTTTTGGGCCCTCAGACAAAATGATCACCTGAATTGATGGGACTACTTGTCCTGAGCAGGACATGAGAGAAGCCTCAGGGAAGAAATAAGGGAGTAGGGCCCCCAGAACTGCATACACTCTTCCTCTACAGCTCATGTTTTGTTTTGTTTTTTTTTCTTTGGGTCCCCAACGTTTTCAAGCTCATGGGGAAAGTAAGATTCTGATACAGCCTTATCTAGCTTCACTCAGTTTTCTAAAAATGTTTTTATTACAGTAGTTCTTTATTGGAAATTTAAGTTAGATTTCATGAGCTAGAGCTCAGGTAACTTGGGCAGACCTACGTGACTTAAATGTTTGTTGGAAAAATGATAGCAAGGTTTTCTGTGTGCACAGTTCCCTGACGATGTTGAGTGTCTGGGCAGAATACGTCCTATCTACAAGAAATAATGAAGAGCAATAACCTGTATCTGCTTGGAGGATGGCTAAATTTTAGACCCCAAAATATCAAATATAGAAGTTTAAAAATAGTGGCAAATGACTAACAGAAGTTTTAGAGCAGAAGTTGCAGGCAGCCTGAGTGCTAGCCTGGACCTGCAGACTATTTTGTTTTGCCTGTATAATGTGTTTTTCTTTTTTTTTCCTTTCTTTCTTTCTTTTTTTTTTTTTCCCCTCCCTCTGAGCCAATATTTACAAACTGGAGAATTCTGGTGAAAGATCAGATTTTCAGTTTCACCAGCTAGAGCTGAGTAGATTCTGCCACCTTTAATTTCCTGATCCTGGCGATTTTTTTTTGAGTTTGAAGAAACACTTTAAACTCTGAAGGAAACATTTTAAGTAATATAGGCAAAATATTTTTGGAAGAGCTACAAAAATTGCTGGAAATGAGTTAGTGCAGAGAACAGAATTGTTTATAGAAGCAAGAAGAAAGCCTGCGATCAAACCTGGAACATCTTTTTGGGTGGTATTAATTGGAGTTGTTTTCCTTGTACGTTTTACTTTCCATTCCTTCTCAAAAGGCCAGAAGTACATTTGGTACCAGGATAAGAAATTCCTGTTCCTCCTTGTTGTTTTCACACTTGAGATGTTTGTGGAGGGTTATTGGATCCCCCCTGGGTCCCTCATGCTGTGCCTCTGCCAGAATGGAGACATTCACCGCTTCAGAATCTTTCCAGGCTGTGCGCTCTCCCAGGCTCTCATGTGCCACCCGAGTCATTTTAGCTCCTCTCTAGATTAATTGTGTTTTATTCTCAGCCAACTGATAATCTTCAGGGACAGAAAACCAGATATTCCGAGGGGAGTCCTGCTGGCGACTGAGTTAGTGGTTTTGATTTGGGCTGTTTTGGTGGGGGTGGCCAATATGCATGAGATATTTCAGCCGAATTCTTTTTTTTTTTTTTTTTTTTTTTTTTTTTGCTGTACGCGGGCCTCTCACTGTTGTGGCCTCTCCCGTTGCGGAGCACAGGCTCCGGACGCACAGGCTCAGCGGCCATGGCTCACGGGCCCAGCCGCTCCGCGGCATATGGGATCCTCCCAGACCGGGGCACGAACCCGTATCCCCTGCATCGGCAGGCGGACTCTCAACCACTGCGCCACCAGGGAGGCCCCTGGCCGAATTCTTTTTAAGAGAGGATTCTGGTTCATGTTATCATAACAAGTTTTTTTTGTTTTGTTTTGTTTTGTTTTGTTTTTTGGCCATGGATTTCTCCTCTCCATTTGCCAAGATCTATTTGAAAATCATTTTCCAAGGTTAACTCTGCGGCATGTTCACATTTTCTAAGAACTTTCTAAGCAGTTAGTTTTACATTGATATTGTTCCTTTTTTAATTGTTGAAATCCCTAGGTCGACCATTTTTCCCCCCTGCCAGATGTTCAGGGTCCACACACACCATTAGATTTCTCTTGAACTTCATTTTATTCCCTATTTAAGCTTGGCCTACTTTTTCTCTGCTTTTTTCCATCCCCCTAACCCTGTGGTAATTTGTCAAGTCCATTCTAATCTCCTTAATCCCTTTGGCTGAAAGGTTTTGAGGTTTAATGTTTTAATCTAGGGGCCTTAGTATTTAAGTAATTAGAGGTCCTATTTCTAGTTCTGTCCCTTAGATAAATCACCTTAGGGTTTTTTTGTTCCAATTTACAAAAAATAGAACTCCAAAAATTCATATTGGGTAAGATCGAAGCTTTGAACTGCACTGCATGAATTGAGAAAGGAAAGTAAGTATTCTGTGCTATTCAGAGTCCCTGCACTCATTCTTACCAGCTCAGGCTTTATGGATTCTTTTCCTTGCAGCTCAATTTTTTAAATATTCTACCCCAAAGCAAACGTTTGCTATTGCATTTTAGAGAAGAAATTTTTAATAGAATTTCATGCTATAATTAGAGTTTATGTTACTTCCAACATTTTTTTCTCCTCATGCCTGAGAACATGTTAATTTGGGAAAAAAATTTATTTTTCCTATTACCAAATAATCTGGACATTCTTACAAAATGTTAAAAAAAATCTTTCCTGTCAGGAAAAATTTAGTCATAGAAGGATTCACTTTTTACATTCTAGGTTTCTGCCATTTTGGTCAACAATATTTGAACACCCACTAGATACAAAGGGGAGCTGATAGGAGAGAAAGACACTTGACAGTACATTTATTACATAGCATAAAAAATACAAAGTATAATCAGTATGAAAAGGTAATATGGAACTACTAATTATAGTCATATAATGCTCACACTGTTCTCTAGTGCACTTTGTGATATGAACTGTTCCAAATGCTTTATGTGAATCAACTTAATCCTCACAGCCATCCCATGTGGTACCATCCCATGTGGTAAGCACTGTTACTGTGGCTGTTTTACTGAGAGATTTACAGAGGTGCAGAAAGATTCATTTGTTCAAGTTTACCCAGGCCTTAAGTGCTGGATCTGGAATCCATATCCAAGTAGTTTGGCTCCAATCCATGCCCTTAACTATGACACCTACATCATATTGCCTTTCATTTTTTTTTAGAGTTGACTTTTGAAGCACTTTGGGTATTGACGAAAATGCATTCCAGGCAAAAGGATTGAGAGAAAAGACGTAGAGGCAAGAAACGGTGCAAAATTTAGTAGGGGTAGCTGGGCCTTTGGTTCAAGGAGATCAGGTAGAGGCAAAGGAACTTGACCTCACTGTGTTGTCAGTTTATCCTTCTGTACAGTGGGGCTGCTGGATGCAGGGTCATCCATATGAAGTGCTTAAAACAGTACTGGGTACATAGGAGAAGAGCTCCGTAGGTGGTGGTAGGAGTGATTAGAGTTAAAATTTGAGCTGGGCTTTAAGGAACAAGGTAGAGCTATCAAAATGAGCAGGTAGAGTTGCCAAGGAGACAGTAAGACCCGGAACAGGCTCCTGTGTATTGGAGTACCCTTGAGCATGTGGGTGGGATCAGATCAAAGGGATCACGAATGCCCAGTTAAGATGTTCTAGGTGAATAAAGCCCTAAACATTCGATTTTCAAGTGTTAGACAAATGAAGAGCCTAGGGAAAGAAAGCCTTTGCTTGGGGGTTGTTGAGCTTTTAAAAACTGGTTTGCCAAGGTGAGGGGCCACCGACCGCCCTTCCCATCCCTGCCTGATGGCACAGGGGCATCCTGCTCACCCCTGAAGAGCAACCTTCCCATAGTTTGGCAACCCCTGGTGTAAATATTTCATTTTACAAAAGCTTATGCTCTCGGAAATACTTTACTGCCTCCCCCCAACACCCCCCCCCTTTTAATTCCCAAAGCACTTGCTTATTCCCTCTTGATTGTCACAGCAACCTCGTGAGTTAGGCAGGGCAGTTGGCACGAATCACCATTTTACATGCCATGGAACTGAGTCTCTAAGAAGTTTAATGATTTAAGCTCATAAGTGGCAGAGCTGGGGGCACGAAACCAGGACCCTTAACTTCTAGTTGCAGTAGTCTTTCTGCCACACAGCGTGTTTTCTGTGGAGTCATGACCCCTTGAGTAACACTTTTATTTAAAGCATTAAGAGCGCTGTTTTTCTGCCTGGCCTTGCCTAGTGTCGGCACCTGATAAATCATGCAGATGTTGGGTGGCACAGATCATTCAAATGAGAAGATGATTCCAACTCATTCTTGGTGGTGGCCGCCATGTGGCTTGCTCTGAGTCCTTTAACTTTGCTTCTGCCGTTTAGTGGAGGTGGCCACCAGGTATGAAATCTCAGTTCTTTCCACCTACAATGATTCAAAAGGAAAAATTCCGTATCCGTGCTCACCAGTTCTCTCTTTCCTTTGATCTCTGAGAAGGAGGTGTTCTCCCTCTCCCTCATCCACCTGCACACCCTTTTTGCTGCCTTAAACCTTTCCCCCATCACTTGGCTCTTTCCTAACAATCTGTAGTTACATCAGGCCTTTCCTAGCTGAAAGGGCAAAACAAAGCTTTCCTCACTCCTGTGTCTTACTCTAATTGCTTCTTTCTTGTTCGCTTTACAGCCAAAACTCTGGAGACAGAAGAGGTAAACGTTCTGTGCCTGCTTCCTGTCCCCCCATCCACTCTGAACCCACTGCAGGCCAGCCTGCACCTCCACCCTCCAACACGCAACCCCTGGGGACACCTCCTGATGCCCAGGTCAAGGAGTGCTCTTGAGCGTAGCCTGCTTGACCTCTTCATGGCATCGGACACTGTTGACCGCCATCCCCGCAAACACTGCCCTTCTCTGTCCTCTGCTCTTTCTTCTATGTCTTTGGACATGCTTTCATCTCCTCCAGAGGCTGCCTCTCCCGCCCTTCCCCAGGGTCTGCCCTCAGACATCTTTTCTCCTTCTACAGCCTATCCCTGGTGATCTCATCTGCACTTAAGGCTTCAACTGTTGAAATAGTGATGACCAGGCTTCCCTGGTGGCGCAGTGGTTGAGAGTCTGCCTGCCGATGCAGGGGACACGGGTTCGTGCCGCAGTCTGGGAGGATCCCACATGCCGCGGAGTGGCTGGGCCCGTGAGCCATGGCCGCTGAGCCTGCACGTCCGGAGCCTGTGCTCCGCAACGGGAGAGGCCACAGCAGTGAGAGGCCCGCGTACCGCAAAAAAAAAAAAAAAAAAGAAATACTGATGACCGCCAAATTGATTTTTGTAGCCTGAAATTCCAAAAAGTTTTCTGAGCTCTACATCCTTTTATCCAATTGTCCACTGGGCTTTTCTTGTTGATGTTGCAGAGGCATCTCAAATTGAACCTGTGTACAGTGGATTTCATGATATCTGCCTTCCCCTGGACCTCTTCACACACACAAAACATTCTCCTTCCTGGTCATGAGTCTCAATTCCTTTCTGTTCTCTGCTTTATCCATTTGGCAGCCCAATCCTATGGGGATTACTTGGTAAATATTGAAAGTGTCTCCTTTTCTCCATTCCTCACTGCCCCTTTATGGTTGAGCTTTTTGTCACTTTCTTGAACTCTTACAACTTGCTTCTAACCTGTCTTCCTGCCTTTTTTTCTTCAAACTATCTGCCACACGGTTCCACAAGAGTTACTATATGAAAACCGCATGAGGTTATCCTAGTTTAAGATCCTTCAGTCCCTCTTCTTTGCCTTCAGGATAGCAATCTCCAGTTGCTTTCTTCCTTGTCTCTCCAGGCTTGGGTGGTGACCCTCCTGCCCATGCCTCTCAGCCCCGCTGATGTCACCCAGGCCCTTTAGCGAGGATTTC
Source organism: Mesoplodon mirus (assembly GCF_964341445.2). Taxonomy (NCBI): domain Eukaryota; kingdom Metazoa; phylum Chordata; class Mammalia; order Artiodactyla; family Ziphiidae; genus Mesoplodon; species Mesoplodon mirus. The sequence goes on along the minus strand of NC_138977.1, from coordinate 35,592,150 downwards.
CCCCTGTGCTCCTGGTGCCCACACCTCCAGTCTCAGCACTTCTCCTTGGCATTGTCCTCTGTGTGTTTCTCCAGGTGGGAAACACTTTGAGGGTGGGGTCATTTGTCTCACACGCTTGTTTGTCCTTTGTGTATAGCACAGGTGAGGACTGGGGAAAACAGGGCTCTTTCCTGCACTGTGCTCAGCTTGAGAGTTCTTACCCTGTTCACTTTGATCTGGAGTCTGAAATATAACCTCTAATAAATGTTGGAGCAGAGGGGGAAAACTATTTGATGTGAGACTGAATTTTCTATTTTAGGACACTGAGATGGGAAGAAGCCACTAAGTTCAGTAATTTTTTAGAGGAATTGTTTGACTTACCATTTTCAGCCTATTTATTTCCCAGGTAATTTTAGGTATTGTTATGTGTGGATTTGAAAATAAGCAACATAATCTTATGACTAGGTGTTCTCAGTAGAGTTCCAGCCTTAAATTGCTGTGCTTTTCAGTACTGAGTTTAGAGATTAATCAGGTGGTTTTATGTACTATAAGAGTTGGAAAGTAATGATTTTTTATGTATCTGTCATGTATATAGGTGCTTTCCTCTGTACTAAATAAGACACCAGATTTCCTTTAGTATATGGGATGAAGTGAGAGAGTAGCATTGACATATATACACAACCAAATGTAAAATGGATGACTAGTGGGAAGCTGCTGCATAGCACAGGGAGATCAGTTCAGTGCTTTGTGACCACCTAGAGGAGTGGGGCAGGGAGGGTGGGAGGGAGTCTCGAGAGAGGGGGTATGGGGATATATGTATACATATAGCTGATTCACTTTGTTGCACAGCAGAAACTAACACAACACTGTAAAGCATTTATACTCCAATAAAGATGTTAAAAAAAGAAATATATAAGTGGTACTTACATTAAAATTGCTGTTAGTCTCAAAGGATTCTCAATTTTAAATATTTTGCCATTGAGTGATTCACATTTTTGGGAACGAGCCAGCCATTTTGGGTAGAGGCATTAACTCCTCTAGACCACTTGGGTATCATTAATTGGTATCCTAGTAACTTAAGAATTATTGACCCTGAAAATGCCCAACTGGCAGCCTGGGTTTAATTTTCTGGTAAGATTAATTATCTTGCAGTAAAGGGTAAAACAGAGACACCAGGGTCCTTTATGTCCCTTATGTTCTCTCAAGATTCCAGTGAATTAGTTGCTAAGACGAGGGCAAACACTGGTGGTGTTGTTCTGAACCTAATTGAGTCCTTTATTATGTTATGACTCACCTATAGTTCACAGATTTATTCCGTGCAAGTCATATAAAATAACTACACTGTGGTTTGTTTTGCTTCCTTGGTTCATGTTTCTCGCGATCTGTCAGGCCGCTGTTGCCAGTCCCAGGCTTTGGCAGGAGCCCGTGCGGCAAAGAGGAGACCATCCCAGGTGGGCAGTGAGGCTGCCTCATGCTTTGTTCCCTCAGGCAGGCGTGCTTTTCACCATCTCTTGGAGGGAACTGAAGATGTTCATTCTCTTATGTGGGACTATGTTCCGCATACAAAGAGACCCTTCTCTTCAAAATGAGTGTGTTTTCCAATCTCTTGTTCCCTCCTTTGGGAGAGAAGGAAGCTTTAAAGTCAGTGCTGGAGGGGGCTCATGCGGAGGTGTCTTGTACGGTGTGTGGATTTAGTTGCAACATGTGAAAATTAGTAGATTTCACACTGAAATCTGGATTTTGATTCTTTTTTTTTTTTCTTAAAATGCTGGAAGCATTGGCAACATAGGACTTGTATTCCTGAAGAACAGAAGTTGGCTTGCCCCAGCCCTCCTGCGCCCCTCCTGTCACCTGCCTGAGCCCTGTGAGTGTTGGTGCTCTCTCCTTGAGAAGTACAGAATCGATTCTCTGTCCCTGTGATTCTGCCTCGTTCTGGGCACATCCAAGCGATGAGAACCCAGACGTGCAAAAGACATATCTTTTCAGAAAGGTTTATACTGCAGTATGTTTAATGGCATCTAGTTCAACTAAAAAGGGGTTGATTTTCAAACTTTAAATGAAATTATATAAAGTAGGTCCTACCTGGTTTCTTTATCTTTTTGCCCTTGTTTCCAAAGGTGAAGATGTTTTCCTATAAACCTTTAAATGTGTGATTTAGACACTTGTTCATATTTTAGTTAAAGAAAAAACCCCACAAGGTTAGCCTACTTGACAACTGCCCCCACCTTCTTAACATTTTTTTTTTAAGGTTTTTGCCGCTACCAGAAACAGTGGAACATGGATTCTTATCCTCCTTGTCACCAAGTAGAAATGTGCTCGGTTAGTTTTTTTTTTCCTGTGTGTGACAAGGGAGTGGATAGTCACTATGCTCTTTTCTACTCTAAAATATTATGGTTCTTTTATTAAAAAGAGTTTGAATTCTAGCAGTTGAACTGTGATGCTGTTTCCTATACCAAGCCCATTAGCATATCCTTTAGTACCTTTTATTCTAAATTACTTTTCTTGTTTTTATAGTGACTAATAGGAAGTTGGTTTTCAACACCCATTCAGCAAACAAGAGCTGCTTTCCTTCCTTTGATCTTAGCAACATATATATGCTTTTGTTTTTATATCGTGAACGGCTTTTATTGGTTGCAACAGGGAGGGTGGACACAATAGCTCTGGCTCCTGTGGGGACTCCAGAGACTCCCTCACCCCCCGCCCCCGCTGCCCCCCTCGCCGCCAAGGAGCTGGTCTTAGCAATAGGGATCCTGTAATTATATAGACAACTCATGTTTAAGTTTCCATAGTGTACAGGTTCTATAGGGTGTAATTTTCTATACTTGTACAAGTATACTTAATTAGTATAAGGTACTGTTAAGAACTGGGGTGTGATTGTTTTTGGAGAATTTCCAAACTATTCTTTTTTTGTTGGATGTCATTTTTACTCCTAGCAATACCATTGCTGAGAATTTTGATGTCTTAATAATTTTATAACTAGGGATGAATAATAAGTATATAATAGAACGTGTAATCCACAGAACGCTAAAAACTCTGGATGTTTTTGGAGGGTAGGAAGATATACTTGAAGATTTTGGGGAGGTGGGGTGGAGTGCTGATTAGATGGGACTTTTAGGCATTATAGGTAATAGTCAAGAGCATGGATTTTGTTGTTGTTTTGATATTTATTTATTTGGCTGCGTTGGATCTTCGTTGCGGCACGTGGGATCTTTTTTTTTTTTTTTTTTTTTTTTTTTTTTTTTTGCGGTATGCGGGCCTCTCACTGTTGTGGCCTCTCCTGTTGCGGAGCACAGGCTCCGGACGCGCAGGCTCAGTGGCCATGGCTCATGGGCCCAGCCACTGCGCGGCATGTGGGATCTTCCCGGACCGGGGCACAAACCCGTGTCCCCTGCATCGGCAGGCGGACTCTCAACCACTGCGCCACCAGGGAAGCCCTACTCGAGATCTTTTAGTTGAGGCTTGTGGGATCTTTTAGCTGTGGCTTGTGGGATCTAGTTCCTTGACCAGAGATCGAACCCGGGCCCCCTGCATTGGGAGCGCAGAGTGTTAGCCACTGGACCACTAGGGAGGTCCCAAGAGCATGGATTTTGGATTAAGGAAGTTTGGGGTTTGAATCTTGTCTTTATGTTGAATTAGCTGTTAGACCACAGGCAAATTATTTAACTATTAAAAATTACTGCTTGAGCCTCAGTTTCTTATCTTTAAAATAGAAATAATAATAGAATCTTTTCTTAAAGTAATTGTCAGGCTTAAATAAGAAAATGTTTGTGAAACCCTCAGATCAGTGATTGGCATATAGTAAATATTTAATAAACAGATTCTGTATCACATCATTATAGTTATTTTAACACTAAATGTCTGAGTAAATATAGTGGATTTATTTCTTTGCCTTGGCTTAGAATCTGAAGTTTAGGTAGCTGAAAAGTTTTGAATATTAAGGCTTTAAGGAAATATTAAGTGGGAGGTAATGTTTCTAATGAATAACTGCAGTCAGAATACTTGGGCTCATTTTCTTCCACCGTTAAAGAGGGACATTTCTACCTGAACCACAGGGCTGTTGTGAAAATGAAATGGGATATATTTGCCTAGCATATAGTAGACTGGGATATCCCACCTTCCCTTGACAGTAAAAGCAAATTTCACACTGTGGGAAAAGTGTATATTACCCATCTTCAGGTTATCTTTATTGACTTTACAACTATGTTTAGGAGTCACCAGGGTCTTAAGAAGTATCCTAATGGTTTGGGTTGGTTTGATGGTGTTTCTCCCAGCTGTTTTGGTGAAGTAATGAAATTCTATATCATGGGTTTAATTTTATTCATGTTTAAAAATATGATGCTTTTTAAAATAAGAGACGAATAAATATTTTGTGCCATTAATAAAGTATTGAGTATCTGCTGCATTTTCAGGATTCCAGAATTGTACTAGTTGTTGTGAGAACTATAGGGGGCTTTCAGTTGTATTTGGGCATCATGAAACATATGGAAAAAAGATTATTGTACTGAATTGCACATCTTAATTTTGTGTTCTGGGTGACAGATCCAGTAAGGAAAGGCATGGGTAGGCGTATTCTCATGTAATTTTTGAAGGATGGACAACACTTGTGTGCGAATAAAGTAGGATGATTTTACAAGGTAGGGGGATCGCTACAGCTTTACTAAAAAACATCAGCAAGATGTCCCAAGACGTTCCATTCAGCATTTGGCTTAAATAGCGTTGATTAGTACATGAACCTCCAAAAGAGTATATGGGCACCAATCTTTATGTATCTTAATGCGAGTTAGAAAACATATATACACCAGCATATCAAACCCAGGATTTCATAAATATTGTTACTTAGGATCAGGCCAAGGAAAAAAGTGAGTTGATAGTAACTTGATTTAAAAAAACAGTACAGGGGGGCTTCCCTGGTGGCGCAGCGGTTGAGAGTCCGCCTGCCGATGCAGGGGACACGGGTTTGTGCCCCGGTCCGGGAAGATCCCACATGCTGCGGAGAGGTTGGGCCCGTGAGCCATGGCCGCTGAGCCTGTGCGTCCGGAGCCTGTGCTCCGCAACGGGAGAGGCCACAACAGTGAGAGGCCCGCGTACCGGAAAAAAAAAAAAACAAAACAGTACAGGTAGTATTGCAGTATGGTTTCACTGTCAGGATAGTGTGGAATTGACTGAAGTTTGGGTAAAACTGTTTTAGACTAGACTTTGAGTCATGGAGGAGAGAATTAGGAAGTTCACTTAGAGATGGAGCAATGTCACAGAAGAAAAATAAGCTGATGCCTCAACGTGACTTAAAACATTTCTTTGCCTTTGCCAATGAAGGGGCTTTTCATGCTTGAAGAACTTTCCTCAGTTCAGAACTGAGTTTTGTTCATTATTTACTTGCCCCCTTCCTCCACCCCCTCTATTTAACTGGTGCTTAATAAATATTTCTACTACTACCGACAGCTGTTACTGCTGCTCCTGCTGCTAATGCCATACTGTAGACATTTTTGAGTGAAGAGTATCTATTTCAGAAGGCTTTTATGATAATACTGTGTGGCGTGTATTGCTGACTATGCCAGCAGGTTGTCCTGCAAGTTCTTAGATATGTAGGATTTGAAGGAGAATGGGCTCAACTCTGTTTGAACATTTTCAGGAGTAAAAACAGTACAGGGGCCGTAGATTTTCTTCAGAATATCAGAATAGGGTAGAACCATCACTGCATGGTAATGAAGATATAGCTGATTTTTATAAGAGCATTACAGCCTGTGTTTTACTTCCCTTGCTTTCAGACCTAATAATTATTTATTGATTGGCACTGTGGGATAGATCGTGGCATTCATCCTTAAGAGCAGGTCTCATGCCAGAAGCCTCAGAATGGAGACATTCTCAATAATGCTCTAGTAGTTGGTTAAATAAACCCCAGGGTTTGGCTTTCTAATGGCCCATCATTGCCCCATAAAGGGACAGTCATGTAGAAGGGCAGTGCTAAATGGCCAGTTCTTGCTTTCTCCTCTTGGGCCTGGAACTCATCTCACGGGAGGCTTTTTTGCACTTTCTCCTTGTTCCATAGGTGGCTCGACAGGGCAGTCTCAAGCAAGCCCTCAAGGCTTATCAGCACTTGCCTGTTGGACAGCACCACAGCCCCTACCCTGGCTCCCACCATCCCCTAGTCCCCGGGCCCAGGGTCTAGTCTCTACAAATCATGTTTTCCCCACATTAATTCAGAATTTATTAAATACATATTGCAGACACAGGTGTCCAATAGGTGATGGCTTCTTTTGCTGTTTAAAGGTAAATCAAAAAAAACAAAAAAGATAAATCAGAGAGAGGTGCAAGCAAGGCTTGTACTGTATAGTTACCAAAAGATATAACATTTGTTGTCATTCATTCCTTTAGCATTCTCTTCCCCTTTCCAGTGGAAGTTTTCCTAGATGTTCATTAAATAAAAGTTGTGTTTGTGTGATGGGTTGGAGAAGTGGGGAAGTTTAGTAGCATGAAAGAAAGGAAAAAAAGACTCAGGCGTTTGTGTTATGGTAAGATTAATATTTGAATAAAAATGATGTCTGTATTTTATTGAGAATGTACTGTATATCAGGCACTGTGCTTAAGCTGTTTTCATGCAGTGAGCTTCATAGTTGGTCCCTGGCAGAGCCAGGTCTGGAAGCTGGTGTGTCCAACTCAGAACCTTGCTCATAAGTACTACCCTGCAAGGCCAGAACCACTGAGGATGACTTGGAGGAATATCTGAGGTTTATGAGAATTCCCCAATTTGCAAAGACTGCACAGAGTTCTCCAGTAAGCTGCAATAAAAAGCTTGACTTCACAGGAATTATTGTATGTAACTGGACAAGTAGCTAGTGATGAGCTATGGTGAGAAGCGTGTTTCAGGGTGTTGAGTTCATGTTTGCAGCTAAAGCAGGATTATGAATCCAAGCATGTTATGGAATTTTAGGGCTATTGTTAAATCTAGTCAAGGACCTTTTGGATGTATTTTTAGTGGCCATTGATATCACCCAGGCTTTTCTGCTTCTGTCAGCTCCGGGTAGAGACTTGAGAGCAATAGGTCAGCTTGCCCTTTGTAGCTGGAACTCGGTTCCTAGAAAAGGTTTTTGAAAACATGTGTTTCTAATATGTCAAGATTGGTTTGGCCAAAAAGAAAATTGTAGCCTGATTTGTTTAAAGGAACGAAAATATCTACATGCCCAAGTTTGAATGCACAGAACATGGTTCGATTCTTAGTTGACTTTTATGCCTTTTAATATTTTGACTTTTATTTCCTGTCAGTGTGCTAGATATAAAGTAAAATAACATGCAGAACATATATACTACCTATAAAAGTTTTATTTTTATTAGATTTTTCCCTATGTATAAAATTACAGTATTATGAACTACTTCTAGTGTTAATGAGTAACCTCAGTAAATTACCAAGATGGCTATGTTGAGGGATGCATAAAAAACTTAGGAAACGTAAGATCATTTGTTTTGAAATTCATGATGTTGGAATTACTTAAATGAATTTTTGTTCTCTAGACTTCTTAGGTTCCTTTGCCATTGATCCATGTCTGTGTGTGTGTCTGTCTTCGTATTTTTGTTTATGAGGTTGGGCTATAATGTGAGCATGAAAGTTACCCTACCTACTCTGTGAATAAATTGCCTTTATATCTTATTTTACTAACAAATATTTACACATAATACTTTGTGATAGAAAATGTTACATAGAAAATTTTAAACTAAATGGGATTTTTAGTTCAGACACATCCTCACATGTAATTGTACAGACCCCATTACTTATTAGGTGGGGTTTCATAGCATCTCCTCCTGGCTTCAGTATTTGGAATCCTGTAGATGGTTATATCGACCTTTAAAGCTAAGTGAAGATTAAGCCATTTGGGGGGGTTTCCACGTCCCTGGTTTTTCGGGGAGGTGGGAAGAGTGGAGGATTGCCCATTTCATAAAGCCGTGTGTGTGTTTTTAAACTATGAGCAGGGTGCTTTGCACAAGTCAAAACTGCCAAAGGGACAGATGTTGCCAATTTCAAATGTACAGGGGGAAGGCAAGTATTGCTAAGCAACGGTGTACTTGAGAGAGCGTTTTTAGGAGCGGAGCCAGGGGAGTTGTGTCTGGGAGCACTCGCTGCTGCTTACGGTTCAGTACAGGGGAAGAGATTAAAAGTTCTTTCCTGTCAGGGCCGCCATTGCAGCTGCCAGCACAAAATACAGTGACCTAGTGGCGCTGATTAGGGCTGGCAAGGGGATGTATGGAAACAGGAAAGCCTCTTTGCCATGTAGGAAGGGAGTAAGACACGTTCACGGAGGTAAGTGCCCCAGTGCACAGCTGCCCCACAGTAAGTACCAGTGAGTGCAAGCCTGAGGTTCAGGTGGGGAAGACCTAGGCCTCAGAGGAAAACCTCTCTTTCTCCCCCTCTTTCTCTCCCCCCCTTCTGCTTCCTCCCTTCCCCACTTCCCTTCTTTCCTCTCTCCCTCCTTCCCTCCTTGTTTTCTCTTTTGCCTCCTCTGTTAGGGGCTAACATCAAAGAAGGGAAGGATCTGAATAAACTCTAGTTGAGTGCTGCTGTGTGCAGTGACCTTACAAACAAGGTAAATAAGCTTTCTAGCCACAGGCATTCAGCCCTCCCATGTCCCCTCCCTTCGTGTACACTTGATAGGTAACAGACAGGTGGTGTGGCGTGGCTTTTTTTTTTTTTTCCTTTTGGCTGCCCCTAGACACTTGGAATATCTCTTGAGATTTGCACTGGTTGTTGGTTTGGATTATGGATTTTCCTTTCTCTCCCTCTCTCTTTCTCATGAAATAACGGAGTAAGAGCAGAGAAAGTATAATATAGTTTTCTATCTATCGCAAATCACAGCACATTTTTGGCAGTGCATTTTAAAGAAATTAAAAACATTTAAAAATAAGCAATTCCTTACCAGTCAGATATTTTGTCCCTCTTTAAAACTGTCCTCTTGAACTTCTGGATCACTTGGCAAACATTGATGGCTTCTTTTGTCTTCCCAAAGTAAAGGTACAGATCGAAGATATTGGCAGCATAAAAACTTAAATATGTTTGTATACAGGTGTGCATTCCCCCCCCCCCACCTCTCTCTCTACCTCTCTCCACCACCCCCCCACCCCCCGCCATCCCTTTTGGCTTTTATTGCTTTGTTTTTGTTTTTTGGCAGACAAATAGAATTTAGGTCAACTATAAAAGATTGTGGAGCACCTACCCAAGTTTTAGCACATGTCGTATTGATTTCTACTAGTCTAGGAATATTTAAAAGTGTTCTTACTTCAGTGCAAGCAGGTGTAGTAGATAAATTTTAATGTTTAATGTTCTTGTAGCGTTATGGGTCTCATTAATTTATTCAGCATAGTTTGTGGTCACATAGTCTGTATCTATCTGGGGTGTAAATTTATGTGATTAAAGGCTAATTAGAGAATATGACAGTGTTTCCATTTTTTTTTCCCCCTCAAAAAATAGAATTTGTTTAAGGTTAAGCAGCAGTGTATCTTCCACCGGCAAGAGAGCTCCGAAATTGGACAGAAGTAATGAGAAAGCAGGGAGAACCCTCAGGTTGTTATAGCGTAAACTCTTCATTGATGGATTTAAATTTAGTTTATGCCTTTTGGCTTTTCAAAGTAGGAACTATGTCATAAAACGAGTTGGAGATCTGTTACACTCAGACTTAGGAAGCAAGAGAGTTTTCCAGTGACTTATGTTCCTCGCAGGTTTTTGTTTTTGTTTTGTTGTTGTTTTGTTTTTTTGCGGTACGAGGGCCTCTCACTGCTGTGGCCTCTCCCGTTGCGGAGCACAGGCTCCGGACGCGCAGGCCCAGCGGCCATGGCTCACGGGCCCAGCCGCTCCGCGGCACGTGGGATCCTCCCGGACCGGGGCACGAACCCGCATCCCCTGCATCGACAGGCGGACTCTCAACCACTGCGCCACCAGGGAAGCCCAGGTTTTTGTTTTTGGTTTTAAAGACCATGCTCTAGTTAGAAGAAACTGTTTTGTTTGTCCTACAAAATGCTTTTGAGAGAATCGTACTAAGGAGATGATTTTCTGACATTGAGATGCTTCTTAAAAGTTTTACCTAAAAGAGAGAGAAAAACAGATTCAGATTAAGACTTACCCGCTCAGAGGCCAATCTAAAACTTTTCAGGTTCATTTAATGCTACTTGGTAGACAGCATTATCGTGACGATATTAATAAACTACTTATTTTAACAGAGGATTTGGCTGGCTGTATACCAATTAAAGAACTTGTTCAAAGGATTTTTGTGATTGGCCCGTGCCCCTCCCCTTTCCCCAAACTGGCAATGTGATTATGATAATGTCAGAGAAAAAGTACAGTAGGTTCCAGGAGCCTTTTCCCTGGCGGGGCGTGGGCCAGGTGTGTGGAATAGTCAGGAGGGCCACAGTTGGATTGATGTACAACTGAGATATAATTTACCTCTGCTGGATTGACCCCCCTGTCCCTTAAAGGCAGTTTTCAAGAGGAGTTGCTTTTGTTGTTCCTATCAGAATGATGGCCTATTTTTCGTATTCTCTCTTCTCTGGCACCTAGATTCTGCATTCTAGAAAGTGTAGAAGGAAAAGGAGAACATAGGAACGACAGTAAATGCAAGAATATTGGGAGTTGGGACAAATGTGGTTGAGTTATACTGTGCCTTAAAACACTCAGAAAGTTGGAGTCTTGGTTTAAGGGCTCCGGATTAAAGTCAAAAGAGTACTTTTAAAACTTCATTGCATGTGTGTGTGTGAGGGGATGAGAGAAAGTAAGAAGGACTTCCAGAGAAGTATATTGAGATGGAGAAAGATGGGCGGAGAGTCACTGCTACATGTTTTCAAAATGAGTATAAACGTATTGTTTCCTACTGTAACTTTTAGAATTGTGGTCTGTGTAAGATGTGATAGAATTGTGGTAGATGTACTACGGAATGCTTAATACTTTTAAATTCAGCAGGTATTAGAGCACATTTATTTTACAAGCAAAGGGAATTTTCTCCTTGGCACAGATTACATACCTATTTAAAATAAATTCAAGAATAATTCTTTTATGTATATTTATCTGGCCTGTCCCTTGTATTTATTTTTTAAAAATACTGGCACCTGTTGAGTGACTGTTTATTTAAAACTTTGTTATTAAACATATTTTCTTTCACTTTTGCCAGTTCAGTAAATCACTTTATGAGTTGAGCTTTCCTAGAAGTCTCATGCAATTTGTTTATACTTTCAGACCAAAGTTACATACAAAGATAATGCAGGAAAAAGAAAAGATTATTAAATCTACTTGAGGTTCGGTGGCATTAGTAAGGTTTCTTTTTCTTTGTAAAGAATCTGGTTTTTAATAAATTATAGAAAAGCTAAATAGTCTCTTAAATTTAGGTGCTCATTGATATGATTAAATAAGTGACTTATAACCACCATAATGTTCTATTAAATAATTATACTTTCTCGAATGATCTTTGGCCCTTTTTCTAGATCCTGGCAAGTAATCTGTTTGTTACTCAATATTAAAGACCAAAAAAAAAAAAAAAAGGAATTTACTTATTCAGAATTAAGATATAAAGGGCAAGGCCATCTTTATTTGCCTTCTCTCCTCTGTGCTTATTATAGTATCAGTAATCCCCAGGGCAGTTTGAAGCTCAGATTGTTTCCTCAGAGTATATATTGCCTCTTGCCTACTGCTTCAGTAATTTTCTTTCCTTTTTTCCCCTCTGGGTTCTGTTTTTTGTTTTTAAAAATCATGATGCCAGGAGACAGACAACCAACACCTAGCCCAGAGGAACTGTTGAGATTACCACTGGAATAAGTCCAGGATAAAAATCTTTATGTCCTTTCAGACAAAGCGTGGATTAAATGGCTTATCTTATTCATATGACTTCAGTTTCTTTCAACCTCATCCAGAAACCGATGGAAAGTTTTTTTTTTCCCCTGGTGCCTCTGTAGTCTTCACTTATGCCTAGCTATTAAAAAAAAAATGTCCAGGCACACTATGAAACACAGAATTAGACATGGTTCCCGAACATTGTTTTCCACTTAAATTTGATAGACACATACACTCAAAAAGGAGCAGTAATACAGGTTTATGCATCTATAAATCCTGTCATGGTTGACAAAGTAATTTAGTAGTGTTGTTTTAGACTCAGAACCATCCCTTAATATGATTTGTGAGAGAGTACTTGTGTGTGCATGTTGTGTGTGTTTGTGTGCGTCTGTGTGTGAGGTGGGGAGAGAACAGAGTAGGATGGGAATGGAGTAAGCATGGTCACAAAACACCATCACACTTCAGTTTAACGCCCTCCCTGCAGTGGTATATTTTAATTGAAAGACTGCTTGTGCTTTGCAAATCAATGTACCCACTCAAAAATCAAAATTTAATTCCTCTTTAAAAAAAAACCTTAAAAGTTGTTTTAGTGAGCAGAATTGGTTACGGAAGGGGAGTTAGGTCATGTAGTTTGGACCATTTGAAAGAACTTGTCAGTTTATTATCACTGGAATGGAACCACTGTCTAGACTTGTTCTTTGTGATGTCTTTTTCTTTTTTTAAAGCAGTGCTTTTTAGCCAGTCTTACTAAATCAGTCATGGTTGCTATGCCCACAATGGGCTTCGTGGGGTCTCATGTGATCTGTCAAAGGCACAGTGTTTTCAGGTCTTAAAACACTGGGGATTTCTGATTCCTTATTACACTGTGAATGGTAATAGTTCACAGTCAAATGTTAGAAAGTTGGTGAATAACTGAGATTAGATATATTTACTCTCAAACAGTGGTAAGTTTTCTGCATTTGTTTTTCATCCAGGTACTTTGTTTTTAAGTCTGTTTAAACCTATCTCAGGTACACCCCACCCTTGTCACTTTTACACCAAGAAGCTATTTGACATATTGTCATAAAGAATATTTACTGAAAACATTTCTGCATATAATGCAGCAACATAAATAGTATTTTTTTTTTTTAGTGTTTCAGTCCCTACCCCCCCGTAAATTTATTTATTTATTTTTTGTTTGTGTTGGGTCTTCGTTGCTGCACACGGGCTTTCTCTAGTTGCGGCGAGCGGGGGCTACTCTTCGTTGCAGTGCACGGTCTTCTCAGTGGGGTGGCTTGTTGCGGAGCATGAGCTCTAGGCGTGTAGACTTCAGTAGTTGTGGCTCGTGGCTCTAGAGCACAGGCTCAGTAGTTGTGGCACACGGGCTCAGTTGCTCCACAGCATGTGGGATCTTCCTGGACCAGGACTCAAACCCGTGTCCCCTGCATTGGCAGGCGGACTCTTAACCATTGTGCCACCAGGGCAGTCGCTAAATAGTATTTTTTACAATAAAAACTATTTCATGTGACTCTGTAGAAGCCTTACAAATATATTAAAATTTATATACTCATGTGATCTCAGGAAGTATAGTAATAAAATAAATGAAACCAGCACTTTTATTACTCCCCTAATATTCATTTGTATATTTATATAAAGTAAGTGTTATAATTATATATGTGGGGAACAGCTACTCATGGTTTCTATTTTTATTTATTTAAACCAGATCTCAAGAACTAGATCCTAGGTTTCGTGACTAAAAGATGCCCTCTTTTAATAGAGATCAAAACAGAATTTCCAGAATATTGTAGTAGTTCAGTTAATACAAATTATGAGCTTTTGTACATTTTATATACTTTAGAAAAGTAAATTCTTTATGACACTAAAGCAAATTGCTTCACTGGTAAAAATCAGAGTAACTGGAAAGCAACAATAAACTCTCTAGTTACTCACATTAATCTTTAAAGTACATATAGTTCAAAATACTTCTTCCTGTAAGGGTTTAAGTTTCAGTAATGATATTTCGGGTCTTTTTTTTTTTTCTTTTCATTTCTTAGCCTGTTTTTGCTCTAGCTGGTGAAAGGCAGGGAGATAACATAGTTCGCTTATAGAGGAGTTTACCTAAAGGTGAACTTTGTAAGCATCTGTGTGTGTTACCTCTCATTTAATAAGTGAGTTGGGGTGCTAGCATATCTTCCAAGCTTCCAGCATTCTCTTTCTGCATTTTTCCTGGAATATTTCTTGATCTCCAGTCTCAAGGAGATACACCCTTCCTTTACCCCACCCAAGTATGCCCAATGTACCCTTCCCCCAACAATCATGATCTCCTGTTACTGTCACATCAGAAACTGCTCTCTGAGAAACATCCTCAAATTGCACTTAGGGAACTACTCCTTGGGTGAAAAACATCTCATTGAGTTGATGGTGGTGGTAGAATTTCATTATTTTTTTTTTTTCAGTTGAGGATTTCTGTATCTTAAAAAACAAAACAACCAACGTGGATACCCCGGGAGGTCACTCTCCCCGGGCTCTGTCCTGGTGGCGTAGGGGAGCATAGGGCTCTGCCCCATGATGTACAGTCCCTTTCCACAACGCTGGAGATGAAGCCGGGCCTTGAGTCTGTGCCTGCATATTCCTACAGCTTCTCAGAGTCCTGTGGACAATGACTGAGGAGACAAACCATGCAGGAAACAGCTCTCTAGAGCAGCATATCTGAATCTAGGTTGATCCGAACTGAATGAAAAATTTGTTGTAATGAGTTTGGGCGTACTACTGGATTAAAGCTCTTAAAACAAAAAAAAAACAAAAAAACAAAACAGCCTTGTTCTGTGAAGTTGCCTAGAGTTTTGCAAATTTGAGCAAACACACATTGCTTCCAATATACAGGAAAAAATGGAGAATTCACTCTAAAATATTCCATAATTACTTTCTGGCTAGCTCACGTTTGTGAATTCTGTCGGAGATGCCATGAGGTGGCAAGATCAGGTTCATTCATTTGACAAATATTATTTGCGTGTCTGTGTTAGTCCAGAATTATGTTAAGGCCCTCGGAGATACTGGGATGAATAAAGCCAGTCCCTTCCTGTAGGAAACCGTTCCGGGGGAGACAGATTAGAGCACCATGGGTTACCATTTGGAGTTGAAGGTGGGTGCAGAGTCATGGTGAAGGAAGACTTCCAGGAAAGGACAGCCAGTGTTTGTGACACCCATGTTTCCAGACTGCTGCCCCTTTTCTAGTTCCTCCAACATGAGTAGAATTGCTTGGTCTTTCCACAGTAAATTTTTGTTGGATGATAGCTGTAGGTGACCTGTAGATTCCTCATCATTTAAAATAATCTTGTCCTTCATCAATCTCTTTCCTCTTCTCCTTGAAACATTTACTTGGAGAACTATAGAGATTTCTGCAGTTAGCATAACAGTAATTGTGGTAGCCTCCATGCCTGGCACACCAGTTTGGCATTAAAAAGAGGCTTCCAGGGCTTCCCTGGTGGCGCAGTGGTTGAGAGTCCACCTGCCGATGCAGGGGACACGGGTTCGTGCCCCGGTCCGGGAAGATCCCACATGACGCGGAGCGGCTGGGCCCGTGAGCCATGGCCGCTGAGCCTGCGCGTCCGGAGCCTGTGCTCCGCAATGAGAGAGGCCACAACAGTGAGAGGCCCGCGTACCGCAAAAAAAAAAAAAAAAAAAAAAATACTACCCCAAACCCTGCCGTTATTTGAAAATATTTGAGTAGAGATTCAGGGTGTTTAATTTTTTGAAGGGAGAGTTTGATGTTAAAATTGGTTTGCATTATAATACTATTCATCTTCAGGAAAACTGTTAAGAGTATCTTAGTCTCTGTTTTCTGACCCATTATCCTTCCTTCCATATTAACAATCTATAGCTTTCCTTTTTTTTTTTTCTTTTTGTACTATAAGTGTGTCCGTAAATCTGCCCAGGGATTTAAAAAATTCTTACCTAAAATACTGGGTGTGGAAGTAGACGTTTAGATAGTTGCCCAAAGGGCATGACACTTCTGAAGAAGTAATACTGTTAGAACCTTGTGCCTTTTTCAGCCCGGGTAGGCATACCCAAGCAGTACGAGCGAGTTCTTGGAATAGGCCTAGCTATTTAGGTAATTTACTTTGTATTCACAGAATAAAATTGATTTTATGCCAGAACCTTGCTCAGGCAGGCCTTTTGGTTTCCTCCTCTAATCTCTCTCTGGGAAGTGCTGATTATTGCATCTTCATGATAAGTGCTTAAGTTTATTTGTGAGGCATTAGCTTTAACGTGCATTGTCTTATTTCTTCCTCACAACAATCCTATGAGGCTTTGTCTATTTCAAATGTATCTGCCCAGTATTTAAGCATGACTAATTAAAAAAAAAATAGAAAGAGCCCGCCACTACCCCCACCCCAAATACATCTCTTTCAAGGGCTTTGTAGCATTCTAGTTTGGGAAACAAGAGTGAACTAGCCAGCAAATACTGGGCCAGACAGACACCAAGTCCTAGGTTTTCCCAGGAGCACCTCACAGGAAGACTGACTGTAAATCTAGGAACAATTCAGCGTGCTGAGTGTTACATGAGGCAAGCCCAGAGCTCCGAGGAGGAAGCTGTGGACAGATTCATATAGACGTGTGTTTGGGAGAAGGAAAGTTACATAGAAGAATGCTAATAGAGAGTAAACACAAATGTGGCAGAGACTTTTGGCTGTACTTTTGAGTAAAAATTTTGATCCTTAATTTTTAAAATCTCAATCTAATTTTTGTATTTTTCTTTATAAATACATAATATACTTCATAATGCAGAATTTTAAAAGATATACAGTGAAAATCTTCCCATTACTCTAGCCCTCCAGCCACTTAGTTTTCGTTTCTAGGAGTAATTAATGTTATAGATTTCTTATGTTATTCCCAGAGGTGTTTTATGCATAATAAGTAACTCAACATATATATTCTCCTCTGACGTCACCTTTTCATTTCAAATCCTGGCATGTATTGCACCTGGTTTTTCCCTCCCCCTTAACAGTATAGCTTGGAGATTACCCAAATCAGTGCACAAAGAGTGCCCTCATTCTTTGTCATGGCTGCGTAGTATTTCTGCCTAAGGGGCATGTAACACAGTTTTCTTAGCCAATTACCTCTAGATGGGAGTTTAGATTTTTTTCAGTACCTTACTATTTGGAGACTAGTGAATAGCTTTGTGTGTATATCTTTTTGTACATGTAGGAGCTGGTGCTAGAGGTAAAATTGCTGGGTCAGAGCATGAGAAAATAGAATTTGGTGGCTCCTGCCAAATTGCTATCTTCAGCGATTGTGCTGTTTTACCCTCCCACCAACCACGGTATTTGAGCGCCTATTTCCCCACATCTATCTCATAGACACAGAACTGTCCGTCTTTCTTTTTTTGTTTTGCCAATCTGATATGTGAAAAATAGTTTCTAAGAGTAGTGTTAATGTTTTGAAGGAGAAAACAATGCAAAACAATTTCCTTTTTGTCCCTCGTATGTTTATTTCTGTGTAGTTTGTTAATTAAGATGTTGGCTTATAATTAAAAGAAGCTACAGTATTTAGAAAGTCTCTCATGCTCTAAAAATTGGGAATTTGTTTTCATATTCTGAGTTTGGAGGCTGAAAACTATACCAGCAAATGTTGGTTGGTTGCCTCTGTGTGTCAGGCAGTGTGTGATTGATGATTTAGCAAGGCAGAACTGGCCCCTGCAGTCATGGAACTGGTAATCTAGGAGAAGCAGAGATGGTGGGACATGAGGTGGTTTGACAGCCATGGGAGCACATGCACAGTTTTGGGAGTGAGAGAATCAAGAAATATTTTCCAGAAGATGGTCTTTAACCTGCCACTCAGAGTCTGAGTAGGAGTTTTCCCGACACAGGTGGGAGAGGGAAATGGGTTCCAGGCAGGGGCAAGAAGAGTGTGCTTTATCTAGTTAGTTTGGGATAGATGAGTAGCAAGTAGATACTATAGACTGAACCATAGTCCAAAAGTTGACATATGTTTGAAGAAAAATAGCACGAGAATTTGTTTAATCTTTTAAAACATAAAATGAGAGAGAACCTATTGGGGTTTTCTTTAAAAGCTGTCACACCAGTGAAGACTGCTTTGATAATGTTGGCCCCATGTATTTATTTCACATATCAGTGCCTCCTGATAGGTTTGTTTTTTTTTTTTTTTTTTTTTTTTTGGCGGTACATGGGCCTCTCACTGCCGTGGCCTCTCCCGTTGCAGAGCACAGGCTCCTGACACACAGGCTCAGCAGCCATGGCTCACGGGCCCAGCCACTCCGCGGCATGTGGGATCTTCCCAGACCGGGGCACGAACCCGTGTCCCCTGCATTGGCAGGCGGACTCTCAACCACTGCGCCACCAGGGAAGCCCCTCCTGATAGTTTTTATAAGTTTATTTATTGATTGATTGATTTATGGCTGCTTTGGGTCTTCACTGCTGCGCGCGGGCTTTCTCTAGTTGCGGCGAGTGGGGGCTACTCTTCATTGTGGTGCGTGGGCCTCTCACTGCAGTGGCTTCTCGTTGAGCACGGGCTCTAGGTGCGTGGGCTTCAGTAGTTGTGGCATGTGGGCTCAGTAGTTGTGGTGCATGGGCATAGTTGCTCCTTGGCAGTGGGAATGTTCCCGGACCAGGGCTCAAACCGTGTCCCCTGAATTGGCAGGCAGATTCTTAACAACTGCGCCACAAGGGAAGTCCCTCCTGTTAGTTTTTAAAGGTTCACACTTGACCTTCATACCAACCCTGTGAAGCGGTTAGGATTGATAATATTATCCCTTTATTGCCATGAGGAGATAGTCCCAGGGAAGCTGAATCTTAGCCAGCATTGCCAGAACCAATCCCCAGCAGAGCCAGAACTAGAATCCAAGATCTTTTGACTTCCCTCGTCAGCACTCTGCCTTTGTGCTCCCTGCAGTTCTGGTTAGTGATAACTAAGCCTTTTTGAGAACAGCGTTGTTAAAAAAGTGCTGGTCTGTTGAAACTTGAGAGGCTTAAAACACAGTATTGCCAGAGCCTCCTGGTCTTAACGGTGAGGTCTATTTCTTCCGTCCAGCTCTTTTTAGCTTATTAAAACAAACTGTGTCATGCTTAGAAGACATTTACTGACATATTTTATTTTGGTATCAGTGCATTTCCTTAGGATCACACAATGTCATTCCAAGAGGAGTGAGAAATCAGACCGAGGCCAGCATCGCTGCCTTTTCTGGTCCGAAGTACCCACAGTAGTAAGAGGCGGTTAAGTCTGAATACTAACTTCTTTGCACAAACACAGGGAAAACAGTACTCTTTGAAAATGGTTTTGGTCATGCATACGACAACTGGGATCATATCTCCTCCTTAAATACTAATCTATTTGTCTCTTGCCTGAAGTTGAGGTTTTTGGAAAAGTAGTGTAGCAACATTCGGAAGTCAGGCTCAGTCCCTTGAGAGCATTGTGTGACCTTGGACATGTAACTTAATTTCTTTAGAATTCAGTCTTCATTTTAAAAACTGGGGGTTATACCACAAAGATTGATGTGAGAATGAAATGGAGCATTACGCAGGATACCCTCAAATTTTTATTTCATTTTTCAGTGTCTGTAATAAGGGATGTATCTACAGTTGATGCGTACATTTAGTGCCGTAGCTTTTCCCCTGCCAAGTTAATGATGGTGCATTTTACGATAGATGGTATCAAACGGAGATGTGTGAGAATTTAATGCAGTATCAAGTACAATATGTATTCAATAAGTAGCTACTATTTTTTTTTTTATTATTGAATAGGATTATGGTTCCTGTGTTAAGGCCATACCCCATGGGGAAGTGAGGGCTCCGCTGGGAGGTCCGTGTATATACAGGACACCGTATGTGTGAGGTAGCCGACCTGGTCTCTTCTAGGAACCTAGATGTTGAAGGTGGGAGACAACAGTGTGATTTGTGGTTGTTAGTGTCTAAAGTCAGTGCCTCTGACCCTGAAGGTGCACTAGACAGGGAAGGATCTGCAAACTAGAGCTTCTGCATTCATGCAGTTAGCACAGATTGTTGTTGCTGCTTTTTAATCATCCCTTGTTCTTTGAAGAAGTCTTACCTAAAGATCTTCAGCCTTAACTTGGCTGAGCTTCAGAGAAGCTGATTATTTACTCCTTGCCACAGTGTTGAAGGGAGAGCCTGGCTTCTCTGAGTAGGGGAGGCATTACTCAGCTGGGGACCCTGTGGGGAAAGTGGATTTTAAGGAAGGGGATTAAGCCATAATGGTTTGTTGAACTGCCCCTCCATTTTTGGAAAGTCTCCTTCCAGTGGCAGACTTGGAGGTGCCAAGTTGTACTTTTTAAAACGAGGCAGCCGGTCCTTGTGGATCTTCCTCTGCAAACAGCTGAGATACCTACTGTACTCTAGTTTGAGACTCTAATTTGGGTCAGGGAAGAGTGGGGATATGAATCTTGGGTAGATGGAACATAAAATGGGCTCATACTATACAGACGATCTGGTAAACCTCCCCCCCGCCTTTTTTTTTTTTTTTTTTGGTACGCGGGCCTCTCAGTGTTGTGGCCTCTCCCGTTGCGGAGCACAGGCTCCGGACGTGCAGGCTCAGTGGCCATGGCTCACGGGCCCAGCCGCTTTGCGGCACGTGGGATCTTCCCGGACCAGGGAACGAACCCGCGTCCCCTGCATCGGCAGGCAGACTCTCAACCACTGTGCCACCAGGGAAGCCCTCCCCCCGCCCCTTTTAAATAAAGCTGTAAGGCATACCTTGGTACACACAGAAGCATTTAGAGGTAAAAGGACATTAACTCTAACTCTCTAACTTACTCTTGAATGGCTCAGTGTAGATGTGTGGGTGGAGGGCAGGGAGAGAAAAACAGAAAGCAAACTGTGGTAGAATGCCAGCATTTGGGGAATCTGAGTGAAGGGTTTGTAGGAATTTCTTTTACTGTTTTTATTATTTTTCTGTAAGTATGAAGTTCTTTCCAAAGAAAAAGTTGAAAATACCTTGAGCATCTTTCCATGCAAGTACACGTATTTACATTATTTTATGATCATTTCCAGTTATTTGCCATTATAAACAGTGCTGCATGGAGATCTTTACATATGATATATCCTCATGTATTTGGAATGGAATTCTGGCACCCCTTTGAAATACCCCCACTTTCATAATGGACCTGATAAGAAAATTCACAGTACATTAATCAATTAATGCTTGAGCCTTAGACTTTAGTTAGAATTTTAAACGGGTTAAATGGTGACTGTTGAGCAATATTTATCTTACCCTGATACCAATAAACAATAATCTGTGGAAAAAATGTCTTCAGTCCTGGTTCATCTCATGTAATAAAATTTTAGGGGAAAAAAATGAATCTTTTAGTGACATGAAACGTCTTGGCTAAGGGTTGACGGCTTGAGTAGTAATGAAGATCAAAATGTCTTTGAATGTCCTGAAATTGTAGCTTCCTGACCCCATTCTTTTGGAAGCAGTGGGCAAATCTTTTTTGCCCTCATTCCAACTGTGCCTCACTGTTTCGTTGATTGCCGTATTTTTTTTTTTTTTTTGGCTGCGTTGGGTCTTCATTGCTGTGCGCGGGCTTTCTCTAGTTGCAGTGAGCGGGGGCTACTCTTCGTTGCGGTGCACGGGCTTCTCATTGTGGTGGCCTCTCCCGTTGCGGAGCGCAGGCTCTAGGCCCGCAGGCTTCAGTAGTTGTGGCACGCAGCCTCAGTAGTTGTGGCTCGCAGGCTCAGTTGCTCCGCAGCATGTGGGATCCTCCTGGACCAAGGATTGAACCTATGTCCCCTGCATTGGCAGGCGGACTCTCAACGACTGCGCCACCAGGGAAGTCCCTCAAAAATTTTTTAATTGAAGCATAGCTGATTTACAATGTTGTGTTAATTCTGCTATACAGCAAAGTGATTCAGTTGTACATACATATACATTCTTTTTTTAAATATTCTTTTCCCTTATGGTTTATCATAGGATATTGAATATAGGTCTCTGTGCTATACAGTAGGACCCTGTTGTTTATCCATTCTGTATATAAAAGCTTATTATTATTTTTTTTTTGCGGTACGTGGGCCTCTCACTGTTGTGGCCTCTCCCTTTACGGAGCACAGGCTCCGGACGCGCAGGCTCAGCGGCCATGGCTCACGGGCCCAGCCACTGCGTGGCATGTGGGATCCTCCCAGACTGCGGCACGAACCCGTGTCCCCTGCATCGACAGGCGGATTCTCAACCACTGTGCCACCAGTGAAGACCCGGTTCTGTATATAAAAGCTTATTACATCTTCCACCCCCAGCATCCCACTCCATCCCTCCCCTAGCTCCGTCCCCCATGACTGCCAGATATTTTAATTGGATTCTCATTCTCATTCCAGCAGCAGATAGGACGAGGGGACTATTTAACCAGTCAGGAGTCATATGCTCTGTTCTCTTGATTAACTTTCAACTCCTAATTGTTGTTGTTCCTAATGACGCGTTTGAAAGATTAAAACCGTAGGATATAATTACATTTTACCCACAGGTCAAAACAGCATTCATTGTTTCTGACATTTGTGCTATAATATTTGGTCCAGTTTTTAGGCATTCTTTAATAGTCTTGAAAAACAAAGATTGGGTAAGCGGGTCCTGTTGTTGACATGCATAATGCATAAAGGCAGGTCCAGTAGGGCCAGCAGAGAAAGGGGATACCCTTGATTCTTTGGTTATACCTCCTAACTTCCAGACCCTACCTCAAAAATAGCAAACTGCAAACATTTCAATAAAATCATCTCCATGAAATTTACATGTTTTAAAACCAGACCTAGGCAGGGCACATTGCATCTGAATTTTGTCGTGTCCGTTAGATTCAATTCCAGGAGAGTGTGAACGCTGTATGCTCTTTTCCTTTTTCCTTAAAGAAACTAGAATGAGGGAAATGGTGGATTAATAAACCCTAGATCAGGAATTAACAACCAATGCTGTATTAAATTACACTCAAATTAGAGATGAGAGCCCTGAAAAGAACCCTTTTCCGTCTACACTCTGGCTGTGAGGCAAGCATTGGACCAACTGACTGGGAAGAACAGTGCTTTCTTCACAGCAGGGGCAGTAATGGGAGGGGTGTGTGTTGTACAGGAGTTGCCCAGGGCACTTGGCTCATGAATTGACACACAACGAAACCTGATATTCTATTAAAAACTGTGAAGTCAGGGGATTTGTTCCATATCTCTAGTTAAGGAAAAGTGATTTTTTTTTAAAAAAGATTTTACTTTTCCATTTTCTTTGTACTTAAAAATGTAAAGACTCTAAAGTGACATTTCCTAGAAACTGTGGCTGTGATACTAGCAACAGCAGCTGTCATTTGTTTAGCTGGGGATAAACAAGGTGATCTTTCCTTTGAGACCCTAGGTAATCTCCTCTCTCCCTAGGGTCTGTCTCTGGAGAACTATTGTGTGTGTGTGTGTGTGTGTGTGTGTGTAAGATGGAAATGCTGACTTCAAGTAGGGCTAGAATTTAAAATGAATTTTGGCAGGTAAAATTTCTAATATTTCAGAATATTACCAGAATATTACCATAAAATCTATCCTTGATTGGATGCTGGCCTCCTTCCTGTGGGCTCAGTAAGATGTGCAGAATGATTGCCATCTTCATGTTCACGTAACTTGGCTCACTGGACACATGTTGCTATAAAGCAGCAAACTACCACCACCTCCACTTTTGTTATATCTGTTATTCCCCTAGATTTACTAATGTACTAATTTTCTTTAATATACATATTTTCCACCAGAAGCTTTTGACCTAAGGGTCATAATTCGTCTGTCATCGTCTCCAGCAGAAACCTTTCCTGCACGATTAGGTCAGGTTAATCTCTCTGGTTTTATTTCATCCAGAATGTGACGTTTCTCCTACTTAGCTCGTAAGAGGTGGGCCCTGAGGTGATTCTACTTACAAGAGTGTTGCCGTGGGCCTCCCTTGTGGCGCAGTGGTTGAGAGTCCGCCTGCCGATGCAGGGGATACGGGTTCGTGCCCCGGTCCGGGAAGATCCCACGTGCCGCGGAGCGGCTGGGCCCGTGAGCCATGGCCGCTGAGCCTGCGCGTCCGGAGCCTGTGCTCCGCAACGGGAGAGGCCACAACAGTGAGAGGCCCGCGTACCGCAAAAAAAAAAAAAAAAAAAAAGAGTGTTGCCGTATTTATTAACACCGGCACTGTAGTTGTTGTTTGTTTGTGTGCTAATCTTTTTCTCGCTTTTCCCGTTCAGCAGACCTACTCCAGTGAAGTCCATTGTGTTGAAGAGATTCTGAAGGTGAGCTTATTGTTATTATTTCTTGCTTGAAGAAATACTTAAGTAGGCAGACATATATTCATTTTCTTTGACTTCAATGAACAGTTGCCGTTCTGAACTCCTTTAAACGGTTTCTCCCCTCATACCTCCCAAAGCAAAATAAACCAGAATAATAACAAAGGGAGTCTTAGGACATTATTGAACTATCTGACAGATTTTAATTGAAGGCTACAAACTGCGAGGCATTTGGACCAGAGTCTTACGACATCTCCCTTAAGCTTTTCCAGTTGTCTGTAGAGACCCTGGAGAATTGCTCACCTCCCAGAGAGTAGATGCCCTGTGTTGCTGCAGCAGGGGGCACCAGGGGTTAAGTAGTGCTTGGTTTTCACTTCTTGGTGTTTTATAGGTGACACTTTATATGTTTGGCCTTATCGTCAGTGAGACCATGAATTTTGAAAGGGATAAAAAGAAAAATAGTAGAAAGTAAATGGACATCCTTACACCTACCTTGAAAGGGTTATTTTTTGCTCTTGTTGATTGAGACCATGCCAGGAACATTTGTGCTGCTTCTACAAATACATCATTGAATCCATTATCCATTTGTTCAGTTTTCCTTGCACGAGGATGACAGATTCCTTTTAGAATTCAGTTCCAGGAAAATAAATAAATTCTCCTGATGAACCGGCTTGCTTGCTTTTTATCAGAGAAGAATTATGTAAACTGTTATGTGTCCCATTTTGGCTTTAACTTCCAGGAAATCTAGAGCTAAATTTAATGCTCAAATACAGTCATTGTAATGACTGAGAGTTTTGTTTATTTCTCATTCCTCCTCTGTGGCTCTTAATTTTCTCCCATGTCACTTTTAATGATACTCTTACTTTATCTTTTGCTATAAGGTTTCTGATTTTTGTTTTCTGATTTTTTTGGAAGTAGGAGAGATATGACACATGTACCTATTAATTTTTATCTCCACTGCACGCTTTTTTCCTCAAAATATGCTTGCCCAATTTTTTCCTTTTAAGTTTTCATTGCAAAGTATTAAGTGAGGTGGTGCTGAAACCAGTAATTAAGTATATTGGTTACCTTCTCATTTGTGCAATTTTTGACAAAGGTGGTGTTTAGCCAGATGTTTGGAAAACAGTTCCATTATTTTTGTTTTACTATCTTTGGTATCCTACTTTTGTAGTTAAGAGTTTTCTAAGAAAGAAATACCTCTAAGGAAACATACTTTGTATTGCTGAAAATGAGAAATTTTTGCCAACCAGCAAGTAAGATTAATAATAAGATATCTTGATCAAG
Organism: Mesoplodon mirus; assembly: GCF_964341445.2. NCBI lineage: Eukaryota > Metazoa > Chordata > Mammalia > Artiodactyla > Ziphiidae > Mesoplodon > Mesoplodon mirus. Next base: position 35,566,867 of record NC_138977.1, on the reverse strand, counting down.
CTTTTGTTTTATCCTCTCCCTCTGGTATTTCTCAAATTCTTTGGTAAGATGAGTCATAAAAGTAATAAACGCCTTAGTTATGAAATAACAGCCTTAGCATTTTCTCTGAAGTTGTATGTGATTTGTTCCATGGTTATTTCAAAAGTAAATGCAACAATGTAGATTAGTTGTCTCCTGCATGTGTCAAATGCTTCTGCTAACGTTTTGATGTGTGTTAATGTACGACTTGTTGAGTCCTTTATGTAAGGTGATAGTATTAGAACATCAGGCAAGCATTTTTAATTTAATAAACTCGTCCATCCTCCCTCCCCTCTCAGCCAACATCACTTTAATGAGTTCTTGCTTACCTGGAAATGCTTGAAAGTAGATGGTTAATGCGAGCCACAGGTGAGTGTTTTCATTTGGAAGTCTTAAAGAGAGAGAGTAAATCGCAGGATGTCCTGGACTGAAGAGGGGCATGGGTCTCTGCTTTGTGGAGACTTAGAATCTGTCCCCTTCTCTTCTCCTCTTTTGGGGCCTCAGTTAAGTCACGTGTACTCCCTGGACTTCAGTTTCCTCACGGGTAAAATGAAGGCCCTGGGCTGGTAGATAGTAGATGACTCTAGGGTCAGATCCAGCTCTCACTCTCTGATGTCGATCCAGATACTTCCCTCTGCCTCGTGGTTCCTGTTCTTATCTCCTACCAGTAATTTATGAAGATTGCCAGGAATCCTAACACAGATCTTTCTGATGGGCAATAGAAGCAGTAAATAGTTCCCTAAAGGAGAAAATCAATTATAGACGACAGTGTTTGGTTCTCTGGTGGAAATGTTAAGAGTCGCAGTGTTTTACTGAAGGGGCACTGGTGGCCTGTGACTTGTGCAGACTGGCAGGGTAAGAAGGTAGCAGGCAGACACTACCGGCAACCAGGAAATTGGTCATGCACAAGGGTCCAGACGGGGATGGTGCCCCCAGTGGGTGTATGGAAACGGCTCAAGTTTTCTACAGCCTGGACAGCCTTTTGGGGCAGTTAATGCAGTGCTCGTAGACGTTACCTCAGTGCAGCGTTCCAGTGACACTGGTACAATGAGTGGTAGCATTGTACCAGTGTCACTGGAATGTTCATTTATTCAGCAAATATCCGTGAAGATGCATATACTTTTCTAGGCACTGGGGTGCCTTGTGAATAAGAGTCCTTGCTCTCGTGGAGATCATAGTGGGGAAGATAAATATATAATAAAATGTCAGTTGTTGATAACCGCTCTGAGTCATATAGCAGGCAAGTGATTGGAGGAAAGGGCAGAGGAAAGTGCAGAAGCCTCGAGGTGGGAACAGGTTGGTGTATTAGAAAAACAGCGATAACCAGACAGAGTGTCTAGAGCAAATTGAGTAGGGTGGAGAGTGGGGAGGAGAGAGCAGCTGTGGCACCTGGAAGGCCAGGAGTGAAGCAGGTGCTAAGTGATTTACCCCCATTCATGTGATGAGTCATTGTTAAAGCAGGGAGTGAATACAGGGCCCTGCAATTCTGGGCACCCTCCTCTCCTTATGGCCCCAATTCTCGTAAGGCCTAACTTCCCCTAGTAAGCTGAGCATTTAGGGAAGTATATAAATTCTTTCACGCTATCAGCAAACCACTTAAGGCCTGAAAGAGTTTATGCACTTTCCAACTGCCTAATTTAATAGCCGGGGCAGCCTTAGGCATTGAGAGTACAATAGATAATTCCTGGGAATCATTGGTGACTAAAAGTCATAGACACCACTGGGATTCTATAGAGAAATTCTTGGAAGACAGAAGGATGATACTTTCAGACACCTTTGCAATTGCTACAAGTTTTTACATCGTAACGTTCTCTTGGTCCCATACCTTAGAGTATAGTCAAATAAATAAAACAACAGGAAACTCTTTGGTGCAGTATTAAAATTCTTTAAAAACTAGGCTTTTAATTTATTAAGTGCTTTCTCTGACCATGTATTCCAGCAGTTTATGCTCTGAAAAATAAGTGGTCTTCGTCTACCTCTTCCTGAGAACTAAGGCTCAGAGAGCTCAAACTCCTCAGGCAGACCTGACCAGCAGGGTCAGAGTTAAGATCCAATCTGGGTCCCTGGCTCCAGAGCTGCTACTCTTTCCCTTATACTTTAGTATAGAATTCCTCTTTTGTACTGAACGAAAGATGGTTAGTCAAGTGAGCAAGGGCGTGATATCACCTTTAACAAAAATTACTCGAGCCAACATCGGTTACTTTGCTTGTCACTGTGCCAGGTCATTTCTGTCTGTTCTGAGGTTCTAGCAACCCGGAGGGCAGCTGTGGGGAAGGGCAGGGAAGACGTGCGCAGAGGTGGGGAATGGGGATGCTTGCCCAGCTCCACCTCCAGTTGTTGCAAGGATCAGATGGCATTTCTGTGGTGATGGAGAGGTTGGTCAGCACTTGGAAAAAAGCACAGTGTGTAATGTAAAACAGATAGCTAGTGGGAAGCAGCTGCATAGCACAGGGAGATCAGCTCTGTGCTTTGTGACTACCTCGAGGGGTGGGATAGGGAGGGTGGGAGGGAGGGAGACGCAAGAGGGAAGAGATATGGGGATATATGTGTATGTATAACTGATACACTTTGTTATAAAGCAGAAACTAAACACCATTGTAAAGCAGTTATACTCCAATAAAGATGTTAAAAAAAACACCAAAACAGTGTGTTGTACAGGTGAGGTAATATAGCGTTATCTGGGGCCTCCAGTGTGCTGGTGGAGGGTTGCTTGTCAATCTTAAGCCAGTTTGCCTGGCAGGTCTGACACACGTGGGGATGGACTTCTTTCAGACTCCAACGCAGAGGGGCCATTCCCTGTGCTCTCAGCCATTGGCTTCCTGGGGGACCTGATCCTGTCATTTTAGACCTTGTTTTTCTCAGCTGTAAAAGGAAGGGGCTGGCGTTAATCTCCAGTGCCATTTTAGCTCTTCAACAAAGTGTGTGTGCATGTGCATATTTGTGATTAGACACCTTTAACGTGACATTTTGTTGTCCAGCAAGTGAATGTGCTTAGAACTCATGTCAAGATAAATATATTAATTTGGAAGATATAGAAATCTTGCTTCCATGTAAACAGTGAATAGAAATGAAACTTCTGTTAATGAAAAGGGACGGTCACTTTTTAAGGCCCTCTCTGCAAAAGTTCTTATGTACTAATAATGTGTATCAGGGAAGGGTCAAATCCATTAAAACTCTCCCAAGTGGAACAAGTGACCTGAATTACTTGTTTGCTTAAGTCAAACAGGAAAGTTCTTCTTCCTTTGAACTTAAATAATTCCAGGAAATGCAATAAAGAAGCTGAGAGAGAAAGAAAGCATTGAGACAGGACGGAGTTTTCATAGTTACACAAGCTCTGGTAATACCTACTACCGTTTTTATGCTTCATGCTGTTCAGAGTGTTAAGACCATTCCTGTTCTATGCTCTTGTTTTTCTTCTTCAAACTGATGTCTTTTCAGTTCTGTTTGTTGGAGAGCTTCAGCTTTTGAACATAGCCCGCCAAGTAGGAGCTTTTTCAAAAAGCAAATGAAATAACTTTTAAGATTTCACTTTTCATTTACCATCACTCCACTCTACATTCAGTTTAAAAAGTTAACTTAAATAGCAATAAATGTTCTATTTATAATTTACTTTTTCTTCCCGTTCCAAATCTCTTTCCAGGAAATGACCCATTCATGGCCTCCTCCTTTGACAGCAATACACACGCCTAGTACAGCTGAGCCCTCCAAATTTCCTTTTCCCGCGAAGGTAATTCCTTACAAGTCTAGCAGGCACTGCATCCACACCAGTGACAAGTGTGAAGTACCGCTGTGTGCCAGATTAATCAAGTAGTATGTGTTGAACTCTTTGGAGATTAGGTTAATATTGCAATTAATTTAGCTACTAAAGTGCTTCCTAATGCTTTCACATACTTCACTCTCCAATTATGTCAGTAAGAACATCTTACATTTGTATAGGGTTTTGTAGCTTATGAAAGTGGTCAGGACTTTACAATAAATTCTTGCATTTTTGAGGTTCTTTACCTTAGAAGAGGGACACGGAGATGCAGGAGAGTTAAGTGAGGTAGGGTGTCTGCTTCCTAGTTCAGGACTTAGATACGTTACAGATACACATTTACACTTGTTATACCTCCTACATTTTCTGAAAGTTTAATGCAATCAGCTGCATTCGTGATGGTTTTAATAGCAAGGTGAACTGCCTACTTGCACATTTCTGTTAAAGTATTTGTGAACAGTATATTAGCAACACTGTCCCCTCGCCTTTTCTACTTTTGGATAATATTCAGAATATAGAAATATCACCTTCAGATCTGCGTTCAGTCCAGCCTGTTACACATGCACATTGAAAATATATATTATCGCTCTTCCTTTCCACGATGTCATTGAGGTTTTATCTACCCAAACCAGAATTTACCATGTTAGATACTTTACACATTTTCTAATGATAGTTTTATTCTCAAAAAATATAATTTATTATTATTGATTTTAAGGTGAAACATTATACTTTGTGTTGAAAATCCTTGACACCAAAGGAAGAATAAACTTTAGGAAACAACAGAAGCAGTACAACCTATTTTATTAAAAATTAGATTTATCAGTATTTATCAGATTTCACAGTGACGCAACCTTGGATTTATAAACCTTAATATTTTATTAACTAGAGATTTTTATTTTTCTTTCTAGGATTCTCAGCATATCAGTTCTGCAACCCTAAACCAAAGTAAGTAAATATGTGGAACTGATTATTGCATTGGAGAACAAAGCATGGTTTTTACTGTTTTAATGTAGAAAACATTAATGAAAAATGCTCCAGCAGAGATGAAGGCTTCCTGTGGTTACAGAATAGGAAGGAAGGGCAAACGTAAAGCTGTTCTTTAGGTGGAGTTTCAGATTATTGCAAAGAGTTAACAAAGATGTCTTAATAAAGTACCTAACAAATAAAATATAATTTGGTATTACCTCACATATGATAAATATCTTGAGAGTGACTCTAAATGCATTTTTACCCAGAAATTGTATATAAGAATAGATGGGGATATTTTGTGTGTTTCTTGTATTTATTTTAAACAAAACCAAGAAGTTTTTATAAGGAAGAGAGCACATAGCTTCTCTAGACCTTCTGTATGTACTTGTCCTGTAATTCTTTTTTTGGTTCCTTTTAATGGATTGTAAATACTTGAGAATTCAGTGGGAAACAGAAGAAAGCTAACTGGATCCAGCCTTTCTCTTTATCAGTAACCTCTCGGTTCATTAAATTCTTGGTGTCCCAACTACATGCAAGGCCTTTCAGGCCTTACAAAAATGACTGGTGTATTTGCAGTCATTTAGTTCATCAACATATGGTGAGTGCCCAAGTTATGAAGTGTTAGTCTTCAAAGGATAGGGAGACCAAAGTGGGGTGCGTGGTGTGCATATATGTGTTGGGAGAAGGTTGCTCATAGATATTCCATAGAGGTGACTCTTCTTGAAATATCTCCACCTTATTCTTTTTCCTCACATGTGTTTTTCTCTTGATTATCCTGTTGTTTAAATTGCAAGGATATGAGGAGAGTAAAAAAGATGAGAAAAACAAGAAATAAAATAATCTTCCTCTAGAACAGGGATAGGTACTATAGCCTGAGAGTCAAATCTGTTGTACAGCTAGTTTTTGTAAAGAAGGTTTTATTAGGACACAGCCATGCTCATCCATTTGTTATTATGCCACAAGGTATGGCATGCAAAGTCTAAAATATTTACTATCAGACCTTTACAGAAAATGTTTGCTGCCCCCTGCTCTAGAAGTACTGAATAAGACTTTGCAAATAACTCCTAACTAAATTTCCCCCAGAGACTTCCCTGGCGGTCCAATGGTTAAGACTCAGTGCTTCCACTGCAGGGAGCATGGGTTCGGTCCCTGGTCAGGGAATGAAGATCCCATATGTTGTGTGGTGTGGCCAAAAATAAATAATAATAATAATAAAAGTAAATAAATTACCCCCAAATGCAGAGAGATAAACCTGATCATCTTGCACAGTGTTGGGGAGACTGGGCAATCTTTTTTTCTCAACATCTTGGCAGCCTATCCAAAGATAGATAACGGGTGAAGTGGCATAAGTGTACAGGTGGGTCACCAGCTCAGCTGTGGGCAGGATTGCTGTGCGTTCCTTTACCTCTTTCTCCTCACCCCACCCCCAAATTTGCTAGGGCTGCCAGTCATGCAGATTATATGCCTTCCACTGAATTACTTACAGCTTGCATGATTGCTACCTCCTGGTTTAGAAAGACCCTGTAATCCTTTAAACTGTCTGATTTCTCCTTTTAGCAAAATATAGTTGAACATGAGCTGGTAAGCACTGTCTTCGCCAGGGGTGGTGGCCCTCCAGGCCTGTGGAATAGTGTAGGCCGATTCCTCGTTGCCCTGATGAGAAGTTTTCAGACACTGGCAGGTCTCCTGTAGGTCTTGGCTCAGCAAATGCTTACCTTGGGGTCTTTTATGCTGCTGCTGGAAACCCTTTTTGCCTCTGTGAGAATGTGGCCTTCGGGGGGCCTAGTTGGATCCTGGAGGGGTCTGGTTGTCTGTTGGATGAAGAAGGAATGGAGTGTGTGCAGATACAGCTTTCAGAAAAGTAGAGTGTGACATATATTTCTCAAAGTATGCCCAGCAAGATAATTCAAATTTCTTGAAAAATTGTGGTTTTGGAGTCTGTAGAGAATGAAGTATAGGGATTTTACTTGTATGTCCCAGTATTTATGTTCCCATGTGCAAAAAACACGGCTGCCTAAGGATTACCAGAGCCTCGTTGAGCTTAGGACCGGGTCAAGAGGACTGTGTAGGAGTACGTGTGAGTGTACGTTAGCCCCTCTCATTTGTAGTGCCAGCCCCAGCTTGCTAGCCAGAAGGGCAAAAGCAAGTTAAAAATATCATATAAGAGCTGCTACCACCATGAGGATAAAGCGTTTAATTGCAAATATGCAAGGGCCTCCACGTGACATTTGTGGTCGCTCTCCTCACCCCTGTCTGAAAGGCACCCGTATTTCCATTCCCCTTCTGCTTCAGGGCCATATTACCTCAGGCCTAGACAAACACAGCCTCCCAGCTGGTCTGCAGCCTCCACACTTAACATTTCCCATTCCTTTCTAGGTTACATCAGGTAGCACCAGCGGGTTAATCTTCCTGAGGAATAGCTGCATCGTGCTTTGGAGATGTCTCATTCCCTGACAACTGAAGTTTTAACATCCTATTGTGGCACTCAGAGCCCTCTAAAATCTGACTTCCCTGGCCCCCCATGCTGCCCACCGCACACTCTGTACCCCAGCCTTCCCCTGTCATAATCTGTACCATTTCAGCGCCTCCCACGTTCGGCCTTCGCTCACTGTCTCTTCTGCCCGAAGGCCTTCCCCACCCTCATCTCCCTCTTGCCAGCAGTCATTCTGTCAGAATCTCACTCATCCTTTGTGACACAATTAATTTTTTTTCTTTTCTAATTTGCCTTCTTTTGTCATGACCAACAGAGTGACCAATCTGTAGATTCCCAGGACATTTCATTTAGATGATTGATTTTCGTGCTGATTTTGCATTGCCTAGGGTTGTAGATAACACGTGCCTGTTTGATGTCCCTCAGTCAGCTGTACGCTCATCAAGGACGGGGTCAGATACCTTGAACATCTTGGTGTCTAATAGGCAGTTGGTAAATAGCAGTTGAATAAACGAATGGGGGTGTTGAATAGTGGGGGGGGGGAGCACAGTGGGCCAAGGACAGAGTCTTTAAAAGAGAATGCTAGCAAATCACGGATAGATATGTGACGTGAAACCAGGTGAGGGTGACTGCGGCCCCATCCTAGTGCTTCTACAAGGCAGCCCTGCCAGCTGACAGCAAGGAGAGTCTCCTGCCCATGGCAGTGTGGTCGGCATGCCGGGTGGCGCTTTCAAAGTGTGTTCTCTCTGTTTAGGGCTTTCCAGTTCTGAGCAAGCCCTCTCTCTAGACGTAACATAAATGTTATTTTATAAGCAGTGTATAGCACTCTGGTTGACATAATTTAAGTATACTGAGTGTTTAGGTTAAAGTGGGGGGACAGCAAAAAAAGGGATTTATAGCTAACGGTCTCATGAATTTGTCATTGTTCTCCTCTGATCATTTTTCCCTCGCCCACAGAACAATATGATACATCTTCAAAAACCCACAGTAATTCTCAGCAGGGAACATCGTAAGTAAAATGCTTTTGTTTATTAAAAGTTTATAATATAACATTGTAATTTCCCATGTAAATCTGTTGCTTAGATTTTTTTTCCTCCTTGCTTTCAAGTAATGACTCATAAAATACTGCTGCAGTGTAAAGGGAAGAAATGACTAACATTTCTATTTGGATTAAATTCTCCTGTTGAAGGTTTAGGTACCTTAAGAGTTTGGTAAGGGGTTTTCTCAAAAAGAAAGGCATTTGAGCCATTATTTACATATTAACTGTGGAAAATAGAAGGTTTTAGCTTTATAAATTTCAGTCTTAAATAGTTTTAGCTTGTGGAAACAAATTTTGGGGGATGTGCACAATTTCAGACTTTCTGCCACTTTTTTGGCCTACTTTTAACTAATAAAGAATGAGTCTTACTGCCCAGCTGTGCTTTATTAAGGCCAAGTAAGTCCAGATATATTTTGGGTTTTTGGAACAGTTGAAACTACATAGTAAAGATTTTTAAACCAGCATTTTGACCCAATTTGTCATTTCTTGGTGGTATTGAACTAGTATTTCTTTCTTTTCATGACTAGCAGTGGTTCGGGGACTAAGTGAGGAGGCCTTTCTCTCCTCAGTATTTGATCAGGTACTAACACAGAGTTGCTAGTCTCTGAGGATTTCAGGTTCAAGCTCCAGCTTTCTTCTATTTTCGAGGCATAGTATTTGTTCCGTGTATTTTAGGAGGGGGCGTTGCTGTGGACTGAATATTTTAAAAACTGTATAGCTGAGGCAAAGAGGTTCTTTAATCTCCTCACCGTGACTGAATAAGGAACGGGGTTAAATCACTATTCCTAAGTGCCAGGTCCTTGATGCAATTGTTTTCACATCTCCACAGCAAAGTAAGAAAAAAAGAATAACGATTTGTTGTTGTTGTTGTTAAAAAGATAAATTTATTGGGAGTTCCCTGGAGGTCCAGTAGTTAGGACAGTGCGCTTTCACTGTGGAGGGTGCGGGTTTGATCACTGGTCAGGGAACTAAGATCCCGCAAGCTGTGCGGCACGGCCAAAAACAAAAAAATAAAATTTTTTTCAAAAGATAAGTTTATTATAGTTTGAAGGATGGATTTTTATATGTGTAATAAAAATCTGTTTCATTTGTGATTCTGGCTGATGGTGAGGTTTTGCTTATTTTTATTGTCCTTTACTAGAAAAAAAAATAATCCTATGTTATTCTTTGCCTGTTTCTTTTTTGGCCTTTTCTTTTTTCCCCTTTCTTTTTGTTTAAAAATTTTTTTTTACTCTTGAGTTCTGAAAGTCTAGAATCACCGACTTAGCTTAACCAACTACCTCCTCCTCTAAATGTAATCTATCTGATGGCTGGTGGAGAATAGACAGGACGGTGCCAAGGACCACACTTAAAATAATTGTGTGGACTCTCTGTGACTTCCCCAAGGGTTTACACCTTGTGCTGTTTGTGATGGTTGATAGTAAAGCTGTTTAGACCATAAGAGGCCCCGGCTGATGGTCTTTGGCGGGGGCAGCAAGGAAAGGGGAGCTGAGAGCATCCCACTTGGCAATAAGAACAGAAAGGAGGAGCTCCCTGAGGAATGGGCAGGTGGAAGCAGTGGCACCAAAGGGAGGAAGTGGCTGTGTCCCTGGGAAGTGTGTGTAAAGGAAGAAAGGCAGCTGGGTCAGATCTGGGCCCCGGGCAGGCCAAAGCTGCAGCCTCCCACACCAACTTTCATCAGCTTTCGGATGAGATGGTTGATAGGGACTCGGACCATTTTCTGTGACAATTTTGCTACTCAGAGAAATGGGTGGTTCTCCTGATTAAGTGAGTTAAACCACTGAAGTCAGAGGTGCCTGCAAGTTTATATGCTCATATATTGTGACATGTGCAGTGTTTCCTAGATAAAAACTATTGGTTTCCCCTATATAAAATTACCTAGAGTGGGGATTTCCCTGGTGGCGCAGTGGTTAAGAATCCGCCTGCCAATGCAGGGGACACGGGTTCGACCCTTGGTCCAGGAAGATCCCACATGCCACTGAGCAACTAAGCCCCGTGCATCACAACTACTGAGCCTGCGTTCTAGAGCCAGTGAGCCACAACTACTGAGCCCGCATGCCACAACTACTGAAGCCCTCACGCCTAGAGCCCGTGCTCCGCAACAAGAGAAGCCACTGCAATGAGAAGCCCGCACACCACAATGAAGAGTAGTCACCGCTCACCTCAACTAGAGAAAGCCCGCGCGCAGCAACGAAGAATCAACACAACCAAAAATAAAATAAATTAATTTTAAAAAATTCTCTTAAAAAAATTATCTCGAGGGAATTCCCTGTTGGTCCAGTGGTTAGGATTCTGCGCTGTCACTGCTGGGGCCTGGGTTCGATCCCTGGTTGGGGAAATAAGATCCTGCATGGCTGTGCAGTGTGACCAAATTAAAAAAAAAATTACCTAGAAAAGAATATTTGTTTTGATCCTAATCAACTTGGAGAAGGAATGAAAGTAGGGCCTAGTACAGGTGAAGAGGACAAGAGTGATAGAGAAAAGAAGGTAATACTGAGACTGGGTGGATACGAAAGGTTGTGTGTGGTGGGGCTGGTGGTATTGATAAGTGCCAAAATGAAATGTACCTATGGGAAAAAGAAATCACTTTCATGGAGCTTGGATGAAAGCAGTGTCCCAATTAATCTGTAGAGTACCGTCGTTGTTTCAGAGTTAGTATGGCACATCTCTTAGTGCTCGAAGGTTAATTTGATCTAGTGTCAGCATTAGGGTCCTTTGACAAGCAGTTAAACTGTTTGAATGTCGCATAGAGTGGCAGGGAGATGGTCTAATGCACTTTGAATGTCAGGAAAGAAAATGTTAATTACAGGGTCATTTGTACTTTGGTTTTAAAAATCCATATAGGTCTTACTGCTTTTTCTTTCAGAGTTACTAGTACTTGGGCCTCCTTACAGAAGCAGAGCAATACATATAAAAGGGAAAAAGAGGGGCCTGGCACTAGAGAATAAACTGTGGAGGGTCTGTATTAACTCTCACATCTGTCCAGACTTGGGAGCAGGGGGTGGTTAGCCAGCTCGTAGATGATGTAGGTGTGAAAAAAATGTGCTAAATCTGTTACTTTTAATCTCTGTAGTTGAAGCTCTAGTTAATTATCAAATGATGAATTCTTTCTACCAGGTACCTCAGGGAAGTGATAAGCTAGGGATCCAGTGCTATTTGCCTTTAAGTTTGAGGAGGTGGGGAATGTTGGTTTAAGGGCTCCTAGCTTTGGAATCCTCTTCCTTTCCACGACTTGGGTCTTTTGAGTTCTCAGGGCAAAGTACCAAAGTATTTCCTTTTTCTGTGCAGCTATTAACATCCTTCACGTGATTGTGGATAGTTCCCTTTCTGTACAGTCAAACACAGTTTCCTAATGTCAGTGCTTTTGCCAACCTCTCAAAAGGGATAACGTGTTAATGTTTTAGAAACTATAGAGCCGTTGATGGGCATTATTGTGGCTAACTTCCTTCTCCCTCCCATCCCCTACCCTACCCCCAAACTGCCAAGTCCTTACTAGATGGTGCCCTCCTTTATGTTTCTTATTTTTGCTTCAGAAATCGTCACTACCTATTTAGACTAAGAGACAGAAATTAGCAGTTACAGCAATTTGGAATTTTTATTACTTACTTGGGAAGTTTCTTTTGAAATGAGGGAAGTATTTGGATGTAAAGATTGGGATTGTCCTGGAAGTGTGACGAGACGGAATGGTGCAAAGTTAATAAAGGCTGGGAAGAGTCTGATACCTTTTTAAATGAGCCTGAGTTTTCAACTTTTACTCAAAGCATTATTTTAAATATCTTGCTAAAGAACTAAGGAAGACCCAGTCTATCAGTTAACTGCAGTATAAAATCATCACATCAGGGCAAGTGTCAGCTGAAATGTCTGAGAATTAAGTCTGAAGAAATGGCTTACTTGTTCGTTTAAATCATATTTGACCTAAGGAAAAAAGTTTTTTACTTTTCTAGGTAGTTCTTTTTGTCTTATTTTTAAAAGTTGTGCTAGATGCAAACTAGTATATATAGAATAGATAAATAACAAGTCCTACTGTATAGCACAGGGCACTATATTCAATATCCTGTGATAAACCATAATGGAAAAGAGTATAAAAAAGAATGTGTATTGTGTGTGTGTGTGTGTGTGTGTGTGTGTGTATGTATAACTGAATCATTTTGCTCTACAGCGGAAATTAACACAACATTATAAATCAACTATAATTTTTTTTTTAAAAAGTGCTATATGACGGCATCTTACCTGGGATCTTTATTTCAATTGACAGCTCTGACTTAAAGTGCTGTTTGATAATAAATGTATGGTTGAAGTAGCAGAGCTCACCCTAATGGGCAAAACTTATAAATTATTTGTCCTTGAGATTATACCCCTAACCCTTATTCACAGTTCTTCAGCTCTTCTGAAAACAAGTAACAAACATTTGTGCTGGTCAGTAATACATTTGTAGGTCTACATTAAACCTTCAGTTTCTCAGAATGTAAATGGAGATCTTGTTGTTAATAATAATTCTCAGTTCTCAAATAACTGGCATTGCTGGAAAAAGATGCACTTTATTTTCACTCCAAACTTAACAAGTGATTGTGAATCCAAAGTTATTGGTATTCATAACTATTTTATTAATCTAGATATAGAAGGAAATGTTCTGTTTGTTTTCAAGAGAAAAAGTAGGGGTGTAAAATGAAAGAGAATAAGGAATATAGCTTTTTTTTTTTTTTTTTTTTTTTTTTAGTGAGTTACTATTAGCCATGCTATGGAGAAATGAGAATTTTTAATATTGGGTATTGAAGAAATTTTCATGCTTAGGTGAAAGCAAACAAATGGTCATTATGTGCAATGTTTAATCTGCTTATTTCAGAATTACAGTTACTAGGACACATTAAATCAATATTTAGAAAATGCTGAAACTCCCAAATGCAGAATTACCTCCTTTCATGGTAGAATTATAGTCTTTTGGAATAGTCAGTTTAATTCTTGGGGTTCTGGCTTTAGGAGACAATATTCTAGGATCCCTTGCAGGACAATATTTAACTTAACTTAATACAAATTTATGCCGGAAACTTGCATAATATTGAAGGGATATTTTGGTGAGGCTATGAAATGAAGCATATTTTAAATAATTATAAAAATACTGCTAAGGTGCTGGAAGATCATCTTCTTCAAAGTATTCCTCTTGGAGCTATATATATTTCTTAAATGATGGCTTGAACTACTCTGGGAGCACCCCTTTAGGGTAACATATACTTCCGTACTTGGTCTTAGACCAAAGGTCAAATAAAATGGACAAGAAGAATAAATTTATCAAGTGCCTGGTGTATAATTGGTAAGTGTTACGTAAATGGGTTTGCTTATGTTCTACATAAGAAAAGTCATTCTCATCGTTCTTTAACATGCTTTGACCCCAGTTATATAAATATTGGCCTCTGGGCTGGATGCCAGGCTATTTGGAGATACTTCCAAAAATTGCTTCCACTCATCCATTCAGTACATAATTATTAAATACATGCTGTGTGCCCAGTGCTGGTTTAGGTACTTGGGGAAATAGTAGCCAGTGAGACAAAGTCCTTGTCTTCCATGCCTTGTAACTCAATGCGGGTGGCATGTAATACAAACTAGGTGATGTGACAGAGACAGGCTTGAGGAAGCAGGGGTTTTTTTGGGTTTTTTTGGGTGGTGTTGATACTTCTGGGAGGCTCAGGAAAGGCCCCTCGGAGAAGGTGACATTTGATCTGGAGCCTGAATGATGAGAGGGAGGCAGATAATACTTGCCACCTTTAAAGGGGCTGGATGGGATACAGGCTCTGAAGGCATTTGAAAATGGCTAGGGAGTAATTCTTATTGGAAGTGACTGCTTTGAAGTATTCATTTGCATTTGGAAAACATGGTTTTAAGGGTGTCCTTAAGAGTCGATTTAGGTCTCATTTTTAATCATGCTGCTAATTTACTACAGTAAGTGACCCCAGATTAATTTAAGCATAGATTGAAAAATTGAGCGAGATATGTTTTTATAAGCCCTAAAAGCAGTTGGTACATTCCCCCCACTCTGGGTTGCTGGGTTGCTGGGTTTCTAAAGCAGCAAGGTGTTGTCTACTTGCACAAGAACTCATATTCTCCCCGTCCATTCCCACCCCTTTCGTCCACCCTGCAGAGGCCTCCAAGGCCCTCTATAACCTACCTCTCCACCTCCCCTCCTATACCCCCTCCAAGACACACACACACACACACACACACACACACACACACGCCACATTGGCCTCTTTGCTGTTTTCTATGCCTTAATCACCCTCCCCATTTCCTGCATTGTGCTCCCTCCTCCTTTCAGGTCCCTCCTTGGATGTCATCCCCTTATCAGTACAGTCTTCCCTAACTACCCCAACGTAGAAGAACAACCCACACCCATCCTTTCTCTTTTATGCTTACTTCCCCCTCCCTAGGCTTCTTACCCATTGAGAAAGAATAGAGTTTGGTTATTTATCTCCCTCCCCTAGACTCTGCACAAGAGCAGGGGTTTCTGTCTGCTTAGAGTTGTATCTGTAAAGTCTAGAGCAGGGCCTGGCATATAGTAAGTACTCAGGATAAATGTAGAAGGAAAAACATTACACATAAACTTGATTAAATACCTATAAACAATGTTTAATAAAAATATAATATTCAGCAGTAATTTTTCTAGATTTTCTTTCTAGTTGTCCAGTATGTCATCTTATACTAGTACCTTATTTATTGTACTTAATGATTTAATCTTATTTATTAACTTCAACTTTTCGCTCATTTATACTCTTGTGAGTTTTCTAATCTTCACTTCATCCATGGAGTTTAAATAATCTTTTACACCTCTGGCCGCAATTTTTGCCTTATCAACTGCTAGGTCATTTACTATAGTGAATCATGTACCAAGTTCCTTTTCCCTCTGCCCTGTTAGTCCACCATCTCCCGTAGACAGTCTCGCCATGAATTTGAATTCTGCCAACTGCTGTCAACATTTGGAGAGTCCCCCTTGTATGTTGTGTCATAAGGGATTAAGGTCTGCTTTTTCATTTTTAAAAATTTATTGTATGCAGAGCCCTCTTCCTAACTCGTCACCTCCCATCATCTCCTACAAAAAGCATTTGCAGTCTTTATTTCTGCCCTGTATCAAAAAAGGAAAGTATGGGCTTCCCTGGTGGCACAGTGGCTGAGAGTCCGCCTGCCGATGCTGGGGATACGGGTTCGTGCCCCAGTTCGGGAGGATCCCACATGCCGCGGAGCGGCTGGGCCCCGTGAGCCATGGCCGCTGAGCCTGTGCGTCCGGAGCCTGTGCTTCGCAACTGGAGAGGCCACAACAGTGAGAGGCCCGCGTACCGCAAAAAAAAAAAAAAAAAGTACGTCCTCACATGCTCATTAGTGGTTTCTGAAAAGTAAGTATCCGTTTATTTGCCATTTTGAGCACATCTAATACCAGGGTTGTGACTGTTAACTGCAAGTTAACTACCGTGAGCTTGCCTTCACTTGCTCTTTTCCAGATAAAAGGTATGGCCCGATCATAGGAAATGTTAAGCGAAGAAATCAGTGTATTGAAATAGTTTTGGAGTTCTGAATTGAGATGTTACAGAATATTGGCAGTTGAAGCTTTGGGTAAGCCCAGTACGAAGGAGGAATGGAAGAGCAATAAAGGCTTGTCTGGTGTGTCTTCACACAGTAACAACTGGGCTCTGAGTTACTGGAAGCGTGCCTGCCGGAACCTGTGTGCAGCTCTTTCAGCTTTGCAGAACAGCTGTCTGAAGAATGCATTTGTACAAAGGGGTTTGAGGATTGTTTGTAACCTTTAAGTAAGAAGTTTACCTAACTGATAATGTAAAATGTGAAACCTACACGATAGTTCAAAGAGTTGCTTTACCTGAGCATTTGTTTCCTTTTGAACAGTGCCAAGCTAAGCCATATGGTGCCATATGCTTCAAAATAACTCGTTTGCTTGGAGTTTGGAAATGAAATTAGTTATTTAACCAGTTTAAACAGTATATAAAGTTTAAAGTTCATTTACTTTCATGGGAGAAAAATAGTGTATTCATTTTACTCCAGCACTATAGTTCCTGTTTTCTTTTAAACCAGAGTCTTTCTCTCAGTGGGTTCTTTTTTTTTTTTCTTCTTTTTTTTTTTTTATTAGTTTCTGCTTTATAACAAAGTGAATCAGTCATACATATACATCTGTTCCCACATCCCTTCCCTCATGCATCTCCCTCCCTCCCACCCTCCCCATCCCACCCCTCCAGGCGGTCACAAAGCACCGAGCTGATCTCCCTGTGCTCTGCGGCTGCTTCCCACTATCTATCTACCTTACGTTTGGTAGTGTATATATGTCCATGCCTCTCTTTCGCTTTGTCACAGCTTACCCTTCCCCCTCCCCATATCCTCAAGTCCATTCTCAAGTAGGTCTGTGTCTTTATTCCCGTTTTACCCCTAGGGAGGTGGATAGACCTAGAGTCTGTCATACAGAGTGAAGTAAGTCAGAAAGAGAAAGACAAATACCGTATGCTAACACATATATATGGAATTTTTTAAAAAATGTAATGAAGAACCTAGGGGTAAAACGGGAATAAAGACACAGACCTACTTGAGAATGGACTTGAGGATATGGGGAGGGGGAAGGGTAAGCTGTGACAAAGCGAAAGAGAGGCATGGACATATATACACTCTCAGTGGGTTCTGGAACTTAGATTTCATTCCCTCAGTTAGGTTTTCTAACCACTGGTCCTATATTGGCCAGAGCAAGGAGATGGTATCTGATGGAATGGCTTTTGCATGCAGGCTCTAGCATATACCAGCTTCATGATCTTAGGCCAGGTAGGTGGCTGTTCTGAGCTGTTTCCTCATCCTTAGAATGTGAGGGGTTGATCAGAGTCAGCCCGTGGGGTTATGAGTAAAAGCAATGCCTGTCAAGTTCAGATTACATAAAGGGCACAGCTATGTGGTACTGTCACTTATTCAGCAAAAGGGATGCTGTTCATTCAGCCAGCTTCTTAGGGTACCTGCCAAGTTCTAGATAAAGAAAATATGAAGACAAAAATGACTTGATCCTGCTTCAGAAAAGCTTACAGTTGAGTATGTCCCTTGGGTCTTATGTTTCTTGACCTAGGTTTTATTGGTATAAATGAGACTAGATCTAAGAGATTTGCTTCTATTTTAGTGGGTGCAAAGGTGCTCACCCAGATGTGCTGTAATTTGTCACCTTGACATTGAAGGACCGGTCTATTACATGTGGAATATAATATATGAAGTATAGTGTAGTAATTTAGTGATATGCTTGGCTTCAAATATAATTATTTGTGGCACAGGAGGGGGCTTTTTAGCAACTGATCCATTTAAACATAAAACCTTTACCTGTCATCAGGTTACAAATTTCCCAACTATACAGGCCCTTTTTTAAAAAAAAAAAATCATGATGGCAATTATGATTAATTTTCTGTATTAACAAAACTTGGTTAAGGTTTTTTGTTGTTTTTTTTTTAAATGAATTGCCCCATTTTTTGATGTTCAGAATAAGGGGTTTCTTTTTCTTTATTTTTTAGCTGCATTGGGTCTTCATTACTGCACGCAGCCTTTCTCTAGTTGCAGCAAGCGGGGGCTACTCTTCATTGCAGTGCATGGGCTTCTCATTGCAGTGGCTACTCTTCTTGTGGAGCACGGGCTCTAGGCACGTGGGCTTCAGTAGTTGCAGCATGTGGGCTCAGTAGTTGTAGCACACAGGCCCTAGAGTGTGCGGGCTTCAGTAGTTGTGGCTCACGGGCTTATGTGCTCCGCGGCATGTGGGATCTTCCCGGACCAGGGCTCGAACCCGTGTCCCCTGCATTGGCAGGCAGATTCTTAACCACTGTGCCACCAGGGAAGCCCTGGGACAGCATTTTTATGGTCCCTTCTATTCCCTAAGAGCAAGTGGAGCTAAAAGTCAGAACATATACTTTCTGGCTTACTGAACATATCTCATATACTTTTTCACTTGAGGAGAGTATATGCACGGAAACTGGGCATTCAGTAGCTAAGCAAACAACTTACAAGGTATTTAGTAGTCTGCTGCGTGCAACAGGAAGTGTGTTTGAATTACATGATCACTGCTGTTTCAGGAAATTAAGGCAAATCAGCTTTATACAAAAGAAACCCAATTACTAAGAAATAAAGAGGTCCATTTACTGTGGTTTTGTTGGTGGTGGTTAACATTGAATATACTTTGCCAGATTTGTTTTTTCTGGTTGTATTATACCTAACATTTATTCCAAAGATATATCTTTTGCTTGTGTGTATCCCAGCCAAGCCATTTTTAGCAGTAAACCTGTTGAGTGACTTCTTCTTGTACACCATTAAGATTGGTGCTGCCAAGTTGTACATCCAAAGGCTGTGTCTTCTAGCCTTGCTAAAATAGGAGTTTAGCTTCTACTAGATACATGTTGAGCAAGGTCTACATTTACAAGTAGCTAACAGTTTTTATTTTTTAAAAGAAACTTATCACAAGATGTTTTTAGTGCATTTGTTGGTGAAAATAAGTCCTTGGCAGAATTACAACATTGCATGTAGGCGGTCTTTTTGAAAGAGCCAAGTTTTATCATTTATTTTCATTAGAAAATATAGTGATTTTTACCATGGATTCCCAAAATAATAATGCCTGCTTACTTTAGTGGCAGGTAGTGGGTTTGCAATAAAAATCGTTGGTCAGAGTATTGAAGAGGTATTTTTAGAAATACTGAAGGATTGTAACTTCTTAATATAATTTGCTTTTTGGAACATCAGTAATACTCAAGCAGATTTTTTTTCCAATTTCACTTATAACATTTCCTCAAAGAGTCATGCTTGTAAATTTTGGGGGATGTCGGGGGGGAGCAATTACTGATTCATTCCTTTGATGTTGGGTATCTCTGTGATAAAAAGATAAAGGGGAGGGGGTAGGGAAGGGGCTAAGATTTGAGTAAACAAGTACAGATTGGAAAATGTTTGCTTTTAATATTTAGGTTCATCATAAACTTGAATGCCTAGAGAGAAGTATTAATATAACTTTGAGGACATGAACTGAGTTTTTATTTTTACCTGAATGATAGCAAGAAGGTTAAACATATTTTTTAGACAACAGTATTATTTGTATTACTACTCTTTTCACGATTAGTGTTCAAGCAACGAGAAGAAGATATTTGTGTGTGTGAAAAAGTTCAATATTAATGTTTTTGGACAAAAACGTAACATAACTGCACTGTTTGGTGACAGTTGTATTTATTTAATTCATATATAGCACTTTTTAAGTACCTGGCACTGTTCTAAGTACTTTACAGATATTCATCCAATATTAACTCATTTAATGGTTAATCATTTATTCTAGTTGTTAGAGACCATAGAAGAAAATGATTTGAGGGTATTGTATATTTTTCTGTTTTATTTATTTTTGTTGTTGTTTCTTCTGTTTGTGTGGACCTGGGAGCCTTAGTCTCAGGGCTGGCAACAAATCACTTGCAGAACTTGTAGTTCTGCTTTTAATGCTCAGAACGTGTGAAAGACTCAGTTTTGAAATGATAAGGAGTTTGGACTGACCTAGTTTCTGTGTTAAAATTGTAAAACTTAACATTTCCAAGAAAATAAAGCATTTGATGAATAAATAAAAGTTATACCTGTCCCACCCCTCTTTTGTTTCATTAAGCATATTTTATGTTTACATGCTAAAAGAAGTTGTTAGCCATTATTTTAAATTCTACAATGTCTCTATCCCTGCCTGTTCTAGCATGCTCAAAGATGACCTTCAGCTCAGTGACAGTGAGGACAGTGACAGCGATCAAGTAAGTTCTGTACACCCCACAATACCAGGAATTCATTTAAATCCATGTAACATTTCTGAGCCGCTTATCCTAACCTGTTTTTTGGTTTTTTTCCTGGTCCTTCTTCCCCTTATTGTGAATGCCTAGACCCCAGAGAAGCCTCCGTCCGCATCTGCACCTCCAAGGTACTGTGTTTGGGTTTCTCCCCATCTGTACAAAATGTTTGCTTTTTTCTACCAAATGGGGAAATTACAGCCTTATTTAGTATTTTCATAGCTTCTTCATGGGAGAAGGAGATGGATGATCACAGTTAAAGGAAAGTACCTGTTTAATATTTTGGAAGCTTAAATCAGCCCTAGAGAGGTTGTTAACTCTATGAAAGAGAGAGTCCCTGCATCCACCTAAATCTTTAGTCAGTTTTGTATGTATAAAATTTGAGCCTTTAAAATAAGCTTAAATCACTTTCGTCAGTATTATGTAACCAGTATTTGAAAAGTTATACTGAAGAGCTCAGTGTTTTTATGAAAGTGACAGATTTGCTCTGTTTTCAAAAATTAAAGCTGGATTATTTCTAGAAATTGTTTTCCATAGTGCCTGTCTTCTTAGTTATATGAATTTTCTAATTGTTTCAGTTGCTTTAAAAGATGACCTGCAGGGGACTTCCCTGGTGGTCCAGTGGTTAAGATTCCACGCTCCCAATGCAGGGGACCTGGGTTCGATCCCTGGTCGGGGAACTAGATCCCACATGCTGCAACTAAAATATCCCACACGCTGCAACTAAAGATCCCGCATGCCGCAACTAAAACCCGAGCAGCCAAATAAATAAATATTTTTAAAAAAGAAAAAAGAAAAAAAGATGACCTGCAGTACATTTTGGTATGATGGAAAATGGCACTGTTTTCACTTTGTAAACAGCTTAGCCATATTTTAGAAAATGTAATGCTTTCGTTTTTAGAAACTATCTGAACTACCTTTATTTACCATTTCCTCTGGTACTGCATTTAATGATTTAATATGCCAATACCTGTCCTCCATGGACAAAGAGTTCAATTACCCTGTAGTTGTTTTACTCCCTTGAGATGTGGTCATCCATTTTGAGACAAGCTTAGCACTAAAAACCTTGCTCTCATATAGCTGAGGTTATAGTTAATGTGGAGGAAGATCACGCATAATTATGTGAGGTCTTAAGGATTCATAAGCTCTGCTTATTTATATCCCATTTTGTTCAGTAATTCCTGGTGGCTTGTAACGACTTAGAAAATATGACAAAGTAACCTAACTGAAAAGTGGAGGAGGGAATAAAGGGAAAAAAACAAGGTGGGGGGGGATAATTAGAGGCAGGAATAATACGGAAAGTATATCTCTTTTTGACCATCACTTGGTTTAAGCTCTTCAGCTACCACAAACTTGACATGAGAAAATTCTCTTTTTGTATAGTGTTTGTTTTAAAATTGTCTCAACTAGTCTATTATTATCTAATAAATTTTTGTTATTCTAATATAGTTATTTAATAAATTTATTATCTTGAAAATGTTTTGGGTAGATTTGGAGGCTTTCACGATTATAGTTATTGACTTACTGCTGTGGCTAATTCCATCTAGGGCAAGGTTTTAAGATACGCTTTGAAATTCTGTATGTGTCCAGCAGTGTGATCACTTGTGTGTTTTCTCACAGGCCTAGAGTTATTGCCCTATCCTGAAAACTTGAAGTAGTTATTCTCTACTTCAGCTGATGTTTGGGAGTGATCCTAAGCCACTCATAAAGAACGGCCCATTTTATCATTCTGCCCAAGAAGTGTGAGTGGATGGCCTGTGGGGTCACTTTCCAAAGGAACCCCATTTGTGTTCAGCAGTCTCTGACTTCTCTACAGTTGGTTCTCATATGGAGAATAGAGGAAGACTTTAATGGATTGGCTGTTCTTTTATAAATTAACTCCTTTGGGTTTTATATTGCAGGTGTCAGCAAAGTTAAAGGGTCAGAAAGTCAAGGTTTTAGGTTTTGTGGGCCATAAAGTATGTGTTGCAGCTATTCAACTCTGCTTTTGTAGTATAGAAGCAGACACAGACAATACATAAAATACTGGGTGTGAATGTGTTCCAACAAAACTTCATTTGGAAAAGCGGGCAGCCAGCTCAGGCCATGGTTTGTCCACGCCTGATTTGAAGCACCCCTGATCTCACTTACATTTTACATAGTTCGCAGTGTTCTTCAGAAAAATTCCCCAGGCTTCTTTTATGCAGTTACCTGGTGAGCTGTTGCAAGGCTTTTCACTGAGTTTTGAGCCACCATGGGCCTTGCTTGCGCTCAACTGGCTGCCATGGTCATTGAGTACTGCTAGGTAATCTTTGAGGCCCCTTCTTTCGAGTAGCAGAAAAATGGGCAAAGAAGGAAGGGAGTCAGGAGGGAAGGAATCCACCTCGCGTGGGTCTTTGACTCTCTCGCTTGCTCCGCAGCGCTCCGCAGGCGCTGCCGGCAGCCGCGGCCTCAGCACATTCCAGCAGCGCTGAGTCGGAGAGCACCAGCGACTCTGACAGCTCCTCGGACTCGGAGAGTGAGAGCAGCTCCAGTGACAGCGAGGAGAACGAGCCTCGAGAAGCCCCGGATCCCGAGGTACTGGTCCGCTCCGGGCCGTCTCGAGAGCGCCGTCGACCCCCGGTGGCCCGGGCTGCCTGAGGGGCTCCGTCCTGGGGGTGGCGCTTTCCGGCCGCCATGCAAGCTGCTGGCTTATTCGTGTTTACTTGTTTCTTGGCGTTGGGCTGTGGAACTTTGGGAGAGATGTCTTCTCTCCTGTTGAAAATGATAGGTTCTTCCCTGTTGCTGCCAGAGCTGGTTTGAAGAGCAACTGACTGAGAATATGTACACCCCATTTTCTTTTCCCTTCTTTCGAGAAAAAAAAAAGAAAACCCAAAAAATCGTTTTCAGTAGGCTGCCATTTTAATATTAATGAGAAAGCTTTTTGAAATTTTAGGAATGCATGAATTAAATCAAAAGGAGACAGCCTGATTTAGCAAAGGGCAGGAACTAGAAATAAGCCATAAGAGGTTCTATTTTTGAATCACTAAAAGCCATGCATTAAATTGATGGCGTTGTAATTTCGCCAGGGCCGTGTTTCTTGATCCCACTGTCCCATGTAAAATAGGATTAGTGCTTGCCTGTCACCCACCCTTGGGAGATATTGTAAAGATAAACAAATGAGACTGAAAATCTCAAGCACTAAATGTATCTGGAGAATTTATGTTATTTACTGGATTGTTGAACAAAAGAAATGTAGTAACAACTAACAAGGTTGCCAAATGTCTTCAAAACTTAGAGTAGCAGGGTAGAATGTTTTCTGGGGAAGACATTTTTAGTGAACTAGACCAGCTTATATAGGGAAAACTATTCTCTGTATTTAGGTAGGAATCCCAGGAAATGAGATTTTCTGATTAAGAAAGCGTTAAAGTTTTCAGTATTTGTCTCTGCTGTTTGGAAAGCAAGGCCACTGCACTAGAGCATTAACCAAATCCATCTGGAGATGATGTAGTGAGGCTGAGGAACCATGTCCGAGGGCAAGGGAGGATGAGGGAAATACCTGAGTATCATTTTGTTGTTGTCGTTGTTAGATATGAGTTTATGTCTGGCACAGAGTAAGTGCTCAGTAAATATTTTTGGAGTGAATAAACATAGATCAGCATTAGCTGCACTTGAAGTGCCTTTCAGATTTTAGAAGCTACTCTCTGTATTTCTGGGGGCTCTCTGTTTTCTCCTGAGATACTAATTGCTGTTGAAGTAATTTTTCTATGCCCCAGGGAAAAGGGTACTGAATATGCTCTACAGAGAAATTGTGTGCTTGTTCATGTTACTGTTCATAAGATCTTTGCTTTATGTCTCACCTAATTCACTAAGAAAAATCTGCATGCTTGTTTGGTTACTGATATAAGCAAGAGAATTCAATTAAATCAAAATTCAATTCACATAAACTGGAAATGGCACAGACTTGGCTGAATAATTAAAACTTGAAAGAAAAATTTAACCTGGTGTTTGTTTTAATGAAGCAGTTATATCTTGTTGCTCACGAGGTTATTGAATAGAATAGATTTAGAGACTCTTAGATGAAAAATGATGTTCCCGTCATACTTTACTTTTTAAAATCACTTTCCTAAATAGGCTCATATTTATATATTTGTGTTAATGTGCAAATCGAGACTTGAGTATGGTTTTGTTGGTTATGTACCAAGGCTTAACTTCCTCAGGCATATTTTTGTCTTTGTCTAGATTTTAAACCTTTAATTTTTCCCAAAGTTATTTAACAACCTTTCTTTCCTTTTAAGATAAATACCTGCATTATTGTAAATCCGTGTTAGTTGAGCGTTACATGAATTCCATAATAGGTCATAGTTACTAGTTTTAACTTTCTCACCCTTTTCTTTATTCTATTTTTAATGCTGAGGAATTTGCTCCTTAAGTCTCCATTTTAAATTCATTTGACGAAGTTGTCCAGTGACCTTATGAGACCTGAAATGTTATATGTGTGCCAATGGGCTGGTGGTGAACTTGGGGAAAAACCACTTTCAGTCTCTTCTTTATAGTGAGTCAGCATGTAAATCTCAGCTTTTCAGAATATATGGGACGTATCGCCCTTTTACAGCTTAAGTAAAGTTCAGGGAAAAATGATTCTATTCTGTTATTCAGGGATCTGCTTAGTTTTCTCATCTATTCATTGTCTAATTCTTTGGTAGTAAACAACTGTGGTTGATTATCTACTAAGATCTTGGCACTTTCTTCATAAACTACATAATGTAACCATCAACCCTTGAAGGTCGGGAGCTTTCTTTTCACCTGTAAGGGAGCAGCAGCACTAAGATTGAAACCCATAGCCGTTTAACTCAGAAGCCATTTTTTTTTCCCTACTACATCTTGCTACTTCTCTCTTTCTTTTTTTTCTTTTCTCTTAAGTTTTGGAGTTGTACTCCCTCACAACAACTATGATGTTTTACAAAAAGAAGAAAAAAAAAAGACATATGTTGTGCATAGCTCAAAACTTTTTTTTCAAAATCATAATTCATTCTAAAATACACGAACTTTTGCCAGTTTGAGAAGCTAGGAGAAGTAAAGAGACATACAGTCAAACATTTATTAAAATGCTCATATATTTCTGCACCTCCTCTGTGCGGTGTCTGGGTTGATCCAGCACTGGGAGGCTGGGGGTGGGGCATGGGGAAAGGCTGAGGAAGAAATGAAAGTCCAAACCTTGATTCTCTCCAGCACTTACACTCTTAAAATTCATCTTAAAATCTGTTTTTAATCAATCCCTTATGTAAAACTTTCCCCCATCCCAGCACCCAAATAATACCTTACCTTAAAGGAATTCTGTCCATCTTTTACATCTTTGTAGTTGGTATACAAAAAGGATCACCCCTACCCTTTCCTCTTGTCTGGGCACACCAACTCAGTTTTACCCTGCAACTGGGCCATAGGCCTCCCTTCTGGACATTTTCAGTACCGCAGTAGAAGAAAATATGTTTTATTTCTGTAACCAGGACATTCCTTTAGGGACTACTAAATGTATCTTAAACTGCCCTGTTTTGGGGTGTGTGGGGGGAGAAGCGGATGTTATTTATACCAGGAATGACCTTCCCTTTTGGTTAATGTGTAAGTACTCTTCTATAGAGCAAGAATGTCACTGATTGCAGTGCAGTTGTCAGCGTAGCCCTGGTGAAAGATCTCTATACCTTTCCCGAGAAAGGGTTTGAAGGATTTGGTTCCTGAGGTGATTTATAAGTGATACATCTTTTTTTTTTTTTTAATTTTTACTGGGGTATAGTTGCTTTACAGTGTTGTGTTAGTTTCTACTGTACAGCAAAGTAAATCAGCCATATGTATACATATATCCCCTTTTTTTTGGATTTCCTTCCCATTTAGGTCACCACAGAGCATTGAGTAGAGTTTCCTGTGCTGTACAGTAGGTTCTCATTAGTTATCTATTTTATACATAGTATCAATAGTGTATATATGTCAATTCCAATCTCCCAGTCTCCCAATATATAAATGATATATCTTAATGCCTTGTTCCCAATCATTTAACCATTAGAACTACCATGCCCTCAAGTCTTTCAAGAAATCATGTCTGACAAGTAGGTATGGTGTACCTTTTCTCTACCCTAAATAACCATCCTGTTTTGTTAGAATATTGAATGCAGTTTTAGATTATGTGGGACTTTGTCAGAGTAGTTTCCTTCTTCCCTCTCTCCCTGCTCTGAAATTCAAATGAGAGCATGGGGATAGAGTTGATATAAGTGGAGGGAGCTACAAAGAAGGTATGTTGTCTTAAGCAGGGAAAAAAAAACCAACAACAAAACCCCCACAATTCTGTAGCCCTCTTTCTGGCCAAAGTATGATGATCCTACCTAGTTCCTTAGAGTTCCTCTTAGTTCTATTTTGTTACAATCACAAAAAGCCCAGTCTAGCTACCTGATCATTTTACTACCTAACCTTTTCCTCGCCCCAAAGCCTTTACGTTATATCCACGTATCTTAAACGTATTACGTTTGCCTGTTTTTATAGAATTGAATTGTTTGGGATATTCCACTTGGGAAAATTGTTAGCAGTCTTCCCTATGTCATCCACTTACTGGAGCGAGCTCCTTACTCCATAATCTAATCAATTAATCCCATGTGAGATATCTTTGATTAACTTCCTGTTGTGTTGTGGAAATGATTTAGTCATTTATACAAACCACCTGTCAGAATGGATCTTAAAAGCATGAAGCATGCCAGTGACATACTGCCCTTTTTTTAAAAAAAAAGTAATCATTACTTACTTTATTAAGGCATGACTATTTTCCCAAATAGCATAAAATTTATAGGTACAGTAATACACCCATGAAAACGCCCAAATAAATATCTCATGTACACCACTGTGTGCAAGACATAATAGTAGAATTTGGAGATAAAGATGTCCTCATCGTTGTTTTAATAAGATCTAATATCCCATTTGGAGAGAGAGAGTGCGATGCATCAATAGTCAGTTATCAACAAAGATTTTAACAAGATATCTCCTGTTAAGATAACAGGAGAAGTCAGGGACTTCTGTTTATTTGCCAAGTGAGTTGCACAGATAATCAGTATAATCTCACTGCTCTTAATTGTGTGCTCTGGAGCCTCCCTGTGTTCCTTAGAAAAATAGGTGCTATTTCAGAGACTGCCTGTAACGGGAGACTTCATGTTTGATTTTTAAAGAATTCAAGTGGGGCTAATGGCTGGCTAATGTGACCTCACTTGGTTCTTTTTACCCAGTTGTAAAATTCGAAAATCAGAAGACAGTGTGTCTGCGATAAACTGAAAGCTGTGTCATGTATTAATATTTTTAAGTGAATAAGAGAAATGAAATCGTCTTGAAGAAAGTCATTTTCAATTGACAAGTACATCAAAAAAAGGGATAAAGCGTGAAACCCATCCATAATCACTAAGACTTACTCACTGACCTTCTTCTGAAAATCCTTGATGAAAAGATTCTTTTTAGTCTTCATTTTTCCCTATCATTTTCTGACAGAAGAGTTCACAAGCCAAAATGTGAAAATTCTGTTTAAATTATATGGTAATTACCAGTGGAACAAAATATTTATTACACAGATTTCTCCGCAGTTGCCAGTGGTCTACATTGGTCAGTATGTAATGGTCTATTATTAGTGTCGGCCACAGCAAAATTCCTGTAGCATGAAAAAATTGGAAGATTGTTTTAAGAGTTAATTGTTATAGAATTTGACCTATAATTAGAGGGGGGTCAAAAGGACCTGAATTCTTAGGTTTGGAGTGATTGCATCTCCCGGCCAGTCCTGTAGGATTGGGTGACTAACCCAGAAGAGTATCATTATTGGTCAGTTAACCCTATCTTCTTTTTCCTTGTTTGTAGCCCGAACCTCCAACAACAAACAAATGGCAGCTGGACAACTGGCTGACCAAAGTCAGCCAGCCCGCGCCGCCCACCGAGGCCCCGGGCAGCACCGAGCCCCCGGCCCGGCACCCGGACAGTAAAGGCAAGGGTGGCGACGGCGCCACCGGAGGTCACGAGCGCCCGGAGTCCAAAGAGCCTCCCCCTAAAAGCTCCAGCAAAGCCCCTCGGGTGCCTTCTGAAGGCCCCCATGCGGGCAAGAGGAGCTGTCAGAAGTCCCCTGCCCATCAGGAGCCCCCACAGAGGCAAACCGTGGGATCCAAACAACCCAAGAAGCCCGTCAAGGCCTCCGCCCCGGGGCATGCGGATGTGCATGCAGGTGCGCGCGCCAGTCTGCTGGTGGAGAGCGAGCCTGGACTTCCTCCCCAAGCCTCCAAAGACCAGCCTTCCAAAGACAAGCCCAAGGTGAAGACGAAAGGGCGGCCCCGTGCCGCAGAGAGCCGTGAGCCCAAGCCGGTGGCGCCCACCCCCAGCGAACGGAAGAAGCACAGGAGCGGCCCCCCGGCCCCCCCGAAGGCACCTCCGAAGGACGCGGCGGAGGACAGGAGCCCCGAGCACTTTGCCCTCGTCCCCCTGACCCAGAGCCAGGGCCCTGCCCGCAGCGGCGGCGCCAGGACTAGTGGCTGCCGACTGGCAGTGGTTGTCCAGGAGGACCGCCGCAAGGACAAACCCCTGGTGCCTTTGAGAGACACCAAGCTGCTCTCCCCGCTCAGGGACACTCCGCTCCCGCAAAGCTTGATGGTGAAGATTACCCTGGACCTCCTCTCTCGGGTACCCCAGCCTCCTGGGAAGGGCAGCCGCCCCAAGAAACCGGAAGACAAACAGCCATCGGCAGCGAAGAAGGCAGATTCTGAGAAGAGAAGCTCAGAAAACTCAAGCAAGTTGGCCAAAAAGAGAAAGGTGAGTGGGGGGCTGACCTTCCCCTACAGTGTGGAACATACCTGCTGTGGACTTGGGGCTGTCTTTGGCCCTTGATTTTAACTCTGAATCTTCTTAGAAGAGGCTGGAAATCTTTGGATTCCATGTTGCCTTTGCGACTATACCAGAGTTAGTCTTTTACTGCAGATAAGTGTTGATAAATGCCAGATTGCTTTAAGTCTTGCTAGTTTGAAAAAAAAGATGAGGCAGTCATTGAAAAGGATATCTTGCTTTAGAATAATATAGCATTAAGGGTATGTTTTTATCTATTGTGATAATATTGGTATTTACCACCTGGCTCATTAGGTTTTGCCTTAGAAATTAAAACCTTACATGAACTGAAATGTTAATTCTGAATTACTGACAGGAGTGCTATATACTAAATTTTACTCCTGTAGTTCGATCATTTTGATACTGATACTATATCCATGTTTTAACTCATGGCCACCTAACACCTCATTAGTTTGAAACCACCAGATTTAGAATATGTGACTCCCGTTAATGACTTTTACTAATGAGCAGAGCATTATGAAAAAAAAGTTTTAGAGCTATAGAGATGGTTGGGGCATCTTTTTGGGTAATATAGGCTGTTATGGTGCATTGTGAAGTATTGAAATCTGTCATTTATCATAGTATTTGGAAGCTTCACTTAAGGAATGAACATAGTAAAATAATAATAATAATAATAATAATCCCTGCATTATTTAAGACCCTTGTTACTTGGTCATATACACTATTTTGAATAATCTCCTTTCAATCTTTATGCTGAATTATTGAGCTCTTGATATATTTTTTTTGCTGCTTCTTGATGGTGAAAGATTAGTGAGTTTTCCCCGCAGTGGCATTCCCAAGCCAGCCTACCCAGGATTCAGAGTGAAAGGCACAAGAAGGGCCAACTCTTTCCTGCTGAGAAGGAATATAAACACTCTTATAAATACATAAAAAACTCTTACTCAGTTGTGGAAGTTGAGCTAAGAATAACAAGGACAAAAAGATCATGAAGACTGCTGTCATGTCTGATTTGACCGATTACTCCACTAGGTTAAAAATATAACGTGACTTTACCAAATAGTAAAGGGCGACAGTTTCTCGAGCACCTTGTCGAATGAGACGTGAGGGTGTGTATTGCCACCATAATTGCAGCGGGCAAGTCCAGTGGGGTGGGATCAAGTGCCAATTGGCAGTGCTGTTTCAGCTAGAGGAAGGTGTATTCTCATTCCTGATAACTAGTTTAGTTTTTTTTTTTTTATTTTATTTATTTTTGGCTGCATTGGGTCTTCATTGCTGCGCGTGAGTTTTCTCTAGTTGGGGCGAGCGGGGGCTACTCTTCGTTGCAGTGCGCGGGCTTCTCATTGCGGTGGTTTCTCTTGTTGTGGAGCACGGGCTCTAAGCGCGCAGGCTTCAGTAGTTGTGCACGGGCTCTAGAGCGCAGGCTCAGTAGTTGTGGCGCACGGGCTTAGTTGCTCCACGGCATGTGGGATCTTCCCGGACCAGGGATTGAACCCATGTCTCCTGCATTGGCAGGCGGATTCTTAACCACTGCACCACCAGGGAAGTCCTCGATAACTTTTAAAACGATGTGTGCCTGTAAGAGGTGTAAAACTTTATGGAGAAAATTATGATGGGCCAGGCTAGGAAAAGGTGCCTGCATCTAATATACCTGAGAAATCTTAAAAATATACTTTTTTTTCATGATGTATGTTTTATTTTATTTTGTACATATGTATATATCACATCATCTTCTTTTAAATTAATTTTTATTGGAGTATAGTTGCTTTACAATGTTGTGTTAATTTCTACTGTACAGCAAAATGAATCAGCTCTATGTGCACAAATATCCCCTCTTTTTTGGATTTCCTTCCCATTTAGGTCACCACAGAGCACTGAGTAGAGTTCCCTGAGCTATACAGTAGGTTCTCATTAGTTACCTATTTTATACATAGAATCAATAGCAAAAATACACTCTTTTACCTCCTCCTGGGAAGTCTTTTGTCACCTGTCCCCCAGCTACCCTAATACTATCTAGTCTCCACTGCTGACCTTCTGCATCAGCTGGAGTGGGGAGAAGTATTAGCTTCTAAAGCGCTTACTAACCGGGGTAAATGTTGGAAATTGGAGGCTCCCCGGACAGTTGTCAGACCAGTCCACCCTCCAGTGCAAATCTAGAAGCTCTGCTTGCAGCTCCAGAAAGGGAAATTCAGCTGTCCCTGTTGAGTATATGAACTGTGCCCTCTGAAAACCATTTCCAGCCCTTGGCTGAGCTCTCCTAGGGCAGCTTATTTATCTTTTTGTTCAAAAGATGGAGAAATAATGACTGCCTCATCTTAGGCAAGTCCACGCTTGCCTTAAAGCTCTGGCAGGCAGCTGAGAGATCTGGCTCTGGGAACAGCCTGCCTCCCTGCTGTGGGACTGACAGGATCAGGGACTGAACCAGTGGTTACAAACCCTGGCTGCACATTCCTGTCCCCCAGGGAACCCTCAGTACTGGTGGCAGGATGTGTGCCACCCCCCAGCCCCACACTCCCATTGTTATTTTCTAACTCCTCAGGTGATCCTAATGCCTAAGGCTCTGGAGCAGAACCTTATTACCAGGCCAGGATTGTATAAAGCTAGTGTTTTGGACCAAGAAATCTCTCCAGTGTGGTGCATTTAGACATCATGGATCTCGACAACCAGGAATTCCTGGCCTGAAGTATGTCACTGGTTAGAAACATTACTTAGGAGTTTTCAGATAAATATAAACATCAGCCAACAGTGTCACTGGTTAGAAACATTACTTAGGAGCTTTCAGATAAATATAAACATGATCAGAGAACTGTGTGTCATTGGTTTTGCTTCCTGCTGGATTCCAGGTGGTGATATTAATACTGAACATCATAACCTCAGGTTCTCTCTGCGAGGGGCAGGCTCCCCCTTTCCTGTCAGGACCCTGACTCTACTTGCTCAGGGTACCTTTGGCCACCATCCTTGGACGAGCAGGGCAGCTCTGTGGGCAGCCCAGTTCTCTTTTTAAGCTTAGGTGCTTTCCCCCAAATTTGGATAGTGAAGACTTGTTCATTTTCTTCATATTGAGTGTGAACAGTAGAAAAAACGCCACGAGAATATAGTGAGAGCCGTTGAATAATGTTCCTGCTCCTTTGCATTAGTGGGATTTATTTAAAGGTTCATCCCTCTCTTGGCACAAAATTTAACAAATATTTTCAGAGGGTTAACAAACCCTTAAAGCCATTTTAGACTCAAAAGTGTGAGAAAATGATCATAAAGAGTTAGAGAACGCGGGGACATGGGGAGGCGGAAGGGTAAGCTGGGATGAAGTGACAGAGTGGCATGGACATATATACACTACCCAGTGTAAAATAGGTAGCTAGTGGGAAGCAGCTGCATAGCACAGGGAGATCATCTCGGTGCTTTGTGACCACCTAAGGGGGTGGGAGAGGGAGGGTGGGAGGGAGACGCAAGAGGGAGGGGATATGTGGATATATGTATATGTATAGCTGATTCACTTTGTTATACAGCAGCAACTAACACACCATTGTAAAGCAATTATACTCCAATAAAGATGTTAAAAAAAAGGATTCCATTATGAAGATTAAATATTCCCCCCAAGTCTCCCCTTATATTTTAAAAAACACATTTTTTAAGCCTGAAAAAAAAAGAGTTAATAGTGGTTAATAGCTGTGATGAAGCC
Organism: Mesoplodon mirus; assembly: GCF_964341445.2. Classification (NCBI taxonomy): domain Eukaryota; kingdom Metazoa; phylum Chordata; class Mammalia; order Artiodactyla; family Ziphiidae; genus Mesoplodon; species Mesoplodon mirus. Next base: position 35,534,371 of record NC_138977.1, on the reverse strand, counting down.
ATCAAATGTGGCACCTATAGAAATGTACCTATATTTTTTTTCCCCCCTTTTTCTTTTTTTTCTTCTACTTTAAAGGAGTGGGTTGGGGACAATTCATGAGAAAAAAGAGAAAACTGTGAGGGTAAATAGACATTAACTCACATGGTGCTCCTTACATAAACTACAGAATTTCTTCAACCTGATTACAGTTTAGAATTTAAAATAGAACTTACATTTTCTTTTATATAATTTTTAAGCTTTATGTTTTCCAGACTTGGAAGAAAAGTTGAAGTTGAGAAGCACAAGATAATATACAATCAGGGCAGTGCAAATGAGAGGATTCTAAAAGCACACCAAACATGCATAGAGCTAAGCATTGCTCTCGGTGCTTTCATAGATATCCTCATTTCATTCAGTCACCTTATAGATGTCTTTCAAATAAAATGCTAGACTGTCTCAACAGTCGTTTAGACAAATAACAGAACTGGGAGGTTACATTCATTCAGGTCTTTCCCTTTTTATAAATAACTGCTTTACGGACCCAGAAGCTTGGACACTTCTGGAAAAACATTTCAGTGCCATTGTTTATGTGTGTTTTGAGGAGTGGGGAGGGAAGTTATGGGATCTGGTGGGAAAATGTGCATTTTTATTGCTTGATGGTTAGTTCAGACCTTCCCAAGATCTGACTGTTTTCTCTTGGGTTGTTTCTCCAGATCAACCTTCCCAGTTATTATCCTTCAAAATCAAGGGTTTGAAAAGCCATCCCTATAATTTCCTAAAGCCACTTACATCTAATTTCTTCATGCCTGTTAGTTACCCTAAAAGCATCATATGAAGAGCTGTTTTAGGGCCAGTCTAATGCCTGTGTATTCCCTCACCCAAAAGAAGGAAAAGAGTGGATTCCCTTTGCTTTTCTGTGGTACTTTCCCCAGTGAATATAACCTGCCTCATTCGTGGGGTCAGCTTGGACTGACCTGCTGTGGCGTCGTCTTATTGAACCTCCTGCAGAGGCAAATCCCAGAAAAGTACCTGAACTTCCCCAAGGGCTGCTTCTCTGCTTTTGCTATGCTCCATGTGCTACCAAGCGTATTTGCTTCCCTGTGGGAGAGGAGGATAGAGTTTAGAATTGGAGTGCGGAGGCCGCATGTGTCTCTTGTTCAGCTGCTACCTTCTATAGATGGGGTCCAGAAAGGCCTTCCATCACTTGGCTGCTTAGCAAAAGCAGGTCTGGAGCTCAGTATGCTGACCCCTCCCAGTCTAGTGGATCTTGGCTCCTTTGCTCTCTTTCACATCTTTTTTTTTTTTAAATATTTATTATTTATGTATTTATTTATTGTATTTATTTTGGGCTGCATTGGGTCTCAGTTGTGGCACGTGGGATCTTCGTTGAGGAATGCAGGATCTGTCGTGGTGTGCGGGCTTCTCTCTAGTTGTGGCGTGCGGGTTTTCTCTTCTCTAGTTGTGCGCAAGCTCCAGGGCTCGTGGGCTCTGTTGTTTGCAGCACGAAGTTTCTCTCCTTGAGGTCCACGAGCTCAGTAGTTGTGGTGTGTGGGCTTAGTTGCCCTGCAGCATGTGGAATCTTTGTTCCCTGACCAGGGATTAAACCCGCATCCCCTGCATTGGAAGGCAGATTCTTTACCACTCGACCACCAGGGAAGTCCCTCTTTCACACCTTTCTTGCTTTTAGTAGGGTGGGGCTGGAGGAGCAGGGTGTGTGTGTGCAAGTACCTGTTAGGGGATGGGTGCAGGTTGGGGGGCGTTGGTGGCATTCTTGGAGCAAGGCCTGAGGTCGTACTTCCAGATCAGTGTACTGACGGGCTGTTACCATATCATCCCTGGCTCAACCCCTCCATTGTCCCCACTCCTGCCACACTTTAGTTTCCCTTCCAGATGCCCGTCATCTCTCCCCATCATGGCTAAGCTCTGAGTCGACTATCTTTCTGCCTGTTAGAAACTATGGCCCCAAACGAGTGTTAGTTCTAAAACAGCCGCTTTCACTGCCCCCTGTTATCCGTGGCACCTAGTTGGTGAGTCAGGTGCTGGGGCAGGCAGCAGGCTGCCCTGGAGGCCTTCTCTTCAGAAACCGGCTTGGCCTAGCACAGTCCCGGATCTTCCTTTTATGGCGTTCATTCTTGCCCTTTTGCTCCACTCTGTAGGTGGAGCAGCATTTGGCAGATAATCTGAGGCTGCCTGACCCAACAGGCTAAGAAGAGTAAACAAGTCAGTTAGGAACAGTCATCGGCCGGCAGGCTCCTCCTGTTGGAGATGCAGGAACTGTCGAGACATTGTCCTTCTGGAAAAAGGGAGTGTCCAAGACCCAGACCTTAGACAGGGGTCCCTGAAATGGGAGTTGATCTGTGGATAAGCCACTGAGCAAAGGAGACTCCTTTTTCCTTCTGAAGAGAGGACGTCACTCTCACCTCACTTTCAAATAGCTTCTTGACCCAGAAACATCTCAAGAACTCCTTGCCTTCTGTTTTCCAGTCTTGGAATTCAAGTCTGTGTTTCCTGCCACCCAGGATCAGATGACTCCCTCTCTCATGGCGCTTTGCTAAATCCATCCACTTAGGGTTGTAGTGCAGGTCTGCTCCTGGGCCAGCTGACGAATGCTCACGGAGTGCCTGCTCTGGGGATGCCTCCGGGACTCTTCCTACAGAAGACAAGAGGGTTCCAACTACAAAAATACTGACCCCGGCCCGCAGGCGTGAATTCGGGTCAAAGCAAGCACAGTCAACAGAAGGGGATTTTGCTTAATTGGTTTAACGGCTTACATTCTACCAGCTGACAGAGTATTAGCAGCTTCTAAGTTGCTACATGTCAACGTAAAGTGTATTATTCCAGTAAGTGCCAACATAGTTGTTAAAGCTGGCATTGAAGTTAGTCTTTGGTGATTCTTGGTTTGGGGCTGTGCTCTTGAGTCACTGATTGGCACAAGCCAGAGTCAAAACCAGTTTGTGAGGATTGACTCACTATGAATCTTATTTTCATGTGTGGTTTATAAGGCCTGCCACTTTGGTTTCTAGTTATAACTAGCATGTCCTAAGCAGCATGAAGATATACAAACAAAAACTAACTCTCATTCCACCTCTGGGGTTTGGTGTTTTCTTTAGAAAGTAACCTTGTGGACTATTTATGCTTAGCTTTGTCTTGGGGACTTATCCCACATGTCCTTAACTGCCTGGAATTGCCTTCCATTTAAAAAAGTATGTATTACTAACTATTTCATGTGCAAGTTAATTATCTGCCTGGGTATTTTAGCAAATTCTGTGACTTTTCCCAAAGATAAATTTCCCGTCCTCTTGTAATGCTTGCTGGGCCAGCTGTGTGGCCTTTAATCTAAAACTCAAGAGAATTCACTGGGGCCATTGGTAGCAGAGCTTCTTGGCCACAGTGGGTGTAGTGATGAGGGGACACCCCTTAGTAGTAGGGTTCTATTTTAACCAGTCACTTCTGGTTTATTCTTTCTTCTCTGCTAACATTGAGTTCATTATGAATTGTTGAATGGAGGGTGAGTTACATGCTGGGCAGAGCTGCAACAGGCCTCTCCTGACCTGTGCCAGGACCTTTCATCTGTCCTGAACTGTGCTCCAGGCTTGTGCTGCCGGCCTGCACTGCCTGTCACGTGAGAAACAGCCGTGTGAAATTTACTGTTTCAGCCGTGCCTGTGGGATGTGCTTATTCACATGATGTGTTCTCTCCTTATGAAGTCCCTCAAGACCCTTTTTCTCCGGTCTTCTGTAATGAATGGTTATATTTCTGAGCAACTGATTTGTTTTTATCTTACCTAACCTATACATTTAATAATTCTTTCTTTGCATCGGCTCATTGGAAGTTCAAGGTCCATTTTGCAGATCACCTCTAGAAAAATGTGTAAAACAGTTCTGACCCACATACACAACTTAAAATTTTCTAGTAGCTACGTTAAGAATATAAAAAGGGGCTTCCCTGGTGGTGCGGTGGTTGAGAGTCCGCCTGCCGGTGCAGGAGAAACGGGTTCGTGCCCCGGTCTGGGAGGATCCCACATGCCGCGGAGCGGCTGGGCCCATGAGCCGTGGCCGCTGAGCCTGTGCGTCCGGAGCCTGTGCTCCGCAACGGGAGAGGCCACAACAGTGAGAGGCCCACATACCGCAAAAAAAAAAAAAAAAAAAGAATATAAAAAGGAAAAAAAACAGTGAAAAATAATTTAATCCAATGTGTCTAAAATTACCACTTCAGTATTTCATCAGTAGAAAAATGATTACATTCTCCTTTTTTGGACAAAATCCCTGACTTCACTTGTCGCTGTGGACTAGCCGTGTCCAAGTGCTGTGCAGCTCTGGGATGGAGTGTGCAGGACAGAGTGGAATTGGCTTCCAGTGGTACCGAAGTACCAGCCTTCCCTTGGATTTCTTTCCTCCACCCATATTTTACCTTCTTCTTAATGTCCTCACCTGTGCAAACACCGGGAGATGAAAGCCAAGTATCCTTATAAGCCACCTTGAATGGTCCATTTTGAAACAAGAGAGAGAAGTTTTCTGCAGAATTTATGAAAGGCTGGATGGAGGCGCACACCCAGGCATGCTTGCTTGCAGAATGCCGGGGGAGAGAAGGGCATGTTTTGCTATTTCCCTCCTTTTGAGCAGGGCCAGGCCGCTGATTAGCGCCTGGGCAGAGCTTGAGCCTACACATCTTAATTTATTCATTTTTCTTGGAGAAATTCAGAGAATGAGGGAGAGACTGTGGTGAAAACCGGGGCCTCCCACAATGAGATCATTTGAAGAATGTTGTTTTTCCCTTTAAGGCTCTAAGAGAGGATTTAGGGTTTTTTAGGGATTGTCCTAGATTGGCTGGTGGTGTCCCAGATTTCTCTCCCTGTGAGCTGACAGTTGAGGAGTTTAATTCTAAAGCACCTGAGTCGATAGAAGGACTCCCACCCGTCGCTTCACTGTCCTTGCTAGAAAGCTTTCTTCCCACAGGACCATTACGTGAGCACAGGCCAGGGGGAAGGAGCCTGCATTTTGGACTTTCTGTAAATTTGATACACATGTTGTCATGGGAAAACGCAACTGTTTTCTTCCTGGATAGAGAAAAACCTGGTTCTTTCCTTAGTCCTTCCTCATGTACAAATCCGTCTCAGTACAAATCACATCAAATCTAGATGGTCTGCTGCCCTCACCACCCACCCACCCCCATACACAGTGTAGATACTTAGAAGGTTTCTGTGTGTGTTTAGAAGTTTCCAAAAGTCTGCTTGCTCTCATTGACCTTGCTGCATATTTTTTTCTATTTTGTCTGTACAATTATGTTTGTAATAATTTGCTGTTATACTACAATAATAGGGTGAAGCAGAAAGAGACCACGATAGCAAGAAAATCAGGGTGGAGAAAGAAGTCAAATCGCAGTCGTCACCCTCATCCTCCCACAAAGAATCTTCTAAATCAAAGTGAGTATAGAGATTAGGAACAGGCTGCGAAGGTGATCGAATCTTCCTGGATGGCAACATGGCAAAACGTTTTTCTTCTGCAGTAGAACAAGAGAATAGTGAACTCGTCGGGCTCGTTTTGACGATAAAAGTTCTGTTTGTTTTCCTTCACGAGGACCTTAGAGGAATTAACGGTTCATTTGGCAGCAAACTTAGATTTATCAAAAGCACAAAAAGACTTGGCAAAAACAAGTGAGTCATGTCACCATGTAGGAACCAACAGAGGTTTGAAAGAGAGGGAGAGAAGGGGTCAGATGTGAAGGGGGCAGAGAGGAGGTGGCAGCTGGGCCTGCGTGCTTGGCAGAGACAAGGTGCAGGTTGGGCAGCAGCTACTGCAGAGTGACTCGCTTGGGTAAAGGTAAGACCACTGGCAGACTCCGCAAGCTTAGTGACAAATTGTACAACTTCATTTATTACTCACAGGTAGGACTGTAGTTTGCAAAGGCATCAAAAAAAGGGCTCTGAAATGTGGCCTTTCTACAAAAATGGATGTCATGGCTCTGTGATATCTTTATCTTTTGTGTCAACAGCCATTTTGTCCTTATAACTCAACAACTAAGTTATACGGTTCATGTTTTGCCTTAACTTAGTTTTGCATGATGTTTCATTCCAGAACGCCCAGGCCCTCCTCTGAGCCCTCAAAGAAGGAAATGCTTCCCCCTTCACTTGTGTCATCCTCGTCCTCGTCCTCATCCTCCCAGAAGCCAGCCAAGCCTGCACAAAAGAGGTCAAGGCAGGAAGCAGACCCCAGTGGCCAGGACCCTCCCAAAAGTGCCAGTAGTACCAAGGGCAACCACAGAGACTCTTCTGTTTCCAAGCACAGAAAAGTAGAGGGGAAGGGCTCTGGAAGCTCTACAGAACACAAAGTAAGGAGGGGAGGCAGGAATGTATGAAAGGGAATGTGTTGGTGTGCCTTTACTTTAAATGCCCAAATAAGATAAGTTTTCTACCATGGTATTTCAGAGCTATTCATCACTTTTAATAAAGCAGTAATGAGTTATTTGTGCTTAAAGCTCTACTTTTCAGAGGGAGAGTAAAAGATAAGTTCATATTACCTGAAAATTTAGGTGGCAGTTTATTCTTCTTAAAGTGGTTCAGAGGTGAAAAATCAGAATAGATTTTTGTGTTAATTTTCTATCAGGTGTTTTGCAGTAAAACATGATAACCCTGGTTAGTTCTTGGTATGGATGTTTGATCTCAAATACTTTCATTATTAGTGATAATGAGGGGAAAAGTATCCACTTTCTTGAATACAGATTCCTTCCTTCCTGTTAACCTGGGGTAGGTGAGTGTGTGTGTGTGTGTGTATGTATTGCTTAAGAGAAAATGTGAAATTTGGCTTTGTTGATAATCTGTTCTCTTGGGCATTCTTGTCTTATGGCTTTTCTGTGTCCCCGATACAATCCAAATCTACAGTTTCAGTTGAATCTAGCTGAAAAAGTGCTTGACCAAGCTAGAGTGTGCAGCATTTGAGTTCCTTGCTTTTGAACGATTTTGGGCTAATTTAGAGAGACGGTACAGTTAGGCCAATGGTCTTAAATGTTACAGGGTGATTGATGTGGTGATCTTTTTTAAGGGATCTTCTGGAGATACTGCAAATCGTTTTCCAGTGCCTTCTTTGCCAAATGGTAACTCCAAGCCAGGGAAGCCTCACATGAAGTTGGACAAGTAAGAGTCTGGATGCTGCTGCTTCTCCCTCCCCCTCCCCCTCCCCTTACCTCTCCTCCCATCCTTGTCCCCCTCCAGTCGTCTTCAGTCATCTTGCCCCAGTCCAGTACTTTTAGGTTCCTGTGACCCACCCCTGGTCTTTTCTTCTCTTTCAGACAACAAGCAGATTTTCACATGAAGGAGGCCAAAAGGTTGAAGGACAAAGCAGAATTAGTGGTCAGTCTTGGCTCGTTCTCCCTTTGGTGGAATGTTTTCCGATCAAACACTTGCCGTCTGGTTCCAAATCACTAACTGTGGCTTGGGGGCGGGATGGGGGGTAGGGCTGCGGGGGCCTGACGTTGGCCGCAGTGTAAGCAGGGTCAGCAGGGTCAGAATGAGCGAGGGCGGAGCGGTTCCTAGGGAAGCGACACTGTTCTGACTTCACTGATTCCGTCTGATCATGGGCAGATAGACAAAGTACTAGTTTCACGTTTTATATCTAAATGAATGAAAGTTGATCTACCTGGTAGTGTTTTATTTAATATACATGAGGGCTTTCTTGTCCCACCGAATCAATTCTTTGGATGTGAAAAACAACTCTGGCTTACTGAAAGCTGGTCAATTTGTGGTCACCCCAAAACATTTCAAAAAGTGAGGTAGCCTGTTTGCATTCCAAAATTATCTTAACGCCCTGTTCACTGTTAGAGGCTAACAGTGAACAGTGGACCAGTACCATCAGATGAAATTTTAAGGTGAAGGTGATGATTGCACTGTTGGTAAACATGCCTTAAAGAAACGAACTCTCGGGCTTCCCTGGTGGCGCAGTGGTTGGGAGTCCGCCTGCCGATGCAGGGGACACGGGTTCGTGCCCCGGTCCGGGAGGATCCCACGTGCCGCGGAGCGGCTGGGCCCGTGGGCCATGGCCGCTGAGTCTGCGCGTCCGGCGCCTGTGCTCCGCAGCGGGAGAGGCCACAACAGTGAGAGGCCCGTGTAACCGCACCACCTCCCCCCCCAAAAAAAAAAAAAAAAAAAGAAACGAACTCTCTTTACCTAGTGGCTGTTGGACTTTCTGGAAGGTGGTAGTTTTGTTAATTGCATACATAAATAATGCTTTTATTTCTCTGCTGCAGTATAGTTATATAATGCTTGCCCTTTGTCATATTTAAGCATCTAAGACTCTGGGGCCTTCATTTGCTTGGTGTATTCCCCACACCTAAACCCCTGCAGATACCGTATGTTGAACTTTGTACCACAAGAGAACAGCATCGGTTGCCTTGATTCTGCCACAGGCAAACCTAACCACAAACTCTGGAGGTCCACAGGGATTGAATCAGATCAGTCCATGGTGGCCTCAAAATCCTAGCCCAGTGTTCTTCAACCCCAGTCTGTAGCCTGGCATCTGTTGTCAGGCTGGGAAGGGCTGGGCCGAGACCCTTTTATCAGGTCCCCATTCATTGGAGTAAAATGTTGATTGAGTCCTTACCTTGCTGGATGCTGTAGGAAAGTCAAAGATAAATTAGACACTGTCTCTCAAGTGACCCTGTACCAGCATGACCTGAGTCAGATTAAGATGCCTCAGATAGCACCAAAACAGTGGTATCTTTCTAACCTCTTCCTTTCAGCTCTCCAAGGCTGTTACTAGAACTGTATGAATCTTTTGATTTTTGAGAAAGAGTAAATATTCAGTACTTTGTCAGCCAGTTACCAAAAACTTACCTTGACACTGGGCACTAGATTCCTTCATTATTCAAACAAGATTAATACTCCAGGGAACTGTGTTTTTGTGTTGCTTTTAATCTATGCATATGCACATCTTCTTTCTCCCTTCCTATGGCTATTGCATCCCATTTTAGTAAGTGATGTTAGCTCATTCCACTCTCAAAATATGCCAGTTTGGACAGAAACCTGAATGGCCAGCCTCTTCACAATATTCTCCTTTACTTGCACAATGTCTCAAAGATGACCATCTTGCATGCCAGATAGTGAAGTGCACAACTGAATATAGAGTAGTGTATTTCACCTCTATTCTTATTTTACTTACTGTTAAGGAAATTAGAGCTCTACTAGTTTAACCCTGTCTCAGGAGATACATAGAGTTATCACAGGAATATTTTCATTATTAACTTTACAAAATACTTAAGGAAGTGGATACTGGCAAATTGCTTTAGTATAGTTTCTTTTGTTTCTACCCTAAGGCCAATATAAATTTTGGAAATCCCATGAAGAAGATGGTATTGAATAAATAAACTTGAAGAGTTAAATTCGCACCAGTGAAGCAAACCAATACGGCCCTATACTGTTGATTATTTGGGACATGCTGATTTGATTTTTATTCTTTCTGTCACTAATTTTCTGAGCCTGGGTTCTCTAGAAAAAAAAAAATATATATATATATATGTATATATATATATATTTTTTTTTTTTGCAGTATGCGGGCTTCTCACTGTTGTGGCCTCTCCCGTTGCAGAGCACAGGCTCTGGACGCGCAGGCCCAGCGGCCATGGCTCACGGGCCCAGCCGCTCCGTGGCATGTGGGATCTTCCCAGACCGGGGCATGAACCCATGTCCCCTGCATCGGCAGGTGGACTCTCGACCACTGCGCCACTAGGGAAGCCCCTAGAAAAAATAAAGCAAGTTTTTTTTTGTTTGTTTTGGCCATGCCGCATGGCGTATGGGTTCTTAATTCCCCGACCAGGGATCAAACTCATGCCCCCTGCGTTGGGAGCACCGAGTCTTAACCACTGGACTTCCAGGGAAGTCCCTCAAGTTATTTTTAAAAATTAAAATTAGGGGCTTCCCTGGTGGTGCAGTGGTCGAGAGTCCGCCTGCCGACGCAGGGAACACGGGTTCGTGCCCCGGTCCGGGAAGATCCCACATGCCGCGGAGCGGCTGGGCCCGTGAGCCATGGCCGCTGAGCCTGCGCATCCGGAGCCTGTGCTCCGCAACGGGAGAGGCCCACGTACCGCAAAAAATAAATAAATAAAATAAAATAAAATAAAATAAAATTAGTAGCCATCTTTCTTTGCCAAACCTTCCTTCTTTGCTGATGTGTCACCATCTCCTTACACTCCACTTGCACCTTTATGGTTTTCATTCATTCTTTTTGAACATATCAAAGTAGAGACATTAGCAGAAACTACAACCTTGCAAATGTCGTGTTGATCAGTTGCTCTTACAATGTGTGCTGCATATGACATCTCATATGTAGTGAGACTCGGCACAGTCTCAGTCAGGTTGGCTGAATTCCACCAAGTGAGAAGAGCGTAAGTGACAAAATATGTATTCGGGGTTAGATGACCACCAGTATCTGATTGCATTCATATTTCTACATTCCTGTTAAGGGACTCTGAAATTTTATCCCTGTTGGCCCAGGGGATAGCCTTGTGCCCTTAACCCAGACTCCCAGAGGAGATGACCTGTTGGGCTCTAAAATACATAAAAAGATTATTGTTCGACATGAAATCTAAGATGCTTGTAAACCATAACATTTTTTACTTATTATAAGATAAACTTCAACACGTACAAAGAAACTGTTTCTGCATTATTCTAGTTGTGTAGAATAACCTATTTGCCAGGAAAATCATATGATGGGTAATTGCACACTAGTAACAAGGGGACCATGTACTGAGTTCCTTAGTTTGAATATGTACTTTAATAAGGTTTTGAGAGTATAGTCTTATTACAAGATTGTTGTCTCTTTCCTACTGAATTTTTAGTAAAAGAAAATTCTCAGTAGGTCAGAGCTGACGGGCTTTGGTTATTATATCGAGTTTGTTTGTTCTCACACTTCTCTCTAGCCATAGTTAAATTAAGACAGTGGAGGGAAGTTTCTGTAAAGAATGTGTGTGAGAAACTAAGTAAAAGTCCGTGTTAGGCTTAACAGTGACCCTGTTCTTCGCCCACAGACGGACAAGGTTGGGAAGGCTTTTAAGTACCTGGAAGCTGCCTTGTCCTTTATTGAGTGTGGCATTGCCATGGAATTGGAAAGCCCAGCATCCAAGTCGGCTTGCTCCATTTATGCAGAAACCCTAGACCTCATCAAGTAAGTGCAGACTTATTTTGCCTTCCTTTTAAGTACTTCTCTGTCCTTACCTTTATTGCTTTAATCCATTTGAACTTTGGTCTGAAGACAGCTTAACAAAGGGGAGTCTTTTAAAAAGTTACTGATCCAGAAACTTTTTTTTTTTTTTTTTGTCATGAACTAAAAATGTATTCCAGATGAAGTGCTAGAGCAGAACAACTGGGTTGGTCTGCATTCATTTTGCCAAGTGCACGGTGAAATGCCAAACCCTTCAGGGAGAGGGTTGGTTTTTCCAGTTTTACTTTCTTATCAGATGCCCTCTCATCTCAGCTGAAGCTCTCGTCTTTGTTTATTACCTGCATTTCAGGAGGGGACTCAGTAAGGATACAAGTCTACTTGGCTTCAAGCAGGTGGACAGGCCAGAGAAAAGGCATGTCCTCGCCTAATTTTCTGAATGGCCTGAATTGTTGCTCTAAAGCCTCATTTTTCTTCTGCGTTGCTGTCATGTCTTCACATCTTCAGGAAAAATCAATATAAAACCAAGACAAACATAATAAGATATCTTTGTGTCTGGGATTTTTCTGACTGCCTTTTTTTAACCTGATGTACATTTGTATTTTCCTATAGATTCATAATGTCATTAAAATCCTTCTCGGATGCCACAACACCAACACAGGAGAAAATATTTGCTGTTTTATGGTGTGTATCTTTTTCTTTGTCTAAATAGCAAATTACATCTGCTTTTGCATATCTGTTTTCTTAAAGTGAAAATGATCATGAAAAGCGAATCACTACCAGAAAGTGGTAGGATGTGTGGTCAAGGGGTTAATCCCACTGATGGTTAATTATTATGAAATGGCATCTGCTGCCATTTTACTGATGACTTCGGTCTTGTGACTTAAATTATATCCTTGTATATTTGTGTTGCTTCACCAGTATTTACTTCTGACGCTAGTGTGAACAGTGCAGTGAGATTCTCGATGTTCTTTCTCGCGTCGATGAGGAAAACCCAGTATGTTCATTAGGGTGAACAGTAGGGAAAAGGTTAGGCGGCTTGCTCTCTGTAGTAGTGATACTCATGAATCGGAGCTAATGCTTCACTTCACCTTATGTTTATGTTCACAGCATGCGTTGCCAGTCCATTTTGAACATGGCTATGTTTCGTTGTAAAAAAGATACAGCAATAAAGTATTCCCGTACTCTTAATGAACACTTCTTCAAGACTTCTTCCAAAGTTGCCCAGGCACCTTCTCCATGCATCGCAAGGTAATGATCAGTCTAATTTAAATAACTTTCAAAATTAAGTTCTTTCTTTCTTTACCTCCTGCTGTGACTTTGTTTCAAAAATTGTTTACATCCATGTGCTGATTTGCTCATTCAACTGAAATCATTAGCACATTTCTACCTTTTTGAGGAATAGTTAGAAATCAGGGTGTTCGCTGGTTGGGCAACATAAATTAAAAAGATAACTACAGAGAATCTAGGGTCCAGGTTTTAGAACTTTGAGGATATTTGGATATGCCCAACAATGTAAAACAGGCGGAGCCAGCGGAGCCAGTGGAACCAGAGCCAAGGTCCTTTCTCCTTCTATGCAGCACGCTGTCTTAGTGTTTCAGTAAACAAGAACTTTCCCTAACCAGTTCCCTCCTACCTTCTCCAGGGTCTGTAACAGTGATATTAAGAATCAAAACAGCTATCTCTAGCTAAATTTTTTCCCCCCACTTTGTGAACTGAAATTGCTCACCTGTTCCATAAGCTGTCGAAAAACAGAGTCCTTGTGCAGGTGTTTTTAAGATGAAGATAGAATTTTCTTCCCTTTGGTACTCGCCTAGTATTTTTTTTTTTTTAATTTGGTCGTATTCCTTGAAAAGCTCTCAGTTCTGACGGGTTTTGCTATTTTAAGAACATCACCTAGAAGATTGCCCCATTTCCAGCACATTCAAAAGAAGAGATTCCCATATGGCCTCTCTTAAAAAAAGAAAGTCCTGATTGAGAAGCAACTTCTTTACCTCTGAAAATGTTCATGACTCCTACCTCTGAGATATTATTCTAAGTTAATAGGTTGTCAGTCACGTGGTTTTAGATCACTCCTTCACCGTTTGTCTAGCACCTTCCTGGTACCAAACCTTGTTTTAGGCACAGGGAAGCAGCAGTCAACAAAGCAGACAGGAATTGCTGCCCTCGGGGAGCTTCTGCTCTAGTTCTTCAAAATGAACTTTCTGCTGGGGATGCTTAGGATCTATGAGAGTTCATGAAGCCCAAGGGCAGATGTCTATGTGATGAGGCCACTGCTGCTGACCCATCTTTCCATTTCATATCCATCACTTCTTAACATCTGAGTGACTTCACTTGTGTTTCTTGTTTGACCCGCATCAAGGCACTTGTGAACTTGCAGGTTCAGGTGGACAGTCACTAGGAGAACACAGAGCACAGTGTGAGTCCCCTAATGCCCAGTCTCCTCGTGGGCTGCCCTCTGTTCAGTCAGTTATGGGCTCAGCAGGTGTTTATCCAGAGCACCTCCTGTGCTAAGGGCTAGAAATGCAGAGATGAGGAAGAGATGGTCCCTGCCTGCGAGGTGCTTGTGAGGCAGGAAGAGGAATAGACAGAAAAGTATAATGAGGTGTGATAAATGCAAAGAGACAAGTTCAAGTGGTGACAGAAAGGAAGCTGTGCTGTATCCCCAGTGTCTGGAGGAGCTCTACGTGCAGAGTAGGAGCTCAGTGATGTGTACTGAGTGGATGAGAGAATGAATATATCGGAGATGAGGACCATCTTCTCGGGAAGTACTGTCTTCCTAGGAGAAGTTGGAATAGGGGTTGGGGAGAGAAGGGATTCCAGGCAAGGGAGTAAAATATGTAAAGGGCCTGGGAAATACACTTGGAATACAGATTTGCCCACCTGATTCTGTGTCCAGTGAAGAACACCTTACGTCTCTCCAGTTACTTTTGCCATTTGGAGGGCCCCATCCCACTGTGTTTTATGAAATAAATTTCTGGAATACTGAAGGTGAAGGGTGCCTCTCTGACCTTGTAGAAGTGATTTTAGAAGTGATTGTCATTTTGGCAAGTACACGCTAAAGCCTTGTGACTTGGACTGCAGTTCCAGAAACAGGAGATCTGTGATCTGGGAGTTCAGGTGACTAACCAGTTCTCTTTTCTTCCACCTTCCAGAAGCACAGGCACACCATCCCCCCTCTCTCCGATGCCTTCTCCAGCCAGCTCCATAGGATCCCAGTCAAGTGCTGGCAGTGTGGGGAGCGGGGGGATGCCCGCCACCATCAGCACCCCAGTCACCATCCAAAACATGACATCTTCCTATGTCACCATTACTTCCCATGTCCTTACCGCCTTTGATCTTTGGGAACAGGCTGAGGTCCTTACCAGGAAGAATAAAGGTAAACGGTTCTGTCGTGGTTATTACTGGGCCATGGGGATTGGGAGGGGAGTAACATTGTATTTTCTGTTCAGTGTTTTGGCTTTTTTTTTTTTCCTTTTTTAAAATTATAGTTGATTTACAATGTTGTATTAATTTCTGCTGTACAGCAAAGTGATTCAGTTATACACATAAATACATTCTTTTTCATATTCTTTTCCATTATGGTTTATCACAGGATATTGAATATAGTTCCCTGTGCTATACAGTAGAACTCTGTTGTGTATCCATTCTATATGTAATAGTTTGCATCAACTAACCCCAAACTCCCAGTCCATCCCTCTCCCACCTCCCCTACCCCTTGGCAACCACAAGTCTGTTTTTGTTTGTAGATAGGTTCATTTGTTCCACATTTTAGATTCCACATATAAGTGATATCATATAGTGTTTGTCTTTCTCTGTCTGACCTTACTTCACTCAGTATGATAATTCCTAAGTCCATCCATGTTGCTGCAAATGGCATTATTTCATTCTTTTTCATGGCTGAATAGTATTCCATTGTATATATGTACCACATCTTTATACGTTCACCTGTCAATGGACACTTAGGTTGTTTCCATGTCGTGGCTATTGTGAATAGTGCTGCTGTGAACATAAGGGTGCATGTATCTTTTTGAGTTAAAGTTTTGTCCGGATATGTGCCCAGGAGTGGGATTGCTGGATCATATGGTAGTTCTATTTTTAGCTTTCTGAGGAACCTCCGTACTGTTTTCCATAGTGGCTGCACTAACTCACATTCCCACCATCTGTTCAGTGTTTTGAAGAAACGGAAGTATGCAGCTGTTTACTCTTCTCACATTTTCTCCATGCTGTCACAATTCTTTCTTGAGCTCTGTGACATGGAGATAGATTTCTGTGACTAGATCTTAGCAAAATTAAATCCGAAGTGGCTTTAGCACGTTGCCCCTTGGAAGTTTTGGTATCGTTATTTCACCCTGAACTGAAGTGCTAGCAAAAGGGCTAAGCAAATGCAGATGGAAAGTCATTGGCTGTCCCCGGGCACAACACATTTGAGATGGGAAGTAGCATAACCTAAAATACTGCATTTATTCTTCAACCCAGAAATGTAAAATGGATGGAGCACCTGATGGCTGAGGAAGAAAAAAGCAGCTGAAACTACAAATACATATTTGTTTCATAATCACTAACTTTAAGCCAGTCGTTCTCTAATTTACGGGTCTTCATAAGATGTACTGTACAATGCTCAGTTGTTATGTCATTCAGAGACATCAGGTTCATCTGTTTACCAAGCTAGCAACATAGTATGTAGTTTCGCTTTTTTAAACGCAACAGCTGTGCGGAAATTTTTTTATCATTAACACTTGAAGTAATAAAATAGGCTTCATTTATTAATAAATGTTTCATTTGATTTATTTTTATATTATAGTTCCATTTGTGAGGCTTGTGACTTTTGTTTATCAGCTATAATTTCTACACTTGTAAGGCTTAAAAAGAAGCAAACAAGTTAAAAAAAGAAAATTGCAAATGACATTTGTCCCTTCAGTCTTCACTTAGTCGTGTACTTGTTTTAAGTCACTTTGCCTTTGCAGAAGCTTGGGTACATTTGAAGTGCTATTCAGTCTCATCTGGGAAGATTATGTAAATTGCATTCTCCTTGCTTATCATATGGGTAGAATGGGAAAAAAAGGAAGACAAATTCTCATTAAATTCTGTGCATATTTCTGTTATGCTTTCTGTTTCTGTAGTTGGTTCTGAGGTGAATATGCCCTATTCTGTTTGGAAGAATGGCCTTTTAGTTATATAGCCAAAGACATTTAGTATTTTCTGGTTCCTTAAGGTGTTATTGTACCATTTTGTAAAAGGAATATTATTATTACTTATTAAAATTATTTGGTAAATATTTTTGACAAATTACCTTCTGAAGCAGCCACAACTTAGAAAGATAATGTCAAAACTAAGGTGATTTAAAAAAAAAAAGAGACCCAGCCAAAATAAGGTGTGAATTTCTCATACTGTTAAATTGAAATTGGTAACAAAATGTATCCCCTTCCAGTTTACTTTTTTGGGTTTTAGAGTAATTGAAAATTTTATTTTATTATATTTAAAATAATTTCTAAGTGTGAGCAGCAAGACTGACTGTAGTTTCAGTTTTTATTTTCTGTGGACAGACTTAATAAACTGGAGACCCTGAAGCAGGATTACCCAAATTGTAGTGTCAGGATTTTAGCTGTACCAGAGGCCTTTATGTGCTACACATAATTTGTATAAAGTTTTATATGTGCAAATTGGGTACATAAATAGTCTCTATTTTTCTAAGGGAATGCAATAAATGTAGCATCGTGAGTAAATATAACTTTTATAATCCTTAAAAATATACTGCGTTTATTGCTTGTTTTCAGTATATGTTAAGAAAGATGGTTAGCAGTAGTATAGGAAATATGGCTTAGTAAATATTCTTGGGTCTTGTTTGTGAAGAACGCCCTTGGAGAAATCCAAGGTTTAGGAGATGGTCAAGCACCTGTTAGAGGAACTGCTTGGTGTCAGTGCTAGTGACCACTGAGGAAATGCTTATATGTAAATACCAGATTAAAGCCTTGACATGCTCTTTCCTGGCTATAGGGAAGAAGTCGGCCAGCTGGCTGTGGCCACTTACTTTCCTCACAGCGTCTTCAAACCTTGTTTTCTTTCTTAGCAAACTAATGATGCTTTTTTTTTAAGCATGTTCAATATTTTTATTTGTTTATTTTCATTCATGTGTCCATTGATCCAAAAGTATAAATTATTTTCCACTGTCAGCCACTGTGCCAGGCATTATGGAGTCAACTCTGAAACAAACTTAGTTCTTAGCAAACTAATGATGCTTGTTTTCTTTCTTAGCAAACTAATGATGCTTTTTTTAACATGTTTAGTATTTTTATTTGTTTATTTTCATTCATGTGTCCATTGATCCAAAAGTATAAATTGAGTATTTTCCACTGTGAGCCACTGTGCCAGGCATTATGGAGTCAACTCTGAAACAAATTTAGTTCCTCCCTTTTTAGACTAGTTGAGGGATGTGGAGAGTTAGCAGACCATTACAGTAGATTGTAAAGTTTTTTTTCTTTTTTTGCTCTGCTAGATGACATACAGAATACTGTGGGGATGTAGTTTCTGGAGCCTTGCCTTTTTATGTTTTCACGTTTATTTTGTGTGTGCACGTTTGTTTACATGTAGGGTTTGCTTTGTTTGCAGAATTCTTTGCTCAGCTCGGCACAGGTGTGTGTGCCCTGGCCCTTGACAGCAGTCTGATGGACCTGGTGCGCTATACAAGACAGGGCTTTCAGCGGCTGAAACAAGTAACCAAAACACCTTAATGGAGGCCCAGGTTGATCTGATGCCTTGGGGACTTTTTTGCACGTTGGAAGCCTCAAAACAGTCCAGACATTTGTCTCATCAGGATACCAAACTTGAGAAGAGAAGCACCATGAGATGGCCAGGACATTTGTTCACTGAAACTCAAGAACTATGGAATCATTGGTTGGACAGGATGGTTTTGTAGAAGCAGAAATGAGGAGGCTGGCCTCAGAGATGATCTTGCCTTTCCTTCCTAAAGGACAGAAGTGCAATGTAGCCTGAGTGGGCGTATGAATGGTCTAGAAACATTTCCGTCTTTTTTTAACCAGCAGGATGCAAATGAAATGAGGAGAAGCAATTTCAACTCTGAAAGCAAATTCACATCATCTCAGTAGCCACATTAGTTCATTCCTAGAAGGAATTTTTTTTTTTAAACAGTGAATTGTGGTGTAGGGTTTTGTGGGTGATTTTTTTTTTCTTTTAAGTTTTGGGGGAGATATTTGTTGAATAAATTCTAATGGTCATCTATAAAACATAAGTTGTGAAGGACTCCACTGTACCCCACTTTCTGCCATTGAACAGTGGCTTTGATAATACCAGGTATTGTCCTAATTTATGAAATTGAAGGCAACCCACCCCCCGACCCCCCATTGCCTGGATACTGCACGTTCAACCCAGCTCTGATTTCTCCGTTACTGTGCTGGAAGGCGGCCCCGTCGGGCTGGGGGAGAGAGGAGCTACAGCGCACAGGGAAGCCGTCTCCATCCCCATCCGCATCCCCATCTCCACGTACCACGGAGGACTGGGCGCTGTGATTACCAGAGAAAGGTCGTCACATTGACTGTACTCTGCATTTTCTACTTTGGGGAAGAAGGAAACCAACATTTATCAGTGACCAGATGGTTGAAGTGCTTTTCAATCTTTGTTTAAGTAGAGCTGGAATTTGAGGTGCTGATCTGTGGTCTACAGTTGTGTGGTAACTCACATTGTCTACCAACTCAGAGTTTTGTCAGCGAACAAAGAAAAATGAAATCTACTTCTTAGAGAGGCTATATTTTTCTGCTACGAATTACTTTATATTTATAGCAAAACTAGACTTGGAGAGCCCTTGATTGTCTAGGGGAAATTAACTCCCCGAGAGGCTGTGGAGATTCGGGGTGGTTTATTAGACTTTCAAAAAAAAAAAAGTCACCACATGCCTTCAGGCCAGAGTGTTCTCAATCAACTAGATGTGATTAGATTGAAGAGGAACTGGGGCCTTCCCATAAGTTGTTATTGCCAGATTCTATACATTAAACCAAGTTTATTTTGAATGACCTAAAGTGGGGGGAAAAAAACCAAACCGAATTCCCACATATCCATAAGCACAGATTTTTTTCATTGAAACTTTGAGGGTTATTATTGGAAGCATTATTTTGAGTGCAGTGTTTTTAGAGGCCAATTCTTTTTATCCCTTTTAGAAGTAGAATTTGCACATCTATTACAATTGAGGAGTGAGTGTTAACGCTACAACTGGTTTATTTTTCTGCCTTCATCCCATTCCGCCCCCTATGTGTTGTTTCCTACCAAGCATGTTTGACATTGTCATGTTTATTAGTGAAGAAGCAAGTACCATCCTTATTTATAATGAAGAGGCCTAAGGTCCATATGATGAATGTAAGAACTTTCTTTGTAATTGGTAACTATATAAAAGGGATGTGTAGCGGATGGGAGTGATGCTTATTTTTCACAATATGAATTGTTTGTGTGAAGCTGTTCCTTCAGTGTCTTACAGTATCCAGCCTGTTCTTTGGTTATCACTAGCTAGGACAGAGGTCTGTTACTTCATGTTTAGGTTAAAGCGAGAGAATTACAACAGTAGTAATATCTGAGCATAAGAACTTGATGTGCGATCTTGATGGACTGACTTGGTTTACTGATGTTCTAAAGCAGAGCCATGGTCCTTTTTAAACTACTCGTTTAAAAAGCAGCCTGTTGTTAAATGAACAGTAATTGCCTGGTAGGTTGTCTGCTTGTGGCATTGTGTGTCCGTCTCTTATATGTAGGAGACAGGACACCAGAAGCAGACTTATGTGGTTACTTAACATCTCTTTTTCCCCCTTACTCCTTTGGCCATTCCTGCTCCCTTCACCCCATCACTCCCCAGTACAAGCCACCTGTCAGTTTGGAAGAGTATGTTCTTGAGGACAGGTTCTGATCTATGCAGACCGTGCTGAGTGTGTGTGTCTTGTCAGGAGCCACAGTGTCCCCTTGACTGAAGACATTTCCAAGTCAATTTCTCAGACATTTCTAAAAGAGGTAATTGCTTTTTCAGAGGCCTTATTCTTTGTTTTTTTCCCTGACCTTTAGATTAAGATTTTATTTGTCCCTTAAGAAACTAATGAGTTTGCAGAGATCTGTTTGTACTGTTTTGACCATGGAATATTTCTGATTCTTACTGCAAAATGCATTTTACCTAAAAGAATTCTTAATGGCTACTTTTAGAGTAGAGTGTGTAAAAGGGTCATGGCTGACGAACCCTTAATGTTCATAAGGTCTTCTCGCTGTCACAGTTGTATATAGAAATCGAAAGGATTTTTAAATCATTTGCACTTTTCCACTGCATGCTTAAATTCCCAAAGGCAAAATTTGTACTGAGGTAGATAATTGAAAGGACTAGATTATAAGGTCAAGCCTTTGAATATGTGAAGTTCTTATAACAACCGTAATAGTACACACTTCACAGTGAGACAAATACAAAACATCTTGAGTAAAACTGGAGTGTAAAACCTTGCCTTTGGCACTACAGTTTTGTGTGTGTGTGTGTGTGTGTGTGTGTGTCTATCTTTACTAGGAAATGGAAGAACACTGTTTTACTTTAAAAAATGTTGAATGTTTCTGTCCTTCCTGGAGGTAATTAAAATGTGAACCACTGAATTTAAGATTTTAGCTAGGCTAAAGGCCCTGATAAACAATGATAAAACACTTCACTGAAATTTACCAAATTACACTGGGTTAAGAATGTGAAAACGTCCGCCATATGCCAGCTGTGGTAGAAGAGCAGAGGGTCCAGCTGGCATATTATCAGGACCAGAACTACAACAGGAGAATGACTTAGCTGATGCTATGATTTAATCACAATACTGAATGGGAAAAGCCTCTGATTTTTTTTTTTTTTTGAACAAAGGGACCTTTATTTTATAATCTGTTTTGACCAAAATGTTTCGCTATTTCTCCTAGACAAATTGGACCACACTTATCTCCCTTGTTCTATATCCTTTAATTCCTGATCTCAGAATGTTTAGAAGCTAACAAACTACCCCTTTCTGGCTGAAAACTTGCCTTAATTGGTACCTTAAATATTAACGTTAGTAGGATCAGGAGCTTACTATTTTTTTTTTATGATTCCTGTTCAGTAATTTTTAGAAGCAAAAAGAAACCATTGTGCCCTCCAAAATGAATAAAACTCTTCTCTCTGATATATGAAAGGAAATGTGTGTGTACATATACACACACATACACAGACTAAGAGGCTGACTAAATTGGATCTATTTATTGTGCCTTTGTTGACCACACCTGATTTTGGAATAATGCTGTATTCATTTTGCCATGGCTTTAAGAGATGTTAGGTGGGTCTTGCACCTTTTTCTCTTCTGCTTCATGAAGTTTGAGGTGTATGTGTGCATCTTTAGGTAAATGAATCAAATAAGGCTTGATTCCCTACCTCCCACACAGATTCTACTTTTTCTTAAGGATTTGTTTGCCCAGACACTACACAAAATCTGTGAAAAACTTTGCCACCTCATCTCTTACACTCTTTACTACTGATTAACAGTATTTAAATCTTGCTAGAATATTTGGCCTTCTTTTAGAAACACAGATGTAGAGATTTCCTCATCGAGGTTGTGGAGGGGTGTCAGGATTAGAGCGGTACTTGGTCCCTTTCTCTCTTGCTCTAGTGGTTGCCTCTTTTGTTTTTGGTCCTACTTAGAATTTATGGATGGAGGTTTTTTTCCTATACTTTTGTCATTTTGTTTGTGGGAGGTGGAGTGGCAGAATAACAAACATGGTGTTGGGGTTTTCCTTCGAACATTGCTAGTGGTATTTCTACCATATACACCTCAAATACCCAATCCAGTTGTGTCCGTCACCGAAAATCCGAGAACAAATTGTGACCACTGGCCATGCTCTTTAGTTCATATTTATGAGGCGTTGACAAGCACCCATCTACCACCTCTCTTAAGGTAGCTGTAAATTTCCTGTTCTGGGGAAAGCCACTCTATCTGTTCGCAGTGTGTTGGATATCAACAGGTACTGTGCTGGGTAGAGAAGTGCCTGTATTTCTCTACCCAAGACGGCAGGAAGGAAACTTACAGCTCCCTGGGAGCCTAGGTATTACTATATCGACCTGGAAGGACAAAGAAATAAGACCACTGACAGCGAGGCTGGCCGAGCTGCACTGGTCAGACCAGGCAGTGGCTGACCTAAGGAAGATAACTTGCTTTGCTTACAAGTAGATGTTTAAGTGATGCTGAATACAGGCAGTATTAACTTTTGTTAATTAACTTTTGTTTAAGAACAAAAGGCAGTACTCGCCTTTTGTTCAGGCCATCAACATGTATTGTTAAAATTACTGCACATCCCCTCCTCAGATACCAAGTATACACTGTTCATGTTGGTGTGTGTGTTTATACACGTGTGTCCCAAATCTTGTGTTGGTTTTTTTTTTTTGCTTCTCCTGAATGTGATGTTTTGGATGATACCTGAGCAGGGTTGCCTTTTTTTATTTATTACCATTATATATTATATTATATTATATTATATATTTTTTGCTTTCTTATAACTTTAGAGGAAAGTCAAATCTTGGTATTATTAAATTTGTTTAAAAAAGAATAAATCATCCAGTTGATAAATGAAGATCACTGGTCTGTCTAAAATAATATGAATTTTTCTTTAATTATTGTGTAATGTGCCAGCTATCTAGTCCACACAATGGTTTTGTATGTAGGATAGGGAAGCAGTGATGTGCTCAGTGGGAAGATGTGCAACACAGACAAGGGGGACTCCATGTGTTTTATCTACTTCAGCAATGGAACTGAAACTTGGGGCTTTTGTGAATAAAATTTAGCTGCCTTGTACAGTCCTTTGAAAGAGACATACGTGATCTGTGAGAATTATAGTTTTCTTTTTTTAGAAGAAAAATTTGCAAAAGATCTTTCCAAAGATACCGTGCCACAGATCTTTTGTTTATTGTTCTCTGTAATAAGGATTAATTGCTGTTTAAAAAAACATGTAATTGACTTGTTCGTCTTCAGATTCTTTACTTTTCACGAGAGGATGGAGCTGTAAAAAAAAAAATTAATAAAAATTTAGAGAAATCACTGGCGTGGAATCCATGCTTTCACTTTGCTTGAATAAAGTAATTCCTAAAATTGCTATATGTAATTACCACTTATAGCCAAGGAGAGTCTCACATGGAATAATTTGCCCTTATTCACAGTATGTATTTATTGTTGAAATGGGAAAGGGGTGGGCAGAGGGTAGCTCATCTTTCTGTTCAGTTTCTTTTCAAGATCTCAGTCACTGCACTGTTGGCACAGTGGTTAAGAATCCGCCTGCCAATGCAGGGGACATGGGTTCGAGCCCTGGTCCGGGGAGATCTCACATGCCACCAAGCAACTAAGCCCGTGCGGCACAACTGCTGAGCCTGTGTTCTAGAGCCCGCGAGCCACAACTATTGAAGCCCACGTGCCTAGACTAGGCCTGTGCTCCGCAATGAGAGAAGCCACTGCAATGAGAAGCCCATGCACTGCAACGGAGGGTAGCCCCCGCTCTCTGCAACTAGAGAAAGCCGGCACACAGCAACGAAGACCCAATGCAGCCATAAATAAATAATTTTAAAAAAAGATCTCAATCACAAATTAGCCTAATACCACCAGTGTTGCTTATCTTACTTAACGTCAACTGCCAGGTGCCACAGTGACCAAATTTGCCTATTTTCAATTTGTTTGCTGGGTATCTAAAGTCCATCTGGTTTCTCTTCCCTTTGCCACTCCAAAAGAAATGATACTCTAGGTGCTGAGAGATGACTTCCTAAATTTGAATCCTGGCTCTCTGGTTTGCTGTGTGACCACGGGCAAGTTACTTAACCTCTCTGGGTTTCTTTTCTCATAAAGAGTTATAGCTTTGGTGTCTACCTAGTAAGGTGCTGAGGATCACATTAGATGGTATAGAGCGTGCTTAGCATGGTGCCTCTGCCATAAACACTCAAGACTGGTGGCATTTTTAGACTTCCTCCCTCCCCTCACTGCACCACAATATCCCAACAGGTGACCCTCCAGTCTTTGAATACTGATAAAGATCTTGCTACCCACCTCTTCCTCTTTGATTCTTTTTGTTCTTCCTTATGTTAGGTTGACCTCTACTTATATTGGTCCTAATGAAGAAACAGGGACCCACCCTTGGCAAGCTCACAGTAGTGTTGACAAGCCAGCGATAACTGGTGAGTACGCGATGGCAGGTGCGGGAAAGGGAAAGTTTTAGTGCCGCTTAAGACTAAAGGGAAGACTGAGAGAAGAGCTCTCACTTGAACTAGGCCTTAAAACATGGGTCATAAAACCTCTTCTGGGTTTTCATTTTTTTCACAAAAACTTTCCATTGTCATATCGTCTCATACATTTTCAGTAGTAGTTGTCCACTGCATGGTTGTACCAGTTTATTTAACCAACCCCCTTGTTAAACATTGAGACTATTTCTAATTTGGGGATAGTATAAAGAATGCTCCCATGGCCATCCCTGAAGCAAACTAGTTGGGCAGATTCAACAGTATTTCACCATATTTTCTTTATGTAAATGTGTGCATGTGTATATTTATGCTTCACCCCTAAAGACTTAAGCATGCATTTCCTAGGACATCATCCAGCAGGATCACAATACCATTATATCAGCTAAGAAAATTTCTCAACATCTGATAATTGTCCCCCAGAGGTCTTACAGCTCTTTTTTTTTTTTTTTTTTTTTTTTGAGCCAGGACTCAGTCAAGTTTCAGGCATTACATTTGGTTGTCATGTCTCTCTGTTAATCCAGAACAAAAAAAGCACACCTTTTTAATACAACGTCCTACATGTTGGCCCTGTTTTTCCCCGAGTCCGTTAATTCATATCTGTATCAGCTGTATAGATTTCCTATAAACTAGGTTAGGTTTATTTTAAAGATTTTTTTTTGATGTGGACCATTTTTAAAGTCTTTATTGAATTTGTTACAATAGTGCTTCTGTTGTGTTTTGGGTTTTTGGCTGTGAGGCATGTGGGATCTTAGCTCCCCAACCAGGGATCGAACCCGCACCCCCTGCATTGGAAGGCTAAGTCTTAACTACTGGACCGCCAGGGACGTCCCTGGGTTAGGTGTAGAAGCTTGATTGTATTTGGCAAGAAACTTTCACAGGTGGTACTGTGTATTATTTCACGTTGCATCACATCAGGAGACACCTAAAATCATCCTGTTAGTGATGCTAACTTTGAGTCTTTGGTGAGGATATGATCACCAAAACTCTTACAAATATGGGCTTTGCCCTGTGGCAACCACGTTTCACTTAGTGATTTTAGCATGCATTAATAATCCGGTCCTTTACCAATCATGGGTGTTATGTTTGGAAAACACAAAAAGGAAAGAAATCACCCAATTTGATAGGTGGGAGACTGTCTTCTGACGTTTTCATTTACATTTTCATTCTTACGGTACTACTATGTTTTTTGTTACATATGAAGTTGCCATTTGTAGTGCATAGGTTACAGGACCAATAATACTCTAGACCCAATTCAAGAGCCTAACTGGGTAGATGTGGGGCAAGTTTTCACTTAAATCATATGGAATGAGTTCTCCACTAGGGAGAGTTCTGTTAATGAAGGAAGAGGATGCTGAGCAGTAAAAAACAAAAACAAATTATCCCTCCAGGCTAGTCATCTTTCCCTTTTGATTTATATATTCAGGATATTAACCTCTTATGTTGTAAATATTTCTCTCCAAATTTTTTGCTTTTCAGTTTTTTTTCCAAGGGAACGCTATTTATTTTGGGGGGCTGTGTTGGGTCTTCATTTCCGTGCGAGGGCTTTCCCTAGTTGCGGCGAGTGGGGGCCACTCTTCATCGCGGTGCGCAGGCCTCTCACTGTCGTGGCCTCTCGTTGCAGAGCACAGGCTCCAGACGCGCAGGCTCAGTAGTTGTGACTCACGGGCCTAGTTGCTCCGCGGCATATGGGATCTTCCCGGACCAGGGCTCGAACCCGTGTCCCTTGCATTGGCAGGCAGATTCTCAAGCACTGCGCCACCAGGGAAGCCCCTGCTTTTTTTAATTGTGACACATTTTAACAAAGTTTGTTCAGGTTTTTAAGTAGGCTGACTTCTACCAATGTCTTTGCAGTTTCTGCTTCTGGTATCTCAAGGTATGTAAGAGCTGTCTCCCAGACACTGGGAGACAATTTTACTACTGCTGGATTACCGCAGCACCTCTAAGGTAAGACACAAACCTTTCTCTGTGCGTCTGTCTTCTAAATATTTAGGCACTTTTGACGCCTGAATTATTTAAAGGGATATTTGTTTACTACTTGCCAGGGTTCTTGGGAATATAAATTGTCACAATCCAGGCCGCTTTAAATTAGGACACCTAGGAGGTGTTCAAAACCCTTCAATCCATTCCAAACAGCTTTGAAGTCCAATGGGTCTTTACCAGAATATAATCGGAGGTTTATCTGCTGTTACTTGGTTGTGATTAGATAACTGTACCCGTCTAGCCTGTTTTGTCTTAGAGCAGGATTCTTTCAGTGTTTGTGGTTTCTCCACAGACCACATTCAGCTGAAAGCCAAGACTGTAGTGAGACAGCAAGCCTCTGGTAATAAAGACCTGTGCCCTTCCAGCAGACTGGAGGGCGGGCCTTGAAATACTTTCTAAACAGACACTTCTATTTTAGCTTGAAAAGACCATGTGCCTGCTCTGGATAAGTGCTTTACATCACCCTTCTCTATTACTGGGGCCCAGTCCTAACATCTCATTTACCTTATTTCACATGTAGGAGGGCAGAAACAATTATGGGTTTGCATCTCTTCCCTGCTAAATTATCATCTAAACAACACACACATACATTTCTACATATAGACACACTATTATTGGAAAACCAACTGAACTCAAGTGCATGGGCTTTAGGAAAATGTCTTCAGTTAACTATTCAACTCCCTGCTTTCCCATCTTTGTTCTGCAGCCTTTGAAGAAACTCCTCCTCCTGCAGGTAGGACTTGGTATACAAGATCGCAACCGAGGACTTTACAAGCATCTCAAGGGAGTAAGTGATCTGGTAAAGTGGTTTTGCAGAGGTCCCCAAGCCTACATCTATATCTAAGTAAGTATCATTTTGGAATTAAAAAAATTTTTTTTCAAACTGATTTACAAATAGTCTAGTTTTAAAAAAATCAAATGACACAAAAGCATATAGAGCAAAAAGTGTAAGAGCAAGTCTGCTTCGTCCCTTCCTCCCCAGAGTAAACAACCATTAAGTTTGGTGCATATTTCCAGAACTTTTGTGCACTTACACATTATTTTTAAACATAAATTTGGATGTATTATATTCTTTCTCCCCACTTTATATATATATATATATATATTTTAAATTAATTTACTTTTGGCTGCGTTGGGTCTTCGTTGCTGCGTGCAGGCTTTCTCTAGTTGCGGCGAGCCGGGGCTGCTCTTCGTTGCGTTGCGTGGGCTTCTCATCGTGGTGGCTTCTCTTGTTGCAGAGCACGGGCTCTAGGTGCGCGGGTTTCAGTAGTTCCAGCACTTGGGCTCAGTAGTTGGGGCTCGCAGGCTCTAGAGTGCAGGCTCAGTAGCTGTCGCGCACGGGCTTAGTTGCTCCGCGGCATGTGGGATCTTCCCGGACCAGGGATCGAACCTGTATCCCCTGCATTGGCAGATTTTTAACCACTGCGTCATCAGGGAAGACCCTGTATGTCTTCTATGTTAATCATTTTGGCTGTAAAATATTGTGTAACTAAAGACATATCACCATTTATTTAAACATTCTCCCATTATGCAGGCAAGCTGCGCCTGGCCCAATTATTCTGCTGTTGCAAACAATGCTGTACTGAGGATTCTTGGTACGCACATTGTCTTGCATTCCTACAAGTGTTATTACAGGAAAAATTTCTGGAAGGGGGATTTCTGGGTCAAACAATAAACCAATTAAAAAAAATTTTTTGTCACCAAACCACCTCTCCCAAAAAAGCTCTTATAACAACTGTGGATGAGCTTAACATTCTTGCCAGCTTTGCTTGCAAAATGAAGTTTTTTTGTGTTTTTTTGGGGTTTTTTTTTTTTTTGCCCGCACCTTGCAGCTTGCGGGATCTTAGTTCCCTGACCAGGGATTGAACCCTTGCCCTCGGCAGTGAAAGTGTGGAGTCCTAACACTGGACCACCAGGGAATTCCTGAAAAAAGTCTTATACTACACCTCAATTTGCATTTCTCTGCCAACTGAAGTTAACCATTTTGCCACAGATTTATTTGGCCACTTGGCATTTGATTCTGTAGAATGCCTTTTCCTATACTTAGCTCATTTCTGTGAGATTATCTTTTGCTTTTAATTTGTAAATTAAGAAACTTGGACTAGATTGATGATCACACGACACTTCCCAAGTTTGTTCCGTTGAGAACAAGCATCATGAGCTGCTTACAGCATTTCCCATTTTTTCCAACGTTGGAGGCCATGATCAATCCCTGAGTTAAACTCCATTCACATCACTGACACGGGCCCTCAGGATTTGAAGCTCCATTAATCCTTAAAACTTATTTCTTGGTCCAAGCAAATGACATTTGTCCTGGATAAATTAGAAGCTGTAAAATATTGGAAAGTTTTGAAACCCACTGGATGTACAGAATGAATTTCACCAGGTTTCTCTCTGGCCCATGGATCTAATCTAAAATTTGATTGTACAGTCCTGAGCCTTACTTGACTAGTCCTATTAATTTTCTATTTGCTTATTTTAAACGAAGGTTAAAAGCAAGGGAAGACAAGGCTTCCCTGGTGGCACAGTGGTTAAGAATCCGCCTGCCAATGCAGGGGACACGGGTTCGAGCCCTGGCCCGGGAAGATCCTACATACCACGGAGCAACTAAGCCCGTGCGCCACAACTACTTAGCCTGTGCTCTAGAGCCTGTGAGCCACAACTACTGAAGCCTGTGCGCCTAGAGCCTGTGCTCCGCAACGAGAAGGCACCGCAATGAGAAGCCCGCACACTGAAATGAAGAGGAGCCCCCACTCGCCACAACTAGAGAAAGCCCGCGTGCAACAACGAAGACCCAATGCAGCCATAAATACATTAATTTTTTTAAAAAAGCAAGGGAAGACCGACTTTTCATCCCTGTGAGAGTCACTCCATCCGTTCAATAGTTTGACCGCTCTGTGCAAAGTGACATGCTTCAGAATGTATGTTGGCATAAAGCATAAGTCAGGATGTCCAGCTTCTGAACTGCATGTCTCTTCTCCATGCAAGTGACAGGTGACTTCAGATCTGGTATTTTCCCATTCAAACAGCCACTGTCCCTGCCTTCAGTGGTCCTCTCTAACCTAGATGCTATTCTAAAGCCACCATTGTGGCTATACTGTTCAGACTGAGTTATTTCAAGCTTGACAGCATGGCATAAGCCAGCTTATCCATTAGAGGACAACACTCCTCTTATGTTTCATGATACATTCCCATCCCTTTAGCACAACAGACCTAGAAAGTGAAAATATGAAGTGGAGAGGAACGTGTGTTAACCTACATGTGCTGTGTACTTTCCACAGCTTGTATTTTCAAAATCACCTTTCAAATTCGTCATTATCATGCTTTGCAGAAATGGATGGGCAAGCATACACACACCTTACTTACTTTATGATAGTTTTTCTGGGAAGAGTTAAACAATTCTGTTCATATAAATCACCAGACTTGTTCCAAAACACAAAGGCTGAGGATAAAAATTTGTTAAATAACAGTATCTCTGAAAGTCATTTTGTTTTGGCAATGATGACATCGGATTAATCAAAATCTCCACATATTAATCCTTTGAAAAACAATATTCGTTATAGCAACAGTCTTAAAGTTCTGATGCATGTTTAAATTTTAATCCCCCAATATATCAATTTCCCTCCTATCCAGTGTTTATCATGAAATTGAATAAACTATGTATCTCCTATACTATATCTTATACCCCTTTAGCCACCCCAATTGATAACATAATTCCATTTACTATAGAGTACAATTACTGTGTACCAAAATGTCACTCACAGATGCATAGTCTGGCCTCTCCTCTTGCCTCCATTTGACTGAAGCAGTAAATCAACCATAAGCAGGCCCATCCATCATGCTATTTTGTATTCAGGCATCTGTGTGTGTGCTATGTATGTATACACATATATATGATCATTTTACAGACATGTCAGGAGAGCAAAATGCATTGTTAGGTAAATGCATTGTGCTAAGGCATAAGAGGTTAGGGAAATTTCACATAAGTACATTCTCTCCAGTTAAAAAAAATGATATCCTGTTGCATTAAAGCAAAACTTGTAAGTTCTTACTTTAAACCATTAAATGTTTAGTTCTACTACCCTAATTTCCTGAAGCCACATCTTTGTTTACTTACCATCCCTTAAGTTAGTCCCTGGCTAGTTTCCTTCCTTAAGCTCCATTTCTTCACTGCTTTTAATGTGCACAGTGCTCTCATTTCAGCAGAGCCCCAGGAGCCTAGGGGCAGCTGAGACCCATTCTTCTAAAATTTTACAACTCTCTACAGGCATATTTACAAAGTGTTACCTGAAAATACCAAGGAGCCACCAGACATTCTATCTGTGTGCAATTCATTAAAAGGAATTTACATTCACTCCACGAGTAAGAATTAGTTACTCCTCTGGCTCTGGTTTGAAAGGATGTGGTAAGTTTGAGTCAACAAAACTGTTTCTGGCCTTTTTCTCCCTATCTTCATAGGCATTAGCCACTCCACAGGTGTCAACCTTTACGCCAGAAGATGTGAGTATATAAAGTGGATGAGATCTGAAGCACAAAAACTTGGTGTGACTATAATGCACCTTCAGGGATTAAGTAAAAGCCACAGCCAACCAACCAGGTCCTGAGGGTTATTAATAGGGGTAATTAGGAAAACTTTTTTTTTTTTTTGCGGTACTCTGGCCTCTCACTGTTGTGGCCTCTCCCGCTGCGGAGCACAGGCTCCGGATGCGCAGGCTCAGAGGCCGTGGCTCACAAGCCCAGCCGCTCCGCGGAATGTGGGATCTTCCTGGACCAGGGTACAAACCCATGTCCCCTGCATCGGCAGGCGGACTCTCAACCACTGTGCCACCAGGGAAGCCCAGGAAAATGTTTTAAACCTGGTCCTCAAATTGCACTCAGCATGCTAAACAATGTAGGCACAACATGAATGAATGTAAATTTTAACACGCTTTAGGCTTGTTATAAATGCCCTTTTCCCAAGTGTAATGTGAGGAATGCACCACTAGAGAGCAGCCATTTCCTTTAGGGAGAAAATGCTATTTAAAAAAAAAAAAAAAAAAAAAACCACCACCAAAAACCCCACATTGGTTTAACCACTATGAGATACCACTTCACATCCCGGAGAATGGCTATAATCAAAGAGAAAGACAACACAAAGTGCTGGAGAAGATGATGAGAAAGCAGAAACCTCATACGGTACTGACAGGAATATAACATAGTACAGCCCCTGTGGATAACATTTTGGTAGTTTCTTAAAAGAAACAGCAATTCCACTTGTATGAACTCACCGAAGATAAATGAAAACATGTTCACATTAAGACATGTTTATGGATATTCATAGCAGCATTTTGCATAACAGCCCCAAACTGGAAGCAATTCAAATGATCAACTGGTAAATGGATAAACAAAATGTGGTATATGCATAAGATGAACTACTATTCAGTATTAAAAATGTTACAGTATGGATGAAATGAACCTCAAAAACATTATGCTAAGTGAAACAGGCAGGTGCAAAACACTATATAGAGTTTGATTCCACTTATATGATATACCCAGAAAAAGCAAATTTATGGGCAGAAACCATATCAGTGATTACCTTGAGCAAGAGGCAGGGAGGAAAGGAGGGGAGGAGTGGAGATTAACTCCAAGAAGGGCTCATGAAAATTTGGGGAGCATGATGAAAATGAACTAAATGTGGATTATGGTGATGTTGGCTTACTAAATCATGGATTATAAACCCAGTGGGTCAATTTTATATCATATGAATTATAATTCAATAAAGCTGACTCCCAAGAAAACACACTGATTTGGTACTGCATTAAAATAGGTATTGAGAAGTGAAACAAGCAGGAGGAGGAAAACCAGAGAACTGTGTTAGAATGTAGTACAAGTAGCCACTGTGTCATTCAGTCCTGAACTCTGGTCTCCAGACAGGAAAAAAGATACTTGTTTGCAGACGAACAGGGGGAAATCAGGAAATTTATGGTCAGGTAAGAACTTTATAACTTTTGGCCGAAGACCAAAACAGAAACATTTTTTTTAAACAAAAGAAAGGTTGCAAAGTTTCAGGCAGAATGCAGTTATTTTCTGAATCTACATCAGTACTTTAGTCATCTTTATGAAGGAATTTATAACATCAATGTGCTAAGGGAGTGGTATATATAAAATAACTGATACCTGAGACATTCAGAGCAAAGAGGCACCAAGTGATAGACACAGCTGTGCCCAGGAACCTTACGTTTTATGAATTATGAACTCCTAGTTTAAATTTAAGAAAACACTTCAGGCATGACAAATACATGGGACCAAAAAGCTTCTTCTGTTAAGGTCTACAAAGATATTCAACAAGTAAGTTTTACAAGAGAGAACTAGTAGTATATAAGGTAAGTAAATATCAATTAAGACACAACTATGCCCTTTTGGGGGCTCTATAGATGGTAGTGGCAACGTTTTGCCTGTGGGGGTTATGAAAGACTACATAGTCTGAAGGGCTCTCCCATTACTGTTCGTTCTTAAATTATAAACGTAATATTAAATGCTTTACTGGATTCTCAGGAAAGCAGGGAAACCTCCGAGGCCAATATATAAGTGGGAACCTGAGCAGGAGTGTAAGTAAACAGAAAAGCCACCGTTGCCCCAAGGACAAATGCCAGTATCAGTGCTGGGAGACCACTGAACCCACAGTAAGGGGAGGAGCCGAACCTGAGCACCTCACATTAGGCCAAGAGCCAAGAAAAAAGCAAAAATGTCCCAGGGTGGACTTGCGGACCCGGGGAGGGGGAAGGGTAAGCTGTGACAAAGTGAGAGAGTGGCATGGACATATATACACTACCAAATGTAAAAGAGATAGCTAGTGGGAAGCAGCCGCATAGCACAGGGAGATCAGCTCGGTGCTTTGTGACCACCTAGAGGGGTGGGATAAGGAGGGTGGGAGGGAGGGAGATGCAAGAGGGAAGAGATATGGGAACATATGTATATGTATAACTGATTCACTTTGTTGTAAAGCAGAAACTAACATACCATTGTAAAGCAATTATACTCCAATAAAGATGTTAAAAAAAAAAAAAGTCCCAGGGGCAGTTCCTGGCCTAGAGGAGCAAATGTAAAACCTCTCAGAACATGCCCAATTTGGAACCTCTGGATTTCCACAGGTTAAGAGTACATTTACAAAATAAAATCACCGAACAGGAAAGAATGGCACCATAAGGAAAAATTCAGAGTCGATAAACAGATTTAGACCCCCAAAAGACTTCAGATACTGGATTTATCAGCCATAGATATAGAATTAAATATGTATGAATTGCCCAAAGAAAAAGATACAAACAAAAGAAAAAGAATTAAGAATAAGAATCCATCAAAATTACCAAGCATATCTAAAAAAGAACAAAGTAGGACTTTTGGAAATGAAAAACATAGTAATTAAAATTAAAAACTCAATGGTTTTTACAAAAGATTACACAGAGCCGAAGTGAAAATTAGTAAATAGGAAGAGAGTTTCAAATCCCAGAAAAAGAGGACAGAAGTAATATTCAAAGAGTCCATGAAGTAAATTTTCAGATCAGAAAGATACACATCACAAATCTAAGAATCACAATGTATACTAGCAGGACAAATACAAAGACACATCTAGATACATTATAGTGAAACTACAGAACAGATGAGATCTTAAAAGCAGAAGAGAAAAAGGAGATCTGTAGGAAGGAAAGACTGCAGCTGTACTGAAGTACAAAGGAAACCAGATGACAGTGGAATAACAACTTCAAAACACCAAGAGAAAACCAACTAGAATTGTATCTAGTACAACTATCAGGTATAACAGTACATGTATTTACTGAGTGTAAACTTTAAGTGTTCTCACCACACACACAAAGGTAGGTAACTGTGAGGTAATGGATGTGTTAATTAACCTGCATAACAATATGCATATGTCAAATCATCAAAATATATACAATTTTGTCAATTACACTTCAATAAAGCTGAAAAAATTAAAAATGACAGTAAAATAAAGACATTTTTCAGATGAACCAAAACTGAGATTACTTGAACAGAATTTCCCTCATATAACTTCTAGAAATACATCCTTTAGCAAAAAATTAGTTCAGAAGGAATGTCTGAGATACACAAAAGAAATATGATCAAAGTAAACCCAAATAAATATTTAATAATGTTTGAATGTGGGTTGGGAAATAACTGAAATACTGAACAAAGGTTGGAAAGAAAGGTGATGAATTTCAGTGTTCTAAGGTCCTCATTGTTCAGAAAGACATTAAACACATTGATTAACTTTAGATTGTTAACTACGCCGTAAAAATTCCAAGGTTAACCACTAAAAGAAGGAGGTGGAGGGGAAACACAAAAAACCTTCATTTAAAAAAAAGTTCCTGGACAACAGTGGTAAAATTTCTGACCAGTAATCCTCACCCCTCCAAAAACATAAATCAGCCAGGGTAAGTAGGATAACAAAATTTTTAAAACAATATCCTGTTCAAACTAGGTGTTTCAGGAACCCCACAATTTGAGCAGATATAAGACCTGCGCAATATTAATAACTGAGCAGGGGGAAAGCAAGCAGTATGTGAATCACAAGAGAGCCAAAGGCACTCACTGGGATATTTGGAGGACCAACTCCAGAACAGCACTGTAACTGGAAGGTGTCTTTGCCTTCTCCAATAGCAAGAGAGAACAAAGGGTCGGAGGCAGGTCTGAAAGGGCTGGGCCTCATGAACTCTTCAAAACTAACCAATACAAGTTCCAGTCCAGGATAAAGCCCCTATGAACAGACAGAATCAAATACATATCTGAAAATACACTACTTAAAAATAAAACGTTCAATTTTTTTTAATTAGCATAAATGTACATCAGAAAACCTCAACATACACACACACACACACACACACACACACACACACAGAAAACTAACCACAATATGGAATGGTAACACACTTCCGTCTATTGATAGGTCAAACAACCAAAAGAAAAAAACAGCAATATATAGAAGACTGAGAATACAATTAGCTAGTTTGATATGATGTACAAATACAGAAACTGCATTACATTAGTCAGGCTTTTCAAGAATACACAAATAACAAATTTTAACATAACAGGCAATAAAACAAGTCTCAATACATTTCCATGAAGTGGAGTCAAATAGATCATGGTCAGACCAAAGTAAAGAAAAAAACATACTTGGTAATTTTAAAATATACTTCTAAATTCACAGATCAAAAGAAAACATGGAATGAACATTTACAAAATGTTTAGAAGTGAACATTAATGAAAACAGTACAAATAAAACTTGTGGGATCCAGCAAATGATATTTTAAAAAGTAAATCTTACCAAAATGGACTTAAAACAAAAATCCTAAAAGGTCATATAACCAATAAGATATTGAATTGGTAGTTAATTTTTCCTCAAAAGGTGGTAGGTTCAGGTGGTTTTACAAGTAAGTTCTATTAAATGTTTGAGAAATGGATTATTTCAATGTTAAATAA
Source organism: Mesoplodon mirus (assembly GCF_964341445.2). Classification (NCBI taxonomy): domain Eukaryota; kingdom Metazoa; phylum Chordata; class Mammalia; order Artiodactyla; family Ziphiidae; genus Mesoplodon; species Mesoplodon mirus. The sequence continues at coordinate 35,498,542 of NC_138977.1, read as the reverse complement.
TTCAGAGAATAGAAAAGAGAGAATACTTTGTAATTCATTCTATGTGTCACTCAGCTCTTGGTTAGACAGACTGACCAATGGAATAGAAGAGAAAGTCCCAGATGTTTACTTACCTGGAAATTTGCCATGTAGATAAAGTTCAGAGGTAAGCATGGATTAGTCACTAAACGGTGTGAAGAAAACTGGCTATCCACACAGTAAAAAAATAAATTTTTTCTCTCTCACACATACACAAATCAATTCCAGGTGGACTAAAGACTATATATGAGACTTTCTGACTCTCAGAAGAGACAATAAATTTCTTAAGACACAAAAAAGAACATGTGAGTACATTAAAGTTAAGAAGTTTTCTTTATCAAAAAACAAAGTGAAAAGCCATAAACTAGAAGATATGTGCAATAAAAATAAATGGAAATATTAATATCCTATTATGAAGAACTCATGTAAATGAGAAAAAAATAGAAAAAATGGAAAAAGGACATCAAGAAGCATTTCACAGGAGAAACTGGAAAGACTAATAATCATGGAAACATGTTCAGCTCAACAATCAAGAAAATGCAAATTAAAGCCACAATAAAATATCTTACACCTAACAGATTGGCAAGAATCAGGTCTTACAATAGAAAGTAAATAATAAACTATAATGTAAACTCACACAACCATTTTGGAAAATAATTTCACATTACCTTATAAAACTGCTATGAAGCTGATCAAGCATATGTCTTACAAGCAACTCTGCTTTTAGGTTTATACTCTAAAGAAACTTGTACATGTGTACCAAGAAACTGTATATATGTTCATTTTAGCACTGTAAAAGCAAAAATATGGAAAACTATACCCAACATAAATTATAAAAATAAACCTGTTGAATGAAAAGATCAAATTACTAAGACTACATACAGAATACTATTTTTTATAAAGCTCACCAACAAAAGTAAACAATATGTGGCTTTGGTATATTTGTATAAAAACAAAAGAAAAAAAGCAAAGGAATGAATGATTGGTTCAGGACAGTACTCACCTCTGGGGAGAAGGGGAGGCTGGGGATTGGAATAGAGAAGGAACACAAAGGCAGAGTCAATACTACCAGAAATGTTCTAGTTAATTAGGGAGTGAATACACAGGTGTTTTATTACTATGCTTAATAACTTCAATGTTACATATATTTTTGTATATGTATCAAATATTACATACAGACATATAGTGATCAGTGGTTACCAGAGGCAATGTAGTGGGTGGGAGAAATGGGTAAAGGGGGTCAAAAGGTACAAATTTCCAGTTACAAAATAAATAAGTCCTGGGGATATAACATACACCATTGTGACTATAGTTAATAAAAAAAGTTATTATAAAGTGACTGGTGGGACTTCCCTGGTGGCACAGTGGTTAAGGATCCGCCTGCCAATGCAGGGGACACGGGTTTGAGCCCTGGTCCGGGAAGATCCCACATGCCGTGGAGCAAATAAGCCCGTGCACCACAACTACTGAAGCCCGCTCGCCTCGAGCCTGTGCTCCTCAACAAGAGCAGCCACTGCAATGAGAAGCCGCTGCTCGCCGGAACTAGAGAAAGCCCGCGCATAGCAACAAAGACCCAACACAGCCATCAATCAATCAATCAATCGACTGGTGAAGACTATACATTAAACAAATTGTAGTTATTAATATTCCCCATGACTACTACCCAAATTTAAGAAACTCCTTATGGTTCAGATGGACTAAATTTAGCCAACCAATAAGACAATGGAAAAATGACTTGTTAAAACAACAAAAACCACCAGAATTTTTGCATTAAAAGAGTTTCCTTTCAAAGAACCCCCCCCTTTTTTTCATACCTATGACTCATGTATTTTGCAACTAGAAGTCTGTACCTCATAATCTCCCTCACCTATTTCTCTCCCCTCTCTCCATCCTCCTCTCTGGCAACCACCTGTTTATTTTCTGTATCTATAACTCTGTTTCTGTTATGTTCATGCATTTTTTTTTAGATTCCACATATAACTGAAATCATACAGTATTTGACTTTCTAAAGATGATATAGACTTCTTTCACTGAAGTTACTATTGCTCAGGGTAATTTTAGAAATCTTCTATTGGAACTGTTTACTTTGGAAAATTTTTTTTTCCAGTAGAGGAAAACCTAATTCTTTGAGGATAGATTTAACCTGTGATAGCCATAAAATATTTTGAATCAAGTCTGATGAATAAAGTACATAGGGCCATTATTAAGATTCTGGTCCAAATTAACATGTAACTATGATAAGACTAATTCTCTTGGATGACTTACAAATGGATCTTCAGGTTGTTTTCAAAGAGAAGTTTCAGAAAAGTTTTTAGCAATGGCAAGTAGAAAAACATAATTATAGCTTCATGAGGTTACTAATTGGAAGGACAACATCTTAATGCATAAAGAATCTTATTTCTATATAGTACAAGTCTACAATTGCTGAAGAAACAATTGCTCAAATCAGTTGCCTTTAACCTTTAATTTTTGTACAGGTTAACAAAAATCTTCCTATTTTCAGTTAAACATAAAGATCTTTTCTTTGAGGAGAAAAGTATTCCAGCAACTACTAAATCAATTTTGTATTTGAAGGATCAAGAATAAACAATTACATAGTTTTGAAAAGATTCTATAAAAGCAATCAAACAATGAAAAGCAAAGTTATGAACACTATATAGGAAGAAGTTCCTATTCATAATAGGTACATGCAACATATTTTGAATCAATAAATAGCAACCTTCTGATCTCAGTACTTGGTAGTATATATGATAATTTATTATTTTGATTTGCTGGAATACTACTACACTAATACATGGTTTTAAGAAAATATTATAGAGAAGTTTTATTGCCACTTGTTTACTCCACATAAAGGAGAAAAAGAGACAGAGTCAATGACATCCCAACATAATTTCTTTAGAAGTCTGATACGAGAAACCACAGAAAACTTTTTTTTTTTTTTTTTTGCGGTACGCGGGCCTCTCACTGCCGTGGCCTCTACCGCTGTAGAGCACAGGCTCCAGACGCGCAGGCTCATCGGCCATGGCTCACGGGCCCAGCCGCTCCACGGCACGTGGGATCTTCCCGGACCGGGACACGAACCCGTGTCCCCTGCATCGGCAGGCGGACTCTCAACCACTGCGTCACCAGGGAAGCCCCTAAATGCATTTTCTATGATATAAGACATGGAGAAAAAAGGAACAAAACTCTCAAGTGTACCATTTGCAAGAGCAGTTTATGCAATTTCAACAATCTCTTATCTAGGCATTTAACAGCACTGTAAGTTTAAAATGCATTTAGGAATTAAGAGAATGAATAATACTCCTTAGAGTACACAGTTTATTCAAACATTTAAAAATAAATTAGTTACACAGAATATAATGAAATTAGTCAAAAACAGTATCAAGTAATTTGTTTTTTTTTGTTTTTTTTTTTTTTTTGCGGTATGCGGGCCTCTCACTGTTGTGGCCTCCCCCGTTGCGGAGCACAGGCTCCGGACGCGCAGGCCCAGCGGCCGTGGCTCACGGGCCCAGCCGCTCCGCGGCATATGGGATCCTCCCAGACCGGGGCACGAACCCGTATCCCCTGCATCGGCAGGCGGACTCTCAACCACTGCGCCACCAGGGAGGCCCAAGTAATTTGTTTTTAAAGTGGCAGCACAACACAGTAAAAACAGTGGCTTTAATAACTATTCGGAAGAATCACACAGAAGCAACTAGAAATACTTTTCAAAGAAATATGCAAATTTTTACTTTTTCTTTTTTCCATTTAGAATTTAGAATTTTAGCTCTACTTTATGTCTTTTTGGTAGGTGACATTAACATCTGAGGTTAAAGGGACAGGACTCACAATTAAGTAGCTGTCTTCTTTGAATATTTCATCCTTCTGTTCCTATGAATATAATCACCTTTCAGTTGCATGATTCCTTCAGCCTGATTCACATTTCATATCTCAAAGAATATGTTTTTAATAAAGAGACTGTGCATATTGACTCTACTATTAATCTTTTCATACCATTGTCAGGTCCTTCAAGGCTGTGCTTCTGACTACCCACACATGATGTAACAGCCAGCCACATGTTCCATTTACTTCACTTTACTTCCCTTATGAGTAGTTCATATTTTATGGGTAGCTAGGGTACCAACTTAGTAATGTTAGATGACTACTGTATAGATAAAACCAGTAATGGAAATGTAACACCTTCATGTTCCTAAATGCTATACACATGACAAAGGCAGAAATATGTTAAAGAAAAAAACATTTTAAATAATCTTAGAAAAAATAAAAGATCCCTTCCCCCACAAAAATACATTTAACACACTAGTAACCATACCTAGACAAGCATTATAATACAAGAACTCCATTAGACACAAGAAATAGCTGAAGCCAGGTTTTGAGCCTTATTCTCCACATCCAGCCAGTTGTAGCCAGTCCACTGAGTGCTACGGAGTTAAATGCTTTTGGGATTGACTGAAATATGGTTACAATTGTACAAGAGAACACTGGTTCAGATCCAGCAATGACTTATGGACTTGCCCACAGGCTGACAGCAAAAAATTGGGAACATTTAAATCTGCTTCACGACAGACCTTTATCTGCTAGCTGAGACCACTTACAATTTTTTCTTATTTTTTGATCTAATATACCCAAGGCACTGGCTTTTGTAATGTGGCCTTCTGCCTTACTGTACTGACAAGCCTAGGCTGCCATTTAATAAGGACCATCACAGCTACTAGGCAATGAGCTTCAGGGCTGGACAGATGGAGTAGTGTTCTTCACTGCCCCAGCTTCCTTGTGAACAAGATGACCGACAGCAGTAAACTATACTAAACTCTAAGGCATGACTAAAGGAAAATTTAGGAAGGCCTAAAAGAGAGGTACCAAACTTGCACTGCAAATACAAAATATAATATTTTAATATTCTTCATAAATATTTATAAAAATATATACATATAACAAACAAGCCACTTTATAATGCTGGTAAAACCATGAAGAGCTGTTAGATCAGTAGATGTATCAATATCCTGGGCTTTAAAGTAATGTAAAGAAATATTTTCAATTAAAGTTCAATAAATATACTGGAGAGAATTAAATATAACAGGAAAAACAGTTTCAATCTTTCTGTTTTTACAATATCTTTTATTGGTAATGATGGACTTGAAGTAATCAACAGTTCAACTACAGTCTATAAAGGGTTTTTGTAAAAATGCATTCATTTTCTGAAAATAAATAAATCCAGACTCTGTGCAGTTTAGAAAAACTATGATGGTGGCAAACAGCAAAATAGAAAGATAATAAATCTTGGGTTCAAAATGAAATGACTAAATCAAAGAAGAGTGTTAAACATATTTTTGCAGTCTCCTCATTAGGGAGTTGTGTAATGGACACCATTCCCTCTCAAGGCTCTCGAATGGGCACTAGAATAATGTCGACTTTAAAGCCTTCTCCTCTAATATCCCCTCTGGTCCAATTTTTGATTATGAAAAAAATCCTTTTGGCATGCAATGAAAAAATAAAACTGCAGGTTCGTTCAGAAGGAATTAGTTCAGTTAGATCTTTTGGTGTCCTAACAATTCAAACTGAAATTAAGGGCTTCCTACAGCATTCCTATAAGCTTCTGAAAACACAACCAAAGGGCACTCAGAAAGATGAAACATTTTTCCTATTTCTGTAAATATCCAAGGAATTGAAAACTCAACACCTAGAAAAAAGCAAGGCATAAATTCATCAGCACCAAGTAGAAAAGATCTTCAAATGGAGCAGGTCTGTTATGTGTCCTGATATCCTTGTGTTGATGAATACGTTCCAATCTCCCCTCTAGGAAAAATCCACTGCCTTCATTTTATAACTTCATTTTACATTTTGATTCATCCACACTTTAAAAAAAAAAAGGAATTTCAAGGTTTTGGCACTCCTTTAAACACATTTTTTTTGGAGGAGATATGGTTTCAGGTTAGAGTGTCTTCCTTCCCTACTTCATTATTTGTTAAAGTGGGAAGTATCAACTTTATTACTAGTAGTTTCAGCTACCATTTCAAAAGTTGCACTTAGTCACAATACAACAGTTTACATTTAAATGAGACTCTAGTCGTAGTTAAAACTGTTCAAAGGTGGCCATTACAAAATACTGGTAGTCTTTCTTGCCTATGAGATGTTATTAAATTGTTGGTGGCTGGAACTCAAGTCACATACAGTCAACCACATTACTGGATCCATGACCTACATCTCGAATTTGGCTAGTTAAACAGGCACACACAGCTACACCTGCTCCAGCTCTGCAGTGAGACACAGATCCAACAAGTTCCCACCTGAAAAGATAGAGGAGAAAGGATGTTACTTTAAAACAAATCATGATTTACTTTACTCAAAAGACAAAACAAAAAATCCCTATTATGGGACTGGTTTTGAAAGATAGTAAGCTATCCCCAAAGTTTTCTATTAACTACATGTAGCAGTATTTTAGCACTCTGGGATAGTCTGTTACCAGAAGATCCCATTAAGGTGTAAAGGAAATAAAAATTACCTATTCAGCACTGGATCAAATGCTTCTACTGTATTTAAGTATGCATTGCCATTATGACCACCAACTGCAAAGATTTTGCCCATCACTGTCGCGATCCCCACTCCACCTCTGGGAGTGGTAAGGGCTGCTACATAATCCCACTTGTTGTTTCGAGGATCATACCGCTCAACTGAACTCAGAGGAGAATTATCATCAAAACCACCTATATAAAGAAAGATTTTTAAAATAGCATTATGTTTCATAGAAATTAACCATTAAATTTCAATTCAATAGCTTCTACAAATCAATCTTTTCAAAACATTTTAGAAAACCCCAACATCTATCACTACTACCAACTCCTATTATACATTTACTACAATTCAAGATAATTTAAATAGTATTTTCCTCAATATTAGGATTAAAAATCTTAAAGTGAGAGAAACTAAAGTCCCTATATTTAAGCAGATAATTTAGGAGAAAAAAAACCCCACGGACATTCATATAATTTTCCCTTAGCTTCCTAGAGACAAGGAAGAAAGTACTGAGATTCCTTCTCTCTGTGTGTACATGTATATATTAGATTTTTAAACAGTAAGAAGGCTTGAGAAGACAATAAACTACACTAAGTCACTTGACTCACTTAGATATAAGTCAGTTTTCCAACTGTTTCCCTTAGTATTATAATCGTAATCATAATTACAGAGATGGTGGACTATGACTGAATTGTTACCAATTTTTGCCAAAACTACATCTTCATGCTACCTATTCTAGATGCCGACAGTCCTCTCTATAAATCATCTTAACAATGTTACTTATTATGTTCCTGATTGTTAAACACAGAGACTGCTATTTTAACAGTGCTCTTTCCTTTAAAAATATATGTGTGTCTTTTTAGGCTCCATCTCAGTCTACATGAGTAATAGGTCTCCCTGATGACTAAGCCTATTTTCCTGAGGACAGAAGTGTTGATATTATGACGGTCTATTTAGAAACAAGGTCAGGTTAAAAAAAAAAATCAACAAAGTTAACTTCTCTAGTGGGTTTAATTTTATTAAATCAACTGAGGTAAAAATTCACTGATCGGGACTTCCCCAGTGGTGCAGTGGTTAAGAATCTGCCTGCCAATGCAGGGGACACAGGTTCGAGCCCTGGTCCGGGAAGATCCCACATGCCGTGGAGCAACTAAGCCCATGAGTCACAACTACTGAGCCTGCACTCTAGAGCCCGCGAGCCACAACTACTGAGCCCGTGCGCCACAACTACTGAAGCCCACGTGCCTAGAGCCTGTGCTCCACAAGAAAAGAAGCCACAGCAATGAGAAGCCCGCGCACCACAACAAAGAGTAGCCCCCGCTAGACACAACTAGCGGAAGCCCGCGCACAGCAACAAAGAATCAACACAGCCAAGACTTAATTAATTAATTAATTAAAAAATAAAATTCACTGATCTTAGTTCATAATTCAGTGACTTTTAACAAATGTAATAGTGTTATCACCACCACAACCATGATAAAAAAAACATTTTTCACTATAACAAAGGCTCTACTTTTAATTATTGCTAATGCTAAGGTAGAAGAGATTAAGTTTTTTTTTGTTTTTTGTTTTTTGTTTTGTTTGTTTGCGTTACGCGGGCCTCTCACTGTTGTGGCCTCTCCCGTCGCGGAGCACAGGCTCCGGACGCGCAGGCTCAGCGGCCATGGCTCACGGGCCCAGCCTCTCCGCGGCATGTGGGATCTTCCCAGACCGGGGCACGAACCCGTGTCCCCTGCATCGGCAGGCGGACTCTCAACCACTGCACCACCAGGGAAGCCCGGGATTAAGTTTTTAATACAGGGTAGTTATATTTTTCATGGTCCTCTTTTTCATGGGCTCCCTATCATTTCCCTAGCTAATGCATATAAATTTTGAACAAAGAACTCAAAGCAGAGGAACAGAAAAGGGAGGATGCGATTAGCTTCCTGTACATAGTTACCTTCAAAGTTTTCTTATTCAAATCAGTTGTACCTGTTTTAAGTAGGACTTGAATGACCAAGAGGGTTTTTATTTTAAGGTTCAACCTGAGTCAGTCTTATTTTTACCATGTCTGTTCTACTATAAGTGCCCAGAAGATTTAACAAGTAACAGCAACAATGATACTCCTGTTGAGATATAACATATGTCAATGCCCTTGCTAGATAGGGAGCTGAGAGAGGTAGCAATGATGTAGTGTAAGAACACTGGGTTCTCACAGACCCTGCTTCAAATTCCAGCCTTGACAACTTATTTAGGCCTGTGACAATATTATTCACTCTCTCAGTCTCTCACTACCTCAAAGAGCTGCTGTGATGATCAGGCTAGACTGAAAAGGTAAAAAATTATGTTATTTCTCTTCTTTAATACACATAAGCACTGAAATAGTGTTACTTCTATTACTTGTAGATGTTTAAGTGCTAACAATATCCCACTCTCTTATCAAGAACTCTAAGTTTTTTTTTTTAACATCTTTATTGGAGTATAATTGCTTTACAATGGTGTGTTAGTTTCTGCTTTATAACAAAGTGAATCAGTTATACATATACATATGTTCCCGTATCTCTTCCCTCTTGCGTCTCCCTCCCTCCCACCCTCCCTATCCCACCCCTCTGGGTGGTCACAAAGCACCGAGCTGATCTCTCTGTGCTATGCGGCTGCTTCCCACTAGCTATCTATTTTACGTTTGGTAGTGTATATATGTCCATGCCACTCTCTGTCACAGCTTACCCTTCCCCCTCCCCGTATCAAGTCCATTCTCTAGTAGGTCTGTGTCTTTATTCCTGTCTTACCCCTAGGTTCTTCATGACATTTTTTTCCCTTATATTCCATATATATGTGTTAGCATACGGTATTTCTTTTCCTCCTTCTGACTTACTTCACTCTGTATAACTGACTCTAGGTCCATCCACCTCACTACAAATAACTCAATTTCATTTCTTTTTATGGCTGGGTAATATTCCATCGTATATATGTGCCACATCTTCTTTATCCATTCATCTGTTGATGGACACTTAGGTTGCTTCCACGTCCTGGCTATTTTAAATACAGCTGCAATGAACACTGTGGTACATGATTCTTTTTGAACTATGGTTTTCTCAACTATGGTTTTCTCAGGGTATACGCCCAGTAGTGGGATTGCTGGGTCATATGGTAGTTCTATTTTTAGTTTTTTAAGGAACCTCCATACTGTTCTCCATAGTGGCTGTATCAATTTACATTCCCACCAACAGTGTATGAGAGTTCCCTTTTCTCCACAACCTCTCCAGCATTTATTTTGTTTGTAGATGTTTTGATGATGGCCATTCTGACCAGTGTGAGATGATATCTCATTGTAGTTTTGATTTGCATCTCTCTAATGAGTAATGATATTGAGCATTCTTTCATGTGTTTGTTGGCAATCTGTATATCTTTGGAGAAATGTCTATTTAGGTCTTCTGCCCATTTTTAGATTGGGTTGTTTGCTTTTTTGATACTGAGCTGCATGAGCTGCTTGTAAATTTTGGAGATTAATCCTTTGTCAGTTGCTTCATTTGCAAATATTTTCTCCCATTCTGAGGGTTGTCTTTTGGTCTTGTTTATGGTTTCCTTTGCTGTGCAAAACCTTTTAAGTTTCATTAGGTCTCATTTGTTTATTTTTGCTTTTATTTCCATTTCTCTAGGAGGTGGGTCAAAAAGGATTTTTTTTCTTTTTTTTTTTCTTTTTTTTTTTTTTGCGGTACGCAGGCCTCTCACTGTTGTGGCCTCTCCCATTGCGGAGCACAGGCTCCGGACGCACAGGCTCAGCGGCCATGGCTCATGGGCCCAGCCGCTCTGCGGCATGTGGGATCTTCCCGGACTGGGGCACAAACCCGTGTCCCCTGCATCAGCAAGCGGACTCTCAACCACTGCGCCACCAGGGAAGCCCCAAAAAGGATTTTGCTGTGATTTATGTCATGGAGTGTTCTATGTTTTCCTCTAAGAGTTTAATAGCATTTGGCCTTACATTTAGGTCTTTAATCCATTTTGAATTTATTTTTGTGTATGGTGTTATGGAGTGTTCTAATTTCATTCTTTTACATGTAGCTGTCCAGTTTTCCCAGCACCACTTATTGAAGAGGCTGTCTTTTCTCCACTGTATATTCTTGCCTCCTTTATCAAAGATAAGGTGACCATATGTGCATGGGTTTATCTCTGGGCTTTCTATTCTGTTCCATTGATCTGTATTTCTATTTTTGTGCCAGTACCATACTGTCTCGATCACTGTAGCTTTGTAGTATAGTCTGAAGTCAGGGAACCCGATTCCTCCAGCTCTGCTTTTCCTCCATTTTTCTTTCTCAAGATTGCTTTGGCTATTCCCCTCCAACTCTATTATATAGTAAGTCAAAAAGCAATACAGAGACGCTAACTGCCATCATGCATATGAAATACCTATTGGTTTGCTTAGTCAACACAATTCCCTTGAAATGAAGACAAGAAAAGTAAAGTAAAAATACGGAGGTAGAGTTTTAAACATGAAAGATGAAGATGTAAACAAAGAAGCTTGAATATGAATCTTAAGAATTCAAAAGCAAATCTTAGGACTGATTCCACTTGGGCCTAAATGCAATGTAATTTGTGTTACTGACACTATCATTGTATGTCCTGTAAAACATTACACTAGAGAAATATCATCCACTCACCAACAACATATAAGCAACCATGGAGCTCACTAACTCCATTGCCTGCTCTTCGCTGACCCATTTCTTTAACTTCTATCCATTTATCGAGATGTGGATCATACCTCTCCACACTAGATAGAGAAGCTACTCCATCATTGCCACCTACTGCATAAACATGGTTCTAAATAAATAAAGAAAAAAAAAACACAAGACATTAGATTTTAAATTGATTTACATGCCGTCCTAATGGTAGACCAGAATGTGCAAGAGAGCAGTATTTCATGAAATAATCTGGTGTGTAATCAATATCTGCATACTGGAAATATGAATACATCAGACCTTTCCTTATTTGGTTAGGGATGTGATGCAATGCAATCCAGTGAGCAAGCTGCCACATAACTTACCACAAGAGCCACAGAGCCAACTCCTCCACGGGGAGTATTCATTGGTGCCACTGTACTCCACTGATCAGATTCTATGTCATATCTCTCAACATCGTTGAAGCAAGTGTTGTCATCTAACCCTCCAATTGCATAAATTGGGCCTCCCAAGGAGGCCAAGGCAATTCCTCGCCTGCAAAAACAATAAAAGACACTTCAGCATTCCATTTGTTTCCAGAAAAAAGGTAGCAAAATAATTGTGCTAATGTACCCATTTATCACATTAAACGTCAATGTGGCTTTTTCCCGTTATTTTTAGATTTATCAAAGCTTCTGAATAGATGGCTACAGGGTTGCCAAATTGTGCAAGTCTATGTGAACAGTGCCCTCTGGAGTTTTATAATGCATAGCCTACACAGGTTACTTTAAACTTAAATGAAATAATAAAGGAAAACCCAACAAAATACTATAAATGGAGTCCAAAACATTCAGTTAGTAAAACACTCAGTTGCATAATTAAGAGACTGATGAATTGACAGAGATGGTCTGCTACAGAGGTCAGAAGTCAATCTCATTACTAAATTCACGTAATTGCAGAGCACATTTTGTTGCAGTGTTTCATTACATCACACAAAAGAACATCAATTTTATATTACAAGCTTTATATCACATTGCTTAACTTCTGAAGTGTATCTATTTATCTTGGAACAGAAGAGACTTAGCCCATGTTAAAAGCTAATTCATCATAATGGTGACTGAAAAAAAAATTATACCAATTTCTTAAAAAACACACTGCAGCAATCAAAAGCTGAACTATTCTAAAATTTATCTGTCACTGACTTGGTATATACTTTGGATAATGTGTATTGTTTAAACCTTTACTACCTTGCTTCTTCATCTGTCACCCATCTGAGAAAGCAGTAGACACAACTGATATTAATTTGTCAATACAGGTAATGCACCAAGAACAGTGACTAGCCCATATTCAGTGCTGTGTATTAGCTATTATTATTTCTGGAGAGAGCTGCTGCTCTACTGAGATTCTAACTCTCAGTTTACCAAAAGAGTATCCTAGGAAAGAATTCTTAAGGATAATGTTGTCATTCATTTTGTGTCCTTAACTTCTTTTCCCTTGAGTATAAAGCAATGACTTACAAAATACTGTGGTTATAAAAACTTTCAGGTGTGGGTGAACACATGTGTGTACACTCTAGAATATATGAGTGTTATATCATGGCAGAAGTGAGTATACCATATAATTCCCCCCTCCCTCCACCCCCTAAACCACAAGACCATAAGACACTATTGATTATTTCTTACTCCTCAAAACTCTCTTGATTTTTGTGACATCACATGTTTGAGTTTCCTCCTCCATTACATCTCTGGCTGGTACTTTTCAGCTTCCTTTACCAGTGCCTTCTTCTCTATTCTGTCACTGAATTATGAAGTTCCCTAAGGCCTCTTATCACCCTATACTCTCTCTGTAGGCAATTTCATTCTTTCCATGGATTTATAACTCTAATATGTATTTCCAGACATATATACAGCTTCTACTTCAAATCTGTGTGTCTGGATCTTCAATCTTAACTTTAACCTGAAGTGAAACTTACTGTCTACCTCCCTGTGCTAGGCAGATTTTAAGATGTCTTCCTCCACAACATTCACCCTCTGGTTTTACTCCTATGATTATGCTACATTACATGGCAAAGTGGAGATTACCTGAATGAGTTTAATCTAACCACGTAAGCCCTATAAAAGCAGAGAGGTTTCTCCAGCTGGTAGCAGATGACAGGTCAGAAACTCAAAGAACGTGGTGGATTCTGCAAGTCGCTGCTTGTTTGAAGATTGAGGGGAGCATTTGGAAAGGACCTCAGAATGGCTTCTAGGAGCTGAGAGTGATCCCTGGCCTACAGCCAGTAAAAACAAGAAACTCGGTCCTTCAATCACAAAGAACTGTATTCTATCAATAACCTAAATGACCTTGGAAGTAGTTTCTTCCCCAGAGCCTCCATTAGAGCCTACAGCCTACACCTTGATTTTGGTCTTGTGGAGCCTAAGTGGAAAACTCAGTTAAAGTTGCTTGACTTCTGACCTATGGAACTGTGAACTAATTAATGGATGTTGTTCTAAGCTTCTAAGTTTGTCATAATTGGTTATACAGCAAGAGAAAACTAATATACCCATTAGAAGACAAACAAAAACTTTATCCTGTACACCATCTTGCTTTTCCTAATGCAGAAAGTCACACCACTATCCAAATCACTGTTGTTTAAGCCAGAAACTTAAGGATCATCTTAGCCTTACCTTATTGTTTTTTTTACCTCCCACATCTAATTATCATAAAATCTTGTTGATTGTACACTTCTGAACTCTCTCTCAAATATGTCCTCTTTCCTCTATCTCAACTTCTACCACTTTAGTCCAAGCCACTGTTATTTCTTTGACTAAAAATATTACAATAACCCTTTTGGTTTCCCAGACTGTTTTCACTCTGGTCTTCCTCAAATACATTCTCCATTTCATAGCAGAGGATCTTTGGAAAGAGAAATCTGATTCTAACACTCCCCTGCTATCAAAAAAAAAAAATGTGTGTGTGTATTTCAAAGCACACCAGATTAAAAAATCTTGGCAAACTTGAAAGGCCCTTATTTTTTGCCTGCTATTTCAGCTGTATCTGTTGACACTATCCCCTTTGATCTGTCAGCCACATGGGACTTCTTTCAAGCTCTCTGCTCTCATTCATCTACAGATTTTCAAAGGCTCTTCATCTCTTTCCATCCACCAACCTTACACCACCCACCACTTAATGAGTCTAAATTCTTTTGTTCCTTCAGACCTTAGGTTAAGTGGGACTCCACTCTCGAGCATTCTTTACTTTCGCTGGTGCTAGCATTATTACCCTTGTCATTATGTCTTTATTTCTATCTTGCCTTTAGAATGTAAGCTCTATGGAGGTAGGGACCCTGACTGTCTTATTTATTGCTGTATCTTCAGCACTTGGTATATCTTGTAATGGGCATTTAACCAGTATTTGCTGAATAAATAAATCAACCCCTAGAGATGCTCTGTTAGGATGATGGGTTTCAATAAAACCATACCTTGAACAAACATCAGTATCCATTTTAGTGAAAAGATGAAAAAGAAAAGGGGGGAAAACCAGAAAACCAGGTATTTAACATGTGAATATTATTTTGGAATACACACTGAAACAATGATTTGGGAGGATACAAATTATAAAAACAAATAACATGAGAAAATAAATGCAGTTCTATTATTTTTTATAGAGTTGGAAAGCTACTGTAGTGCTCAGGGTATATTTTAGAAGATCAAAGAAATTCAACTGCTATTTTGTTAGACAAGTTTCACTCAATTCTCAGCTAAAAACCAGCTTAGCATGATAAAGAGGCAAGAGTATAAAGATTAAAAATGTACGTAAGGATTTTCTCCCTCATTTTAATTCATGTGTTAGAATTTAAACTGTTTGTGGTTACCATGTAGCATAAATCAAGCCCTACTAAAGTATTAAAATGCCATTTATAGATAAGTAGTGTATTTTAAGGCTAGGTTTTTCCCACTAAGATTCTTTCTCCTCATGAGTGAAAAAAAGGCCAAAAATCTCTTTTCAGCCGAACTCTCTTCACATTTCCATCTAATTTTTCATACTTCTAACACACAAGAAAACTAAGTTAAAAATACTGTGTTAAATTCATCAAGAATAGAAAACTAGATGTCAATGTGTGCCCATTTGCAAAATTATCTTCAGTCGAGCACCACTAGTACATAGGAACGCAACTCTTTTTGAAACTTTTCTGAAAATTTTAAATTATTTCAAAATAAAAAGCTAAGTAAATGCTCAGGTATGAGTCAAAACTATGACAATCATTATCATACTCAAAGACATGATTCTGTTCTTAATTTTCAGGAAAATTTTAAAAGTTATAATGAAGCATCACATTGGATGCTTTAACAAAATGTGTTTAGGAAGGTATTTAAAGTTTCTAAAAATGCAGAGTAAAAAATTAGCCCTTTCAGTTATAGGAAGCTTTCTTTATTTTCCACCAACAAATCAAAATAAATGTCCATGCTCATCTACCTCTTTGTGTTCATTGATGCCTTCATCATCCATTTATTAGTGAGAGGATCAAACATCTCCATACTACCTAAATGTTCATTTCCATCATGTCCACCCACTGCATACACTTTACCTGTCAAGTAGAGAAGTATTTTCATTTGTTTCCAAATAAATAAATTTATATATAATCAATATATAATTAAAATAGCACAATAAATTAACTTTCAACAAATCTTCTTCTGTTCAACATTATGATCAAGTCACTTCAGTAGTCAAATGAAAATAAATGTAAGCTTCTGCTTAATAAAATGCCTGAAACATGCTGTTTTACAAGTTATTTAAATGTTCAAACATTATCCTGCCCTTAGTTTTCCCAACTTTTTATTACTTAGTAGATGATATCACTAATCATCCTTGCAAAGAATGTTTAATAAAATGAAAAAATGCTCTTGTATAAAGAAAATATAAAACTCTTAATATATCAAACCTTTCTTTTTTTTTTTTTTTTTGCTGTACACGGGCCTCTCACTGCTGTGGCCTCTCCCGTTGCGGAGCACAGGCTCCGGACACACAGGCTCCGCGGCCATGGCTCGCGGGCCCAGCCGCTCCGCGGCATGTGGGATCTTCCGGGATCGGGGCACGAACCCGTGTCCCCTGCATCGGCAGGCGGACTCTCAACCACTGCGCCACCAGGGAAGCCCTATATCAAACCTTTCTAAATGAAACAAATAAAAATTGGAACTATTAACATACCAAAATGGTAACTGTAACTATTTAGGTGTCTGGGTTACGGATGATTTTTGTTTTTTATTAAATATGTTTTCATATTTCCCCCCAAAGCATTTATACTTTTATAATTGGAAGAAAAGTGACTTTTTAATTCTCCTAACAATTTATCCATGGTTCTGCAATTAATTCATTTTTAGTAACCAGGTAAAAAATCCTCATTTCAATAATAATAATTAGGTATAGAAAAAAGTTAATATATATTTATTATTTGGGTTCAATAAATATTTTTTTTTTAGTTTGGTTATTTTGTGAATATAACTCAGAATAGTTTAACTCCCTTTTCCTTAATACTCATCTCCTGTTAAGCATCTATATGCAAGAGATTGTACACTGAGCATCTATGGGCATAAAACAAGTAAACATTCATCAAATAATCTGATATATTGAAACATACTTTATAATATAGGATTTTCTTATAGAAAGAAATTCTCAAAGTTCAAATATTTGAAAGATCATTGTGGTGACACGATGTGATTTAACACAAAAGCAGACCCACCTTCCACTGAGATTACACCCACGTGTCGCCTTCGACTGTTCATTTCTGGTCCAAAGAACCAACTGTTTTTGTTGATAGAATAGCATTCGATACTGCGAAAGGGGTCACCTGATCCACCTCGACCACCTACACAAAATAGCACACCTAAAGGTAAAGTCACAAAATAGAGGGTAAAGTCACAAAATAGAGGTTGAAATCACAGCTCCCCTTTTTTCTTTTTACAGCTAATTTTATTTTTATTTTTTATTTTTTGGCCATACCACACGGCTTGTGGGATGTTAGTTCCCTGACCAGGGATTGAACCCAGGCCCATGGCAGTGAGAGCATGGAGTTCTAACCACTGGACTGCCAGGAAATTCCCCCTAACTAAAAAAAAAAAAAAAAAAAAAAAAAAAAAAAAAAAAAAGATAAATAAGTGTGGAAAAAAACTTACGAACTCAAAATTTTGATTAATGGGGAAAAAAAGTTATTTGGATAGCATTTAATGTCATTATACCACTAAAAATCTAATTTTCTTTTTTCCCCCTCATTTGAACTTTTCAAAGAATAGAATACATCAGTTATCTCAGCCTGTTAACATTTCACTATAATACAGTTGAGATCCTCACCCACCCTGAAAAACTGCTGTTGCTAGTAAGGTCATGACAAAATCCAACAAACTCATAAAGTTAATTTCTGACTGAATACAATTACAACATTTGATATACTGATCACCCTAGTTTCTTTGGAAACTCCTTAACTCTTGATTTCCATAATATCAAAGTCTCCTTTTCTCTATTATTTCTGTCTTTTCTATGTTTTCTGTTTCATTCTCAGCCTACTTCTCACATACTTCATGCTTACACAGGAAAAGTTCAATCCCTTTACTTAAAATTCCATCTGTATCATAATGCCTTCCAATCTGCATTTCTAAGCCACATTTCCACTTGATGTCCCAGAGGCACCTCAAACCCAACATAAAAGATCTCCCCTTCCTCACCAACCTAAACAACTTTGTCCTTCCCTGAGGTATCCTTTCTCTCCCTCGCTATTCCCACAGCCACTGTTAGTTCAGGCCCTCATCAGCTATTACTGCAAAATCTTGTTCTCTCTTATCACTTAGTACTCTTTTGCTTTCAGACTGTCAACTGAATAATCTAATTAAAAGGCTCTTTCAACAGCTTTTCATTACCTGTATCAGTAGTTCTTAAAATTTTTACTGAATGCCACTGAATTGTACATTTAAAAATGGTTAAAATGGCAATTTTTATGGTATATGTATTTTACCACAATTTTTCTTAACATATCAAAACTTTATTCTGGGGACTTCCCTGGTGGCACAGTGGTTAAGACTCCATGCTCCCAATGCAGGGGGCCCAGGTTAGAACCCTGGTCAGGGAACTAGATCGCACATGCTTCAACTAAAAGATCCTGCATGCCTCAACAAAGATCCCGTGTGCTACAACTAAGACCCGACTCAGCCAAATTAAAAAAAAAAAAAAAAAAAAAAAAACTTTATTCTGATTCAGAATCACCAGAGGAGCTATTTAATAAAACACAGATTGCTGGGCCTGACCCCTCCCCCACCAAGTGTTTGATTCAGTGGGTTTGGGGTAGGTGCAAAATTTTGCATTTTTAAAAACTTCCCAAGTGAATGCTCATGCTGCTGGTCAAGAGGACACCACTTGCTTCACACTATGAGAACCACTGCTCTACAAGATAAAGCCTTAGAAGAGCATAAAGGCCTTGCACTGTCCAATGCGATTTTCTCCCTCTCTTTCCCTTAATGTTTAAGCTCCTGCATCACCCATATAGTGATCCTCCTCAATGTTCTGAAAACAACTTTTGGTAACTCTCATTCATGTAATATACAGTATCGAAATGATCTATTATGCTGATATCTGTCACCAGAGTCTAAGCGAGATTAAGATAGTGTGTTAAGCGTTTATGCACTAATAAAGATGAGCACAGTGCCTGGCGTGTACTAAACGTTCAATAAATGTAAAATAAACTGAATACTCTTTTCTCTAATTGGCACCCAGAAAAACATCTATTTATTATTCAAAACTAAGACTGGGGGTTATTTTCCCTATAAAACCTTTTCTGTCCCTTCCAAAGTAAAAATAACCACTCTTTTTGCTTCCCACTATAACTTTTGATTATATCAAAGTACCTTTAATACTTTATTGCATTTACTTATTCATATGGCTATTTCCCTAGATCAGACTGAAAGTTCACTCAAAATAGGAACGGCTATAGTCTATTTGTGTGTTTACATTTCTTTCTTTCTTTTTTTCTTTTTTTTTTTGCGGTACGCGGGCCTTTCACTGTTGTGGCCTCTCCTGTTGCGGAGCACAGGCTCCGGACGCGCAGGCTCAGCGGCCATGGCTCACGGGCCCAGCCGCTCCGCGGCATGTGGGATCTTCCCGGACCGGGGCACGAACCTGTGTCCCCTGCATCGGCAGGTGGACTCTCAACCACTGCGCCACCAGGGAAGCCCTGTGTGTTTACATTTCTAATGCCTAACCCAGAACCCGGCACATGGTAGGCACTTAATATATGTTTGCTGAATGACTACATACATGAATGACCAGAACTGCCTGTGCTATCTTTTCCAACCAATGCAGTGTTTCAAGTCAGAGAAATTTAAAGTTGAAAGAGACTTTAAAGATCCTGTAGTCAAAATTATTTATAAACTGATGCCTTCAGAGATTAAGAAATCTGCCCCAAATTACAGATGCTTTATGGCACAGCTGGAATTATAATCCCAGAATGTAATCCCGATTATTGATTAGATTTTATTTAAGTGGACCCTAATATTTCAGCTACATAGGTCACCTAGGAACATGACATGGAAGGAAAAAAATTAAAATGAAGTAAAAAGATCACGACACAAATCCTTTCTCCACTGTCTGTGTAGCCTTGGGCATCCTTTCACTCTCTCTGATTCTTAGTTTCCTCATCCATAAAATGGAATAACACCATCTTTCTCACAATAAGGATCAAATCCTTCACTAAAACCTACTTCATAAAGTTCTTGCAATCATGTAAGAGATCATGTATATGAGGGTCTAATACATTTGGCATATAACCTAGACTGCCAAAATCTTTGAATTCAAGTCTGAATCTGAAGAATTAAATACCTTGACTTCTTGAAACAGGATTCACAACTAAAAAAATCTACGCTTCAAAAATTTAATACTTGAAATCAACCTATAAAAAAAGGGAAAAATATCCTTTTCACGTTAAACTATTTAGAAGAACTACTTCTTCATAGGCAGATCTACAACATTCAAATTTTCTTTATACTATCTAGATAAAGTCCCACTATTCATTACCATGTACTGCCTTTTGTTATTTTTAGGCTATTCCACGGATCTCTTTATTTACTAACCACATTAGGTCACAGCAGATGTACAGGAAGTCTCTGTTCAGAGTGCTGATTCCAGAATTCACTGACCACATTTATTCTCCCTTATCCCACAAATATATTCTTTATAAAGAGTAACGTAAGTGAACATAAAACTATTTTCTCAGGAAAACATGAAAGTCTGTAAATTATGGCAAATAAAGGTGAAACTGCATGCCTCCTCAAGTATAAGAGCTTTATATTCTAAGAGTTTAATGTGGTCTGTTATACTATTAAATTAGATGTATTAAGTACCTTTCTTTTGATGTGATAAAATGCAAAAAGAAACATTTAAATATGCAGTATGTGTTAAGCTCCATGTTTGGTACCAGGGATACAAAGTTATTAAGATACCTACCTGTCTCTGAAGGGCTCAAAACATGTCAAATAAATTTCAATGCAACATAGTAAGATGTGCAAAGCAAGTGTCATTTAAGCAAAAATGACAGAGGATCTAATTCTGCCTAGAAGAATCAAAAAGACTCCCAAAGAAAAGATATTTCAGCAGGCTCTTCAGAGTGTATAGGTCTTGTTACGGTTTTTTAAAAAATTGGCTTATTGGTAAAACTATCTGAAATCATGCACAGTAAGAATTCATATATAACCTTACTTGCCAATTATTACTTTAAGACAATCAGATACTAATCATCTTACAATTGGGTTTCGACAAACATAACCAACCCTCAAATACAACAAAATTCCTTAGAGCAGAGTTGATAAAATGAGTAATTTAATTACCAGCAGTATGTTTCCTTGGGGTAGTCCGAATGGAGTATTCAAAGTCAGGTACTGCTCTGCTACTCAAGTGAAGGTGGTAATTTCTTGCTTCATCCAATAAATCTCTACATTTTAGATTTTGTTTGACAATCTGTTCTTTTGCCACAACACCCATAAGAAAATCAACTGGCAACAGCGGCAAACGAACCTAAGATTGTGAATAGTTGCAGATATAAAATTTAAGTTGCAATTGGACAGTTCATTCTCTACTTTCACTGCAGCATGTTCTCTTTTTAAAACTCATTTACCTTCTAAAATCTGAATGAAGCTCAATGTGCCAAGTTCTAAAGCAATTTCCAGTACTGGTCTGTACTAATGATATCTCAAAGGGATTTTTAAAATATTCAGGTTAAAAAGCAGGTAATGATCTTTCTAATTCAAATAAAACACATTCAGACTTATCCTTAAATGGTATAGTAAGTAGGAAAGAGTCAAAGCCATTTTCATATCATATTACATCAATGGATAATCTACACTTTTTATGATAAATGGAACATGCTGATTTGCTTCCATATCATTTTATTTCTATACACAATCTTATTCATCCCTACCTGTGCAAGTGTTTCATCCAACCATTTGGAATGATGCTGAGGATTGGCAAGAAGCCACTTGATGGCTGCACTATAGACCTGCTTTTCATTCTCAATATTTAGATCACTGGAGGACAAAAGCTTATGGAGATGCTGGGGTGACACACTTACAAAGTCTTCACACTCCACCACTTCAGGAAAATGCTCACAGGCATACTGATCCGCCATGTCCATTAAGTCTATTCGATTGTGACTTTCTGCAAAGGCTCTTACTGCCAGACAATTGGAGGGATGAAAATGTAACTTCATGTATTCACAACAAGCTCTAGCCACCAGTTCAACCTGTAGAATACAGGCTGCATATAATAGAGGCTGGACGTTGTCAACAGTCAAAGTGAGTCGTGAAGAATAGACAAACTTTACCAAGTCTTCTATTGCATCACCATCAAAATCTCTGATCTCAATCAGTGTTTGCTTGGCTTCAGCCATTTCAGAGAGAAACATAGCTCTGAAGTAGGGAATAACACAAGCCAATACCAGTTTGTGACAAGAGATTAGCTTTGAGCCAACCTGTTCAAAACAAAACAAAGAGAGACTCAGTTTAATATCAAAATTAGCCTGAGATCCGCATCGAGTACATGCTGTATAGCAGGGATAAAAACTCCAGACAAGTTTAGTGTATTTGTTTTAACAATGTAATCCTTTGCCACTTACTTTCGATCTAGGCCAATTTCTTAAGGTCAGGCAATTTTCTTCTTCCAAGTTAGAGTCAAATCTTTTATACATGTATCTATAATGTATTATACCATAAACTATGATTTTTCTGTATTATCTCACATTTCAGAAGCATTTTGTGAATTAATGAGGCTAATAGCAAACATCACCTAGCACTTACTATGTATCAGGCACTATACTTTTTTTTTGGTCTAAGAGTCCCTTCTTTTTTTCCAATTTTATTGACATACAATGTTGTATAAATTTAAGGTATGCAGCATTATGACTTGATATATGTATATGTTGTGAAACGATTAGCACAGTTTTAGTAAGCTATCCATCACCTCATATAATTACAAATTTTTTTCTTTCTGATGAGAACTTTGTTTTTGTTTTTTGTTTTTTGGGGTTTTTTTTTTTGGCGGTACGCGGGCCTCTCACTGTTGTGGCCTCTCCCGTTGAGGAGCACAGGCTCCGGACGCGCAGGCCCAGAGGCCATGGCTCACGGGCCTAGCTGCTCCACGGCATATGGGATCTTCCCAGAACGGGGCACGAACCCGTGTCCCGTGCATTGGCAGGCAGACTCTCAACCACTGCGCCACCAGGGAAGCCCTGATGAGAACTTTTAAGATCTACTCTCTTAGCAACTTTCAAATATACAACACAATATTGTTAACTACAGTTATCGTGTCAGGCTCTATTCTAAGTGCTTTTCATATATTAACTCACTCGATTGTCCCAATGCCCCTATGATACTATTATTATCCACAATTTACCAGTGAGAAAATTGAAGCAGAGTAAACAAATCAATGTTAGTATTTACTATGAGCTTAAATGAAGTTTTTTCATTTCCTATTTAAATCATTTTGAAATGATATTTTATAGAAATGTAATAAAGAACACTGAAATCTCACCACTTTGTTGAAAAATTAGATTGCTTCCAATAGTCTGCCATTACAAACACAGCAGTGAACTTTGTTGTAGGAGAATCTTTGTTTACATTCTCTATTATTTCCTAAAGATAAATTCCTAAAAACAGAAATGCTGCTTCAAAGGATAAGTACAATTTGGATACATACTACTAAATTGTCCATTTCTGATCCCCTTACAGTATGTGCCATATTCTGAATGTTATCTTAAGAAAAATCTGCCAATTCAATGTATGAAATATCTCATTGTTTTAGTTTACTTTTTACTAATATGATTGAATCATTCATAAATTTTGGACTACATTTATTTCTTCTAAGAACTCTTTCTATGACTTTTTTTCTCATTTGTAAGAACTCCTCAGACATTTAGAATATTAGTCATTTGTCATATATACATTTCAAAACTTCTCTTTTGTAAGTATGTTTCAAAATTTTATTCACTCTCAATGGATTTTTAAATAATCCAATCAATCTTTTTCCTTATGACTTCTGCCTTAGGTGCTATGCTTGAAATGGGAATCATTCTAACAGTCCATAAATATTTACAGGTATTTTTTCTAGTTTTATGTTTTTCACAAATCTATTTCCATCTGGAAGTTTTTGATACTGAGAAGACAGATATCTTTTTTTATTGATGTATAGTTTCTGTACAATATTATGTTACAGTTGTACAATATACTGATTCACAATTTTTAAAGGTTATACTCCATTTACAGTTATTATAAAACATTGGCTATATTCCCTGTGTTGTACAATATATCCTTGTACCTTATTTTATACTTATAGTTTGTATCTCTTACTCATCTTCTTTTTAACACAGTAGTTATCCAGTTTTTCCCAGCACTTTATATATATAAAATAATCAATGAGTACAAGTAATAGGATAGTAGTGTTTTAGCAATTATCCTGTTTCCATGTAACATTTTGATTATGTAATACACTTATAGTTGTGTTTCATTATTTGGGAACTAATTTTAAAATAAGAACTCCTAAGGAAAAAGGCCTGAGGAATGTTACAATGTATAAAAGGTTTTGCTTATAAGTGCCCCATACCCAGCTTTTTTCACTAATGTAGAGGAAGAATGAATATCACTTATTTCAACAAGTACAAGATGACTGTTTCTGTTGGTTATACTATATTTACTTTGTTAAAATAATTTAGAAGGCCGGATTTAGAGTCTACTGAGATTCAAGTTGTAAACTATACTACAGCAGAAAGCTTGGCATGTTCTCAAATTCACGTTAGCCCAAAACGGGATCTGAAATCTGATATTAAACATTTAAAAAATAGTCTCAAAATGTCTTTTTTTTTTTTTTTTGGATCATCTGCACTGGCCACCACTGAGATTTAGTTTCTATGCAAATATCTGTAAAACTCACATGATGTAAACCTGCTCAATTAAACAACTTACAAAGACTCTCTTACATAATAGAAATATAAAATAAGGTACTACAGGTGTGGCCAGAAAGGTGGCTGCCCCCTCACCTGTCACGCACTGCACGTTCGTTGGGAAACTGGTGCTAAACCATCGTAGATGACTGCTTCTGGGTCGGGGTTTTATAGGCAGCAGAGGAGCTCCCTCGCTGCAATCTACTGAAAGTCAGCCCTCGACACAAGGATTTTTTTTTTTTTTTTAAGAAAAGAAAGTACTACAATTTTCAGATAAACATCATTTTTACAATGCCTTCTCATCCAAGCTGTACAAATCAATGGCCCTCAAGCTATTTTCATGTTGTTTATAAGGCTCTGTCCCTCTGTAACTCATTTGATTCAAATAAACTAAAACGTGTATATTTAATATACACACATACACACAAAATCATACCCTTATGCACCCTTTTAGAATAAATACCCATCTTCTAAATAAGAAAAATTTAACATTCAGATATATTCACAAATTTTGGGGAGAAAGTTTATAAACTGGTAATTCCCAGTTAAGGCCCTCATACTGTTTAATGATAAAATGCAAATTTATTCTTGTATGAGAATAAGTTCTCGTTGCCTAAAATCCTTTGGTAGGAGTGACAGTGATTTAAAATGCTTCCTTAATCCCCTTGGACAATTTAAAGTTACTGTTATGGACTATGGCTGGTAGCAGCAGTGTTTTCAGTTTTGTGCTGAATTCTGGGAACATTGTTTTTGATTGGAATAAAGGAATTAATACTTGGATGTTAGAGTTCCACAATGGCTGGACATTTTCTATTGTTTTCTAAGTTTTGTGAATGTGGGGCTAATACAAACTAACATTTTTGTAAAAATAAATAAATACCCATCTTAACTTTAAAAAGATCTTTGAGCCTTATATATGAAATAGGAACATCAAAAAATTTGGGCTTCTATGCATTCATTAACTTTTCTTTGACACCATGTAGTCTCATGTTCTTAAGAGTTTATTTCTAAATTTTTCTTCTCTGGTACATAAATATCAATTACCAAAAATATTTTATCAGAAATTTTAAAATGAAAGAAATCGAAGTCTAAAGACTAGATGTTTAAAACTGGGTGAAAGGGCTTCCCTGGTGGCGCAGTGGTTGAGAGTCCGCCTGCCGATGCAGGGGACACAGGTTCGTGCCCTGGTCCGGGAAGATCCCACATGCCACGGAGCGGCTGGGCCCGTGAGCCATGGCCACTGAGCCTGCGCGTCCGGAGCCTGGGCTCCACGATGGGAGAGGCCACAACAGTGAGAGGCCCGCATACCGCAAAAAAAAAAAAAAAAAAAAAAAAAACTGGGTGAAAAATACACAAACTACAAAATATTAGACATTATTATACCATTTAAAATCATATAAATACTACAGCATGTCCTTGATACTAGGGAATTTTCTAATTTACATTTTTATTTGATAAGTGAACATATGAATACTTCAAGATGCTCGGGGAAAAGAAAACATGACAAGCTTAAACCCAAGTAGTGAAATATGTAGAATATCAACATTAACATAATGATCCTTTATTTTTTAACAAAAGCTTGAAATACAAACCGCTAATCCAAACCTTGAGTAACTGTCCATGGATTAGCCAATAGGGATCAAAATACAATGAAACACGAACTTCCCTGGTGGTGCAGTGGTTAAGAATCCACCTGCCAACGCAGGGGACATGGGTTCGAGCCCTAGTCTGGGAAGATTCCACATGCCGCAGAGCAACTAAGCCCGTGCGCCACAACTACTGAGCCTATACTCTAGAGCCCACTAGCCACAACTACTGAATCCTGCGCGCCTAGAGCCCATGCTCCGCAACAAGAGAAGCCACTGCAATGAGAAGCCCGCACACCAAAACGAAGAGTAGCCCCCGCTCACCGCAACTAGAGAAAGCCTGCGTGCAGCAACGAAGACCCAACGCAGCCATAAATAAATAAATTTATATATATAAAAAAAATTCCATTAACTGTCAGTCCTGACTTTCAAAAGGAACCTATCTATTATCTTGCATTAAAGATCACTTACTTTTCAAGTTTTCTTTTTTCCCCTCAACTACAATATATATTTACAGTGTAAAATCAAGAAAGTACAGAAAAATATAAGGGAAAAAATTTACTCACAATTCAACAAATACTGTCAACCTGTTGGCATATTTCCTTTTAACTTTTTCCCATGCATTTTGAAACATAACAGACTGTCCTGAACTTTGTCACCTTTTCCTAAGTTTCTGAAAACTTTCAACTCTTCATGCTTATTCTACACAGTGGATGTAACACAGTTTATTTATTCTGCTATCAGCCATTAAGACAACTTTTCCATATTTTAAATATAAACAGTATCTTAGAACAGGCAGTTTTTTCAGCATTTCAGAATACTTCCTTGAGATAAAATCTGAAAAGCAGAATTAATGAGTCAATAAATATAAGCTTTTTACAGTTCTTGATACATACTGCCAAACCATCCATGAAAAACAAGGAATGAATTTACATATCCATCAGCAGTGTTTGAGAATAATCTCTTCATCAAAATTTCAAAGCAATAAATAATGTTCAATATGTTGATAACTGAACAATTTTTCAATTGATTTAATTTTTACTTCTTTGACATTTTTAGTACTTTAAAAAATCTGGCTATCCCGTGAACTACTCTTTTGCAAACACAGAATACTTAAGTGTTAAATACAAAATCACTTTCTCGGGCTTCCCTGGTGGCGCAGTGGTTAAGAATCTGCCTGCCAATCAGGGGACATGGGTTCAAGCCGTGGTCCAGGAAGATCAGGGGGCTACAACGAAGAGTAGCCTCCACTCACCAAAGCTAGAGAAAGTCGGCGTGCAGCAACGAAGACCCAACACAGCCAAACATAAAATAAACAAATTTATATTTTTAAAAAATCACTTTCTCCTTTATCATTTCTCTTTTATTAGATTATGCCTGCTCTCCGGTCAGGAGTTAACTGCTACATTTATAAGGATAACAATTTTATCATTTCTACCTCTTGGAAGTATACTACTATAATGCAGTTCAAACACTTTGTTTCTCTACAGTCTTTCAGAGCACTCATTATTACCTGATCAGTTGAAAGTTTTGACAGCCAATAATTATAACACTTAGAGTCTTGAACGTGTTCATTAGAATCCTATAAATACTTGTTTTTTTAAAAAAATCACAGAAACATGCACTTGCAAAAAAAAAAAAAAAAGCCAAACAACATGATTGAAACATAATCAGTGGCGGCATCAAGAGGTGATATAAGGGATTGTCCTCCTCTAATAATCTCTATCAACTTCTTGAGGTAAAATTAACTATGATCTTTAACAAGGATAATGACATTTCCTCAAACTACATAAAGCATAAATAAAAGCATCTTTGTAGATGCTAGTCTTGTTGATCTATGATGTATAATTTAAGCATTATGAGAGCTATGCAATACCCCTTTCAAGACAATTTCCCTCTGCCTTTTCCCCACCAAATTGTTGCCCTTAAGAATCTTCCCTCATACATAACTTTAGAGCTGCCACTAGATATATTGTTTTAAAATATTTTCACTAATAAATACATAATAATATATAAACAAGTTTTACCTTTCCCTGGAATGACCTTAAGATTATATATAATCTCCTATGTGAAGCCTTTCCAATCACCTCTCAGACATAGTTAACAGATCCTCTCCTATGCTTCCATAAAAATATCATAAAATGACAATCACTAAATTGTATTTTAGTTAGCTGTGTATGTGCCTATCTCCAGCTAAATTTCAAACTCCCTCAATGCAAGTACAGCATATTATTCAGATTTATTTATACTCTCCATATACTAGGGTAAGACCTTAGTAAATATCTGTTAAATGAGTTTGTTTTTCCAATATCAGTGCTCACTTTGGAATTTAAAAACACACTAATGGTCTTACATATGAACAATAAAACCAGTTTTTTTTTTTTTTGCTGTACGCGGGCCTCTCACTGTTGTGGCCTCTCCCGTTGCGGAGCACAGGCTCCGGACGCACAGGCTCAGCGGCCATGGCTCACGGGCCCAGCCGCTCCGCGGCATATGGGATCCTCCCAGACCGGGGCACGAACCCGTATCCCCTGCATCGGCAGGCGGACTCTCAACCACTGCGCCACCAGGGAGGCCCTAAAACCAGTTTTGATAACTGTCTTTCTAAAATTCTTGTCCTAAAAGCAATAATTATCTAATGAAATATACTAATAAAAAAAGGAGATGAATATATCAAAGTATAATCCTCAAGGTTATATGAATGTAAAAAGTGAAGTTTGTATTGAACAGAGCATTATAAACTACCCATAATCCTACTTGGTTTAGTTGTTCTGTGATAGTTAAATTCTGAAAGTTTAAGAAATGTTGAATTAGAATTAAGAAACAAATCCAGTAACAGTCCTGCTAAAAGATTAAGCTACAATTCTTTCTAATGATAAGAATATACCGTAGCAGCATTATCTAATACTTTTGGAACAACAAGAATAGTACACATAATGATCCTAACAGCTGAATATTTATTATTATGTACTGAGCACTGTTATAAGGACTTCACATATTATCAATTCACTTATTCCTCACAAAAACCTAATCGTCATAATTTTACAGTTGAAAAAATAAAAATGAGAGCTCCTTTAAATTAGTGAAGTTTCTCATTCTTAAATGACTTCTACCACTGCTTCAAACACAGTAATTTTGGGTTTCCACCATAGATTCTTCTGAGGTTTTCACTTCAACCTATTGCTGAAGGTACCCAATAAACAAAGAAAAGTTATGAGATTAGTTATCACTTGCCCTAAAATGGCTGTGTCCTTACTTTTCACTTAAGAAAGTTTACATGCAGTAGCTAGTAAAAATTATTCTAAGATCCAATTATAAAATGTGTACAATCAATAATATTCTATTTAATTATTTTCCAACATATACTGATATGATGAACTGATAATTTATTAAATTCAAATAATCTATTTTACATTTTTATTTTTGCCAAATCCAGTGTGGGTCACTGAATTTCACACTTGCGTTGAAAATTAGAACAATGGCATTAGATTAAACATAATATACTATACAGATCAGGTGTTCTACACCTACAGTTTAGGTCTTCCTTCATTAAAATTTATACATGGCTAAGTTTCACATAAAGCTAGTAAAATTATTTAACAGTTTTTTTCTCAATATCTTAGTGTCCTTACATATTTGTAGGTCCTAATTAAAAGTTTAAGTGAAGAGAATGTAGGTCATTTATTTACAGTATAACACTATACTCCTGGACATTCCGGGCCTAAAACTCAGAATTTATGCATTCCGTTTACAGACTTTTGCTGAGTGTCCCTGATCTGATTCTCTAAGGGTGTCCTCAATCCCCACAACTCTGAGCTCTAAGAACCTGACTGATCAGGAGCAGAAAGCAAAATCTAAAAGATCCCAAAGTGGCAAATCTCATGTGGAAAATGCTGCATGTATACACATAAATCCTCAAAAGAATTTAATATTACACTGAGAGGTAAGAATAGTAAGAGGTACTTTAAATGAGCTATGAGAAACAATTAGAACACAGGCTCTTCAACACTGCTTTATCAATTTTCCAACTTTATTAAAACTGTTCTTTGTAGCAGAGCAGCATGATCATATAGGCCTTAGACAAAGTTTACTAAAGACTTTTTCATCCCAGTCTAAAAAACACTCTACTATCAGGTAAAAATAAACAATCTCACTTAAAGACAGTAATATTGAAATAGAGATTAAATTACAGGCATATCTTGGAGATACTGCAGGTTCAGTTCCAGACCACTGCAATAAAACAAATATCTCAATAAAGCAGATCACATGAATTTTTTGGTTTCCCGGTGCATATAAAAGTTATGTTTAGACTAAAAAAGTCAGGGCTGCCACAAACCTTCAATTTGTTTAAAACAAACAAACAAACAAAAAAACACATTATCTGAGAAACACAATAAAGCAAAAAAGTGCAGAAAAACAAGATATGCTTACACCAGAATAGGAACACACAGTAAAACACTAGTGCAGCTACATATACAACCAAGAATTCTGACTTCTAACCAACATCAAGAGTAAGTGAATACATCAAGTTGGTTTTTTTTTCTTTTTCTTTTTGGCTGTGCCAGGCAGCATGCAGGATCTTAGTTCCCTGACCAGGGATCAAATCCATGTCCCCTGCAATGGAAGCATGGAGTCCTAACCACCAGGCCACTAGGGAATTCCCAACATCAAGATTTTTTAATTCACAAGTTAAAAGCTAATTCCCTGGCGGTCCAGTGGTTAGGACTCCACGCTTTCACTGAGGAGGGCGCAGGTCTGATCCCTGGTCAGGGAACTTAGATCCCGCAAGCCATACAGTGCCCCCCCCCAAAAAAAAAGCTTATCTGGTCAACAGCAATTTATCCATTTCACAAATAATAACTATTTGTTGTTTTAGGGCTCCAGAACTTTCAGAAGTGAAACTAAGAAATAGTGAATATCAACACTTAATTAGTAAAATAATTTTATCTTATGCTAGACTCCCTTTACTTACCCTCCCTTATGTCCCTTCCCCTTCAATGTAATAAAGGGTTGAAACTAAAACCATTCTGACTATAATAAGCAAAGCATCAAAAATGTGCCTTGTGTGGTTATAGAAACCTTTATTTTTTATTTATTTATTTATTTATTTTATTATTATTTTTTTTTGCTGTACATGGGCCTCTCACTGTTGTGGCCTCTCCCGTTGCGGAGCACAGGCTCCGGACGCGCAGGCTCAGCGGCCATGGCTCACGGACCCAGCTGCTCTGCTGCATGTGGGATATCTTCCCGGACCGGGGCACGAACCCGTGTCCCCTGCATCGGCAGGCAGACTCTCAACCACTGCACCACCAGGGAAGCCCGAAACCTTTATTTTATATAATACACTGAAGAGGTTGAGGAAAGAAAAAAAGACAGTCTCACCTTCAATGTGATATCACAGAGTTCTCCATTTTCATAAAACTGAAGAAGAGAACCATGAAAATCTTTCCAAGCTTCATTTGCTTCAAAGATAAAGGAGTCTTCTCCATCACCATCACCAAGTGAAGATCTGTTCTTTATTTGCTGGTGCTGTTGCCTTTTCCCTTTCGTGAAGCGATTTCTAGCTTGTTTTGCATTCATAGATTCTGAAGCCATTTGTAACACTCTTTTAATACAGCTCTCTTCTCAAACATCCCATTTATTCTTTTGTAAAGGATGGGGAAAAGGTAGACGGGGAGAAGGTAGATGCAGTCCACTAAACTTCAGACATTTTTCAAAACCTACTCAACTGCCATTGTCCAGTTAGCTGAGGCTGAAAAAAAATAACAAAACAAACATAAAACCACTCAAAAAATGATTACTAGAAATTATAGTTTACCAATACCATATATGTAAAATGACCATATAAATCACTGTTGAAAGAAGAACAGGTGACTTTGTATTTTTACACTAAATGTCACATAAGCCACCTCAGCTAATTGTATCAGTGAAGGGACTCCTTTAAAATCTAATTGGAAAATTGTGGGAGGATGGTGGAGTAGAAGCACAAGGAACCTGTTTCCCCACATAGACAACAACTGCACTGACAGAATCTGTCTGATGTAACTATTTTGAAACTCTGGAGTCTGCTGAAGGATTACAACTTCCAGAAGACTTAGTCAGTAAATTACAGTTGACTTTGGTCCATTTCAGCTCTGTGTACAGTAGCAGCTGCCCACCCTCAGCCATGTGGCAAGCAGCTGTTCATGTGTTTCTGGAGCAGCTTGCACAGAGTTTGCAGGAGCCACAGTAGGCAAGAAGGACTCTATCCTCTGAATATTAGGGATCTCTCCTCTGATTGCTCACTACTGTTTCTGATCACAGAGGTGCAGACAAAGAGGTGGCCAGCCACTGTTATTGCACCTCCTCCCACTGTTGCAAGCCCCTCCCTCTCATCTGAAGTGACTTCCAGGATATTTTAAATGCTGGTGCCCTTTACCGCTACATTTTTCACTATTTCCCCTTTTGGGAGTAAGACACTAAAGACTAAGACATTAAAAAACAACTGCATATACAAGGAAAATCAGAAAGTGACCATGCATGCCTAGGAAAAGGCTCAGAAAAGACCTGAGAAGACTTTAAGTTTAAACCTCAAGCTGATCTTCAGCATAAAGACAGCCCACAGCAATAGCGCAGGGAGATCAGCTCGGTGCTTTGGTGCTTTGTGACCGCCTGGAGGGGTGGGATGGGGAGGGTGGGAGGGAGACGCAAAAGGGAGGGGATATGGAAACATATGTATATGTATAACTGATTAAATTTGTTATAAAGCAAAATAATAACAATAATAATAATAATTAAAAGTGACAGAAAAGTTAAAAAAAAAAAAAAAAAAGCCAAACAATAACAACAAAAAAAAGCCTTAAGGAATAGGGAAAAATCTGATTTTCAGAGTTACCACATTATTACACTCAAACGTCTAGTATTTAACAACCAAAAAAATCACAAGGCATACAAAGAAACAGATATGATCTATCATACAAAGAAACAGAAAAGTATGGCCTTATTCAAGGGGAAAAATAAATCAACAGAAACTGTCTCTGCCTAGTAAAAATGTCATTAGTTCTTTTTCAAAGACTTTAAAACAACTGTTTTGAAGATGCTCAAAGAACTAAAGGAAGATGTGAACAAAGTCATCTGTGTTAACAAAATGGAACTATCAATAGAGAAACAGAAAACCTAAAAATGAACCACAGAGAGATTCTGGAACTGGAATATTAATAACTGAAATTAAAAATTCATTAGAAGGGGGCTTCCCTGGTGGCACAGTGGTTAAGAATCCACCTGCCAAAAAGTAAAAAGTAAAAAGCTAGTTTTACTGTAATTTTGCTTTGTTACACCAAATCATGTTTCCTACATAATTTAGGGGAATACTTAAAATAATAAGTAAAAAACAGAACTTAAATAAAATTTAAACAATTTTAATAATTTGAATTTTTAGTTCATGTTTTTAGGCACACAATGTATAAAAATGCAATTTTGTGACATCAACAACTGAAAAGGGTAGAGATGAAACTGTAAAGAAGCAGAGTTTTTGTCTATTACTGAAGCTAAGCTAGTATAAATTCAAATTAGAGTATTATAATTTTAGGATGTTAAATGCAATCCTCATGATAACCACAAAGAAAATATCTATAGAGTATACACATAAGAAAATAAGGGGCCTCCCTGGTGGCGCAGTGGTTGAGAGTCCGCCTGCCGATGCAGGGGATACGGGTTCGTGCCCCGGTCTGGGAGGATCCCATATGCCGCGGAGCGGCTGGGCCCATGAGCCATGGCCGCTGGGCCTGCGCATCCGGAGCCTGTGCTCCGCAACGTGAGAGGCCACAACAGTGAGAGGCCCGCATACCGCAAAAAGAAAAAAAAAAAAAAAAAAGAAAATAAGAAAGGATCTTAAACATTTCACTACAAAAAAAATCAACTAAACACAAAAGAAGACAGTAATACAGGAAATGAGGCTCAAAAAGCTCTAAGGCACATAGGAAACAAATAGCACAATACCAGAAATAAGTCCTTCCTAATCAGTAATTACTACAAACATCAATGAATTAAACACTCCAATCAAAAAACAGAGATTGGCAGAATGAATAAAAACACGTGATCCAATTATATGCTGTCTACACAAGACTCATTTGAGATCCAAAACCACAAACAGTTCGTTGAAATGAAAAGTATTGAAAAAAATATTCCATGCAAACAGTAACCAAAAAAAGACCCAAAGTGGCTACACTAGTATCAGACAAAAGTAAGATTTTAAATAAAAAATGTTACAAGAAACAAAAAAGGACAGTATATATTAATAAAAGGTTCAATACAGCAAGAAGATACAATTATAAACATTTACATATATAATGACAAGTCATGAAAACATACGGAGCAAAAACTAAGAAATGAAGGGAGAAACAGACAGTTCTACATTAATAGTTGGAGACTTCAATAACCTACTCACAATAATGAACAAAACAACCAGACATAAGTATGGAAACAGAGGACTTAACACAATAAACCAACTAGATCTAACAGACATATACAGAACACTACCTAACAACAGCAGAATACACATTCTTCTCAAGTGCATGCACATGGGACATTTTCTAGGAGAGACGACATATTAGGCCACAAATTAAGACTCAATAGATTTTAAAAGATAGATATACCAAGTATCTTCTCTAACCACAACACAATGAAGTTAGAAATCAATAAAAAGAAAAATGAAAAATTTACAAAATTGTGGAAATTAACACAATTTTAGACAAGTGATGGATCAAAGAAGAAATCACAGAGAAATTAGAAAATACTTACAGACAAATGAAAACAAAAACACAACATACTAAAACATGAGATACAGTGAAAGCTAAGCTAATTTCCCACTAAGGGGGAAATATACAGTTTTAAACACATCAAAAAAAAAAAAAAAACCACATCAAATCAACAACCTAACTTTAAAACCTCAGGAACTAGAAAAAAGACGAATAAACTAAACCCAAACCTAGCAGAAGGAAGTAAATAATAAAGGTTTGAGCAAAGAGAAATTAAACAGAGAACAGAAAAACAATAGAGGAAAGTCAATCAAGCCAAAAGTTGGTTCTCCGAAAAGATCAACAAAATTGACAAAAATTCAGCTAGACAGACTATGAAAAAAAGAGAGGGACTTCCCTGGTGGTGCAGTGGCTAAGAATATGCCTGCCAAAGAAGGGGACATGAGTTCAATCCCTGGTCCGGGAAGATCCCACATGCCATGGAGCAACTAAGCCCATGTGCCAACTACTGAGCCTGCGTTCTAGAGCCTGCAGGACACAGCTACTGAGCCCGTGTGCCGCAACTACTGAAGCCTGTGCATCTAGAGCCCGTGCTCCACAAAAAGAGAAGCCACTGCAATGAGGAGCCCATGCACCGCAACAAAGAGTAGCCCCTGCTCGCTGCAACTAGAGAAAGCCCCACGCAGCAACGAAGACCCAACACAGCCAAAGATAAATAAAATTGAAAAAAAAAAGAAAAAGGAGATAAGCCTCAAATCACTATATTCAGAAATGAAAATGGGGATATTACTACTGATTCTAAAGAAATAAAAAGAACTATAAGAGAAAATTATGAACTGTACACCAACAAACTGGATAACCTAGATGAAAAGGACAAGTTCCTAGAAACACAAAACCTATTAAGACTAAATCACAAAGAAACAGAAAATCTGAATAGACCTGTAACTTATAAAGAGATTGTATCAGTAATCAAAAATCTCCCAATAAATAAAAGCCCTGGACCTTATGACTTCACCGGTAAATTTTACCAAACATTTAAAGAACTAATACCATTCCTTCTCAAACTTTTCCAAAAAATTGAAGCGAAAGAAACACATCCTCACTGATTTTATGAGGCCAGCATTACCCTGATACCAAAGCCAACAAGTGTTGGCAAGGATGGGGAGAAACTGGAACCCTTGTGTACTACTGGTGGGAATATAAAATGGTACAGCCACTGTGGAAAACAGTGTGGTAGTTCCTCAAAAAATTTAAAATAGAATTACCATATCATGCAGCAATTCCACACTGGATATATATCCAAAAGAATTGAAAGCAAGATCTTTTTTTTTTTAATTGAAGTACAGCTGATTTACAATGTCATGTTAGTTTCAGGAATACAGCACAGTGATTCAGTCACATATATACATATGTATATAATATATATTATTTTTCAGATTATTTTCCCTTACAGGTTATTATAAAATACTGAATATAGTTCCCTGTGCTATACAGTAGGTCCTTGGTTATCTATATGTTAATCCCAACCTCCTAATTTATCCCTCGCCCCCTCATTTCCCCTCTGGTAACGATAAGTTTGTTTTCTATGTCTGTGACTCTGAAAGCAAGGTCTTGAAGAGATATTTATACTCCCTTGTTCATAACAGCTCTAATCACGATAGCTAAAACGTGGAAGCAACCCAAGTGTCCATAGACAAATGGATAAACAAAATGTGGTATATACATACAATGAAATATTATTCTGCCTTAAAAAGGAAATTCTGCAATATGCTATAATGTGGAGGACCTTGAGAACATTAAAGATATTATGCTAAGTGAAATAAGCCAGTCAAAAAAAGATAAACTGTATGATTCAATATATGAGGTACAAGTAGTCAAAATCATAAAGACAGAAAGTATAATGATGGTTGCCAAGGGCTGTGGGGAGAGGAGAATGGGGGGCTCGTTTAATGGGTACAGAGTTTCAGTTTTACAAGATGAAAAGAGTTATAGGAATGGATGGTGGTGATGATGGCATAGCAATGTGAATGTATTTAATACCACTGAAACATGCACTTAAAAATAATTAAGATGTTTGGGCTTCCCTGGTGGCGCAGTGGTTGAGAGTCCGCCTGCCGATGCGGGACACGGGTTCGTGCCCCGGTCCGGGAGGATCCCACATGCTGCGGAGCGGCTAGGCCCATGAGCCATGGCCACTGAACCTGAGCGTCCGGAGCCTATGCTCCCCAATGGGAGAGGCCACAACAGTGAGAGGCCCGCGTACCGCAAAAAAAAAAAACTAAGATGGTAAATTTTATGCTATGTGTATTTTATCACATTTAAAAAAATCTAATTTGAGAATAATTCAACAGCACATGACTTTCAGGATGTGGAATGCACTACCTCCAAAAAGAGAGGCTATGAGCTAAAAATTATAAGTTTAAAGACTATCTGATGATGCAAAGCAAAAATAGAGGGTAGGGCTTCCCTGGTGGCGCAGTGGTTGAGAGTCCGCCTGCCGATGCAGGGGACATGGGTTCGTGTCCCACTCCGGGAAGATCCCACATGCAGCAGAGCAACTAGGCCTGTGAGCCATGGCCGCTGAGCCTGCGCGTCCGGAGCCTGTGCTCCGCAACGGGAGAGGTCACAACAGTGAGAGGCCCGTGTACGGCAAAAAAACAAAAAACAAAAAACATAGAGGGTATTTTGACTGAAATAGGTTCATCCTAGATTTTTTTTTTTTTTTTTGCTGTATGCGGGCCTCTCACTGTTGTGGCCTCTCCCGCCGCGGAGCACAGGCTCCGGACGCGCAGGCTCAGCGGCCATGGCTCACGGGCCCAGCCGCTCTGCGGCACGTGGGATCCTCCCGGACCGGGGCACGAACCCGTGTCCCCTGCATCGGCAGGCAGACTCTCAACAACTGCGCCACCAGGGAAGCCCCATCCTAGATTTTGAGGTCAGATCATGGTTTCACCATTTACCAACTGAGTAACCTTGGGTAAATTACAATCTGCTTAAACTTTAGTTATCTCCTCTGTGAAACAGAGAAACCACTTGCCTTACAGAAATATTCTGGGGATTAGAGATACGGTGTTGCTAAACACGGACACTTGCATTATAAAAATCTCATTTTATTTGCATTTTCACATCGAATTTACTAGTACTTACATAAAGTCAAACTTATTCATTATCAAAGCATATTTGATGACTATTCACACCACCAATAGTTCTATGCTACAATCCTATTTTAGTGACATAAACAAAGAGACTTTAAGTTAAAATCCGTGATTATACCACTTACTGGCTTTTTTTTTTTTGAAGTCTTTGCTAACCTCAGTATCTTTATCTGTAATCAGGTATACCTATCTAC
Source organism: Mesoplodon mirus (assembly GCF_964341445.2). Lineage (NCBI taxonomy): Eukaryota > Metazoa > Chordata > Mammalia > Artiodactyla > Ziphiidae > Mesoplodon > Mesoplodon mirus. Next base: position 35,460,260 of record NC_138977.1, on the reverse strand, counting down.
TTCATAAGACTATTCTGAGAATTATATCAAACGCAATAATGGATTTACAAGAGCTTATGAAAGTATGACCCACGTTGCAAATACTGGTATTATTAGCTTGGAAGCTTCACTTATTATGCAGTTTTTGAAAACGATAAATACATTAACTAGTCTTTTCCTGTATTACCTCTTTATTGTTAATTGCATCAACTATTTCCAGCTTTTGACAGGAACCAAAATGGTCAATGTAAGACTACAGATTATAGTTATTAATATCCTTTTTTTTTTTTTTTTGGCTGCGCTACGCAGCATACAAGATCTTAGGTTCCCCAACCAGGGATCGAACCCATGCCCCCTGCATTGGGAGCGCAGAGTCTTAACCACTGGACCTCCAGGGAAATCCCAATAGTTATTAATATCTTCTTAAAGTTACTGTGGTGGACACATGATGGTGACCCCCAATGAGTCATGCCTTCATATAATCCCCTTGAGTATGAGAAGAACCTGTGACTTGCTTCTAACCAACGGAATATGGAAAGGTGATGAACTGTCACTCTCTTGATTATGTTACATTATATAAGGTTGTGTGAGAGCCTCTCCTGCAAGCCTTGAAGCAGCTAAGTGCTATGCAGAGAGCCACGTAGCAGGAAACTATAGGCAATCCCCAGAACCTGAGGGAGGCCTCCACCTGACTGTCAGTAAAAAGTTAGGGTCCTCAGTCACACTACTGCAAAGAAATTCTCCCAACAACCTAAATGAGTTTGGAAGTAGATTTTTTCCATAGTTAAGCATCCATGGGATAACAAAGACTGGCCCACAGCCTGACTGCAGCTTTTGTGAGATCCTGAGCAGAGGACCCAGATAAGCCAGACTCCTTACTCACAGAAACCGAAAGATAATAAATGTGTGTTGTTTTAAGCCACTAAGTTAACGGTAGTCTGTTAAACAGAGTAGAGAACTAATACAGACACCTTCTGTCAGGTCTAAACTTTTATCTGAGGAAAGCATGTGTAGATGTTCTAATAGGCAGCAACCACGCTAGTATCTTTTAAGCTCACATTTCTGATGCCGAATAAACAATGAACAGATGGAACAAATAGAAAACAAATACCCTAATTTGTAGTTGAAAACCTCTTCAGTAAACAGTCAGATAGCAAGCATTTCAGGCTTCGCAGATGGTAAACCTCTATCACAACTACTCAACTTTGCCAATGTAGCACAAAAGCAACCACAGACAATAGTAAATAAATGAGCATAGATGTATTTCAGTAAAACTTAATTTATAAAAATAGTTGGTGTCATTTGGCACTTGGGTCATAGTTTGCCAGAACCTGAGAAGGATGGCTGATTTAAACCCAACTATGTCAATAATCATGTTAAATATAAGTGGTCTAAACACCCCCAACTAAAAGGCAGAGACTCAGGAATACTACTCAGCAATAAAAAAGAATAAGCCATTGAAACATATAACATTATGCTGCATGAAAAAAAAGGTCTCAAAAGGTTACATACTATATGATTCCATTTATGTAACAATCTTGAAATGACAAAATTATAGAGATGGAGAGAAGATCAGTGGCTGCCAGGGGACAGGGAAAGATGAAGGAAGAGGAGTGGCTGGGGCTGTAAATGGGTACCACAAAAGATATTTGTGATAGAACTATACTATATCTTGACTGTGGTAGTGGTCACATGAATTTACACATGTGATAACATATACATTCATAAATTAGTGCATGTAAAACAAGAGAAATCTGAATAAGGTAAGCAGACTATATTAATGTCAATTCCTTGGTTGTGATATTGTTCTAAAGTTATGCAAGACATTAGCATTGAGGGAAACTGCGTTAAGGATATAAAAGATCTATTATTTCTTACGACTGCATGTGAATCTACAATTACCTCAAATAAAGACTGAAAAAAAAAATAAGACAGACTGGATAAGAAAAAGTGGGGGGAAAAAAAAAGTGAGACCCAACTATAAGTTGCCTACAAGAAAAGAGCCACTTCAAGTATAGAGATACAAATAAGTTAAAAGGATAGAAACAGATATACCATGCTAATAGTAACGCTAATAGTAATAGTAAAGAAAATGGAAGTGGCTGCATTATCAAACACAAACTTCAGAGTAAAGAAAATTACTAGTGGTAAAAAAAAGACACTATATAAAACATGGATATCCACATGCAAAAGAATAAAGTTTGACTCTTACCTTACACCATACACAAAAATTAACCCAAAGTATATTAAAGATCTAAATGTAAGACCTGAAACTATAAAACTCCTAGAAGAAAACATGGGGAAAACACTTTATGACACTGGATTTGGCAATGATTTCTTGGATATATGACCAAAAGCACCAGCAACAAAAGAAAAAAAATAGACAAATGGGACTATATCAAACTTTAAAACTTCTGTGCAGCAAAGGAAACAATCAACAGGGTAAAAAGGCAACACACAGAATGGCAGAAAATATTTGCAAACCATATGCCTGATGGGGGTTAATATCCATAATAAACTCCTATAACTCACAATAAAAAACTGATAACCCAATTAAAAATGGACAAAGAACTTGAAAAAACATTTCTCCAAAGAAATACAAATGGCCCATAAACATACGAAAATGTGCTTAACATCACTAATCATTAGGGAAATGCAAATCAAAATCACGAGATAGCACCTCACACTTTCAAAACAAACAGAAAATAACAAATGCTGGCCAAGATGTGGAGAAACTGGAATCCTTACGCACTGTTGCTGGGAATATTAAAACAGTACAGATAGAATATAAACAGTATGACAGTTCCGCAAAAATCTAAAATAGAATTACCACATCATGCAGCAATCCCACTTCTGTGTATATATACAAAAGAACTGAAAACAGGACCTAGAAGATATATTTGCATAACCATGTTCACTGCAGCATTATTCACAATAGCCAAGAGGCAGAAGCAACCTAAATGCCCATCAATGGATGAATGGATAAAGAAAAAGTGGTATACACATAGAATGAGTTATTATTCATAGAATGAGTATTATTCAGTCTTAAAAAAAAAAAGAAGAAAATTGTTATATGCCACAACACAGATGGACCTTGAGGACATTTATGCTAAGTAAAATAAGGCCGTCACAAAAAAGACAAATATTGCATGAATCCACTTATATGAGGTATCTGAAGTAGTCATATTCTTAGAAAAAAATTAAATGGTGGTTACTAGAGGCTGAGGGGTGGGGAAAAAGAAGAGTTGTCGTTCAATGGATATAAGCATTTCAGTTTTGCACTATGTAAACACAGTTAACACTAATGTACTGTACACTTAAAAATGGTTTAGATGGGAAATTTTATGTTGTGAGTTTTTTACCTCAATAAAAAAAAAAGACACTACATACATAAAAGGGTCAATTCACCAAGATGATATAATAATTTTAAGTGGTGGAGTCAGGACTCAAACCTAGCCAGCAGGACTCCAAGTGTCTGTGCTGTTAACCCCTGCACTACTGTTCAGAGCATACTGCAAGTGAAACAGAATTACAGAACAAAGATACATGAAAAATCAAAGTCTAATTCTCCCTTCTAAAACCAGCTATTTTTTCTAATTCCTCTGCTTTTGCAAGTGGCAACGCCATTTTTTCAGTTGTCCTAATTCAAATCCTGAGCCAATCTGACTCCTTTTTCGACTTACATAACCCATCAGTTTTAATTCCCCTGATTTCTACTTGGGAAAAATCTCTCTCCTATTCATCTCTTTCTTCCTACTCTCATTGAACTCTACTCTCTTTCACTGTACTCTAATTCATATCTTCCATTAACCAATCACCATGCCCCTTTGTCCCATCCCTAAACATCTATCAAGGGCAAGGCTGTCAGATTTATCTAGCTATGAGTGTCACTTCCAAACTGCTTAATGTTACGTATTTCAACAGCTTATCCAGGCATTCAAGGCTCTCCTTGCTCTGACTCCAGCCTACCTCCCAATCTTTTCGTCCATTTATTTTTGACATAAAGTAGGGAAAAGGAGGCGAAAGACTATTTACTAAACCACTATGTCTCACATATTTTTCCAGAAATCTTACATATACAGTTGTCCCTCAGTATCCATGGGGGATTGGTTCCAGGACCCCCCTCAAATACTAAAACCCAACGATGCTCAAGTCTCTTATACAAAATGGCATAATACAGTTGGCCCTCCCTTTCCACAGATGCAGAACCTGCAGATACAGAGGGCAGACTGTACTCTGTCATTTAAGCATCACAACTACATTACAGACGGTCTAAACATCCCTGACTTGCTGTCGCACAGGTAGAAAATGGTGGAAGGGACTTCCCTGGTGGTGCAGTGGTTAAGAATCTGCCTGCCAATGCAGGGAACATGAGTTTGAGCCCTGGTCCAGGAAGATTCCACATGCTGCGGAGCAACTAAGCCCGTGTGCCATAATTACTGAAGCCCGCACACCTAGAGCCCGTGCTCCACAACGAGAGGCCACTGCAATGAGAAGCACGTGCACCGCAACGAAGAGTAGCCCCTGCTCTCCGCAACTAGAGAAAGCCCACGTGCAGCAACAAAGACCCAATGAAGCCAAAAATAAGTAAATAAAATAAATTTATTTTAAAAAATGGTGGGAGCTAGGGTTTCAATTCAGTTCTGATTAAGCCCATTCTTCTTCCACTATATCACAGACTTCACTATTCCATTTTCCTCAAGTTTATGTACAAGTCCTCAAGCTGTTCCTCATGGAGCAGTGATGTGAAAGCCTAGCTTATTAAGTAATGCTTCTTTCATGAAGTCTTCTCTAATTCTTCCAGTGGGATGTGATCTCCCTTCTATGAATACAAATAGTAGTTTGACTTCTCTAATTCATTCACTTTTCTTTCCCTTGTGTTTTAGATATATCTGCTTAATACAGTGTGAACTCTTTGAAAAGATTATGTCTCAAGAACATCTATGTATCTTACCTTATATCAAACTACTCTAGCTTCTACCTAGTAAAAGGCTTTATTATGGTCATAAAATTATTTCCTTTGTCAGAGGACTGCTCTATAAAAAGGGCATTAACAAATATTCATTTTGATAAAATTACTTTTACATTTGACATCAGATTTGGGCAAGACACAACAGCTCAAAAACTTCCTATACTAAATTCTTTTAAAATGTCTATTTAAAGAATGCAATGTTTTCAACTTTTTAAAAAGTCTGTTATATAAAGTAGACCAGGAAGACAGGAGCAGGAAAAAAATATTTACCCTAAGACACTCACTCTATAGAACTTAGCCGAGGGACTTCCCTGGCGGTCCAGTGGTTAAGACTTTGCCTTCCAATGCAGGTGGTGCAGGTTTGATCCTTGGTTGGGAAGTTATGATCCCACATGCCTCGTGACCAAAAAACCAAAACATAAAAAACAGAAGCATTACTGTAACAAATTCAATAAAGACGTTAAAAAAAAAAAAAAGACAACATCCTAATAAGAACTGACTGTGGGACTTATGAAGACTGCATATTAATAATGAGTGCAAGTGTAACTCCACCTAAACTCTAACCCAGAATTTTTTTTAATGTATCTAAGATTCTGACTCCTAGGAAGAAAAAAAGATGATACTCCTCCTTCCCCCAATATATTAAGAGATTAAAAACACCAGGAAAAAAAGAGATGGTCCACGGAAGTTTGTTTCTATCATACCCTGGCACATTATGGCACTGAGGCAGACAGGAAGTTGAGGCCATTTTTATTGTTCCTCTAAGAGCCAGTAAAGTCATATCAACCAACAAAATAGGAAGTTCTGAAGAAAAAAATACTTCAAACAGAAGAAGATAGGTTTTACTCGTTCACTGTAGGAAATACACAACAAAAATAATGTACTTTTACACGTAAACACAACAATTTACAATGAATCACAGAAAAGAGGCCTTACAGCAAAAGCATAAAGGTACTATGTGAAGTCAGCCCACTTTATTCTCTTTTTTCAAACTTCTTTGCATTTATAATCTGACATTTTAGCATGTACTATCAAGATGAAATACTATTATGCAGAATACTGTATTAACTCATACTGTATTATTCTCAGAAAGGTCTTTACAGGCAAAGAGTGACTTTTATACTAAATATTAATCAGAAGAGTACTAAGTAGAAAGAATTCCAAATGGCACTTTGATTGAAAGCATCTCTAAAATAAACTCAACGCTATATAGTTACTGATGCAGTACTTACTACAGGCAGCAACAGTGCTATTAGACTCATTCTTCTTTAAAATAACCTTAGTTTGTACTCTTTACAATTCAGTTAGAAATATATTTTATAGCAGTTTCTGATTAATTTTAGAGCTATATCTGAAAGTTGACAGAGAATGTGTGTGTATTTACCAAACTTAACCTGTGCGGATTTGTGAAATAAGATGGTAAACCCCACCTTATGCTGTATAAAGGAAAACATGACTGCATGTATTTCTCCACACACTTCATGCTATTTCATACCTCTCTGCCTCTGTTCAGGCTATCTTCTCATTTTGAAATGCCCTTTACCAACTCCCAGTCTTATCAACTGACTCTTACTCATTTGTTAAGACTCAGCTGAGGTTCATTTGCTCAAAAAGGCCAGCTCTGAAAATCTCCCTTATTCCTAGCCTGGACTGGGTGTACTTCCTCTGTGCTCCTATAACAATTTAATCACATCTTTTTCATTGCACTTATATAGTGGATTATACCATACTCAACTTTTTAGTCAAATTTATAATACTCGTAATAATTGCCTATTCACTATTAGTCTTCCCCGTAACACTATGTAAGTCCCCAAAATATAGGCACTTTCTACTCACTCCTACTGTTCCCATGTTGAGCACAACACATGGTAAATAGAGGTACTAAAAATACTTTTGGAATGGATGAACAGATTAATTATGAACCCTGGAGACTATTTTTCTTTTATCCAAATCAACACATAAATTATCTTAACTAAAATAACACTGCATTCTGCATATATTATTTTAATCAAAATCATAAAGGATGTCACTTAGCAGACATTTTTGAATTACTTCATTTCACAGGTAAATGTTTCTTAAAATTTATTTTTTTACTTTTAAGTCAGAAAAAAATTAAGCTATACTCATTATTTCCTTTTGATTTACAAAAGCAAAGAGTATAGAGATTTTAAATTTTGAATCAAATGGTCGAGAAAAAAATATATTATGCCAGTAATTAAAGGAGAATCTGCTGCTTTGACAAACTGAATTACAGCTTCAGTATTTCCTACTCAGTTAAAGGTACATGCAACTTCCAAGAATTTACTACTGTGACTTACAAAAAAAAAGTGTTTCTTAGCATTAGCATGTTTAGATACAATTGTTATTTGTTATCAGAATCTGCTTGTTAAATACTACTGTCATTTCCCGGGTCTAAAAACAACATTTTCACTGCACTGTATATTTTGTAAGATGTTCCTATTTTAGAGTCTGTTTTTTGAGAAGGCATTCTACTGATGCTTCACTACCAATAATCATTTCCTTGTTTGAACTGGACCACTTAATTTATTACAGTCACAATAGTTTAAAGGTCTAGTATAAAACAGTTAAAAAAAAAAAAAGGACTTGAAGTTTACCTAAATATGTGAATTGCATTTGCAAACTCTTAAGAGGAACCCCTATTATTATTTTTACTTGAGAATGTCATAGAAGTCACAGGGTTGTACTCAGATAACAGATGATAATTACTTGAATAAAAACATGAAGCCTACTAAAAAATTAATTTACCAATAATTTGTTTCCAAGTGTCAAAAGATGAGATATTTCCCACTCAATATATGAAATAAAGCAAAAAACACAAAGCTAAATAATAATTCTTACTTACTTCAGGGAGAGCCATGCTGGTCAGGCATAGTCCGTCTGAGTAGAGCACATCGCTAATCTTACATAGAGCTTGCGAGGAAGTGTGGCGTTCAGTGGCTGGTGGACTTGCAGAGGCTTGCAAAATCTTGCTCACTAAGGGAAGTTGTTGTTGATTTATTACACTGACTTAAAATGAATGCTAAAGAACTGTCATTTACTGAGTAAGCAGATTTGAAATGGTTCTGATGACTAATTGTTACCATGGCTATACAAGAATCAGTCTTCTCTTTGGAGTTTGGGAACTTCCTTTTATGTTTACAAACTAAGCACATAAACCAACATATGCATATATATACTAAGGATATATACTACTCATGTGGTTTTATAACACTTCAAGAAATTTCAATAAAAAAACAAACACTGTCAGTGTTAAGGATAAACACCATCTGTCTTACATTAATCATTCAATCAGTCATCCGCTGTTATGTTGCAGGTTCTGGAAATTCAAAGGTGAATAGGAAAAGCAACAACAAAGTGCTTTACAGCAGTACTATTCCAAGTGGATCTGGTCCACAAACGTTTCTTGTAAACAGGTCTGCAGTGAGGCAGTACACAAATGGAGTGTCTAGAAACTCTGACAGCAAAGTCATATTTGAAAGTAACTTTATGTCTGTTGAATGTCATAAAAAATTGAAGTTTGAACTTTGTGTGCCCTTTTTTCCATGGCATTTTTCCAGTAATTAATTTATTTTTGTTGTCTTTACCAAAGTATTAGTTCACAAACTAGTTTTTCACTACAGCATCTGAAAAGCACTACTTTATGGGACTCAAGAAAGGCAGGTAGCCACAACAGGTGAAGCTGTATTATGTTTTGCTACTAAGATACATGCAAAAATCACATGTATCGCACACCAAGAAAGTACCCACATCAAAATTTGAAGAATGGTGTTGTTAGTGGCCTCGACGAAAATCCCTCAGAAGATGACACAGCACACTTAAGAAAGGCTGCATCATCAATCCTCTAGATGGATGAGATTATAATGAATGGAAAAACAAGTGACTCATTAAAATGCTTCAAGAGTCAGATCCTAAATGTGAAGAAATTTAGGAATACCTTAACCAATCTATCTCTTGTATTTTCCTTTTTTTAAAAAAAAAATGTATGCAAAAGCATAATCTAATTTTTTAAAGTAATCTGTCCCCCCAAAAGATGAATAAGACATGACATAATTCCCACCATTAAGGAGCTTGAATCATCTAGACGGGACACAAACAGGTGATAATAATAATGTGGTAAAGGCAATAGTAGAGAAATATGCCAGATAATATGGGAGAGCCTAAACTAGCCTTCGTGATCGAGAGGGCTTCCCATTTGAATGCAATAGCTCACACGTACTCAAAGTTCCCATTCCACTTTATCCAACTATAACCAAGTTTCATACACTCTACTCCCTAAATTTTTCTCATATTGTTGGCCTTGCTTCTCCAGCCACACTTTAGTCACAGGCCCCATCATCTCACCGTTATTATTATAGCCTCCCCACAGCCTCTTCTCTCCCCAATACATCCTTCTTACTGCTGCCAGTTATCATTCCCAAATTCAAATCTGATCATATCACCTCAATGCTTAAAAACTTCCATGGATAATGTAACGGTAAGTAGAAAAAACTAGGTACAAACTGTATGATCTGTATTTTATAGATGTATATGTGATAGGTTTCTAACTTGAGCTGCTGTTTACAATCAATTAATGAAACAATTCCAAAGCCTCTATTTTTTACAGAGAAATTTGTGAAGGAAAATAAGGAAATATAAGTTTAAAGCTGGCTGCAGAACTTTAAGACATGGGCTATACAAAGTATAATCCCAAAGCTCTTCAAATTCTAAGAAAGAGAAATGACTAAATGTTTACTCTTATTATAGCCAGCATTCTGTTTTAACTAGGTTAAATATTCCTATATATTATAAACATTTTATAATACTTGAGTATTATAAAGTATTATAAAGTATTATAAAGTCCCATATATAATGATTATATGGTACACTTGTTGATTTTATAGGACTTAAGAAGTAGCATGGTATAGGAGAAAAAAACAGTGAGTTAGGTATCAGGAGAATTGGATTTTAACTAACTGCATTATTGGGAAGTTACCTAATCTCTCATGTCTCAGTTTCTTCATTTATAAAAGAACAGCATTGATCTAGGTCAGGGGTCAACAATCTTTTTCTGTAAAGGGCCAGACAGTAAATATTTCAGGTTTTATGTGTCATTGAGACTGTCACAACTACTCAACTATGCCATTGTGGTAGGAAAGCACCCATAGATGATAAAGTAATGAGTGTGGTTGTGTTCCAATAAAACTTTACAAAACCAGAAGCAAGCTGGGTTTGGCCTACAAGACCATAGATCTGGGAAATTGCTGTTTACAGTCTTCCCTTGATATCCTGGGGGATTAGTTCCAGGACACGGCCCTTTGTACCAAAATGCAAAGATGCTCAAGTCCCTTATATAAAATGGCATGGTATTTGCATATAACCTATGTACATCCTCCTCTCATATACTTTAAATCCTCTCTGGATTAATTATAATACCTAATACAATGTAAATGCTATGTAAATAGTTGCCAGTGCACAGCTAATTCAAGTTTTGCTTTTTGGAACTTTCTGGAATTTTTTTTCTTGAATATTTTCGATCTGAGTTTCCTTGAATCTGCATATATGGAATCTGCAGATACAGAGGGCCTACTGTCCTTCTAGTTCTAAACTATGAGAGTACTTTTTTCCTATTTAAAATTATTTAAGCTGTTGCCTTTCTTTTTAGAGAAATCTATAGTCATATCTAACACAAGGCACATAAACTAGTGGTTAATAGCAGACTTTAGAGCCAGTTTTGAGATTCCCTACTAGTTGTGTAACCTTGGGCAAGTCACTTAAAATCACTCTGAGCCTCAGCTTTCTGTAAGACTGTTGGGAAGGATAAATAAAGTAGTATATAAGTACTTAGCCCTGTATCTAGTTCACAGCAAGCATTCAATAAATGGGCATTATTACTTTTATAAATTATGTGATCCTCAGCCCTTGGTGAGGGACACGATCCTCCAATCAACATTTTTTCCAGCAAAGAAATAAAATATGCTATATAATGATCTACATTCAGATTCATTTTTCACTATAGCAAAAGATGAGAACTGGCTATATTATTCTAAGTCTTTCTTTTTAAAAAAATAAACAACAGTCAGCATTAGTTGAGTGCTTACTATCTACTTTGTATGTATGACTGTATGACTTTGGTTAAGTTATATAACCTTTTATCAGCCTCAGTTTCTTTACCTGTACAAATGAGGAAAGTTACAGTACAAACTTCATAATTCATAAAATTGTTATAAGGACTGAATTAATAAATTGTCCGGCACAAAAGCTATACAAGTAACTGCTATTATTTGAGTTAGATATTTCACGTTTATTCATTCCACTCCTCAGGACAACTCAAAGAGATATTATTCCTGTATTTACAGTTGCAGACAATAAGGCTTACAGAAGTTAAGAAACCTACCCAAGGTCACACAGCTATTAAGTGGCAATGCCCAAGACTCAACACAGGCTTGCATGACTATACAGCCAAAACTCTTAACACTAGGCCAAAGATGGCATTAACTGTCTTTGTACAGGGAGTGTAACTACATCTTTGTATGGTATGTGTAGATTTTAAGAACTAAAATATGGATGTTAATAATATTCTCCCCATACAGAAAATGTTTTTGAATTCTTTTTAAAGTTCAAGAGTAAGAGAACACACATAAAATCACTGATTTTTTAAAAACTGAAGTATAGTTGATTTACAATGTTGTGTTTGTTTCAGGTGAACAGCAAAGTGATTCACTTATACATATTTTTTTCTTTTTTCAGATTCTTTTCCCTTATAAAACCACTGATCTTCTTAACATGACAGTATTTCCATAGATAAAATTTTTGCTAAAATGATTCCTGTTTTCTGTATCCAATTAATTTAACTCAAACTTTCATTTTTAAAGAAATACGCAATCCTCTGCATTAAAATAACTAAAGATGCAACACAGTGACTTTTATATATATGTGTGTGTGTATACAGATATACACACACTATGCAAATGCTGACATTCATCTCTAACTGATCTTCAAGATCCATATAGACCTCTCAGACTACTTTTATAAAGTACAAATCTAGAGAGCTAAACATAGTTCTGCTACTTTATAAATCCCGAAGTATTTATTTAGAACCTTGAACTTTGAAAAGCATTCAGATATCAAATGAAAATACCAATATCAAAGGGGAAAAGAAAAGAAAAACTCAAAAAAGAGAGGGACTTCCCTGGTGGTCCAGTGGTAAAGAATCCACCTTCCAATTCAAGGGACGCGGGTTCGATCCCTGGGCAGGGAACTAAGATCCCACATGCCACGGGGCAACTAAGCCCGCGGGCCACAACTGCTGAGTTCATGCACTTCAATGAGAGAGACCACCTGCCGCAAACTACAGAGCCCATGCGCCCTGGAGCCCGCGCACCACAACTACAGAAGAGAAAACCCGCACGCCTCAACGAAAGATCCCGCATGCCTCAATTAAGACCTGATGCAGCCAAATAAACAAATTAATTAATTAATTAATAATTTTTAAAAAAGACATTACTCCACTGGATACACTCATTCATAAGTTTGTATACCATCAATTGATCCATCTCATACTCTTCCGACCTTGTGACTGCTACTGGTAACTGACCCAGAAACAGAAGTTGGCTTCACACTGTAAAGCCTTATAGCCCAGCAATCTATCACTAACAAAGAAAATAGGGCAGTTTGATATAGCTTACTTCCAAACTCTATTACAGGAATGAACTCAAACTTAGAACACTAACCTACTTCTGAAATTCCAAAAATGCAAATAAGATTAATTTTAAATGTAATTAAATCATAATTAAAATCACAAATTAAAATTTAATCTACATAAGCTGACTGTAAATTTCACATTCTTTCCAAACCAGCAATGCTGAATGTTAAAATGATCATGAATTAGGATTTAATATAACTTCACATTCCGTGTTATATAAGAAGAAATACAACATAAATATACTATGTAAGTATCATCATCTAGTTTGGAAGAGAAAATACTTAATTTTCTTTAGCATTTGGTGTTTTGTTGAGAAAAGAAAAAAAGTTCAAATTTTAGAATAAACAAACCAAATTATCTTTTAGCATTTCAAAATCATATTCTAACATGCTGGATTGTATCAGGGTGACATGCTTTGCCATGCATTTTAATGCCCATCAAGGCTGAAGGGGTAGGAGGAGGAGTGGACATTATCTGCTTAACAATAATGGATCAATCAGTGGCATGCACTCCAGGTATAAGCAGCAGCACTCTTATTGGTATGAACATAATATATCAAAAATATCAACCTATATTTCTAGAAGAAAAACAGGCACTCACGGTGCTTCAAAAATTATCTGTATACACATACACAAACACAAAACTCTGTTCACTTTCCTTTATCACAAAAATAATTTTAGAAATAATCTGCAAAATATCTAGTAAAGAAACCTCCTTAAAAAGGGTCATGAACTCCTTTTAAACATACATTGAAAGCTGTGGGTCTTCTCCCCAGAAAAACACAAATTTACACAGAATTCAGACTCTTGGAAGACCATTTATGGACACATCCGTAGATCCAGGTTAAGAACCACAGACAAAGTAGAAATTTTCTCAAGGTCCCTTTGACCCTCTTCCATAATTTTACCTCTGACTCACAAGAACCAACTAAGTTATTCATAACCAGACAATGAACTCTCTTGTACAGCCAACCCTTAAAAAAAGAAGTTTGACAGTACTTACATAAGCAGTATTCAACAGAAAATAAACTACACTGGCAACATTTTGAAATATAGCATGTGACTAATGATACTGATGAATATGATAGTGCATTACAGTTTATAAAATGACTTCACATTATAAAAGTGAATATTTTTACCCTCTTTTACAGCTAAGGAAATAGAGGTTCAGAAAATAACTTGACAGAGTCACAGAGACAACAACTGAAGAGCTGGTATTGTAATCCAGAGTTGCCTAGTTCCAGAACTGAGCTCAATATGTTATTACATCCTGATGCTTCCACAAGAGCCCCTCACACAAAGAAAATAGATTTTTTTTTAAAAAGCCTAATGGGTCACATTTTAGTGTAGTTGTATTTTGAATATTGACATCAATTTTTTTTAAAAAGTATATTTCAAATGTTCCATTTCCTCTTGCTTCACTGGTTTACATAATACATGTTTTTCAGAAAAGTGAAGAAACTCTCAAACTAATGTTTCAGGACTGAAAAATATGACATTTTCTTATTCTACGAAGCATTTCTTCTCCCTCAACACTTTAGTTCTTAACACACAAAAACAAATGACTCTTTGCTGAAAATTCAAATATAAGAAACCAGTTTAAATATCCAATGTTTTAAAACACAAACGCTATTTGAAATTAATTTTTAGGACGTTCAAAATAGCCCCTTTGATCTTTTCAAAATGACAAACCCATTTTCAGTTCTCTACAACTCTTAAAACAGCTCTTGATTTTTTGAAAAAGGGTCATTTGTCTAATCCCACAGAATGTACAACACCAAGAGTGAACCTTCATGTAAACTCTGGACTTTGGGTGATGATGTATCAATGCAGGTTCATCGAGTGTAACAAATGTACCATTCTGGTGTGGGGCTTTTGTTAGGGGAGACTGTGCATACGTGGGGCAAGGCAGGGGGCATATGAGAGCAGAGGGTATATGAAATCTGTACCTCCCACTTAAATTTGCTATGAACCTAAAACTGCTCTAAATATAAACTATTTTGATAAAGGGTGGGGGGGTCTAATTTATCTACCTCACTTTCTTCTTAACAAATGAGGAAATAGTGTTTTTTAAAATTGCCCTCACTGGCTGTGAATTAAATTTCCTGCCAGGATACAGAATGTGCAATTATTACAGAATATATTACCATCTTAGAAAATAATAGTAATCTTATCAAATGCTGAAAGAATTAACAGCTTTAACTGTTAACATGATGAAGCTAAATGCAATAGAATATGGTATCCTAAGATTTTTGATATTTATGTTCATACTCTTCGTATCTTAAGCGCGATATACAAAGTGACTGAAAGTTTGAAGTAGGTCATGGGTTGACTGACAAACTAAAGTGGGTGCCCCTAGGAAGGAGGAGGAAAAGCAGCAGCCAATGAAAAAAGCCACCGCCAAGTAGAGAGATCCTCGGCTTACCCAAGTCTACCCTCTGGCAGGATCAACACTCGAGGGAGGTGGAGGAAAAGGATTTCCTCATAGAACGAAAATGAAGAACACCAAGAGTCGAGCAAGTATCAACCTACACAGGGGAAAAAAAAAAAATGCAAAGAAAAAAAAAACGTGCAACGAGCAGATAAAATACCTGTATCGAACCAGTTTCTTTCAAGAACTTTTTCCCCAAAGAATCCTCCCAAAGTGGTAACATTAGCATAAGGTAAAGGGCCAAACGTAGTTATGCTATTAATGCAGATTAGAAGGAATACTGAGAAAAGTTCAATTTTCTACAAAAAGTCATCCGATCCAACACTGCCAAGTGCGAAAACATATAAAAAGCTTTCCAAACTCAGGCACCCAAACGCTAGGACTGTGTGAATTCAGTAAAGGACCAGCCCCGGGCTAGAAAACTCGAGCGAAGTAGATAAATCGCCTCCCGCAGGAAACCAGCAAGCTAAGCCCAGAACTGAGAGAAAGGAGGAGAGAGCAGGCATCCGCGACTGTAAAACAACTCCATTGAGCAGCTGCGTGTTTTGAAAGAGGCTGCAGTTTCTGGTGTCACACCGGGAGGCACTCTTCGATCCGGTCTCCACCCCCGCGGATGGTCCACCGGGCGCGGGCTGCAAGCCCCCAGCACCGGCCAGTCCGACCCTCAGCGAGCCCCGCGGACCGGCCAGTCCCGACGGGCCACGAACCCCTCAGGCGGGCCAGTCCCGGAGGGGCGGCTAACCCTCCGGGCGGGCAGCAAGCCCCCGGAGCGAGCATCCCGGACCGCGGTTAACCCCCGGCGGGCCGCGCGTCCGGCGCCGCAGGGCCCGGAGTCAGCCTGCCTGCCCCACCCCCACAGGCCGCGGGTACCGGGGGTGTAGGGCCGCCCTCCCCGGACCCCGAACCCGCGCCCACCGCACCGCACCGCTCCGCTCATGCCCGGGACCCCCGCGAAGCACCTGCTTGCCCCTCTCTTCTTCGAAAGACCCAGAGGAGCGAGCCAGGGGCCCGCTGGCGAGGCTGACAGAGCCAGAGGCTGGGGTTTCCCTCGGGGAACGCGACCCCGTGGGAGCCACAGAAACCGTGCAGCGGTTTAATGGGCCCAAACCCTCTCAGCTGTGGAGTTTGGGTTACTGCGCGCAGGGCTGGAGTTTCCCCGCGCCGCAGGCGCGAGCCCGGGCGGCGCTACGATTTGGGGTGAGGGAGGACTTGGCAGGAGGGGACAGCACCGCACAAAGGGAGAGGGGAGTGAGGGGGAACGAGCGTCCGGTTACCTCAGTCCTCGGCTTGTCCCTCCGCTCGGTTCCTCCCGGCCTCGCCAAGGATGCAGCCGCGATATCAGGTTCCCACAGCCCCGAGCGGCGCCTTACCAGCCCCGCGCGAGAACCCGACGGACGCGCGCCCTTTTGCGCGGCCTCGCCGAGCCCAGCCGGTGCCTGGCGTCCTCTCGCCCGCGCCTGCGCACAGCACTCTGGGAATTGTGGTTTCCAATTACCTCCTCCGGGGGTCCGCCCCCGCCCCACGTGCTCTCCGAGCCCAGCTCCGCTTGGGTAGCGGGAGTTTTCACCCGACTGGGAGCGTTTTCCTGCCGGATGCTGACTGGCCAGGGCCTAGCGGACGTCCCCAAAACACATTTTTAGATAGGCCACGGCATAAATACCTGTGGAGTTACCCGTTTCTTCACTTCTGTGGCAGTACTATAAGTCCCCTCCTGCTAATGGTGAGGGTTCGTAGGGTTTATGTCTCTAAAAAAAAAGGGGGGGGGGGAAGGCTTCTACTTTTATTGCTGTCAGTTTCTCCACAGGCTCTACAAAGGATATATAAAACAGCTGGTGTTTATAAGCACATAACCACAGTTTATAAGCCCACGGAAGCAGTTGATTGACCTAAGCACTCGCTGCTAAAAACCACTGCAAGTAAAAATGATGTTGAAATAAACTGATTTTTCTATAAAGTCAATGAAATGTAGGAGGAGGGGGATAATGAGAGAGCAAAGAAAAAACTTTGAAGAAGGATATTCCCCGAAATGTGTCTTTTGTTAGAGCAACCTCTAGCTTTCACAACCCTAGGAATCTGTTTCGGAATAAATTCAATCCTAGGTACATTTATAAATATTAACACATATGTTTGGATTGATTTTGCTAGAAAAGAGTTTTTTTTTTTTAACATTAACATCTTATGTAAAAACCTCAAAATGACTTTGAATTTGAAATTCCATTTCTAGGGGAAAAAATCACTTTTATTTTTTTAAATAGCAGAAATAGAAATAAATCTTAATACTTCAGAATATTTCTCTTCAGAACATTACATTTTGCAAATTTAATGTAAATACATTTTGAAAAATAGAGCAAGCCCAGTTTTAGTGTACACACACACACACACAAATTGTAAAATTTGTCTGGAAGCATGATGTAATACTATATATTTAATAAGACCATGTTCTAATAGAATTTTTTTATAATCTGAACTTTTTAATTGCATGTGCAGTATCTTCTAAAAAATGCTTATAGAGCAGAACTGCTCTTTTTTCCTCTGCTAATGGACATATACCAAACTACTTGTAGTTACTAACAACATCAAAGAAATATATACAATATTTCAATATTGTTACCATTTATTTTTTCAAAAATATTTAGTGAGCAGCTACTATATGCCAGACACTGAGTTAGGAACTGGGAAATACACAGTGAACAAAACCGAATAGCCCCAGCCCTTGTGGAGACTTAAGATCTAGTGGAGGAGACGGAGTAAACAGATAATGAGAAATAAAAAAGTATGCAGAGGGTGGCAAGGGGAGTGGGGAGCATATAAGGTAAACCAATATAGAGCTTTTTATTGGGAGAGGGGAGTCAGGCAAAAATTCTGAAAGTTAAATGAAATTCTCAAACCAAATAACAATAAACTGGAGGGGAGGGAAATCCTTCCCTAAAATGTGATATATCCACAACAATGCTCTCAAATAATTATTTTTAAAAATAAAATCTTACAAAACAAGATACATCTTGATGGGATTCAGAACATACTACCCCAAAATATGGCACCTTGTCATTCTGAATATCTTAAACTGAAAGAATTTGAGAAAACAGAAGCAGGAAGGTCACTCTTCATTCCCGCCTCACTCTTCTTCCCCAAAACAGGTCATCAAACTCCCATATAAAAAGTACCCTCCCGGGCTTCCCTGGTGGCGCAGTGGTTGAGAGTCCACCTGCCGATGCAGGGGACACGGGTTTGTGTCCCAGTCCGGGAAGATCCTACATGCCACGGAGCAGCTGGGCCCGTGAGCCATGGCCGCTGAGCCTGCGCGTCCGGAGCCTGTGCTCCGCAACAGGAGAGGCCACAACAGTGAGAGGCCTGCATACCGCAAAAAAAAAAAAAAAAAAAAAAAAAAAGGACCCTCCCTATACCGGGAGTAAAGAAGACATTTATACTGCCAGAGATGGAATTTAGGGCCGGGAAATCTGTATAAACATACATAAGATAAGCTAACCCTTATCTTCCTAGTTACTTCTTCACCACTTACTAACCCTAGCCCAAACACCACTGTCTTGTCAATTCTTCACACACATTGTTTTTGTCAAAAAGGTGTAAAAGCTTCTTGCTCAGGTCACTTCTTTGGGTCTTCATTCTCTTGAATGTACATGAAGTCTCCCACATACCCGTAAAAATTCAATAAATTGTAGGGGCTTCCCTGGTGGCGCAGTGGTTGGGAGTCCGCCTGCCGATGCAGGAGACACGGGTTCGTGTTCCGGTTCGCGAGGATCCCACATGCCGCGGAGCTGCTGGGCCCGTGAGCCATGGCCGCTGAGCCTGCGCGTCCGGAGCGTGTGCTCTGCAACGGGAGAGGCCATGGCAGTGAAAGACCCGCGTACCGCAAAAAAACAAAACAAAAATTCAATAAAATGTGTATGCTTTTATCCTGTTCATCTGTCTTTGTCTGCTTCATTTTCAGAGGTAGACAGAGACCCTAGGAGAGTCAAGGAAAACTTCTTCCTCTACTACAACCTCAGTGAAAGAAAAGAACACACATTTCCTAAATATGACAAAGATATCTTCTTAGCTTTTATTCATTCTTCCCTAGCTCCATTTGAAAATAAACAGGACTAGCCTTAATAAGTAAGGACCTTTCATTAGAGACTCCTTACCTTCCCTAAAGTTCCACAAATTAAAATTGGTAAAGATCTGATATCTGTTGGCTCACTGTCTGTTGTACTTTGGTCCAAATAAATTGCAATGTTTTAACCTCAATTGACATTTGCATTTTAAGTCTTTATCTCTAATCCTGGAATAAACGGCTTTATACAATCTCCAAAAGAATTTCAAATGGGGCCTGCCAAGGGATTTGGAAAGATTAATGAAGGGGACCATTTTATTTTCATTTGCAGTGGAGGCAAAGCTTTCAGTCAGTGGGCAGTCCCCTGGACAGCTGCCTGCCTATGAAAATTTCCTTAAAGAGTCTGAACAAGCAAGACCACCCCTCCTGTCCAGGTCAGAGTCACTGGTTTGCAGTTACCTTTCTTCCCACTCCCATTTTATCACCCTCCTCCTCAGCCAACTGCCAGCTTCAGCTTCCCTTAACAATCACTTCCTGCCTTCTGTCCCAAGATGTACTGGATGGCTGCATTTTCTGGCCTCACCCTAGTGGCCTGACTTAACCTATTTTAGTTACTTTATGATAGTTCTTCCATCCATTACCCTTGCCATTAATCTGACACAGGTATCTCTAAGCCTTTGCTGACCATTTTTCACTCTCATCTCTGAAATACTTAAATTTCCCTAATTTCTCTCTGGGCCTTTGTAATTGCTATGCCTTCTCCCTCTTTCCCTGGTTAACTCCTATTCGCCAACCAACATCAACCTAGTTACTGTTTTCATCAGGAAGTCTATCCCGGTTACAGTTCCCCTCCTCTCTATTCTGGGTTAATGCTTCCTGTACATGCTCACATTACAACCTATTTTTGTCCCTCAGGTAGCACATGTCAGTGAGCATTTTAGTTAGATATCTATTCTTTCATTTGTCTGAAAACTTCTTAAATAGAAAGTAGGAGCACAGTACTTGATACGAGGTGGCTGATTAACAAATACTTGGGAAATAAATGAATGCATATCAACTTTGTGCAATAAAGAAGGACCCAACAAATATTTTCTGTGAAGAAAATATTTTAGGCTTGTGGACCTTCAGGCCTCCGTTGCAACTATTCAACTCTGCTTCTTAAAGCATGATGGCTAATTCTCACTGGTGCCTCCAGAGTATCTATATAACAGGGAATTTGAGTTAAAGATTTGAATGGAAGTAGTGGGGCTGCAGCGTTGGCCAGAGGACAGTCCATGAGGATATGTTTACGTAGCAGGTACACTGTTCTTGTTTAGAGTGATTATTTATTTTGGGTAGTTTGGGGGCAGGTCAGTAGATGGAGCTAAAACAGAAGGCATCCTTGGTATAGCCACTGCCAGTTAAGGTTGTGCACTAAATTATTTCTTTGGAAAATTACCTGTGTTGGTGAGTTTTTTAAAATGTATCATTTAATTCAGGTTTGCTTTTTTCCCCTCCACTTTTAACATTTCACTTTGGCTATTCCATCCTGCCCAAGTTAAATCACTTTCCATTTCCCATGAACCTAGACATGGTTGAACTTTCAAGCTGCCTTTGTGGGAGCTGTGGAATCTTCTCTCCAGCAATACGTGACATAACAGGATGAGAGCATTTTGCCTGTATCCCTACCACACTCCAGAAGTCTCCTGACTTTAATCATTAGAAAAACCCATTTAGAGAAACTTTGTTTTCCAACGTTTGAAATGTGTGCAATACACTTCTGAGCAAAGTTGTATCCATATGTATGGTAGAAAGTGGTACAGTGATACAAATGTAACTGTGTTTCAATTCCAATACTATTCCAAATGTATGATCTCTATGAAAACTACTGTAGATCTATATTACATTAGCTTTCTGATATCATCTTCACATTCTCAAAGAAATTCTATCCTGAAAGGTTTCTTTTTGTTTTGAATTTTTTAAATTACAATGCAGAATGGCAGATACTGCTAGTTCCTAAACAGTATCTTCCTGCCTTCTTCATTAATGAAAGAACCCCAGTTTTTCTGAAGGGATGACTAGGTACCCAGCTAACAAATTATTTGTCACGCTCCCTGACAGACTAAGTTCTATTCATAAGGTGTAAGTACAAGTGTTGCATGGGACTTTAGGGATGGCTGCTTAAAGGGAATTGATTCAGCTGGAAGGTACCTCTCTTACCCTTCTTTCTTCCTGGAAATAATGGCTTGAGTTTTAGCAGCCACCTTGGACTATGAGGTTATTTGTGGGTGAAAGTCATGTACAGGATGATGGAAGAATGACAGAAAGAGCCTAGGTCCCTCATGACCACTGAGCCACGAAAATAGTCCTGCTACAAGCCTTCCAGTGTTAGAAGTTCCAGCTGTGAGAAGGATAATATTTGTATGTGATAAACAAAATGTGGCTGCTTCTAAATTTTAGAACCCGCATAGTGGACTGCCCAGGCTTGCAGGCTTTCTTTCCTTATTAATTAGCAATTTAGGACTGTTCTTTCACTGGGCCAGTGGAGAAGGAAGAACAATAGTCGGGAGACATGAATAGATCAGCAGGTGAAAACCATTGATTGAAAGAGATAAACCAGGGTTAAGTAATCAGATAGGGTGTGTGAATTTACTTCACTAGGCCTTGACCATTTTGCACAGAAACCTTAAGACAATACTTTGAGGTTATGTTGCAACCTTGTGATGATGGTGTAATTTTCCCCTAAATGGTTACAGGCTGTCCTGTAACCACAGACTCATGCACTCATAATCCCTGCAGAGATGGTGCAGAAAGAAGCTCAAATTTTCAGATCCTCTTTGTAAATGATTCTCTTTGGAAGTTTATAAGCCAACGTTGAAAAAGAGATAGTATTATAATTGCATTTCATTTTCAAGGAAGCAGAACCAAAGAAAAACTTTCAGTCAAATTTCCTCAGAGGCAAAACTGGGTTATTAGAATAGAGTAGCCTGTTGTTCAGCCTATATGCGAAGTTTCAGTTGCTACTTTTATCGTCAGCTGAGCCTTGAGTCAGAAGCCCGTGCCTACCTGGTTGGAGGTGCCACAAAAAGACTCTTGCTTTATGCTCACAACTGTTGAATAGAAAACAGATGAGGCCAAAGAGGGCTCAGGATAGAAGATATGTGATCACCTTTGCTACGTGCTGCCTTGGCAAGCAGTCATTTACATGTCAGTCAAGGAGTTTTAAACTTCACTCAGGCTACTGTCCTTAAATCTGGACTACCCTTTTTCTTTTGAAAAAACTTAAAAGCAGTGTCCATCTTACCTGCCTCTACTTCTCAATGTGAACCCTTTCCTCAAGGTCTGCCAAAAGTTTCCTTCCTCTCGAGCTTCCCTGGTGGCACAGTGGTTAAGAATCTGCCTGCCAATGCAGGAGACATGGTTTCCAGCCCTGGTCTGGGAAGATCCCACATGCCGCGGAGCAACTAAGCCCGTGCACCACAACTACTGAGCTTGCGCTCTAGAGCCCACGAGCCACAACTACTGAGCCCACGTGCCACAACTACTGAGCCCACGTGCCACAACTACTGAGCCTGTTCACCTAGAGCCGGTGCTCTGCAACAAGAGAAGCCACCGCAATGAGAAGCCCACACAACACAACGAAGAGTAGCCCCAACTCACCGCAACTAGAGAAAGCCCGTGCGCAGCAACAAAGACCCTATGCAGCCAAATAAATAAATAAATGTATATATAAAACAAAAGTTTCCCTCCTCTCTCCTCCCAAGAAGCCCGCTCTCACCCTCTTAGGCAAGCTGCTGGCAGAAGACTCACAATACTTTTTTTTTTTTTTTTGTGGTATGTGGGCTTCTCAGTGCTGTGGCCTCTCCCGCTGTGGAGCACAGGCTCTGGATGCACAGGCTCAGCGGCCATGGCTCGCGGGCCCAGCCGCTCCGTGGCATGTGGGATCTTCCCGGACCGGGGCACGAACCCGTGTCCCCTGCATCGGCAGGCGGACTCTCAACCACTGCGCCACCAGGGAAGCCCTCACGGTACATTTAATGAGCCATTTGAGGCAAATTTAATAAAGGTGTGGACAGGTTCTAGGAAAAGCTAAAAGGAGCATGCAGTACTCCTGAGCTAGTAAGAGAGCAGTTACCAGAACTGGAGGGGAGAGAAAGCTGTGTGTAGAGGCCTGCTGACTGTAATAAAGCCTTGATGACTCCCTGCAGGAAGGGTGCTAGGATAGAACTACCCCAATCTCCCTCTTCTTCTCTTTGACTTCAGGTGACAACCCCTGCCAAAGGCAGCTTCTGGAAGCCAGTGGACAAGGAAGTCTCTTAATTTTGTCCATCAACGTAGCTTTTCTGGCACAAAGCTGTATAGAGAAGGGTGGAGAGGGATCTAGAAAGACAACTGGAAGATATTCAGTCACCTGCTCTGAGGTTTTTGCTCATGCTGGGCTTATCACCTACCCTCATTTTCAACTGTCATATAATCCACTGGTCTGGTCTACGATTCAAGTGTATGACCCCCTTTTAAATACAGAAATGTTTCTCTCCTCAGTTGGCATTTTTAGCTGCATCATTCATGCTGACACTTAACCATATACAGCCTTTATTGTCACTTAAATGTTTTAAATGTATGTAAGTATCCTGTTATATTGTAAGCTCTGTGGACCAGAATTTACGAGTTATGCTTCTGTTCTATCTCCATAGTACCTAACACAGTGCTCAGCACAGACCATTTGAAACAAATTGTAATCTTCTTAATTCCCTCCCTGATTTTATCCCCACCCCCTACCTGCCCCAGCGGATGCTTATACCTTCATATTATTTTGTGGACACTCAGGTGAAAAAATCATCTAAAATCACCATTAGATGGTTCTGATGAACCTAGGGACAGGACAGGAATAAAGACGCAGATGTAGAGAATGGACTTGAGGACATGGGGAGGGGGAAGGGTAAGCTGGGATGAAGTGAGAGAGTAGCAGTGACATATATACACTACCAAATGTAAAATAGATAGCTAGTGGGAAGCAGCTGCATAGCACAGGGAGATCAGCTCGGTGCATTATGACCACCTAGAGGGGTGGGATAGGGAGGGTGGGAGGGAGACGCAATAGGGAGGAGATATGGGGATATATGTATACATATAGCTGATTCACTTTGTTATACAGCAGACACTAGCACAACATTGTAAAGCAATTATACTCCAGTAAAGATGTAGAAAAAAAAATTTTTTTTTTTTTGCGGTACGCGGGCCTCTCACTGTTGTGGCCTCTCCCGTTGCGGAGCACAGGCTCCGGACGCGCAGGCTCAGTGGCCATGGCTCACGGGCCCAGCCGCTCCGTGGCATGTGGGATCTTCCCAGACCGGGGCACGAACCCGTGTCCCCTGCATCGGCAGGCGTACTCTCAACCACTGGGCCACCAGGGAAGCCCTAGAAAAAAAATTTTTAATAAAAATAAATAAATAAAATCACCATTAGAAAGCACAAGAAGTCTAGATGTGTCTGTAGGGGTGTTTCTGAAGTTGGATAGTGGAGTATGCAGGTCAAAGCTAGGCTTCCATCAGCAGACACCTGCAACTCTTTACCCGATAGCTTTTTCTATCTGCCTCACTAGCCCAAAGGCAGGGGAGGCTGGAAGCGCTGGGAAGTTCCACTGTCTCCAATCTCCCCACAAGCAGCTCTCAAATAGTGACTGAAGGGACTTGGTGACTAAAAATCAAGCAACCTCACCGAGCTGATGGGGGGAGGGGGCAGGCAACTCTGAGGTACCTTCTACACGGTTTCCCAGAATTCCCCTGGGGTTTGAGCCCAGCTGCCCACAGGGGTGATCTGCATGATAATTCATCCTTAATTAGCTTCCTTCCCTTTGTTTTTCTCTCTCCCTCTCTGCTGCTGCCAGTGGTTCTTGGAATCACCTCCCAAATGAAACGCGGACTTAAATTCTTACCTTCAGGTTTACTTCTAGGGTAGAATGATGTGACATCACCAATGATATTCTACCCATTTGTGGTAGGAATATACAAGATGTACTTTTCTTTATATGCCTTCTCTGTCCTGACATTTTCCTCTTTCTTTGCTTTCATATCTAAACATATTACTGATCCACCTAAGAAAAATTCCAAAGACATTTAAAAAAATTAAAAATAAAGTTAGTGTTTTTTATCTTATTATAAAAGCAATATATGCTTATTGTTGAAAAATTAGAAAATAGAAATAACACCGCTATTCTAAAATAGCAACTGTTACTATCTTGCTGTGTATCCTTTTGGAACATTTTCTTTACATGAATTAAGGTAGGCTTTTTTAATTGCTTTTTTTTCCCACTGAAGAATATATGTTGAATAACTTGACAAGTCAAAAAATACTTATGTTTAACAACATTCAAAAATGATTGCAGAGTGTTTCACTGTATGGACTTATTACTACTGCTCCTTAAATCAAGTTTCACTTTTAGTTATTTTTTCAGTTTTCAAAAAAAAACAGTTACTAGGTTGTATAACTTGTAACTAAATGTAACTTCTAACTAAATCATCAAGGTACTTCCCCAAAAGTGAAACTGCTACATCAGAGAACACATATATTCAAAAGATTTTTAACATCTTACCTAAGTGACTCCTACCAGCAATGTATGAGATTATTTCCTGACAGTTCTATCAACTCTATTTTCTTCTTTAAGCCTTTGCCAATAATTAATTTCATTGCTCTGATTAATAACAAGGATGAACTTTTAAATTTTCCCATTGGTCATTCTTTTCCTTTTTTTATGATTTGCCTTGTTTCTGTACATAAAGACAATTGTAGGAAGACAATGCTGTTGTAATACTAGCTGGAGGTTATGATCTCATTGCTTTTTTTTTTTAACATCTTTATTGGAGTATAATTGCTTTACAGTGTTGATCTCATTCCTTTTTATTAAT
This sequence comes from Mesoplodon mirus, assembly GCF_964341445.2. Taxonomy (NCBI): domain Eukaryota; kingdom Metazoa; phylum Chordata; class Mammalia; order Artiodactyla; family Ziphiidae; genus Mesoplodon; species Mesoplodon mirus. Next base: position 35,434,242 of record NC_138977.1, on the reverse strand, counting down.
TGGTTGGTTATTCTTCCTCCAAGAACAGTCCTAAGGAAGACCTCTGACCTCTCCTGGCTTCAGATATCTAATTCACATTTAAGTTTAACCTCGACCCCTGTACAAATGACCTTTCACATCAGTGAAAGCAACCTAACAACCTACTGCATCTCTTCATTAGCTTTCCTATCAATATTCAGTTTCAGCATATTGAGTCCTGACTTTCAATCTGTTGCCATTCCCAACTTTCTCAGTTCCATCTAAACTCTCTTGGCCTCCAAAATTTGAAATAGCAGAGCTTCTTTTTAATCTTTTTTTCTTTTTTGTACTCAAATCCAATCAAACATGATTATGCATTTTCTTTGTTCATAATATTTCACAGATTTTCTCCTAAAGCTTTATCTCTACAACCATGACTCTAATTTAGACCCATCACATTCTATCTAGAGGACTTCTCCCTTCAGAGCTAATAGAGTTTTATGCGTACAATTTTCAATATTTTAAAATAATTAAATTTATCCTGCACTTAACAGTGTACGTGTATACATAAGGTATAAAGAATAATTAAAGTCTTACTCTGAGGTTTCCTTTCCAAACACATTCCTCTCTCTCTCCCACAGAGGTAAATACTATCCTGAATGTATGTTTATCATTCCCATATATTGCTTTGTTTGCATATATTACTCTATTTGAATTTAGTTTGCAAGCTTTTGAACTTTAAATAAGCAATATCATATTATATGTATTTTTTTGCAACTTGCTTTTCTTGCTCAACATTATATGTAAGATTTGTCCTTGTTGATGGTATATTCATTTTTTTTTACTACTGTGTAGTATTGCATTGGATGCCTATACCATAATTTACTCATCCCCCCTGTTGATAGGTATTAAGTTGTTTCCAGTTTTTTTTCTATTACAGACCACGCTGCTATGTACATTTGTGACATGTACAAGCTTACATAGCAAATGCAAGAGTTTCCCTACAAGTGGAATTTGTGATTTCACAGTGCTCATAACTTTGATATCACTAGATAATGCCAAATTGTCTTCCAAGATTTACACTTAGGAAAGTTTCTGAGGATTTCAGTCGTCCCACACTCTGACCAGCACTTAGTTTTGCCAGATTTCTTAAGTTTTGCCAATCTGGTAAATATGAATAGTATCTCCTGGTTTTAATTTGAATTTATCTAGTTATGAATGAGATTTTAATGTTTCATATGTTTATTACCAATTTAGATTTCCTTTTCTGCAAATTTCTTCTTCAATTTTTTCCTTATTTTTCTATTGGATTTTTGTTCTTTTTTCTGATTAGTTTTTAGGAGTAATTTTCAATATTCTAAATAGTAAACTTCTGTTCATTATCTGAGTATTAAACATCTTCCAGTTTGTGACTTCTTACTTTTCAATGATATCTTTTGATAATCAGTTTTTAATTAGAATGTATTGATAATAAAATCTATCAATCTTTACCTAATGGGTTAAGGTTTTTATATCTCCTTTAAGAAACACTTTCCAACTGAGACTTAAAATCTTCTAAAACTTTTTTTTGCAGTACGCGGGCCTCTCCCTGTTGTGGCTTCTCCCGTTGCGGAGCACGGGCTCCGGACGCGCAGGCTCAGTGGCCATAGGCTCACGGGCCCAAACGCCCTGTGGCATGTGGGATCCTCCCGGACCGGGGTAAGAACCCGTGTCCCCTGCATCGGCAGGCGGACTCTCAACCACTGTGCCACCAGGGAAGCCCCTTCTAAAGTTTTGAGTTTCACATTTTATATCTAAATCCTTAGTTTATTTGAATTGGTTTTTGTAAATGAAATTGTTATCATGTTACCATTTATGCCTACACCATAGCCAGCCTATAGAAGATATTCAGTATTTTTCCACTTCTTTTTTTATTCTTTGATTTATTATTTTAAATAAATGTTTTTTTTAAAATGCTTATTTCAAGCTAAATGAATCTTTTAGAAGCACTCCACAACGTACTCTTCATTATCATTTAGATGTTGCGTAAACTACTAAAAACACAGGCAAGCCAACGATTTACCACAATCAGCATTAAATTCTTGGATGTACCACTAGATTTTAGAGTGGGATGAGTTCTGGGTCCATAGTGTAGATTGTAGAGATATTTTAAAGTATTTGATCTGCTAAATGAATAAAATGTAAAAATATATACTTGTGTCATCCTTTGAGATGAATTGGATAAGCTACACCTTTGTGGGGGAAAAAGCATGGTTGTTATCAGTGAATCATGATCTATCATGATCTCTAACTATAACAAATCAAGCATTAAAAATTATGTTCTATACTTCATATTGTATATTTAAATATGACCTCCTTAATGGAATATGAAGATGTATGATAAAACACAGAGTCTCTCTCTTCAGGTTTTTCAAACCCTACCAGTTCCTAATATACCCCCAAGGGAAAGCCAGACCCACTCAAGGACTTGGCACCAGAATTAAGCCAAAACTTGTCTTTGAGATAGTAGGCACAGTGGGAGGAAGCGAAGGCACCATAATAATTGTAAAACACTTGGAGCGCCCTCTGCTGGAATATATTGGTATAGTAGTAGTGGTAGTGCAGTAGAGCAGTAGTGAAGGAAGCACTCTACCGCCAAGGTAGAAGAAATGGAAACAAAAGGAAACAATCTAAAAGTTAGCTTTGACACCAGGTTAAAGGGAAAGTTTAAAACAACAGTAGACTTTCTTCTAGACAAATTTTGTAAAATTTGTCATTTTCCTTCTACTTTAGGGATATTTGCCTTATAGTACAAAAAGCATTATCTTGATTCATTAATTGACACCTATGGGAGCAGCCTCAGGGAAGAGCATAGCATCATTCTAGAACGTTGATGACTGAAAATGTATTTATAGACTAGACTTTTATTCATTATGTAACTTTTGGAAAGTCACTTAACTTCTCTGTATTGTGTCACTGTAATTTTAAAATGAAGATGACAATAACAACCCCAAACTCTTTGACAATGGAGGGTAAATGAGAAGCCAAAGATGTGAAACAAACTTCCAAGGTGTCACATATCCTCGTAGTTAAAATCCCAGAACTGGTTGGTAACCATGTTCCCAGATGAATAGTGTTGAGTCCCAGGCACTGTGTCAGGTCCTGGTAACACAGTGATGAATAAAGACTGTCCCTCACCCTCCTAGAACTCAGAGTTTAACAGCCTATGGGAGAAGACACTATAATAATACAAACAGTAACAAAAAAAAAAACATGGCAAATCCTATAAAAGAATGTATTGGAAGGTTATAGAGACACAAAATTTTCTAGATGGACAGAAAAGGCTTCAAAGAAGCGTTTGTGTTTGAGTTGGGACTTGAATGATGAGGTACTTTCCAGTATATATTTCTTTCTTAAAATTTTTGTTTATTTAGCTGTTCTTAGTAGGAACTCTCTTCCAAAAACGGTTTTTAAAAACATGATAATTAGGGGAACAGAAAGTTAGCCTAGTTCTAGTTTATTTCATTGGAAGTCTTAATAAACAACATACTGATGCAACCATTAGTTTAATAAATAAATTACTAGACTGAGATAAATATATCGGCATGGGAATAAGGAAAATATTGGCTGATGTACAGGGAGAAATTAATGGAGAGAAAGATTATAAGTTATATATTTATCATTTATATCCTACTTCTGAAAATAATGTTAGGCTTGATAGCTTTTAGTTGGTATATTAAAGATAGTAATACAAATTTACCATTAGTAATGATAAGGTGTTCTGTTTTCGCTTTCCCTTCCAAAAAAAAAAAAAATCTGTGTCCTGTTAATACTTTAAGATCCTTGGATGCTAAACATTATCTTATATTTCATGCATTTAGCCTTTAATGATTTCTCAACAGGCAGAGTCTTAGAGCAGGAAAAAAATTTTATAGCTGCACTTGCCTACATTAGAAAAGAAGAAAAACTGTAGGTCAATAACCTAATTGTATACTTTAAGGAACTAAAAAATGAAGAGAAAATTAACTGAAAGCAAACAGAGGGGAGGAAATAATAACTGACTGGAATTATATAAAATGGAAAATATAAAAACAAGAGAGAAAATCAAAGAAATCTAAAGCTGTCTTTTTGAAAAAAATCAACACAATGAAAAAGGTTTAGCAAGACTGGCCAAGAACAAAAGAAGGAAGACTCAAATTACTAAAATCACAAATGTAGGCATGGACATTACAACAAACCTTACAAGAATTAAACAAAGATTATAAGGGAATTCTATGAAAATTATATGCCAATTATAGGTCTAGATAACCTATGTGAAATGGACAGATTCCTAGATTTGTTCCGACTTCCCAACTCATTTTATGAAGCTAGTATTACTCTGATACCAACAAAGACATAAGAAAAGAAAACTATAGACCAATATCCCTTATGAATATAAATGCAAAAGTCTTCAATAAAAGTGAAATGAAGCCAGTATTATATTAAAAAGATTGTACACCTTGATCAAGAGGGATTTTATCTCAGGAATATAAGAATAGTTCAACATATGAAAATCAATCATTTTAATATACCATATTAAAGAATGAAAGGGAAAAAACTACATGATCATCTCAATAGATGCAGAAAAAGTACATGACAAAAGCCAACACCATTTCATGATAAAAGCACACAACTAGATGCAGAAGAGAATTCCCACATCCTGACAAAGAATAACTATGAAAAATCACAGCTAACATCATACTTAATGATGAAGACTAAGAGACTCCCCCTAATATCAGGAACAAAGATGTTCCCTCTTGTCACTTCTGTCCAACATTGTAGTGGAGGTTTACCCAGGGCAATTAGCCCAGAAAGAGAAATAAAAGACATCCAAATTGGAAAGGAAAAAGTAAAAATTTCTCTATTCACGGAAGACGTGACTTTCTATGTAGAAAAACCTAAGGAGTACATGCATATACACAAACTATTAGGGCTAATATATAAGTTCAGCAAGTTTGCGGGATACAAGATCAATACACAAAAATCAGTTGTATTTCTATATACTAGAATAAACAATTCAAAAATGAAATTAAGAAAACAATTCCATTTACAATAGCATTGAAAGAAATCCAAGACTTGTACATTGAAAACCATATACATTGTGGAAAAAAGTGAAAGAAGGCCTAAATAAATGGAAAAACATCTCATGTTCATAAATTGGAAGATTTAATATCATTAAGATGATAATACTTGCCAGATTGATTTAGAGATTCAACATAATTCCAGCAACCTTTTTTGCAGAAATTGAAAAGCTGATTCTAAAATTCATGTGGAAATGCAAGGCACACAGAATAACTAAAACAGTCTTTAAAAAAATAACAAAGTTGGAGAATTCACATTTCCCAATTTTAAAACTTACTACATGGACCTCCCCAGAGGTCTAGTGGTTAAGACTCTGCACTTCCACTGCAGGGGGCACAGGTTCAATCCCTGGTCAGGGAACTAAGATCCCACATGCCAGGCAGTGTGGCCAAAAATAAAAAACACTTACTGCAAAGCTACAGTTATCAAGACAGTGTGGTACTGGTGGAAGGATAGACATATTGGATATTCACATGTAGAAGAATGAATTTGGATACCTATTTTGTACTATACAAAAAAATTAACTCAAAATGGATTGCAGATCTAAATGTAAAAACTAAAGCTATAAAAAATAAACAAATTAGTTAATTAATTAAAAAGAAAATGAAACTAAAGCTATAAAACTCTTAGAAGAAAACCTAGGCATAAATCTTTGTGGCTTTGGATTAGGCAATGGATTAGGATTAGGTCTTGAGATACAACACCCAAAGCATAAGTATTAAAAGAAAAATTTTAAAGTTGGGCTTCCTCAACCCTAAAAACTTCTGAGCTTCAAAAGACATCATCAAGAAAGTGAAAAGACAGCTCACTGAACGGGAGAAAATATTTGCAAGTAATATATTTGATTAGGAATTTGTATCCAGAATGTATAAAGAATATTTACATCCTACAATAAAAAGACAACCCAATTTTAAAATGGGCAAAGGACTTGAATAAACATTTCTCGAACAAAGGTATACAAATGGCCAACAAGCATGTGAAAAAATGTTTAACATCATTAGTCATTAGCAAAATCGCAAATCAAAACCACAGTGAGATGCCACTTCACACCCACTAGGATGACTATAATAAAAAATGCAAACAATAACAAGTGTTGACGAGAATGTAAGGAAATTGTAACCCTCATACATTGCTAGTGGGAATATGAAAAGGTGCAACCACCTTGGAAAACAATTTGGCAGTTCCTCAAAAAGTTAAAAGTAAAGTTATCGCGTGACACAGGAATTCCACTCCAGGTATTTACCCAAGAGAATTGAAAACTTATGTCCATACAAAAACTTGTATGTGAATATTCATAGAGGCATTATTTGTAATAGCCCCAAACTGGAAACAACCCAAATGTCCATCAACTGATACATAGTGGATAAACACAATGTGGTATGTCCATACAAGGAATATTATTCAGCCCTAAAAGGAAATTAAGTACTGATATAGGCTACAACATGAATAAATCTTGAAAATATTATGCCAAGTGAAATAAATCAGACACAAAATGCCACATATCCTATGATTTTATTTAAATGTAGTGGCCAGAGTAGACAAATCTATAGAGCCCCAAAGTGTATTAATGGTTGTCAGGAAGTGGAGAATGACTAGGAATTATATAGTGGTGATGGTTGCACAACTATGTGAAAATACCAAAACCCACTAAATTGTGCACTTAAAAAATTAAAAAAACAAAACAAAACAATCATAGCCTCAACAACATTTTTAAACTTTGGAGGTAGCTAATAATACCTAACACTTTCTAACATTAACTATTGTCAGCGTTCAAAATCCATTGCAGATATTAACTCATTTAGTGCTTATCACAAGCCTATGACATAGTCCTATTACTATCTCCACTTTTTTTTTTTTTTTTTCGTACGCGGGCCTCTCACTGTTGTGGCCTCTCCCGTTGCGGAGCACAGGCTCCGGATGCGCAGGCTCAGCGGCCATGGCTCACGGGCCCAGCCGCTCCGCGGCATATGGGATCCTCCCAGGCCGGGGCACGAACCCGTATCCCCTGCATCGGCAGGCGGACTCTCAACCACTGCGCCACCAGGGAGGCCCCTATCTCCACTTTTTAGAGGAGGAAACCTGAACTCAGAGAGATTAAGTAACTTGCCTAAGGTTATGCAATTAAGAAAGGGACAGAACTAGGATTCAAACCCAAGCAGTCTGACATGGAATCCATTCAACCAACACATTATTTGGCTTGCCATTGTGACTATGCAACAAAGTTCCAAAGGAACTGGTAAACAGGAAATATGTTTATAAAAAATAATTCATGGTGACAACTATTATTGTGTCTTCTAGAGGATATTGGAAATTTTAATCTTTTTAAACAGAGGAATACAACAATTTATTATTATTATTAATTATCCTGGGTTAGGAAAGGCCCTTTCCTGGCACTTACATTTCAGATGTTATCAGCAGCATGCAATCTCAAAAGCTTCCATATGAATTCTCTTTGAAATGTGTGTTTTTATTAAATCTTTGAGCTCTGTTTGCAGTACTCAATAGACTTTGAAACATTCACTTTATTTTGAAGTGGCAGCTGGGAAAAAAACAGGATGGGACATTTGGCTCTGATAGTTAACAAGGGCTGAGTTTCTTTTAATGCTGCCAACTCAAGCAGACTCAGTAAGGCTTGTGCTGCAAGCTGCTAACAGTGGGATTCAGTTCATACTGGCGAGTCTGGCCAAGGTCCACTTTGTCTCTGCACAGAGGGGAGCACTTCAGAGCAAGTGACGGCTTATTCCCTGCCATGCCAAGATTAATCTGCTGTATGTTCACTCATATTCATGATCAAGAATCCCAAAAAGAAGGTTGTCTTTTGTCCCAAAGAGAGCTATTTGATAGAAAACCTCTACATACATCCAATGTAGTCATTGATTATCTTGAAAACAGGAAAATCTTCATGTGAAGTAGTAACTGAGAGATACAAGACTAAGGGCAGTGCCTAAGTGCTAGAGATGGTGATGGCTCTGACTGTTTCCACTCTCACCTACCATAATTCATTGTCCACACAGTTGTCAGAATGAGAACGAGGCTAAAAAAATTGAGATGACATTTTACTTTCCTAATGGCTTTCCACTTCACTTAAAACCCAAAGTTCTTACAATGGCCTATAAAGCCCTACGAAATCTAGCCCAGGCTGCATATCTGAGTGTGTCTCCTACTTCTAGTTTCTTCAACAACAAATTGCAAAGAAAGAGTGGGAGGGAAAACTATAAGTTTGAAGAAATTTAAAAAACCTATAACGTAGAGAATGGACTTGAGGACACGGGGAGGGGGAAGGGTCAGTTGGGATGAAGTGAGAGAGCAGCATTGACATAGATACACTACCAAATGTAAAATAGATAGCTAGTGGGCAAAATAGATAGCTAGTGGGAAGCAGCTGCATAGCACAGGGAGATCAGCTCCGCGCTTTGTGAGGGGTGGGATAGGGAGGGTGGGAGGGAGACGCAAGAGGGAGGGGATATGGGGATATATGTATACGTATAGCTGATTCACTTTGTTATACAGCAGAAACTAACACAACGTTGTAAAACAATTATACTCCAATAAAGATGTTAAAAAAAATAAAAAATAAAACAAACATACAAGATTAAAAAAAAACCTATAAGGCACATGTAGTGTGTACATTCCGGTTGGATTCTGAATTGGACAAAACTATAAAAAATTATGAAGCAATTAGAGTGACTTGAACATGGATTGGATATTTGTATTAAGAATTTAGTTTTTCAGATGTAATAACAGGATTGTGATTATGTTGTGTTTTTTTTGAAGAGCTCTTAGAGATACATATTAAAATCTAGGTGAAATGGTATCATATCTGGGATTTTCTTCAAAATAATCTAATGAATTAGGAGGAGTGTGGAAGTAAAACTAAAATAAGATTGACTATGAGGAGATAATTACTGAAGATGGGTGATGAGCACATGGGATTTTTATACCATTCTCTTTACTTTTCCTGGGGCCCTTGACTTTTCTGCCCACTTGCCATTTCTATTAGTTATCTCCAAACCTAGGACACTATCATTGTTCTCTTTATTGATTCCGAAACTGTAAAAAAAAAAAAAACCCTATTGGTTGGGATTACTGCAAATTTCTATCTGATCACTTTCATGTCCTCTTAAATTATTCCCACCTTTTCCACTGTGTTTCTCTAAGATTTACCCACATTCTCAGGCCCTCAGATCCTGTGACTCTTCCACTCCAACAGAAGATGTGGTCTTCTACTTCACCTTTGAAGACTTAGGTCATCCAGCATGAAATCTCTTTCTTCCTCTTTGCCTTCTAAAAACCTCTCTTTAACCATATTTTCTTGAAATTTACCATGTTTAATTCTTGGATAAATTTTACTCTGGATCTTTTTTATTTGATTGATCTTCTACTATATGTAATACTTGTCCATTTCAAACATAATTCAGATAGGATCAAAATCCAGAATTCAAGGATAAGAAGTGTATATCATTACAAAAATCTTTTTATATACTTATATATGCAAATATGTATCAAAGATAATAAAACCTGTTTTTTCTTTCTTTTTTTTTTTTTTGTGGTACGCGGGCCTGCCACTGTTGTGGCCTCTCCCGTTGCGGAGCACAGGTTCTGGACGCGCAGGCTCAGCGGCCATGGCTCACGGGCCTAGCCACTCCGCGGCATGTGGGATCTTCCCGGACCGGGGCACGAACCTGTGTCCCCTGCATCAGCAGGTGGACTCTCAACCACTGCGCCACCAGGGGAGCCCCTGTTTTTTCTTAATAAATTTATTTATTTTATTTTTGGCCGTGTTGGGTCTTTGTTGCTGCACGTGGGCTTTCTCTAGTTGCGGCAAGTGGGGGCTACTCTTCGTTGTGGTGTGCGTGCTTCTCATTGTGGTGGCTTCTTTTGATGCGGAGCATGGGCTGTAGGTGCAGGGGCTTCAGTAGTTGTGGCGCACAGGCTCAGTAGTTGTGGCTTGTGGGCTCTAGGGCGCAGGCTCAGTAGTTATGGTGCATGGGCTTAGTTGCTCCACAGCATGTGGGATCTTCCTGGACCAGGGCTCAAACCCGTGTCCCCTGCATTGGCAGGCAGATTCTTAACTAATGCGTCAGGGAAGAATCCAAAATCTGTTTTTATAGCAGACATGGAGTTAGTCACAGGACTATCCCGAAAGATGAAAACATTTGGGTAATTGCATCTGGAAAAACTCAATAAGAAAACAAAAATCAGTTTGCACAATGGGGAAGGATCTTTGAATTTCAGCTTTATTGTTAGTTTGTTTCCTTATTAATTTAACTCTTGATTTAGAAATTATGTTTCAAAGTTGGTATTTTCAAGTCGGTATTTTAAGATTTCTGTAAGCATCTAAAACAACAATCCTTTTTCTACTGCGAAGTAGGGCTGTAACTTGTCTTATGCTCATCTTTATATCACCAATGCTTAGCACATAATAGATGAGCACATAATAGATAAGCACTTCTAGAACTTGGTCCTACAGTAGCATTTCTGTAGGTACATGGATACATATAAAAAGATGTTCACTGCAGCATTGTTTGTGGTAGTAAGAAAAATTGAAAACAGATTAAGTAACTTTCAAGACAAAATTGGTTAAATGATTAATGGTACACAAATATAATGGAATACCATGCCATGACTAAAAACAATGAAGCAGATCCATACATAATGACACAGAATTACACCCACAATCTATTTCTGAACTGAAAAAAATGATGTTAGAATATGATCTCATGTTGTAAAAATAATAGTGAGTGTGTATTTGGATTTGCATGGAGAATGGTGCTTCCCAATGAAGCCTAACCTGAGCTCCCTGTTTAAAATTGCACCCACCCATCTTGCATTCCTAACCCTCCTTGCCCTGCTTTACTTGTTTTTTTCCATAAATATACCACATAATTTAAATATTTATTATTTGTTGCCTTTCTCCCTCTAGAACGTAAAATCTATGAGAACAAAAATATTTGTCTATTTTGTTCATGGATTGTCCAAGAGTCTCGATAGGACATTGCCTGGCACAAAGTAGGTACTCAATAAATATTTGTTGAATAATCAATGAAAAGAAGGATTCCAGGGGAGTAGGATTAAGGGGGGCGATGGGGACTTTTACTTTATGCTTTATACATTATTTTATTGCTAGAATTTTTATGATTATATTTTGCCTTTGTTATTTAAGATGATATATAACAGAATTACAAATTCTGTATTTAGTTTTTGTTTTGTTTTTTTGTGGTACACGGGCCTCTCACTGTTGCGGACTCTCCCGTTGCGGAGCACAGGCTCCGGACGCACAGGCTCAGTTGCCATGGCTCACGGGCCCAGCCGCTCCGCAGCATGTGGGATCTTCCCAGACCGGGACACGAACCCATGTCCCCTGCATCGGCAGGTGGACTCTCAACCACTGTGCCACCAGGGAAGCCCTGTATTTAATTTTGAAATGTATAGTATCACTGGTCCTTCGAGTTATAAGAACCCTGGTTTTCATGTCCTAGGATAATGAAGAATGTGTTCAATATGAGTCACGGCAATCACTAAGAACTGTGCCTGAGGCTAAACATGACTAACTACAAAACCCATGTTTTAATTGTGTAGAGGAAAAATTAGTTCAGTTCTAAGTGCCTTTATCCTGTATAAATGTCCATTGATTCATATCTTTCTCCTTTGTTTGACCATTTGCTCCTTGAGTTTAAGGATGAATCTTAATTTTAGATTCCTCTAGGCATAGCTTAAATCTCATCCCTTTCATGAAATTTCCCTGCCTATCGTTAAGTGATCTTTCATTCTTTACATATGTACAGTGAACAGAGAGCACAAATTTTCCTAAATAATCCAGATTTCAAATTCTTGGACCATTTTTCTTCTCATAAATTTCTCAAAATGTCCTAGCAATTCCAGAATTTCACTATCCAGGCTACATCTCCTAAATATCTCTGTAGCTCTGAGGAGAGGCACAGCATACTTTCTACCTTTTAAAAATAGGAGACAGCATGACATCTTGGACAGAATATGTAATCTTTGAAGTAAGACATCTGGAATCCTCAACTTGGTCTTTTACTAATGGCATCACCTTGAGTAACTCTCTAGTATCTGTTTTCTTTCCTATAAACCTAGGGATTGTAAAACCTATTCTGAAGCAATCTGTGAGAATTAAATGAAATTATGTACATAAACCACCTACTTCAGTGTCCAGCACATAGAAGATGATTAATAAATGGCATCTTTTATTATTTATCAAGAAACAGTAATAGAAGTATAGCAGTTTACTCTTGCTATAAGTCACTCAGCTCTTATTTCTCTGTATTGTTACCTTTTCCTATCTGCATTTTTCTCTTGGGGACCAGGATGTAAGCTGCTTAGGGAAGCTTTAATTTTTTTATGTTGTTTATTGTGCCTAGGACAGTGAAAGGCATAATAAATGATTATGGATTGAATAAAGCAAAACAAGATGTTTGGCCTCTGAGTTTGGGCATCAAGAACTAGTATTGATAAAAAACAAGGTCCTACTGTATAGCACAGGGAACTATATTCAATATCCTGTGATAAACAATAATGGAAAAGAATGTAAAAAAGAATGTATGTATATGTATAACTCAGACTTTGCTGTATAGCAGAAATTAACACAACATTGTAAATCAACTATACTTCAATAAAATAAATTTTAAAAATGAACTAATATTGAATCGCTAACATTAATAGTGTTTGTGGGACATCAACAAGGGTATAGTTTTTTAACTAGAGTAATTTTTTTTTTTTTTTTTTTTTGCGGCACGTGGGCCTCTCACTGTTGTGGCCTGTCCCGTTGCGGAGCACAGGCTCCGGACGTGCAGGCTCAGCGGCCATGGCTCACGGGCCCAGCCGCTCAGCGGCATGTGGGATCTTCCCGGACTGGGGCACGAACCCGTGTCCCCTGCATTGATAGGTGGACTCTCAACCACTGCGCCACCAGGGAAGGCCTAGAGTAATTATTAAACACATATTTATTGAGTGCCCATTGTGTGCCAAGCCCTTTTCTAGATACGAGACGAGTGAAAGTTGGAAAGAAGAAAAATTTCAAATACTGGTTAACACTATGAGATAAATTGTATCCATATTTTTCCTATTATTTTTGTTAATATAAACGGTAGCACTTTTATCCATTTGCTGCAGTTCTGTCATGTTTGGTATTAAGACCAATTTACTTGACATTGTATGTGCTTGGCATTAAAAGCAGGATAAGAATTCCATTTTCAAAAGGGCATAGTTAACTGCTAGACTCTCTGCCAAAGCAATTTTCCCTCCCTTCCTTTAACCTCCGGAGGAGACAATTGGTTACATTCTAAGCAGATGATTGCTCAGAGAGTGGGCAGCAAGCCCTGCGTGGGCAGCCTGCTCATTTAATTTTAAGCGAGATCTTTGTGCCTTTTATTATATTAATTAGTGCATTGGCAAGGGCGAATGGGATTTTTAAACCAGCAGGGGTTTTGCTGATCCCTTAATTTGCAGTTTGTGATGGCTCTTTTGTTTTTGTTTTGTTTAATCTTTCCACTCATTAAGCCCTGCAATCTAGCGTTAGCTGTAACTCCCTGTAATCCTAGAGCATGGGGGAGTGATATGTAAAAGGGGATGGTGGCTGTGATGAGGGGGGCAAGATACATTTTCTCTTTGGCGCTGGTTTGAGAGTGGGCAGCTACCCTTATTTTAGACGCCTAGGAATTTAACTACAGGTGTGAGCTCTGAGAGAGACCATGCCACGTAGCATGTGCTTTTCAGTGATGTGTAGAAAAATTCTTCAAACTTTTATTCAAGCTTTAGTTGACGCAGGTAAAAATCGCTTGATTTGGACATCCTGGGCTGGTGAAGGGACTGCGGGAAATGCATCAGGAAGGAATGTATTTGTGGATTTGTGTAATTGCATGCTGAGGGAGAGTTTCCTGCTGCCCTGCTTATCTTCTCACCACTGTTTGAGGGCAAAGATGCTCCTGGGGTTACTTCATCTAATTCTCATCAGACCCATCTTAGTTTCTTGCTTCACTCTCAAATTCTATGTGAATCTCATTTCCTTCTCCACTCCCAGAGCAGGCTTGATCCATGGCTTTGAGGGGACAACTGAAAGGTCAGCTCCTGCACCCCTCTGTCCAACACCTATAAAATGGAGGAAATTATTTATTACTTAAAAATATTTTTTCTTGAAAATTCAAACTTTTTAAAAATATGGGGCTTTGGTGTGGGGCAGAAATGCCAAAGAGTTCTTGCTGAGGAAAATTTGAGAATTAAGATGTGATGAAGTAGTGAATAGATGCTTTATGGTTAATTTGGCTGTGTAATGAAACATCCCATTTTAAATCAGTTTTCTTTTATGTTTCCTTAAATGTATTTTGTTAAATTCCCAATGGAATAGGTAAAGTTCATGTAAAAAGATCATAACCAAATAAGTTCTTTCGAAATGAATGGAGTTTTTACCTTAAAAGTTACTACTCTTTTGGGGGGATCCGTTTGTAACTGCTGAGGAGGCAGTAAAATGAAATGGCAAATCCTATCCTCCTCCCCCCACCGTGAGAACATGGCAGATGCTTGGGAACCATGGCGATCTTGAAACAAACAAACAGACGAATTCTTTAGAAAAAGAAAGATATGAATATGGAGAGTTATTACGTAAATCATTTACTGTAGAATAGCCAAGTTATAAATAAGCAGGTAGAAGAGCCTCCAAATTATAAGCTAATCTGCTTTGAAAAAACATTAGGCACCGTGTCTAAAACTAATTTAATACACACTGTTTCTTTTGCGCTCTCTTTTTAAAAAATTATTTATTTATTTATTTATTTATTTTTGGCTGTGTTCGGTCTTTGTTGCCACACACGGGCTTTCTTTAGTTGCGGTGAGCGGGGGCTATTCTTTGTTGTGGTGCATGGGCTTCTCATTGCGGTGGCTTCTCTTGTTGAGGAGCATGGGCTCTAGGTGAGCAGGCTCAGTAGTTGTGGCTCATGGGCTTAGTTGCTCCGCAACATGTGGGATCTTCCCAGACCAGGGCTCGAAACCATGTCCCCTGCATTGGCAGGCAGATCCTTAACCTCTGTGCCACCAGGGAAGTCCCATCTTCTTATTTCTTTTTCAAAGGAAGTGATGCTTGAAAGGGTACATGGCATATTTTTTGAAGTGTTCTATTCATTCACTAATAATGAGAAATGTGTGGTTTTGAAAACTATGACCAGGACTGTTGAACACTTTGAAGGCCATCTAGGTTATGAAAAATGTAATTGTTTTTGGAAAAGTCATCAGTGTTAAGTGTTTTGTGCAAGACTTGTGTAAGGTGTTGGTAAAGTGTCTGAATTTTTTTTTTTTTCTGAGACATGGTCTGGAATAGGTAAGAAATATTAATGACAATTTATCTTAGAAGGGATGTTTACATTACAGTTTGATTTAACTTCCCTTTAAATTTTATTATGTAGTATTTATTCTGGTTGGGCATACATCAACGACTTGTTGACTATAAAAGGTTAGCCACATTGGGTATCTGTGTGGCTTATCATCTTACAGAGGAAGAATTTTATCTTTGACTATCCTTTTAAGGAAATAAAGTGACGTAGAATGGCATAGAAATACAGACAAAACAATGATCTTCAGAGTCAGATAAACCTAAGCCTTGAATCTAGGCTCTACAACCTACTGGCCGTGTCACTTTGAACAAGTTACTTAACCTCTCTTAACTTTAGTTTTCTAATCTATAAAATGGGAATTCTAATAATACCTCCATCTTAGAGTTATTTTGTGGAGCATAGGAGAAACTGCACATAAAAGTGCTTAGCACATTGCCTGATACATGCTGATACTAAAAGTGGATAACTATAATTATTTCTTCAAAGACTGTCACTTTGTAAAAATAGGTAGGCCTCTGTCTTTTTAATAAACAAAGACATATCTCTTCCTTATATACAATGGGATCTCACTGAATGTTCATAGACCATTACACTGAATGAAAATCATAGGTTAGGAATCAGATCCAAGTTCCTATAAATGGGTAAAGAGGATAATGCTTTCCAAGTTTCAGCAGAATAGAGATCAGTGGGAGGGATCTGAAAAGAGACACAAAAACACACCAAACTAAACTGTTGGATGGAAAAAATTAACAACAGGTCACAGCATAGTGAAAAAGGGTGCAGCCTCTGTCACCAGTCTACCAGGGTTCAAATTCCACCTTTACTACACTAGTAACATGATATGGGGCAAGTTACTTAACCTCTCTGTGCCTCAGTTTCTTCTAAAATGAGGTAAATAAAAATACCCAAAAGAGTTGTTGAGATGATTCCCAGAGTGAATATTCATAAAGTGTTTAGGACAGTGCTTGGCATATAGTAAAAGCTATGTAGATATTTGCTCAGTAAATAAATATGAGTTTTCTTATCACCTAAAAACAACTCCATAGTTATTTGGCCACACTATGCAGCTTGCAGTATCTTAGTTCCCCAACCAGGGATCAAACCTCAGATCCCCTGCTGTGGAAGTGTGGAGTCCTAACCACTAGACTACCAGGGAATTCCCAAAAAATCCATATTTAGATTGTAAGGGTAACTTAGTATGAAGAGCGTCTCAGAAGAAATTCCTGTAACATATACAAGGCCCACTTTTGCATTTTCACTACTTTTCCTATTTTCTCCTTCTTTTCCAGAGAAAAAGATATTATTAGGGTCCATTTAATTGTGGGAGAGGAGAGCTATGTTTCAGTCATTTATCTTTTTAAAGCTTTTTTTGGTGTGTGAACTTGTTTTGATGAACACATAATTTGGTGTTCAGCCTTAATGCTTTCACCAGCATTTTTGAACTGAACCAAAAGGGCATAGGAAAGTTACTGAAGAAGTGGCCTTTGAGGTGCTTTTATTCATTCCTCTAGCTCAGATGACCAGAGGGACCCAGAGTATGCTGGGTCCAAGACTGGCAGTGGGCCTCCACCACCAAAAGCACCAGATGAGACTGTAACTGATTTCCATTCTTTAGCAGGAAGTTTTGGTTCTTGATAAAGATCTGCTTGTTGCTCATTATGCATCATTATCACTGCCTCTGAAGTATATTTGGGGAAAAGCATATCTCCGGTTTTCCTTCTGGGAGCATTTTACTAGATCCTAAAGTAGTTTAATCTTTTTTTTTTTTTTTTAGCTATGGGATAAGTTCTAGTTAAAAAATACTTTTATTTATTAAAACCCAAGTTATTTTCAATTTGTTTTTCTAACATCTAATTTTTTTCTTTGTTTATTAATTGCAGAGTTACTACACTCAAAACAATTCCAAATCTAGTAATTATAAAAAACAATCTCATGGACTGAGAAGGAAGTTTCTTGAACAGGGAGTCCTCTCTGGTACTATGGGACCATAAAAATGACTAGTCTGACTGAAACCATACATAGCAATGTTCAGCATCAATGGGAAGAACTGCAATTGTTCTGTGGCCTTCTGTCAAAACATTAAAACTGTTTTACTGTTGGTTATGAATGTATAAGGAAATCAAAAAAATAGTAAAACTAATATTTATTTAGTACATTGTGATTTAAAACATTAGACATATTGAGAATTTAAATGTTTATTTGTAAAAAATGTATCACAAATAGTTTGAGTAGTGCTCACCTTCTTCTAATTGCATAACTTATGATACGGAATAGGTAACTTTTCTAAGCTTTAACTCATTCTCATATTCCTTTCTAAGTTTGGATCAGCTTCCAATATTTTATCTTTTGTGCTTTCAATGTTGTAAAATATCTCCAAGAGTTGCTTTAATGTAAAGTGTTTTTCTGTTGCCTTTTCCCCTGGGGTATCTCTACCCTTTTCATTACAACTGCTTTCCTCATTTATGTCAATAAGTTTGCCTTCACTAAGTTTCTCTGGCTGCATATGTAATGTCAATATTCCCATGGTCTGCTGTTTTTCTATAACTCCATTTATGTTTGATTTGAATTTTATATCTAGTGATACCACTTTTTGTTTCTTGGTTTTACTTTCATCTTTCTTGGCCAATTCCTTCTTTCAATGATCCATTTTGTAAAATGTCACATGGGTTTATCGCTGGGAAACAAGAGGGGACCACAACTGCATTTTTGCTGTCCATGTGTGAACTGAATTCCAGATGCGCAGTGACCAATCACTGACAGATTTCAAAAGGAGTGACATGATTGGTCACTGATCATGTATGCATCTGCTATTTACATAGTGATTTGTGGACTAAAAAGCAAGCTGTAAAGTTGATACTTATGTAATTACTCAGTTACTCTACCAGGGTAATAGAGATTGGTAATAGAGATTGTTGGGGGATGGTGTTATTTAACTATCCTGTGGAACTGAATTGTGAGTATCAGAACCATGAAAAGTGAAGACTGACTGTATATAATTTGCGTGCTTTCTGTAGTAAAAGTTGAGAAATGTTAAAGCAATGGCTCTCAACATATTGCCTGGGTGATCATTCTAGAACACTTATTTGATTACATCATTCCTCTGTTAAAGATACTTGAGTGACTTTTTGTACAAGACTGTGAGAATGAACACAATCCCTCATCTTCCCTGTAGCCAGGCCCCCCCACCCTTTTTTTTTTTTGGCCGCACCTCGTGACATGTGGGATCTTAGTTCCCTGACCAGGGATCGAACCCTCATCCCCTGCATTGGAAGCATGGAGTCTTAACCACTGGACTGCCAGGGAAGTACCAGGCCCTTTTCAACATGACTTTTTAACCCCTGCCATCAAGAGGTAAGTCTATTTCCCCTCTCCCTGAATCTTGGTTGACCTTGTGACTTGTTTTGGCCAACAGGATGCAGTGATGTTCTGCCACTGCTTTGTACATTTCCTCTCTTGAGACCCTCCTCCCTGCTGTGTAACCACATGGGTGGACCTAGCCAGGAAAGAATTGTCCAGATAAATTAACAACAAAGTGGCCACCCACAGAATCATGAGCTAAGTAAATACCTTTGTTTTAAGCCATTAAACTTTGGAGTAGTTCGTTATGTACCAATATGTCACTAAGTATTCCAATACATATAGGACCAATTCTAACCACAAGGCCTCCCAGTCATTGCGTGGACACCCCTAGCAACAGAGAACTTCCCACCTTTAACAGTAACTTTCTCTACTTTTGTGTAATATGAGATTAAAAATAAAACAAAACCCAAAAATGTGGCACTGATAATTATAGTTATCAAATCTTTGAAGAGCGCTGAGTATTTTTGAGAGTTATTTCTTTATAATAACTGAAATCTATTACCCTGCAGTTTCTATTCATTGGGCCCAATTTCCCTTCTTAGGGGTACATAAAATAATCTAAATTTCTCTTTCACATGGATGCTCTTCAAATATTTAAAGGTAGCAATTTTGTGCCTCATGAGTCCTTGCCTCTTCATTCTAACTATTTCTAATACTAACTGACATGTAACTTTCTCCCAAGACTCTTGTCATTTCCATTTCACCAACAAATTCCTCCCCACTGGTCAGAGTTTGTCACAGAGGAGCAATTCCCCTAGTCACCTTCTTTACATGATAAAATCGTTGAGCAAGTCAGGAAATTTTCAGATCACTGCTTTTCAGCTGATTCAGGAGAGCAATTTTGTAATCTGCACTATGAAAACAACGTCCTTTTTCTTTTCTTCCATCTGGCCTGCTATAGCAGGGACTCTTTAGAAATGATCCTGAAACTGTTTCAAGGACAGAAAAAAATTAGAAGAAGCTAGGATTCAAGTAGTTACACTTGCTAGGCACAACTCGGGACTATTCTAGAATCTTTTGTATCTAGTGTTCTTGTTTTAGGAGGATTTTTATCCTTGGAGAAAGACCTGTTTTACCTCTCATATTGCTTATGTTTACTTAATGTTGCTATTTGAGCCTCTAAGGCCATAAGTATTGATTTTCATCTGGATGCCTTCTCTTTACATCTTGGGTCCAGCCCCAAGGCTGTGGGATCCTCACCTAAGACAACAGGAGCTGCTTCTGCCATAGAGCTGTGCACAGTAAGCAATGCCCTGTGTTAGCACAGAGTGCCAGGGTAGAGACCAGAAGTAGTGACCAAAGTTTGCTGAATATGTAAAGACAGCCAAGAATCAAATTTGGGAAGTTGTGGGTTTTTTTAGGTGAATGACTTGTATTTGAACATCATTTATTGGTTAGAGAGGGTATAATACATGTATGTGTAATCAGCCACTAAGACCCAGGGTGAACAAGGGGAAGTGAGTTACTTTTGCATCTGCTTCCAAATCTAAAGTGATATATCTTTTCACCCTGAGTGGGGGGAGGAGAGGAGGTCCTTCAACTTGACTTCTTACAGTAATTTTTGCTTAAATTGCTATTAGAGCAATGTCCTCCAACTGGTGCTATTTTCCAAATTGTGTTTTCTACCACCTTATTGCATCTCTCATGGAAAAAGTCCTCTGTGTATTAATACATATATGGAGGTCTTTTCAAATTCCCATTTGTGCATAGCCCCCAAATTTGCCAATTTGAGTTGTAGCAATTTTCTTTTGAGTGGTAGCAATGTTTTTGGAACTCTGGCCAGCATTTTTTCACCAGTATAAATGCATGGGTGTCTTTGAGTCCACGCCAATTCCCAATGCTGGATCCTGCACATTATATTAATTGCCATCCTTTCTCTATGTCAGTGGTATGTTCTACTTACAACTTCAAATTCTCTTCTCCCAACCCTGCTCTCTTCTAAAATGTTTCTAGTTACTGGTGATATGTGGTCTAGACCAGAGTTCCTCATATCTGCCTGATCAGCAACCCCACAGAAGCCATTTGGTCTTCAGAAAATCCTTTTTAAGTAGGTAAAGTAAGATAAGGGTTGGGGTGAAAATCAATATCCAGCCACCTAGGTCATCAGGAGTTTCTTGGTCTTTTGCATTCTGAGAAGGTCATATGGCACTGGGTATGTCTGGGTCTTTATCTGAAACATTCTTTCTTAGATTACACCTCCCTTAACCCTCACTCCCCCCAACTCCAGTCTGTAATCACTGTCTCAGTAGTTTCCCTGATTTCCCTGTGACACTGACTGTTGAATTCCAAAGGCCCTCAGAGGTCATGCTATATTAGGGTCTATTCCCCTTCTGTCACCAGGAGTCTAATAGTTTGGTAGTAACCGTGAGAGGCAAATCTGGCTCTAAAATGATGATTTCATCTGAGATCGAACTGAATTTTCCACCTTAGTTCAAAACAGCCTGGAGACTTTTAAAAACAAAATCACAAAATAAAACAAAAAAACTTGTTACCTCTACATCATTTGGACGCCTGGTCCCTGAAAGAGCTGGCTAAACCCGGCTTAAAACCCTCATATCGTGGTCTGTGAAGGTCCAGCGTCCTCCTGGTTCCACACACTGCTCTCTGCCTTCAACATTCTCCTTCCCTTCAGACTGTCTCTGATCAGCACCGTGAGACCCTGGAGATTAAATCTGTGTATTCACCATTTTCTACTCACTAAACTTCCAGCCTTTCATGATTTTTTCCTGCAGATCTGCATGAAGAACGGTGGTGGTCCCAAAGAGATGTCACCACGTAGGTTTTTGTCATCCTCCTTCCACCACCCTACTCCCTTCTTTTCTTCCTTTCTCTCTCTCTTCCTCTTCTGCAACTACCACAAAATCCATCCACTTGTCTTATGTAGGGCTTTCTACCCACATTCAGACCCTCTCAATTTCTTGGCTTCCAACCTACACAGGTTAGACAAGGCATTTCGTCTGTGCAGATACAGTATTCTCCCTGAAGGGAATTCTGTGGAATTCAATTTTTCCACTTCATTACACTAGAAAAATAGATTTTGAAAGGTTCTGCTACAGCAGGAACTATTTACAGTGTCATATTTTGGGAGGAGGTAATATTTCATCTTTACTTTTGTAGTCTATTGCTTTTTTTAGTTGATTTTGCCAAATAGCCTCAAATAACACAAGCTAGAATAATTTTGACAGGCTCCTGAGATAGAGAAATACTTCACCCTTGACCCACATATTGTTGATTTGGTAATGCTTTCTTTTTGCATCTCCTTTCCTTAAGACTCTAAGCTGATGAAGACTCTCAGCTAGTGTAATTAATTGGTTTTTCTTTATTGCGGTGCTAAGCAAAGCTGAGCTACTCTCTTTCTGCTGATCTCCTTATCTCTTGTTTAAGCAGATTGTTCGGAAAGAAAGAGGAGGAAAGGGGAAGGAGCAGGAAGAAGAAGAAAGAGAAGAGGAAGGAGGAGAAGGGCTCCTTCATCATTGTTGCTCTTTCCCCCTAACTTGCTACAAAGGCCATCTGAAACCTTGGGGCTGTCCTGTTCCAGTAGAGGACACTACATATGCTCTGAAAGAAAACTTCCATTTGATACACATTATTAAGCATGATTTCAGTAAGTGAAAGGGAGGACAAACAATTAATGAGATACATGGCTGAGAATGGATTATAAAGAAATACATTTTCTTCTTCTTTATTTATATCATTAATCATTGAGGGGAGGAAAGCAGGTTTTGTCCCTCTGTTTATTCCATTATTTTTCTTTCTTGGAGAATCTCTGTGTTTTGCTTATTTTGTCAAAATTTAAATGAAGGAGTTTAAAGAATAGTACTCTTTCATTTCAAATACTTCGAGAATTTACTGAGTTATTTTTCTGGTCCAGTAGTAAATTCATTCCAGATGGAGCTTCAAAGAGTTTTTGCCAAGGTTTATGTCAATATAACAATGTAACAAAAATTGTCAAGTCATAAAATTCTGTTTAATGCACCTGCTTGCTCGCTCCATCTCTTTCTTTCTCTGCTCCCCATCTCTTTCTGTTTTTAATACTTTATAATTATTTAACATTATTTCCACTCTTTTTGGACACCACAAATTTTATACCACTTCCCTTTTAGGAAGGAAAGAGAATATGAGTACTAATCCGGCTGCCAAATGACTCAGAGTTCCCTTACAAACAAGACTTCCATGACAGTTAGAAATGGTGAACAGAAGGCAGATCAGAACTTTATGTCTATTTAATGATTTACTGTAGACCTACTGTCTAAATTGCTTTAGGCCCTTCCTCATTTCTTTTTCTTTTCTTTTCTTTTCTTTTTGTTGAAGTATAGTTAATTTACAATGTTGTGTTAGTTTCTGCTGTACAGCAAAGTGACTCAGTTATACATCTATATATACAATATATATTATATACATTATACATTCTTTTTCATATTCTTTTCCATTATGGTTTGTCATAGGGTATTGAATATAGTTCCCTGTGCTATACAGTAGGACCTTGTTGTTCATCCACTCCATATATACTAGTTTGCCTCTGCTAATCTCAAACTCCCCAAAAATGTGGAACACTTCATAAAATTTGTGTGTCTAATCTTCTCTGTGTGATTCCGATTTTATTTCATTTTTTATAGTTGTTTTTTTTAATTGGAGTATAGTTGCTTTACCATGTTGTGTTAGTTTCTACTGTACAGCAAAGTGAATCAGTATATGTGCTGCCGAAGTGAGCACGCTTCCTGATTTCTTTTTGCTCTGCAGTCATGGACTTACTTTCATGGATGACTTAATCCTATGCTCTTCCTTCAGATTCAGAAGATGAGTGTCTGAACTAGCCAGAGAAGTCCACTTTTTTTGCTGTTAAAGAAAATAGATTTATTGAGCAATTTTTAAATATTTTATTACATACTTTTTGACAACTGCTCTAAGTAGCATCAATTTTTAACCATCTGCCTTTTCATAATTTAAGTTTTTATCACAGAAATACATGATTTTAACAAGACTTGTGCTGAAACACAGTGTCTAGTGCCACACTCATCCCCACCATCATTCTTCTCACCAGAAGAAACATTTGTTTCAACTAGCTATTCATGGAACTTATTTCCCCATTTCTAAATAACATGTTTATACTACTATTTCTTGGGTTTTTTTCCTGTCATTTTACATATTCCCAATTGCTTTCTACAAATTAACCATCTTACACTTCCAACAGCTTCTCTCTAAACTTGCACAATCTTCCTCCATCTAATCTCCCAGTATAGTTATATGATCCTTTTTTTTTTTTTTTTTTGCCGTACGCAGGCCTCTCACTGTTGTGGCCTCTCCCGCTGCGGAGCACAGGCTCCAGACGCGCAGGCTCAGCGGCCATGGCTCACAGGCCCAGCCGCTCTGCGGCACGTGGGATCCTCCCGGACCAGGGCACGAACCCGTGTCCCCTGCATCGGCAGGCGGACTCTCAACCACTGCGCCACCAGGGAAGCCCTTATCAAACGTTTTTTATGTGTGAAAAGGTGTTCTAGATTTTGTTTAAAAGTTCTAGTGAATTTCTTGAGGATTTATGTAACTTTTGATGGACTTTGCAAAAATCCCCAAGGAAAAGTCATAGTGAGGGCTTGTCTACCTGAAGTCGGGAGGAGACAAGGAAAAATAATAACATCTCTCAAAATTATCCTTTTCTATATATTAAATGTAGAAAGAACAACTCAAGGGCATTGCCAATAGTACTTTCATCGCAGAGTGGCGCTTAGATGGCAGATCATTTTGCTCCCTCTGGGAGGAGCTGTTTGCAAGGAGTTTATTGAATCAGCCTGTTGCTGCTGGTATCCAAAATGAAAATGAAAGGAGTCATTGCTAGAAGAACAGATGATAAAGTTTAGGTAAAATTTTGTTTCCCCTCAACAATCTAAAGCAACCAATATCTAGAGCAGTGGTCTTTTACTTTTTAAACCATGTAGTTAAAAACAGTTAATACATACACATATTAAAAAGTCAAGTAGTGCTAAAGACTTAAAAA
Source organism: Mesoplodon mirus (assembly GCF_964341445.2). Taxonomy (NCBI): domain Eukaryota; kingdom Metazoa; phylum Chordata; class Mammalia; order Artiodactyla; family Ziphiidae; genus Mesoplodon; species Mesoplodon mirus. The sequence goes on along the minus strand of NC_138977.1, from coordinate 35,409,489 downwards.
TGTGTGCCCCTTCACCACTTTTACTGCTTTTAGCTATTTCTTCTGATATTTACATGTGTCTTTCAAGGAAAAAAAGGATATAATCATTAGATTCATCAATTTTAGGTATTATTGACTTCAGTGTTAGCCCAGTCCCTCTAAGAGGCAGACACAGAAGTGAAAACTTCCTTAGGGTAAATGCCTGTGAGAAAAAATGGAAAGGGACCTTGGAGAAGGCTAGGAAATGCTGTCAGACTGCCTGCAGGTCTTACTAAGTCAAGAGATAGGGAAGGGCAGAAGATAGGGTGGAGTTACCTTAGACCACAGAGCAGCTTTAAGGAAAGGTCAGCAAGGCCACTGGGGAGTACTTGAGTCACAGTGACCCATCCGAGGAATCCCCTGTCTCTCAGTCATTGGCTGGGAGCACATCATGAGTATGACCTCCACATAAACATGGTGATGGATTTCAAAGTGCAGTAACTGGGCCCATGGTAGATATGCTCCCCGCATCTAGAGATCTGAGAGGGGATGCTCTCATGCCTGTCACCACTTCTAACACAAGAGGTAAAGATTTTAGCTCCCTTACACAGACCTCCTTCCTGTTTTTCTTCCCTCCAATATAATTACACTCCAGTTTTGATTAAACCCACGTTCGGTGCTTTCATTATAATGAGTATATAAAATTTTGCCCCTAGCTGAGCCAGATAATGCATTATAATTATAGTATATTTATATGTTTTGCTTTTCCTAGAGATAATAATTGCTTCATTTTTTCCCACTTGTTTAGTATTTTTTGAACTTATGGATCAACTTGCCCACAATTCCCAATAGGTTTGTAAAATACCTCTTAATATCAATTTCCATATAGTAAACTTAGCAGTAAATGCTAGGTTCAGGGCTAGTAAATGTTTAACAACTAGCTCTCCTGGGCTGGGAAGGTTAAAAGCCCTGATATTTGGCTTTTTCCCTTCTCCTGTGTAAATACTCCCACCATGGCAGATTTCAAGCTACCAATGTGATATCCCTGAATGCAGAGCTGGGAAGAGAAGCACACAGCCATTAAGGACACCCCCAACAAAAATATGGCCAGAGGTTTACTGGAAATAAAATGTTTTAAACTTGTAGTTTCCATAAGTATTTATTAAAAAGTAATTTTATGGGGCCTCCCTGGTGGCGCAGTGGTTGAGAGTCCGCCTGCCGATGCAGGGGATACGGGTTCGTGCCCCGGTCTGGGAGGATCCCATATGCCGCGGAGCGGCTGGGCCCGTGAGCCATGGCCGCTGGGCCTGCGCATCCGGAGCCTGTGCTCCGCAACGGGGGAGGCCACAACAGTGAGAGGCCCGCATACCGCAGAAACAAAAAAAAAAAAAAAAAAAAGTAATTTTATAATTTTATTTTCCTTTAAATTTACTACAATTCTGTTATAACTGAATGCATTTTACATAAACAATTTACCTTTAGGTTTTCATGTTTGAACATCTTGCTGTCATTGGGAACACTGGGAAAAGAACAGTAATTTCAGTGCTTCTAATACTGATGATTCATCCATCCATCAAAAACTTGCAGCTTCAAAACAAATTTTGCATGGAGGTAGCCATGTGACTGAGATTCCAGCCAAAATAAGGCAAGAGGAAGCAATGTATGTCACTTGTAAGCTTAGCCTACCAAAACCTCCATTCTCTTTTTCAACTTCTGGTGACGGAATGTCGAGGACAAAGCCCTCTAGGAGGGCAGAGCCACATGAGAGTAAATTGGTCTCCTGAAAGGATTTCATGTTGTAACCACAGGACCAGCTTGAACTGGTTCTACTCTGTCAGCAACAAGATTCTGAGTTGTTTTTCAGAGACAACGGAACAAAGCCACAAGTCATGCAGCTGAAGCATGCGCACAGAAAATTCTGACCTCGAATAACACTCAGAACCAAAGGACCAGGATGTGACCGAAACTTGAACACCGGAACGCTTTCAGAAGCCAAGGGTCTGTTGTCCAGGAAGATCCAGAGCTGAAGACCTTTGCCGTATTTTACCATAAATGGCCAATTTCCAAACCTCTGATGGAAACCTGCCCCACCAGCATTTCCACATACCAAGCTGTTCCCCAACCCCTTAAAATTTCATCCCGAACCCCAGATATGGGAGACAGATTTGAGGTCTGCCTCCTGTCTCCTTGTCGTCAACCTCACAATCAAGCTCTTTTCTCAAAAACCAGTGCTATAGTAGTGTTACCGAGTCCAAGCTCGTATCGCTCGCCACACAACAGGCTAGTAAGTCGAGAAGACAAGCTGTTGGGGCAAGGAACGGCAACTTTATCTGGAAAGCCAGCAGACTGAGAAGACGGTGGACCATGTCCCCCCAAACCATCTTGCCTGAGTTGGTACTCAGGCTTCTTTTATACTGAAAGGAGAAGGAGTAAAGTCAAACATTTCCTGCTTCCCATCAGCCTCTGGATGGGATGTGTTAATTTCCTCCTGTCTGCAGTCATTCACAGGTGGGCCTGGTCAGGTTATTTCCTATGAGCTAAACAAAGGTATTTTAGCTTAATGCTCATTACCTGGGAGGCAGGGTTCCTAGAGATAGGCCATTATGTATAATTTAAGCTTATAGGCAACATCCCTTTAGTGATTGACTTGTAGTAGAATGCAAGTTTCTTCCCTATTACAGTATTGGCTTCTATGTGTGTTGGGCAGTGAGTCCTTGCTTGGTAACAATCTGAATGATAAATAAAATCTTATCCTATGAACATCTGGGATTTGGGGATTTATCTGTAAAAGTGATTTTTGTTACCTTAATGAATACACTTCTTTACACAAATATTTTGCACATTGAGTTATTCAAGAAATATTTAACACCTAATAAATAGCAGGCACTTTTATCAGGTAGTTGCGATACAGTGGTAAATAAGACTGATAAAGTTCTTGGAGCTTACGTTGCCTCAGAAGGGAGAGAACCACTAAGCAAATAAGCAAATAAATAGTAAACAAATATCAGTGGGAGGTGCTATAAAAGAAATACAATAAAGTGAAGAATGACAGGATAAAGAGGCTAATTTAGATGGGGTGATCATGGAAGCTGAAGTCTGAAGGATGCCTCAGCTGCATTTTCAAATGCTTCTTTTGACAAGAAGCATTATTTTTTTTGACCATGCCACGTGGCATACAGGATCTTAGTTCCCCGACCAGGGATCGAAACTGTGCCCCCTGCGAGGAAGCACAGTGTCTTAACCACTGGACTGCCAAGGAAGTCCCTAGGAATGGATCATTTTTAAAAAGAATATTTCAGTGCTTTGTACCTCTTCCTTCCCAGTTTGGCAGAAAAAGTTAAATGTCCACCCAAACTCCATGCTCCCTCTCACAGTATGCAAGTATCACTGGAAAGCAGCTGCTCAGCCAAAGACTGTTTTTTCCTGGATGTTCTTGACTAGTTCTACACTGAGGCCTTTTTTTATTATGGTAAAATATGCTTAACATAAAATTTACCATTTTTAAGTGTACAGTTCAGTGGTGTTTAGTACATTCACGTTGTTGTACAATCATCATCACTCTCTATCATCCCAAACTAAAACTCTGTACCTTTTAAAGGTACAATCCCCAGACCTCCTTCCCCCCAGCTCCTGGGAACCACTGTTCTACTCTCTGTCTATATGTGTATGGCTATTCTAGATACCTCATATAACTGGAAGTATACAGTATTTGTCTTCCTGTGTCTGGCTTATTTCTCTTAACATAACGTCTTCAAAGTTCACCCATGTTGTAACATATGTCGGAATCTCCTTCCTTTTTAAAGGCTGAATAATATTCCATTGTATGGATATAGCACATTTCGTTTCTCCATTGATCTGTGGATGAGGTGGGGCTGCAGGTTTCTTAGAAGTGGCTGAGGCTTCTCCATTCTTCTCCATTCTCTCTTATACCATCCACTTCAGAGAACTCTGAGATCCTAGAAAACAGAATTATAAGAAGGAAGGGCCGTGTACCCTGGAATAACCATGAAAGCTGCCCTCTGACCAGGCACACCTGCCTGGGTCCTTTATATGAATAAGAAAAACACTTTCATTGTATTAGCTAACCACTGGAAGTGTGGAGGTTATTTGCTACAGTATCTTGTTTTACCACAACAAGCATTACCAGGCTCCTCATACTCCTTTATTTGGCAAAACATTTTTTGGTCACTGACCCATGAAAATATTTTTTTCTCTCTTTACTTCCGCAATTTCTCTGCTTCTAGAAAACCACAGTCCCTTAAAAATCAAGAAAGCAAACAGTAATGAAGTGGCACTTTGCACTCCCCATCCCCCTCCCCTGCCACTAAAAGTAGGAATTGTGATGTCTTTTCTGGAACCTATTCTAGATTAGCCCCTCTCTCACCTTGACTGAACTAAGATATCCTTCTGTGTGAACATGGATCATGTTTCAGTTCAAATAATGAGTTTTCTTTAACTGAGACTGAAACAAGTTCTTTATGCCAAAATCATCAGGCCTCCACTTGGCAGGGGCCCTGGCAAATCAAGAGCAACTGCTGCCATTTGTGTTGACACCACCTCCAGATGTGTTATGTTGGTTTGTTTTTGTTTCAGCATTGCCAGCCAGAGTTTATAATGCTCAACTTTCTCCTGTTCAGCAAGGTCCTGAAAAAAGAGGGCAGAGCGTTCTATGAAGAGTGTAGACTCTGATATGATGCAGCCACCATCGGGTGGTATGTTACATAAGTGTAAATAAAACACGTTAACAGTTTCCATGCTAATGAGAATGACCACAGGGTCAGACTCTCCACCCAGATTTCCAGGATTCCAGGAGCTCTAGAGATCTCTGAGCTTTCTTCCCTCAAATCTATTTTCAGGCCATTTCAAAAAGATAAGTTGCTCTCTAAGACAACCTTTAACTGACAGGTGAATTTTCCTTGGATTCAATCTGGAATGATTAAAAAGCAGGTAATAAAAAATTTGAAATGTGTGTTGGAAAAGTCAAGGGACTGTAGTTGACTCCATCTCTGCGGGATCAAAAGGCCCTCGGAGCACGGTCACTCTTGGAGTTCAGAGCTGGCATTAGCTGAAACACCAAGCCTCGTTGTCTCTGGCCACACTGGGTCCTGTGGCACCAGCTCTCAAAGGTCCCACTTGAATGGGGAATGGGGGTGTGTGAGGGTTAGATAGAAAGGGAAGGGGGAGAGAGGAATGGGAATTTAAAACATTACAAATTAGAAAACATTAGAAATGAGAGAGAGGGAGCAGAATGAGGGAGAAGGACTTGGCAATGTGGTAGATGAATTAGGAGGGGAGGAAATGGAAGGAGAAAGGGAGAATAAAGTGGGAAAGAAGGAAAGGGGAACAGAAAAATGGGAAATAAGGAGGAGAGAGGGGAAGGGATGGAAATTAACCATCACTGAGTACCTCTACATAAATGGTAAACCACCTTGAGGTGGAGTCTCACTTTCCAGCTTGAAGGGACAGAGGCTGAGGCTGGGGTTTAGGCACGATGTCTATGAAGTCTTACCCTGGATGAGGGCTGATTGGTACTGGAGGTGCCTTCAGCGAGGACCAGATCCATAATCTGCAGGGCCCTGAGCAAAATGAAAATGCAGGATCCCTTGTTCCTAAATTATTAAGAATTTCAAGATGGCAACAACAGAGCATTAAACCACTCATGGGGTTCTTCTGGGCATAAAACTCTGTGCAAAGGTACACATGTCCATGAAGTTGGTCTTGTCTTCAACATATTAACTTAACTAGAAAGTTAGAAAAGGAACTCCAACAGTGTCAAATGATATAAAACCATCTGGTTTACTGAAACTGGAACTTTGGCGCCATTTAAATAAAATGGTTGCTTGTTTGAATTTTTCTCAAGCCAGCTATTTACCTTGTGGTATATGAATTTAGCTCAGAGTTTTCTTTCATACCTGGCCCCACTCTCTAGAGCTTTATCTTTAATATAAGACTTGAGCTTGCTTACTGGAAAATGACAACTGTGAAATTAATAGCTACTCATAGTTTTTATTTATTTATTTATTTATTTATTTTTTATTTATTTATTTTTTTGCGTTACGCGGGCCTCTCACTGCTGTGGCCTCTCCCCCTTGCGGAGCACAGGCTCCGGACGCACAGGCCCAGCGGCCATGGCTCACGGGTCCAGCCGCTCCACGGCATGTGGGATCCTCCCAGGACCGGGGCACGAACCCGTGTCCCCTGCATCGGCAGGCGGACTCTCAACCACTGCGCCACCAGGGAAGCCCTACTCATAGTTTTTAATATCAGGCTCAGAGATGATATTAATTGCACAATAAAGTGTCAAGTGTTAGCTCACATTTATTGAACAGAGGGAGAGCTTGTGATAAGTTCATGCAGGCACACAGGAAAAATGCATGGAGAAGAAATTCATAAAAATGTAATTATGTCCAATTATTAGGAAGGCTGAATTAGTTCATTTAACTCATATATTTTCTTTTATGCTAAAAATAATAAATTAAAATGATACTAGGCTCCCTTTCTCTTGTATTCTACATTGCTCCAAGTTTCATATTTAGTTTGTCTTTTTGCCAATAAAAATTATGTTCTTACAAAAACGTCAAAGATTAGGAACTTGCTGGGTATCTCTGCTTGGTCGTTGACACCTAGCTGTCTTTTACCCACAGAAAGGTAGCTGGGTTTCTGGGCAGGAATCTCCCAGCATGCCCTACTCTTGCTCAGATGTAGGATAACCAAGATTATCACCCTTTTATTTTTGCCTTCCTCCAGGATGTGCATTTCTCAATCTCTAATCCACCAAGTTTGGGATTTTAAAAGGGCAAATCTAAGCTTTATTCACAAGATACCAATTATCTATAGAGAAACTAGCACTCAAAAACTTTTTTATTCTGAAATAATTTCAGACTTGCACAACTGTGGCAAAAACAATACAAGTGTAACCTTCAACCAATTTCTCTAAATGTTAATATCTTACACACATGGTAGTACAATTATTAAAACTGGGAAATTAAATTGTTACCATTCTATAATCTACAGATCTTATTCAAATTTTGCCAGTTATCTCACTGATTTTAAAATGTTCAAGCTGATTTTGTAGTAAGATGTAGCTGATAACATATAGTTTTCTGATTTAAGAATTTTTCCCTAAAATGTGTTTACCATCTGAGTTGTTTGTAATCTTAGAGGAAACACTGATGCTGGTGAAAATCTGAAATTGTCATATTAAGGCAATCTTTCTCTATAAATGATCCAGTTGTAGTGCTTGAATGGGAAATTTGTTTCCTCTAAACTCTGGAAAGATGAATTTGTGAACTTCAATAACAATGCAACAATTTCTAGATTTAAAAAATTGAATATTTTACCCATTGAAAATTTCTTTCTCTTCTTTGACTATGCCCTCTGCCCAATGATATATCATGTAACATAATGATAACCCAGATGTATATAGTATTGTATTAGGGGCTTGACTTACTTAATATGAAATGGCCTAACTTGGATTGGATTGATATGAAATAAGGAATATTCCCACTAACATGATATGTAGAATATATTCAAAAATAATAGAAGAAAGAGATGGAGGCAATCCAAACGTTCATTGACAGATGACTAGATAAAATGTGGCATATACATACAGTGGAATACTATGCAGCTTTAAAAAAGAAAATCCTGTCACATAATACCACATAGATGAACCTTGAGGACATTATGCTGAATGAAGTGAGCCAGTGACAAAAGGACAAATACTGTATGATCCTACTCCTATGAAGTATCTAAAGTAGTCAAAATCCTAGAAACAGAAAGTGGAAAGGTGGTTGCTAAGAGCTGAGGGCAGGAGGGGAGAGGGAATTAGTGCTTAATGGACAGAGAGTTTCAATTTTGCAGGATGAACATTCTTGTGGACATTCTGTTCCACAAGAACCTCAATACAATGAACACCATTGAACTGTACACTTTAAAGTGGTTAGGATGGTGAGTTTAATGTTATGTAGTTTTTAAAGTCACAATTTAAAAAAATAGTAGAAGAGGTGGAAGCAGTTAGAAATAAGGATTGAACAAGCTGGCAAAAAGCTGACAATTGGAGAGGCAGCGTGACGGGTATATGAGTCATTATACTATTTTAAAATATATTTTAGAAGTCTGTATAATAAAAAGCTGAATGAAAGAAAGAAAGAAAGAAGGAAAGAAGAAAAGAAAGGAAGGAAGGAAGGAAGGAAGGAAGGAAGAAAGAAAAGAAGAAAGAAAGAAAGGAAGAAAGAAAGGAAGAAAGAAAGAAAGAAAAAGGAAGAAAGAAAGAAAGAATGAAAAGAAAGAAAGGAAGAAAGAAAGGACTAGTGGTTAAGACTACATGCTCCCAATGCAGCAGGCCTGGGTTTGATCCCTGGTCAGTGAACTAGATCCCACATGCTTCAACTAAGTGTTCGCATGCCGCAACTAAATATCCCGAATGCCACAACTAAAAAGATCTTGCATGCCACAACTAAGACCTGGCACAGCCAAATAAATAAATAAATAAATAAATAAATAAATATTTAGAAAGAAAGAAAGGTTTCTAACTCCTGGATAATATTTTCATAACATTATTTATAATCACACAGCATTCTTGATCCAAAATGAAAGTAGCATTTCTCTTATGAAAATATTTTAGTTGAATTGTTAACTGTCAAAATAAAACTCAAAATTAAATAAAAAACAACCCTGGAAAGGCCTTGACAACAGAGATGACACTAGAAAAAAATTTTAAATCATCTCAAATCCTACCACCCACTAGAAATATTTTAGTGTATATACTCCAAATTTTTTTTTTTTTTTTGGCTGCTCCCCATGGCTTTCAGGATCTTAGTTCCCCAACGAGGGATCAAACCTGGGCTCTTGGCAGTGAAAGCCCGGAATCCTAACCACTGGACCACCAGGGAATTCCCTTTTACTCCAGAATTTTAAATAAAGAATATTTTTTAATGTCAGTTTGTTACTGTCAGAGAAAAAGAACCTATACTGACACCATGTAGAAGATGACTTCTTCCTTGTTTATCAAGAAAGTCTTTCAAAATAGCACATAAATTAGCTATTACACACTGTATATGCAAAACTATGTGTTTATACATAGGCTTTTTTCCCCTGTAGTGAAGCCAAAGCTTTCACCAAGGTTTCAAAGGCTGCTGTGACTTAAATGGGTGGAGAACCACTGCTTTAGATTATATATTCAATTCAAACAACTCTTTGCAGCCAGTCATTTCTTCATTAAGGAAAAGTTTGAAGTTGAAAAAGTTGAAAAAAACTGAATTCAACTTTGAAATTATTAACACACATCTTCACCAAGGGAAAATAACCACCTAGGGCCGGATTAAAGCACTTTGTTAGCAATTTTCACTGGCACTAATTTCACTTTTCTTTGGGTGAACAGTTATTTATAATGTACTTGGTGCCCTGCTCTGTTGTAATCTTTAAAGCAAGAATCACATCGTAATCTCTGATTTTTCTATAGCCTAGTATCATCCGTTTCCTATCAACACTTTTTTAATGAAATTCATGCTGAATAATATCTTTTCTTGCATGAACTATAGAAAATAGTCTGTGAGTTGGTGCAGTCTGTTTATTTTGGATATTCTGTATGTTGAATTCACTAAGATAAAAAGGAGCACTCAATTTTGCAATATTATTAGATAACCAGGTAGGCTAGAACTACAATATTGTTTGAATTATTTAAGTTATATCATTCCAAATTGAATTCAACATTGAGTGGTCTTCTTTTCCTCCTACACAGATAGTATAATTTTGGTGACTGAAAAATAGGGTATGTTTTCAGACCAGATCAGAGTGTGGCTAAGAGCTTGGAAAGGGGAGGCCGAAAAGAGAATGAATATAATGGAGGAGAAGGTGAGGACTAAATGCAGCAAAACAATTCAACAAAGTATGAACTAATGAATAAAGAACCATCGGAATGAAAAAGGTATTGAGAAACCAAAAGATAAAAATTCTAGCTATTTGAATTAGATATTAGAATAGGCAATTTAGGTTTTGAGTTATTGTCCTGAAATTGTTATCTTAATTTACACAGGTTAACCTCATATTTAAAAGTAACAAAATCTCTATTGAAATAATGGTTCATTATTAGAGTCCAATAGGTAAATGATTTTGCTTTTCATAAGTATTTTGATGTGAATTTATGACCGTTCTTTAACTGCACACTGAGTTTGTAAAGTTAGCTTGAATGGGAAGTGATTGCATCCTAGGCAAGTCAGAATGTGATTACTGTTACTATAAAAGATTCCTTTTCTAGACTGAAACTTTGTGTTCCTCCAAAATTCATATGTGGAAAGCTAATCCCCAGTGTGATGGTATTTAGAGATGGGGCCTTTGGGAAATGATTAGGTCATGAGGGCAGAAACCTAGTGAAGGGGATTAGTGCCCTTATTAAAGAGGAATAATATTCCCCAGAAGGATCTCTCACCCCCTTCTGCCATGTGAATACACAGGGAAAATCCTTCACCAGACATTGAACTTACCAGCATCTTGGTCGTGGATTTCCCAGCCTCTAGAACTGTGAGATATAAATTTCTGTTGTTTATAAGCCACCCAGTTTATGGTATTTTGTTATAGCAGCCTGAACAGACTAAGACAATTCTCATGAAATACATGTCACTTAACTTTCCTACAATCCTATTCTTGTTACAAGCAGCTGACAGGCAAATTTGATCAGATGTAGCGTATCCAATCAAATAAAGAAGGGGTTTTCAACAAAACACCTAGCATACTTGAAGAAGTAAATTGAAAAAGTTATGCTATCTAATAATCTTAGATACAAGAGAAGGCAAAAAGAAAGTGTGAAAGGACCCTTAGGACAGGGGTTGGAATTTCCTCCCTATGGTTTCTCATATAATTTGTGAAGAAATAAGCACAGAGGTACTGTTAGATTTGTTGTAATTATCATATATTTAGGACAGCCAAGTTCTGACATGGAGCTGCACTAAATTCAAAGTTAATGTCATAAAAAGCAATGCTTCTCAAATTTTCAAGTACATATCAATCACCTAGGGGTCCTTTAAAAAAGTACAGACTCATTATGTAAGTCTGGGGTGGGGCCCAAGAGTTTGTATTTCCAACATGCTCTCATGTGATGGCCGTGATGCAAGGGAATAGAACAATGCTGTGATGAGTCTTTTGAGTACCATGCCCTCAATAAATGGGGAACTTGAATGTTAGATGTTACCTCATCCTTAAAAACATTATCATATGCATAATATAAGATTTAGATCTGAGACTAACTGAAAAATTTCTCTTCAGCCATACATTTACTTCGGCGTCCCTTTAAGCTGTGCACAAATCTGGAGGAGCTGGGCACTGCTACTCTTACACCTGGGCATGCAGACATCTTGCCCCAGCCCTGCGCCTCAGAGAGTCTTCCTCTTTGAAGTGACTTCTTTGAAATGTTCTAAGTCCTCTTTTGGTGCTGGTCCTGTTTCTCCCTTTGGAGAGTTGTCTGTCTCTCTGTGCACATGGAATTGACCAGATGTCCTGGAGCTCTTGTATGTATGGTGTCATCCTGGGGCTGTTTTCAGACCCCAGTTCTAGGATAGGTGCCTGGTGAGCAGATTGCTGCCGCTGCTGGTTGGCAAGGTATTTCCTTTGCAGAATCATGTGAAATTGGGCTGTTGAAGTGATGCTGACATGCTGATTTGGGGTGATTCACACTTATTTCGGATATAGGTCAAATTTAGGGCTCTGGGTCCACTACTCAGGCCGTATGTGTGGGCCCAGGCATCCACTTTCACTATGTGCTAACCATGCTGCCACTTCTGCTGTATAACACCCAAGGGCTCCAGGGGTGGCATCAGGTGTCCTTACGCTCCTTGCCACTGGCATTTAGGGCAGTTGCCCCATCCCCTTTATAGGTTCTACACCATGGGTCAAGGAGTCCTTTGGGAGTGGCTGTATCTGTCACTTCTGAGGGCTTTCTAGATGTCTTCACCACAACAATGGACCCTTCTGATGGATGTGGTCATGCTCTGTTCTCCCTGGTTAGTGTGTTAAGTTCTCCCAGATGAGAAACAGACATTCCTTGCATGAATTCGACTATTTATTTTGTTATGCCTAAAATCCCCTTCCTGCTGGTGGTGATGTATGAGAAACAAGGTGCAGTCAGTGTTGAAAAAGTTCACATTCTAGGAATGCAATAATTATGGCCTAAAGAGTTCAAGACATAGAATATGTGTTGTTCCATGTTATGCTATAACATTCTAAATGATAAATTTAACATGACCAGAAAACAAATTATTCACATTTCCTGCACACTCTGGGTCAGGCTTGAATTTGTGGTTATTATCAAAGAAGTGCCATAACAATCTTCGAGTGGTTGGAAGCTAGTATTTACAAGTAGCACAATGGATGGTGCAAAATCAAGAGTAATGATGTGACTAACATGATACAGATGGTAGTAGAGTGTTGTAGAGGCTAGAAGATTCATATTATTTTAATACAAACATGTTACAAGCACCACGGTGTTATGAGAAATAATAACATTACTACCAGTTCTTGTGTTGAAAGATATGAAATTAGCAAGAAATGGCTCATTTGATAATAAAGAAAAAAAAAGAAATGACTCTTGAACCAAACAAGAAGAAATAGAACCTGGATACCAAGAAGAATCTTTACTTGCATCGAGTGGACAATAAATAATTTTATTATTCTAAATCTTCATCAATATATCCCTATACCTCAATGGACCTATGAATTATATAATATTTTTTCTTTTTTTTTTTGGTCACACCACGCAGCCTGCAGGATCCTAGTTCCCCATCCGGGGATCGAACCTGTGCCGCCTGCAGTGGAAGTGTGGAGTCTTACCCACTAGACTGGCAGAGAAGTCCCTGTAATACGTTTTTAATCGACTTATTTATGTAGACAGAAACCCACAGGAAACATTTGCCCAGGGCCCTGCACACCCTAGAGTTAGCCCTGGAACTGGGATTTTGGTGTTAGTGAGTACCCTTGAGGAGATTTCTGAGATGGAGATTGTCATAGTAAAACATTTAGAAACACACCTGGAACTGACAAGGAAGAAGTCAATAGTCAAAGTATACAGGAAAAATAGGCAAAGAGAGCTCGATATTTGTGCTTCCAGGTATTTCTCTGAGTTTCACTTACAAAGGCTTAAAGCCAAAAATTGGATTAAAAAGGGAGAGTTTTTTCTTTGCATCTAACGTTGGGATTTCATTTATATGGGTCAGTTCCTAACTCAAATCCTCAGATCCTTTCTCTCACACTCAGAAAAATCAAAACTTCTTACTGTGGCCTGTGTGGTCTCCAACAGTCTGGTGTCTCTTTTGGCATGTCACCTACAACACTGCCCACTTGCTCATCCACTCTGGCCTCAGTGGCCCTCATACAGTTCTTCAGAGAAGTTTGTTCCTTCGTCAGAATTTGCACTTTCCTTTCCCTAGGTATTTGCACGGGCCATGCTTTCACTTCACACATATTTCTACCCAAAAATGTTAGTTCTCAGAGAGTTCTTCCTTGACTCTACTATTTTATTATTTATTTATTTATTTGGCTGGGCTGGGTCTTAGTTGCGGCATGTGAGAGATCTTTAGTTGCGGCATGTGGGATTTAATTCCCTGACCTGGGATTGAACCCAGGTCCCCTGCATTGGGAGCTTGGAGTCTTAACCACTGCACCACCAGGAAGTCCCAACTCTTAACTATTTTAGAAACTCTCTCTCATGATATCTGCAGTCTGTTGTTTGCCCTACATACTAGCATGTGAGCTCCATTAAGGCAAGAAGTTTGCTTTATTCACTCATGTTTCCCGGGGTCTAGAACTGTGGCTGACACTCAATAAGTATTTGTTAAGTAAATAAAGAGTAAATAGGGCTTCCCTGGTGGCGCAGTGGTTGAGAGTCCACCTGCCGATGCAGGACACACGGGTTCGTGCCCCAGTCCGGGAAGATCCCACATGCCGCGGAGCGGCTGGGCCCCTGAGCCATGGCCGCTGAGCCTGCGTGTCTGGAGCCTGTGCTCCGCAACGGGAGAGGCCACAACAGTGAGAGGCCCGCATACCGCAAAAAAAAAAAAAAAAGAGTAAATAAATTGAGAAAAATTGGAAACATCCTAAATGTTATATTACAAAGGAATGGTTAAATATAGTACCATTTAGTACTGTGTGCCCATGAAAAAGGTTGAGATTAAACTCTATGTACTGAAAGAAAAGGCTTTGGGCATGTGTTGGTCAGTTAAAAAAGCAAGTTACAGAATATAATGCGTGTCTTGAAACAATCTGTGTAACACATGCAGTAAAAGAATGTAATGTATTTCTCATATATGTGCTTGTGCATGCATTAGAAAAAGATAGGAAGATTGTACATTAATATAGTACATTTAGGGACTGGGATTGTGTGGGGCGGGTTTATAGTTTTTACTATATATATTCCTCTTTTGAAGTTTTGTAATCATACTTTTAAAATAATACATTTTAAGGTTTCTCTCATAAAGTTCTTAATTTTAAGGCAAACAATTAAAAGAATATCATGAACAAAAATTATTGCCAAAGTAGCAAGGAAAAAAATCTTAAAACAATAGTACTCTGTTCAGTGCCTCACATACAAAGGACTCAGTAAGTTTCAGCACATACACCAACACTCCTAACTGTCAAAGAAGCCGGAGTTGGGAGAACCCCTTGTCCCTCTCAACATCTGCAAGATCTCTCTGCTACCACCCAGATCCTTGCTTCCTGAAGGAGGCTCACAGAGACTCAGAGATTAGAAATCAAAACTCCTGTTTGTTTTTTTTTTTTTTTTTTTTTTGCAGTACGCGGGCCTCTCACTGTTGTGGCCTCTCCCGTTGTGGAGCACAGGCTCAGGACGTGCACGCTCAGCGGCCGTGGCTCACGGGCCCAGCCGCTCCGCGGCATTTGAGATCTTCCCGGACCGGGGCACGAACCCGTGTCCCCTGCATCGGCAGGCGGACTCCCAACCACTGCGCCACCAGGGAAGCCCAAAACTCTTAATTTTATAACTACAAGAGGTCATTTTTTAAAAGCACAACAACACATTTATCATTTGTTTTTAAGAAATTGTTTTTATTAATGATTTGTTTTTAATCATGTTTTTAATGAGGATAAAATAGGATAGTCGATGTAAAAGCAGCCTATAATGTGTGAAAAACACAGAAAACAAGATTATTCTTGATGTAGTTGGAATCAGATTTTTCTTTCTATTAAAAAAAAAAAAAAGACCACCCTCTTTTCCCCTCCATCTCTCAGATCCATGGTGCACTATTAGGTAGCCAGCCTAGTTCCTTTCCCTGTGTTAGCTTTCATTTTTGAAGCTCAAAACTGTCTGGTACCAATGATATGTGAAAGCATAAACTACAAAGAAGAGGTTACCATGGGGTTAAAATTTTAGATACTCTGAGATTCAAGAGAGAGTCACCTTTTGAAATGTCATAGTATTTTAAGAGATTATGAAAAGGGCAGAAAGTGTGGAGGGTCCACTCTTGGTGGATATAAGAGCTATATAAGGGACAGAATCAGGTGAGAAAGCTCTGTTTGGGGTTGATGAAAAATGGAGAAGCTAGAGAAAGCTCCCAAACATTGAGTTTCATAGGAGTAATCTTTCTGCCTTTTGGAGCACAGCTGTCTGCTTAAACTTGATCTCTAACTGCTCACTCACACTGTGTACTTGCTGACATTCTGTGGCCTGGCTACAGTTTGGAAGACTACTTTAAGAACAGTCTTGGGCCTCCCTGGTGGCGCAGTGGTTGAGAGTCCGCCTGCCGATGCAGGGGATACGGGTTCGTGCCCCGGTCTGGGAGGATCCCATATGCCGCGGAGCGGCTGGGCCCGTGAGCCATGGCCGCTGGGCCTGCGCGTCCGGAGCCTGTGCTCCGCAACGGGAGAGGCCACGGCAGTGAGAGGCCCGCATACCGCAAAAAGAAAAAAAAAAAAAAAAAAAAAGAACAGTCTTAAAACTTCCCTGTGTAAATAAGTTCTTTTTGTATTTATGGTCAGGGAGGTAGCTTTGTCCACCTTTAAACGGAAAGAAAAGAAATGAAATCTCTTAAAGAAAAATGACCCTTTTAAGTATGTTTATGTAAGCATAGAAGTTTTTAAGAGGCATGGAATAAAAAATGGATCTGACTATTAAAACTACAGAAATAATCTCGAGAAATAGAAAGACCGGTGATTAGTCTTGTTCATTTGACCACTGCTAATGTCAAACCAATGTTTTTAATATTAATGGCATTGAAAAATGTGAAATAGAGCTTTGAAGCATTGACTCTAAACTTAGTTCCACATCATTAAGGTGCATACATCTCAGCCTGGAGCACATTTATTCATTTCATTTTGGTTTTGTGGCCAACCACTGCTTCAAATTGAATATCCTGTACATGATTTATGGCTGCCAAGGCACGTTCAGGAAGAAATCTGTACGAAAAAAAGATGAAAAAATTTCAATTTAAAATCTTTGACACCAGAGTTCTTTTTTGTTGTCAGTTAAAAATACCCTGAGAGTTATATGGTTTGCATTTAGTTTTCTTCTGTTCTTTCTTCACATCTACCTCTCTCTTTTTTTGTGTGTATCTTTTAATACAGTTCAAATATTATGCAAATATAAAGAAAGCACTGATATATACCACTCTTCTCACCTTCTCATATTAGTAAACTATTATATGAAATCTTATGTGAGTAAAGACCTAAAACTGAAGACCTAGGCTTATTGCTGTAACTGTCAATGAATCCTGATGCTAAGAGTTCACAGAGCAACACCATCAGAATCCATTCCATCTGCCTCTCCACCTCTCCTTGAGTTTTTATGGAATATCTATTGATATTATGCCCTCTATAATAAGGTAAAGTACTTTAAAAACAGCTACTCCCTTTGAGGAGCTTATTGTTTAGCTAAGAGGCTAAACAACAGGCTCAGATGGTTTCACTGTTGAATTCTACAAAATGTTTAAGAAGGAAATAATACCCATTCAACACAAGTTATTCCAGAAAAGAGAAGAGGAGGGAATACTTTCCAACTCAGTTTATGAGGTAAGTGTTATCCTAACACAAAAATCAGACAAAGACATTACAATGCAGTGTTGGTTTAATCTTTAGAACGAGTCAGTGTAATGCACCATATGAAAAAACTAAAATAGAAAGACCATAATACCTTAACATATTCAGTAAAAGCATTTGACAAAATCTGTATCTACTCTTGATGAATATGCTCATCAAAGTAGTAATAGAAGGGAACTTCTTCAACCTGATAAAGAGAAAATGAAAAAAATCTATAGCTGATATCATTCTTAATTGTGAAAGACTGACTACTTTCCTCTGAGGATCAGAAACAACACTTGGATGTGTGTTTTCACCAATCCTCTCTGACATTGAATAGGAGGTTCTAGCCAGTGTGATAGGCAAGAAATAAAAAACATATAGACTGGAAAAAAAAGAAGTAAAAGTATCTTTATTTGCAGGAAATATGATCATCTGTGTAAAACTGTCTGTTAGAATCTACAAAAAAGCTACTAGAAGTGAGTTTAGCAAGGTTGCTAAATACAGATCCAAGTGCAAAAAGCAAATATATGCTAGCAACAAACAATGGGAAATAGGAAATTTTTAAAAATGCCATTTGCAATAGCATAAAAACCACGAAATACTTTGGGATAAACCTGACAAAAGGTGTGTAAGATTTGTACACTGAAAACTACAAAATACTGTGTAGACATATTGAAAAAGATGAAAAAATAAAAAGATACCTTGTGCTCTTTGTCCTTTTGGATTTGAAGGCTCAATATTGTTAATATGTCTGCTCTCCCCCAATTGATCTATAGATTCAATGTAGTCTTAATCAAAACCCCAGCAGGCTTCTTTATAGACCCTTTATTTTTAGCTAGTTCACCATATTGCATTCTCTCTTTAATCTGTCTTTCCCTCAGTTAGAATGGTCTCTGGCAAAGACTGGGCAGAGGTGATAGATGGAGTAGAGAAAATGAATCATTCTCTTTTTATAGATTGAGTAAGGTAATAGTAGAGGAAACTTAACTCTTCTCCCCAGGCATGGAGAATTTCCATGGCAACGTTCACAACTGAAAAACTCTCCATAATGATAGCTCTATCCGTGTTGTAGTATTTTAGGTGTTTTGTGCTGTACTTACCTCTCTAGTGTTAGGAAGATATTGAGATATGATGGAACAAAAATCATTTTCTTATTGGTAAGTATTCCATCTATCAAGCTTCTTGCAACTTCATTTGTCTCCAATACAGGGAATAGTCTGTGATTAAAAAAGAAAAGTTTGGTCCTTTTTGTTGTTTTTTATAATCAACAAAAGCAGGAAAATTAACTTATCTTTTCACTAATTAGGATTTAAAAGCTTCCAGGGGCTTCCCTGGTGGTGCAGTGGTTAAGAATCTGCCTGCCAATGCAGGGGACACGGGTTTGAGCTCTGGTCCAGAAAGATCCCACGTGCCATGGGGCAACTAAACCCGTGCACCACAACTACTGAGCCTGCACTCTAGAGCCCATGAGCCACAACTACTGAGACCGCGCACCACAACTACTGAGGCCCACAAGCCTAGAGCCCATGCTCTGCCACAAGAGAAGCCACCACAATGAGAAGGCTGTGCACCACAATGAAGAGTAGCCCCTGCTCGCCACAACTAGAGAAAGCCCGCACGCAGCAACGAAGACCCAACGGAGCCAAATAAAGAATAAATTAAATAAATAAATTTATTTTAAAAAATAATAAAAAAATAAAAGCTTCCAGGATTCACTGCACAAATGCCACCTGCCTTCCCTCCCCCATGCTACATTGATGTTTTGTTATCACAATCTACTACTTTCACATCCAGTAGGTGTGTTTCATGGCTCACTCAGTCAAAACATCAAAATGGTGGTGAGGAATTAGATAATAGAAGAGAAGAGGAGCCAGGCAAGGAAGAGTAGTGGGTAGGACTGATCAAAGGACAGAAAGGAAACAACTGGCATCTTTCTTCAGGGCTTGTTAGATATGAGAAGAGAAATCTATAGCTAAGTACACTTGCTTTCTTCTTATGAGAAGAGAAATCTATAGCTAAGTACACTTGCTTTCTTGTGGAGGTATCCCACAAAGCTGGATTGTTTTGAGGGCATTTAGTACTTGAGATTCACTGCTGACTTGCCTATGCTAAAGTTTAATGAGAATTCAAGACATGCATAGGGAGTATTACATTACAACTAGAGGTGTGAACTTGCTTATACTGAAGACTGTATACATGGGGTCTTGAGAAGTATTCATAACCACAGGCCAGTATAGAATGCCCATTAATGCAAGATGATGACAGGAAATTAAAATGTAAATGGATTGAAAGTATTGCACCAAAGTTAAGTTGTCTAGGCATAGGCTGAATGGCTTAGTGAATACAAAGGTTGTGCGGAGGAGTTAAGGAAGTAGTGACTGTTACAACTTCCTTCCCTGAGATATCATGTGATTTACTTCACATGATTGAGGTTTCCATGACTTTGAGTGGCAAGCCAGCAGAGAGTAATACAAATCAATAGTTTTCTAAATTATTGGGTACTACCTCTTCCCTCCCTGATTTCACCTACCTGGGTCTATCAACCCTGTCTCTGAGCCAAGCCTCACATTAGTATATGGACATGCTAGCCTTTGCCAAGGAAGTTCAGAATCAGGTAGTCTGGGTGAGACCAATTCCAAATTTTCAGCATTGCCTGGGTCAGTTCCCAGGGTCACCCCCAGGAACCCACATACCCGAGGTCATATTAGCCTTACGCTTGTCATCTATTTTGCCTTCCCCTCTGGAAGACCTGGTACTCTGGGCTCACACTAAGCCTGAATGCTTACCAAGAGGATTTGTATTGGGCCCAATTTCCTATTTAAGAAAACTGAGCCCAGAGTCCCAATTATCTCATTGTATTTACTTACGTACAATACCGTGTACTTGTTAAGTACTTGTGTTCTAACACAGTTAAGGACTCAACTGCCAGGGAGTGGCTACAGCTCTGGAGATGACGCAGCTAATTCAGAGTTTCAGAGTCAGTAGCTTTAAATGAGGCTGAGCTTAATAAAAGGGAATTTATTAGCTCCTTTGAATGACTATATTTAGGACTAATTCCTTTCCAATAATAAATTGGCTTCAGATTAGCAAGCTCAGTATATTTTGTTAACCTGTAGCAGAATGTTTATTAGAATCGAGGCAAATTGTGAAGCAGATGTATTAATTTTAGGTTCCTTATCCTCACCTTTCCGCTTTTTTCCTCTCTTTTCAGGGCCAATTTCTCCTCTCTTGTCGTCTCAAATCCTCCTTTACCAGAAACAAAGTACTTGGTCAAGAAATTCACCTTAGACTTCCCTGGTGGTGCATTAGTTAAGAATCTGCCTGCCAGTGCAGGGGACACAGGTTTGAGCCCTGGTCCGCGAAGATCCCACATGCTGTGGAGCAGCTAAGCCCGTGCACCACAACTACCGAGCCCTCATGCCACAACTACTGAAGCCCGTGTGCCTAGAACCCGTGCTCCGCAACAAGAGAAGCCACTGCAATGAGAATCCCGTGCACCACAAACAAGAGTAGCCCCCGCTCACCGCAACTAGAAAAAGTCTGCGCGCAGCAACGGAAGACCCAATGCAGCCAAAAATAAATAAATAAATAAACTTAAAAAAAAAGAAAAGGTCTCAGTTTAAAAAAGAAAAAAAAAGAAATTCACCTTGACTGAGGGGTTAAAGACTCAGCTTATTGCCGCTTCTAGGAACATTTGCATTTTAAAGGAGGACAGGGTGGTAGCCATGATCAAATGCATGTGGTTATATTTACTATGTCAATGTTTTCCAAACCTGCCTCCAGAGTTACCTGGTTTCCTTGTAAACAAAGCAAAACATTCTTGGAGCTCGTTTCACTCTACTGAATCAGAATCTCTAAGGAAGAGCCTAAGAACATTTATTTTTTATGTAAGCACAGTGATGATGCTTAGGATCAGGCAAGTTTGGAAAATGTTGGAGTCCTTTTTGCTAGCACTGTGGCCAGTGCTGTCGAATATGGAAAAGGGGAATATATCTGTGCCTTTCCATACTCTGTTGAGGAGGATGAACCGCGAGTGGGAGGGGGGAGGTGAGGTCACATTCGTTTTGGGGGTGTGGTTTCCCGGAGAGGACACTCTTGCCATCCCCCCGAAGCACACCTCTCCATCTTACCCACCCTCATGCTCACTCCCTCTTAACACCTGCGTGTGTGTTGAGTCTTTCCCCTGGACACGAATAAATACCCAATGCCTGATTCATTGGCAGTTGATCACTCCTACTAGCCCCTAATGCATTTTTCCCCTTTGTTCATCTAATTTCAAAGTGAAAACGTAAAGGCAATCCAATAACATTAATAAGAAATAATGTTTTTCCTTTTTCGTTTTTTTGTTTTCTATTTTCTCAGTTGACCCACCTAAAAATTTCTCATGTAGAGTTCATACCAATTTCTCAGGCCATATTTCCATCTTAACTTGATTTTGACCTTACCTTGTGCTTGGGTTTTTAGTGAACCCGGTATTCACAAAAACTGGGCAGAGACACGAGGTTTTGATACCAGTTTTTCCCAAGGCCTCGAATTCTGATGTCAGAGCTCGGTGGAAGCCAACAGCAGCAAATTTGCTGGAACTGTAAGAGAATTATCCACCCCTGTTAGCTAAGGGAAAGTGAAACATTCCTCAGCTTTCTGTGAGAGGAAAATGTTGATTTTGTTTGAGAACAAATAAAAGCCAAACCCCCAAATCTTCCACTTGGTGGTCTATTTTCATTTACATTTTCTTATCTGATTTCACTGAATTCTGAATGTACCGATTTTTTTATTAGTGGTGATAACAATAGAACAAATTCTAATAACTTTGATTGACTTGCTTACTGCTCATTCTACCTATAAGGTTTTTCCATTCAATCTTTAAACTGTTTTCTAATCAGTTTTTTACTGCTGCTTTTATTTTGAAAAATATGAATCAGGAAAATCATGTTTAGAAAAACTATGTAACTAATATCTGTATTAACAAACTTCTGTGGGACTCTACACATTTCTCCTCTCTCTCTTGATAGTTTCTCTTTTGAAATGTGGAGTTCACTTTGGCTTCTTAATTTCATTGTGAAGATCTGGAGTAAAAAGACTTCAGGTGGTGTGGGTGTGTTAGTGTGTGCAACCTTCAACATATTACTTTGTCTTCTTCCTTTGATTTTCTGATCTTTAAAATGCTGGTAAGAGGGACTTCCCCGGTGGTCCAGTGGTTAAGACTCTGCACTTCCAATGCAGGGGGTGCAGGTTCGATCCTGAGTTGGGGAACTAAGATCCCACACGTCGCACAGTGCAGCCAAAAAACAAAAAAATAAAATAAAATTCATTTATAAAAAGATGCTGGTAATAAAATATAGAGCCATCTTGAGGATTAAATCAAATAGCATATGCATAATAACTTTATTACCTATAAGGAGCTATGTAATGTTAATTGTATTTTTGACCCAGATGACAAGAACCATAAAGTTAAAGGCTGGCTGCTCTCTTAAAGGAAAAGAAGAAAAGGAAAACAATGATTACATTGGGTTTCCACATTTCTAAACATTAAAACAATATTAAATGTTTAATCTGTGAAATTCTGATTTGTGTTTTAAGATGGTAGAGGCAGCTTGAAACAACCATATGTATGTGCAAGGACACCTTAACCTACAGTGAAAATTAACTACATCTGTGACTACATTTGGTGTCAGAAATAATTTGGTCCAAATTCAACCTTGAACATGGATGTGTAGATAAGTAATAAACCAACTAACTACCCACCCCCATCCCCACACATTGATACACATGTATTGACTGTTACAAAAAGAATTGGCCAAAATGTTAACAAATTAAACTTTTCTATGAGGTTGATATAAGACCAGAATAAGGAAATGAGATGCCATTGAAGGAGTGTATGAAGAAAAAATATTTTGCAAATAGTGTGTCTTTAGGGAGTTCCCACCTTCGTCTCTTTATGTCCTTGGTAGAGCATGGAATATGCTATCTGCATCTTTTAATACGGTAAAGGCTTTCTCTCAATCCCCACCCCCCCCTCTCTCTCTCTCACACACACACACACACACACACACACACACACACAATCTTTTATGGCACAAGCACACTGGAACATGCTTTGATCCAGGAGCCACTCTGTTTAGCTTATCTTGGGCATGCAGGCCATGGCACAGATTTGTGTTCATTTGGACTTCCTTATATTTTGCTTCTTAGTCTGTGAGTTCCTTCTTTCTTTCTTTCTTTCTTTTTTTTTTGTTTGTTTTTTAGTTCCTTATTTCCTTTATGAACATCTACTCATTACAGGATACAACGAAAACATGCTTGGCATTACTGTTTTCTTTCATTGCTCTGTGGAGGAGTTTTCAGAAATCTAAAAATATTTAAAATGATTTTTCATTTAAATCCAGTTTCCTTGTTTTAGGAGAAGTCATTTTTAAGAGTTTATTCTAAACGACTGTATACATTCTGTAAATCCAAATTACCTGCTATGAGACTTTTTTTAGCTTTTATTTTTTGCAAGGCATTTGACTTTTTGTCCTAAGAAGATTCAAAAATGAAGAAAACACAATTCTAGCTCTCCAAAAATAAATAAATAAAATAAAGAAAAATAAAACAAATCACCTGTTATGAGGACTGGAATCTGAGGTCTAATAAAACCTTAAAAGTGTAAAAATATATAGCACTACTAGAAAGTAATACTTACCAATATGGAATAATATAAGGAATCACTCCGTGGCCGCATATTGAAGCCACTGTGACAATGTGGCCATGGTTTCTCTGCATCATCGCTGGAAGAAGTGCCTTTGTGATCTTCAGGATCATTGCAGAACCAAAAGAAACAATGACACAGGTGTTAAGTTTCCAAATTAGGTAGTTTTATTTTTAAGACGAAATGTCATTTAAGACAACTTTTTCGATGAAATGAAATACGTGCCAAGATTCCATGATTACTTCTCCACCGATGACAGAAATGAAAAAAAGATTAAAACAATTAGTTTGAGCTGGCATTGAGTGCTGTGCACTGCATACCACATGCCAAGAACTTATCTTAATATCCCTCTTCTTCCCTTCAGAGGGAATCAAAAATCTCTTTTATGGATCCATCATCTAAACAATATTATTAAGGGAAAAATTCAGTTTTCAGAGCTGAGAAAATTCCGTATGGTAATCTGGTATCATGTGATTTTTTTGTTTGTTTGGGGCTTTATCTTTCTAATGAGAAGAGTTAAAATCTTGTGTACCTATATCAAGTTGAGTAGAAACAGCTGAGTCCTGTACTGACCCATGGTCATTATGTACCATGATCAGATTTAATATCTCCCTATTTGTAATACTGTGCATTATATGTTGATGTTCCAGGAAACAAAAAGTCTTTCTTTACCTCCAAAAAGCTTTACTGTTTGGTGAGAAATATCAATATTATTTTATGAGAATTTTATAAACGCACCCTATGGACCCTGTGCAAATTCATAGAGCCAGAACTGCCAAACCAAGCCACCCCCAAATTCCTGACCCACAGAAACCGTGAGAGGAATATGAACATTTATTCTGGCTTTAATCCACTAAGTTTTGATATAATTGTTATGCAGCTGTAGACAACGAATACATGGGGTCTCTCAGTAGTTTGGTGGTCATAATAATTAATTCTCATTAGCATGTGTGAGGGGCTTGGGAAAATGGGGGAACACATCTCTTTTTTTCTTCTCTATTCCAGAATCCAGATCTGTCCTATGTTCTACACTAATATTGAGGCACTGGAAGATTAATTCATATAAATGCTCTCTACAAAGACATATTTCAGACTCTCACAAAACCAAACAATTTTAAGAGGTCTGTAGAGCCTTATCTCTAAGCTCCAGCCTGACCTAGAGCTTTGCTCAGAGTTCCAGCCAGAAGAACCCCCAACCCCTATATAACCCAAGTAGTGAGTTCTTTGTCCTTTCTGTTCTAAAATTCCATGACATGAGGTCACAAGTGAATGTACACTGT
This sequence comes from Mesoplodon mirus, assembly GCF_964341445.2. Taxonomy (NCBI): domain Eukaryota; kingdom Metazoa; phylum Chordata; class Mammalia; order Artiodactyla; family Ziphiidae; genus Mesoplodon; species Mesoplodon mirus. The sequence continues at coordinate 35,384,547 of NC_138977.1, read as the reverse complement.
ATGTATTTTCTCTAAAGCACTGAAAAGGTGTATACTGACAATCCTTAGGAAAGCTCCATGAATATTTTTTGAGCACCCAGTACATGCCAGGCTTTGTGTTAGGTACTGGTGGATAAGGCAGACTAACTAGCCTACATTCTGGTGAGTCGTGCCCCCTTGAAATCTGTGCCCTTCTGTCAGAGACACGAATATTGGATGATTGTTGTTTTAAGGCAAAGATATGGAGTTTCCCATTCAGAAGGATGTGAACTCAATTATGAACTTCATGTACCTTAAGAGGAATTGTCAGACATACACAAACTAGGAATATTTCTGACTCACGCTTACCCAAAAATGTCCTAGGATGTTGACCTCAAAAGTTTTGGTAATCTCTTCATCCTTTGTACTAAGAAGGTCAGCTGGATATACTGCCCCAGCATTATTCACTACGATAGTTACATCACCCACCTCTTTCTTTACCTGTTGAAATAGAAAGAACACATTCATTGGGTGTAGTATCGAAACTCAAAGTTTTGGGGCTGATATCATCCAGGGATTAGATTCTTTATTCTGTTTGATGAGATCTCTCAGAGTTCAGGCAGGAAAGAGCTTTAGTCCAAAGAGTGGTTGCCAAGGAGACACTGTCATAAAGCTGGGGTAAACTGTTTTTTTTAACAGCTAAATTTCAGTACCCAGTACATCATAGATATTTTTTGAAACTTATCAATAAAATGAAATTAATATTTGTGTTGATTGATATATCTGTTCTAACTAAATATTTTAAAAGTGCTAATTGAGTAATCCTGTTTTCACTACCTGCTAGCTACATGAACTTGGTCTGACACATCAGTTCTTACCAAACATTTTAAAAGTACTAATTGTGTAATCCTGGCTCTGCCACCTACTAGCTACATGACCTTGGTCTGGCTTAAACCCTCTGAATCTGTTTGCTCACCTGTCAAGTGAGGTTAAGAGGGTTATTGTAGGGATTGAATCAAAGGGTACAACCATTTTCAGAGTGCTTGGTCCACTGTATTTGATATTTACCCTTAAAAATTGTTATAATAATTATTAATATTATATTTTCTATAGAAGATTAGATTGGCACCAACATAAATAAAATCTCAAAGAGGAAATATTTAAAGGAAAAAATAAAGGAATTACTGCAAAAGTAATAGGACTAAAATGAAAGTAGAAAGTTATCCTTTTCCCTGGTGATCAATCTTTTCTCTGTCACTCTGTGCAGCTGCTCAAACTTCTGACCAGAATGAAATCGATTAATAATATGAAACAATAATAATAGGCAGAGTTGAGTGGATTATATGGAAGGAAAAGGTCTATGTCCTACCTTGTTCACACAACTACCTCAGTTAGCAGAGGCTAAAAAAAAAAATCTAATTTAAATTAGGCAGTCATAAAGAATCTTTTCATATTCCATGTAAGGGGACACAAAATTATGGGAAGAAATTTGTATTCTGAAGTCTCACCTGGTTTACAGAGTCATAAATCTCTTCTCTGTTACTGCAGTCTACCACAAACACATGTGTAATGGCCCCTAGTTTTCTGCATTCAGCTGCAGTTTCCTCAACACCATGCTGTAATTGGAAAAAAGAAATTCCAAAAGATGTAGGTCAGTGAGGGGACAAGAGTGAGGGAGAAAGCATTGGGAAGAAAATTTTTTTAAGATTAAAATTCACGTCCAAAATGTCCCACTTGTTTGTAAGCAAATTTCCTGAGAGGCACCGCTTGCCTAACTTGCAGAGATTATACCTGGCTTTTCTGCCAGGGAAGGTTCATGTTAGTCTCACGTGTTTTCACTTGTTTTGCTACATTCTCATAGCTTAAAGGACATGCTTGAAAGATGTTGCTCTTTGTGGTGTCATGAAAGGAGATGTTTGAGTATGGAGAAGAATACTCAACAATCTATTTAACATATGCTTGTTGAGCACCAACTATGAAATAGGCAGTAAAGCACCTAGCAGACTGTAAAAATTTTAGGATTGCATGCATGTGAGAGAACGCATGAAGAAATTCTGTCACATATTCTTTGTTTTTTATTTGGTTTTTGCCTTGCCAGACCTTTAAAAAATACATTCCTAGCTCAACAGTCTGCTCTGGGGCCAGGTTTGGTTCATTGGCTGTAGTTTGCTAACCTCTGTTCTTGCCTATCCTGTGAGGTATTGGGCTGGCCAAAAAGTTCGTTCGAGTTTTCCTGTCAGATGTTCTGTTCGGTTTTTCTGTACGATGTTCTGTTACAGAACATCGTACAGAAAAACCCGAACGAACTTTTTGGCCAACCCAATATTATCCCCATTTCAGATGAGGAAACTGAGGCTGAGAGAAATTGTCTGCTCAATTTAAACAGTTTGGAAGTACCCTGGCTCCTGAGTCTATGTTATGAAACTTGCATATCATGGCATAAAAATCACTGCTAAGGTCTCAGTTATATTCCCTTCATCAAACCATCCTGATGGGGACTTCCCTGGTGGTCCAGTGGTAAAGAATCTGCCTTCCAATGCAGGGGACGCGGGTTCGATCCCTGGTCAGGGAACTAGGATCCCACATGCCGAGGGGCAACTGAGCTCTCGTGCTACAACTAGTGAGCTCGTGCGCCTTTACTAGAGAACCTGCGTGCAAACTACACAGTCCACGTGCCCTGGAACCCGTGCGCCACAACTATAGAGCCCATGAGTGCTGGAGCCTGTGCACCACAACTAGAGAGAGAAAACCTGCATGCCACAACTAGAGAGAAGCCCTCGCGCAGCAATGAAAGGTCCCACATGCTTCATTGAAGATCCTGCGCCACAACTAAGACCCGGCACAGCCAAAAATAAGTAAATAAATAAAAAATAAATCTTAAAAAAAAAAAGCTATTGGGTGCCATGACCATAGTCCTCTTCCAACTCGCTCTCTGCAACTAGATGTGATGGGTAATATGGCACTTGTACTTTAAACAACAACAACAAAAAAAACCCCATCCTGATGCATATGTAGAGTAAGGCTCCAGGGAATTTAGTTACCAAACTTCGAGAAAGAAAAACACAAATATAAGCAAATGTTAAGTCAAATAAGTTTTTAAACACCTGTCTCACTTGTAACTTTAAAAGGTGGGTAAATGAATCCAATACCTTATTAATATCCCATAGAACCAGTCTGCTCTTCTGTTTTGCAAATTCATAGGCAGTATGCCTTCCTATTCCATGCCCAGCTCCTGTAATGAGAACAATCTCCCCAGCCACAGATTTTCTCCTCTGGGGAATGAAAACCTTCACCAAGGATTCTAAGTAGGAGTAGATGATGATGATCAGAAGCAGGAGGAGATCCAAGATAATATTCATGGCTCTGCTCTGTACTCTTCTCCTCTGGTTCAGTCCCTGTCTATTCCCAGCAAAGAGCCACCCTCTTCAGAGAGCTCCAGGGAAGAGCTGTGTTCCAGGTGTTGATGGGACTGGCAGAGGTAAGCTAGATTTGCAGGCAGGCTTTGTCCATGTGTTCTAATGCGTTAGATGCACTTTGAGCTTTTGAAGTGGTATCAATTGCTAGTAAAAATGTGGCACGGGGACAAGGGAACTCAAGAGAAAGTCCTCTCTGGATTTTCTTTTTGGTTGCTGTTGTTTAATACTATATTTTATTAGTTTTCAAGCACTGATTTGACATCTACATACCTTGATTTAAAAGTTTATATTTTATTTTGTATTCAGCTCATACTCAATTAAGTTTAAAATGAATGCAAGCATAGTATAGGGCATAAGTTATTTAAAAGTAAACCATTTATCATTGGAGTGAAATCAGGTCACGGGATTTATGGTAGCTAACAGTTCAATGAAATGGTGCCCTCTTATTGTATCTATCATTCCATTTCTCTACATTTGTACCTCCATCGTCCATGCCTATTCCCATGTGCTAATTGCTCTTAAATTCCACAGTAAAGGCATAATTTTAAACTTCCTCTACTTTCAGGAGGCACACTTTTCTTGCAGTTCAGTTTATGAACAAAAATGATCAATATTGGGGCTTCCCTGGTGGCGCAGTGGTTAAGAATCCGCCTGCCAATGCAGGGGACACGGGTTCGAGCCCTGGTCTGGGAAGATCCCACATGTTGCAGAGCAGCTAAGCCCGTGCGCCACAACTAGTGAGCCTGCACTCTAGAGCCCTCAAGCCACAACTACTGAAGCCCGTGCACCTAGAGCCCGTGCTCCGCAACAATAGAAACCACCGCAATGAGAGGCCCGTGCACCGCAACGAAGAGTAGCCCCTGCTCTCCGCAACAAGAGAAAAATCCACACGCAGCAACAAAGACCCAACACAGCCAAAAATAAATAAAATAAAATAAATTTATTTTAAAAAAGATCAATATTTATTACTGTAGTGAAATCAATACTATGATTTATTTGCCCAAAGTTAATTAGGACCAATTCTTTTTATTCTGCTGATAAAAAAACTCACTTTTTTAAATTCAGGAGAAACATTAGCACCTTTCTTTTATCATTCTTAAGCAGCTCTCTGGCATAATATGGACTTACTTTCTGAGAAGCAGTTCTGTTCTATGTTTCACCATGGCAACTGAAAAAAAGATGCACAAACTAAAAAATGAGAATTATGTTTTATTTGTTGGCCTGAGGACTATAGCCCGATGTTATACCCTCTCAGACAGTGTACTGCTCCAAAGAGGTAAAGGAAGAGCTGATAGGGATGGAGTAGGGTAATCAAATAGTTAGTTTAGGGAATTCCCTGGCTGTCCAGTGGTTAGGACTCTGTGCTTTCACTGCCGAGGGCGCAGGTTCAATCCCTGCTTGGGGAACTAAGATCCCGCACTCTGTATGGTGCAGCCAAAAAAAAAAAAAAAAAATTAGTTTAGAAGTCCCACTAGGGGACTGTAGATAGAGAGGGAACCTTAGGGGACTTTGGGAAACCACAGTAAGTTAACGATCACTCAAGAAAGCAATGGGAAAATCTTGAAACTTTGTGGGCTTGCTTGACCTGTGAAACAGAGCAAATCACTTAGCAGCAAAGCCAGACAGGCTTGCTTAGCAACAAAACCATGCAATGGAGGCATAAGTCATGCCTGAAGACAATAAAACAATAGTGGAAAAATAAGGCCTACATCTTGCCCAGTGAATGTCAACAAGTTAATGACCGCCTAGGACATGCTCTCTTCACACATAAAAAGCAGTAATTTGGGAAAGGTGACACTTCAAAGTGAAAGACCATCATTATACTAGACCTGAAATAATTTTTCCATAGCACTATGACAGTCCCGGATGGGCCACATAGTGCCCAAAACTCCCCCACCCAACAGGTAGGAGGAGTTGATGGAAGACTCAAAGAAGGAGGAAGAAGATGGTCTCCCCACCCCCGCTTCTCCTTTGATTATAAAAATGTAACCCACTAACACTTGCTTGCCTGCCTGCTTGTTTGTAAGCCTCACAAGTGTCCTATTCTAATAAATCACTTCTTATCTATCACTTTGCCTCTTGCTGAATTCTTTCTATGCTGAGACAAAGAGAGCCAGAGCTCCTCCGAGCCCCCCCAACCCCCACCCACCGCCGAGATGCATTTCTGTGGTTTCAGAGCCAGGATATATAGTAGTTTTTGCTGGGAAAAAAATGTAGTCGAACATCAAAGTTTATTGCTAATCACAAAAAACAGACATCTCAAGTTAATAATTTTAGTTCTTTTCTATGTATGGGAAGATGCAAGAATCTGGGGTCCTTGACACTATTCCTTTGATATGCATCTTAACTATTTTGGGCCAGTATCCTGTCTTTCTCTATCCTGAATTCCCCTCAAGGTGCATGGTTGGGCAGCTGCAGTGGCTGATGGCTTGATGGAGAGCAACATTCATTGTTTACAAAATGGCAGGCAACAATTCTTTGTCCACAACCATGAAGTTTTACCTCTAGAAATAATCCTAGAGATACTGCATCAGCTAATGGTCGCTTGGTATCTCTCTGTGTAAATGTGTTTTGTTTTGTTTTTTAATGAAGGAAAAGGAGAAAGTAGAGATATTATCTTAAGGAATCTTAAAACATGGACTAACCAAGCTTAGTTTGATTGATTTATTCATAAAAGCTCAGTATCAGTCTCAATTTGCTAATCATTTTACATGAGATGCCCATTTCCCTGAAAACCTCTTGTGTTTGGGGGAGATTATAGGTTATATCAGTTCCCTTTGTGATAATTTGGAAAAGAGCATTAGACCAAGAGCCAGAAGTATTCACTTACAAGGGGGTGTGACTTCCAATACCTCAAAAGTGGAAACAACTTAAGTGTTCATCAATGGATAAATGGATAAACAAAATGTGATATATGCATAAATAAGGGAACAAAATATTCCACCCCCAAATGTGTCTCCTTGGCATGAAGATTAATTTAGGCTGATTATTTTTAAGAAACAGAAGACTTGGGAAGTCTTTCTTTTTACTTCCCCATAAGCTGCCTAAAAAATTTAGATAAAGGGCCTATTCCCAGAAGATGTGCTAAATATATACAATGGAATATTACTCAGCCACAAAAACTAATGAAATGTTGCCATTTGCTGCAACATGGAGGACCTGGAGGATATCATACTAAGTGGATTAAGTCAAACTGAGAAAGACAAATATTATGTGATATCACGTATATGTGGAATCTAAAAAAATAATACAAATGAATTTAGTTGCAAAACAGAAACAGACTCACAGATATAGAAAATAAACTTATGGTTACCAAAGGGGAAAGGACAGGGAGGGATAAATTAGGAGTATGAGTTTAATAGTACACACTACTATATATAAAATAGATAAACATAAGGATTTACTGATAGCACATGGAACCACATTCAATATTTTATAATAAGCTATAACAGAAAGTAATCTAAAAAAATATGTATAACTGGATCTCTGTTGCATACTTGAAACTAACACAATATCGTAAATCAACTATACTTTAGTTTAAAAACAGCTATGGAGATGAATGGTGGTGATGGTTCCACAACAACATGAATATACTTAATGCCATTAAACTCTACTTTTAAAAGTGGTTAAGGGACTTCCCTGGCGGTCCAATGGTTAAGACTCCATGCTTCCAATGCAGGGGGCAGGTTGGATCCCTGGTCTGGGAACTAAGATCCCACATGCTGTGTGGCCAAAAGACTTAAAAAAATAAAATAAAATAAAATAAAATACAAATAAAAATGGTTAAGGTAGTAAACATTACATTATGTATATTTTACCACACATACACACAAAGTGGCATGACTTCAAGCAATTCTTTTTATTTTTTCTATGTCTCACTTTTCTTATCTGGAAAATAATGATAAAAATTAATGCTTCTGGGTAAAATGCTTTTACCCAACACAGACCTTTACCAACACATCACAAGTTCAACCTTCCTCACATACCCACACACAAGGGGGATATGAGACTCAAATGAGGGAGCATGTATATGAAGTAGATTTTCAAGTAGTAAATTGTTATATAAACCAAATAATAATAATAATAATAATAATAATAATAATAATAATAGTAATAGCTTAAATTTATTAAGTGCTTACTATATGCCATAGACTGATATAAGGGCTTTATGTAACAACTTATTTAATCCTCACAGGAAATATTTGAGGTAGGTCCTATTAGAATGAGCAGTCTAGATGAAGAAACTGATGGAAAGAAAAGTGAAGTAACTTGCATAGCCAGTAAGACATTGAGTTAGGATTCAGGAAGTCAGATTGCAGAGCCCCAACTTTTAACTTAGACCAACTAAGTTAAAACCAACCAGCCAAATAGTTCTCAACCAAGGATACTTTTGCCCCAAAGGAGACAATTTGCCATGACTGGAGACATTGTTGGTTGTCACACCTCAGGCATGCTAGTGGCATCTAGTAGGTAAAGGCCAGGGATGCTGCTAAACATCTTATAATCCACAGACAGCCCTGTTCATTGAAGGAAAGAATTATCCAGCCCCAAGTGTCAGTTGTACCAAGGTTGAGGCATCCTGACCTAGGCTATACTATATCGCTTTGGAGAGAGTATAATTGGCTCTTTAAGTTTTAACCCTGAGTGTATTTATAAAAAAAGAGTACTTGACTATATCAGTCTGCATGCAGGTTTGCAGTGATGTTTATATGGATCCATTTAAATATTTAAATGTTAACATAGGTGATTTAGATCAGACCTCATGCTGGCTGCAACATCAGGAATCTGTTTTCAGGTTGAATGCCTCTAAGTTCAATATTTCACTTGCTCAGAGTGGGCCAGACCAGAGGACTCACACCATGCAAATTCATATACTACTGATATACTTCTAAAAGGCAATTAAAAATTTTATAGCAGGATCTAGATTCTTTTACCTTCTGGGATACCTGTATTATCCAAGAATTAAGAAACTTTGAGAAAGTGAAAATCACTTTGTTAATGTTACTTAGTTCACATTATGCTCAAATAGTTTGGATGCTGAGAAATTTCATTCAGACTGAGATCACCTGGAAAACTACCTTTTATTATTATTATTTTTTGTTATCTTGGGGTGAGAATGTTCATATTCCTCAAATACAGGTTTAACTTTCTCAACAAATGCTAGAAACAAAGAATCTACCCCCTTGCTTTTTTTTTTTTTAAGTGTTGAAGAGTTTTGTTTGCATGTCTTCATGACATCATTGGCTTCATTTCAACAAATTTTCGTAACAAGTAAAAACGTTTAGTTTACTCTGATCACATGTTACATCAGTTTTTTCCTACTGATATGAATGAAGGCACATCAAGTTTATCATTAATTTCTCTTTGCATTACATTTTAGGATGAGTTGCTTTTGGAAAAATTTTCTTGACTAAACTAATACCATCTATAACCTTTAGATTCTTATTAAACTGAAATATTTTTTGAATTTCGTCTGCTTTTTTTTCTCTTTTAAATTAATATCCCTCTTGTGAGCCACCCCTCTGACTGCCAGTTTTAGAAATGTAATGATTTTTACACAAGTAATAATAACCAGAAAGGGGAAAAGATGGAATAGCATAACTAGCAGAATTATAATTTGGAACACAGATAATAATGATGGTAATATTAATCATAGCATTTACATAGCAAAAGGGAAGGAAAAGGAGAATGTGGAGAGAACACTGGCAGAGGTATCATCCGAGTTGGACTTTACCTTCTGAGCAGAGCCATTCTGTGAATGTCACTTGCACACTGTACAGCTCAGAAGAGTTGATATGATATTGTAATTTATGATGGGTAGGTGGCATATCATGGTGTAAAGAAAGGTCAACACTAAGCCATTATTCCTTTGGAGGCCATAAAATAAGGAAGTTATGGAATCTGTGCACATTGTTTTAATCCACAGTTTGTTTAGTCTAACTATAGTAATCTGCCAAGTAGAAGTTTAAGAATGTAATATTTTCAAATAAATACTTTTTTCCCCCTTTCTGGAGGGGTTCATTAGTTCACCATCAAGGCTTCTGTGCACTGCCAAATTGATAAAGCAGTATTAGGTAGTCTTAAAGGTCATAGAAACTTTATCTTGAGGTTTGCAAACCTAGTGTATATCCAACCAAACAAACCCCCAATTCACACCTCATATAGAGCCTTACTCTTGGTTTAGAAAACCCCTTGCTTCACCTCTACACATCAATCCTGCTTCTTTCCCTGCAGTAGCAAAGAAAGGGTCCTGCTCTCTACAATTTGCTTCTCAACCATTCTTTCCTTGTTCCTCTCATTCTTCTTCTTTCCCTATTAATTCCACTCTTCCTGTTACAGGACCTGTCTTTTTTGCTTTCAACTGTTCTTTGATCTCTTCCATCATAAAAATATTCAGTGAACTCTTTCCCCATCCCCGTTTGCCATCCTGTCTTTCATTTCTTACAGTCAGGTTAATATAGTGATTGACTTGTGGTTTGGCTACGCATTTCCTTGGGAATATAAAAATCTCTTGCCCTTTTACTGCACCACCTGGTACAAAGTGCTGTGACCGTCCTAAATATAAGGAGCTAAGTGAGCTCACAGGAAGGGCAAATCATCTAGTCCTGAAGATGGGGGTGGAAGGTGAGCCATAAATGGGACCTAAGGGTGAGAAGGGGTTAGCTGGATGATGAAGGGGATACGAATGTTCCAGATATAGGAAACCAGGTGTATGGGTACCAGGAGGTGAGAGATCATGGCACATTCAAGGAATAGGAAGTTCTGTCTTGGAGCACAGAGTGTCAGGTAGAGAGAAGATAGAGACACAGCAAAGGCTTAATCTCTGAGAGTCTTAACAACAGTGAGGGCTAGTAAAAGATTTTGAGCGGGAGACTGCTATCATCAGATTTAGAAACGCTGCAAGCTGGAGATTGCATTGGAAGAAGGATAAGAAGAGATGAAAGAAGACCAGTTAGGAGGCTTTTCAGTAACCCAGGTCAGAAATGATGGTGGTCTGAATGAGGGTGGTGGCAAAGGAGATATTTAGGAGCTAGAATCATGGAAGAAATATGCATTCATTAAAAAATATATATATCAAATACTTGGTATGTTCTATGGGCTGTTCCAGGCATTGGGGGTATAGCAGTGAACAAAATACATAAAAACAAATCACCTCCTGGACTTCCTTGGTGGTCCAGTGGCTAAGACTCCGAGCTCCCAATGCAGGGGGCCTGGGTTTGATCCCTGGTCAGGGAACTAGATCCCCCATGCCGCAACTAAAGATCCTGCGTGCAGCAATGAAGCTCCCGTACGCGGCAACAAAGATTCCCGTATGCCATAATTAAGACCCGGAGCAGCCAAATGAATGAATGAATAAATAACTGAATATTAAAAACAAAACAAAACAAATCTCTTCCCTTGGGAATCTTACACTCTAAGGGCAATGTTGACAATAAAGAGCATAAGTAAGCAACATATGTAGCATGCTCCATAATGATAAGTGCCAAGGAGAAGATTAGAGAACAGAGGGAGAAATGGAAATGTGTGTAGGCTGTGTAGGCAGGGTTGCAGTTTTAGGTATGGAGTGAGAAATTCTGAAAAGACCTAAGGAAAAAGACTTAAAGGAAAGAGGGAGCTAGCTATGTGGATATCTGGAGGAAAAGGTTCTGGAGAGAAAAGAGTAATGTACAAAGGTCTTGAAATGGGAGCATGTCTGGTGGGTTGAGAAACAACAAGGGACTAGTGTGGGGCTACCCTGGTGGCACAGTGGTTAAGAATCTGCCTGCCAATGCAGAGTATACGGGTTCGAGCCCCGGTCCGGGAAGATCCCACATGCCGGGGAACAACTAAGCCCGTGCGCCACAACTACTGAGCCTGCGCTCTAGAGCCCGTGCGCCACAACTACTGAGCCCATGTGCCACAACTACTGAAGGCTGCACGTGCTCCACAATAAGAGAAGCCACTGCAATAAGAAGCCTGAGCACCGCAACGAAGAGTAGCCCCCACTCACTGCAACTAGAGAAAGCCTGCGCACAGCAACGAAGACCAAATGCAGCCAAAAATAAATAAATAAAATAAATTAAAAAAAAAAAAGGGACTGGGCTTCCCTGGTGGTGCAGTGGTTGAGTGTGAAGGTATTTTGTAATGTGGTTAACATCTACAATCAGCAGTCTTTAAATAAAAGGAAATTATTCTTGATAGTATGGATGGGCTTCACTGCATCCATTGCAAGCCTTTGAAAGCAAAACCAAGCTTTCTCTGTGCTATAGACAATGTTTGTGTCCCTCCGAGGTTCACAAGTTGCAACCTAATCTCCAATGTAATGGTATTTGGAAGTGTGGTGTTTGTCTCAGGGTCCAGCGAAGAATCATGACATTGGAGCTATACAAAATGTAGCCAATATTCAATTCACAAATCACTTGGTTTTTGCACAAAACACAGGTTAGTCAAAGTAGTGAAAATAGGAAAGGGGTTAAGAACCACTCCAAGGAGAAGTCTGGGAAGCAGGCATCTCAGCACAAGCAGTGGTCTCTGGTCCTGCCGCAGGTTGTGAGCGGAAGTCGCCCTCTACCCTGACAGAGCCTCCAGCAGCTGTCCGTCTAGAACAGCTCTCAGCAGGGGGAGTCGGGTCCTCCAGTGAAGAGCCTTCAGTGGGTTCATTTCAAGGAGTCTGCAAGTGGGGTGTAACGATTATGCCCCAGGGGGTCCTGTCTCTGTCAGCTACTCCTGTTCCAATGAACTCTTTCTGCGGATGCTGTCTCCAAAATTCCTTATTTAAAGGCACACACTTAATTTATCGCTCTAACACACTTGCAGTTCTATAGCCGCCGTTTCAAAACAACTAATATTGAAGTTGACATGACCATTATAACTTGGGGCCTTTGGAAGGTGATTAGGTCATGAAGATGAAGCCCTCATGAAGGAAATTAGTACCTTATAAAAGAGACCTCACGGGACTTCCCTGGTGGCGCAGTGGTTAAGAATCCGCCTGCCAGTGCAGGCGACACGGGTTTGAGCCCTGGTCTGCGAAGATCCCACGTGCCTCGGAGCAGCTAAGCCCGCGAGCCACAACTACTGAGCCCATGTGCTGCAAATACTAAAGCCCGTGTGCCTGGAGCCCGTGCTCCGCAACAAGAGAAGCCACTGCAATAAGAAGCCTGTGCACCGCAACGAAGAGCAGCCCCCGCTCGCTGCAACTAGAGAAAGCCCGCATGCAGCAACGAAGAACCAACGCAGCCAAAAAAAAAAAAAAAAAAAAAAAGAGACCTCAGAGAGCTCCCCTGTCCCTCTGTCCTGTGACGACACAGCGAGAAGACAGGTTGGCTGATTGTGAACCAGGAAGCAGGCTCTCACCAGACACTGAATCTGCTGGTGTCTTGATCTTGAACTTCCAGCCTCCAGAACTGTTAAGAATAATTTTCTGTTGTTCATAAGCCACCTGGTCTTTGGCATTCTGTTACAGCAGCCTGAACTAAGACACCCTGAGTAAGAAGAAATTCTGCCTCAAGACTGCAGTATCAACTTCTGCCCAAGAGTTTCCAGCCTGCCAGCTTCCTCTACAAATTTCAAATTTTATAGCCTCCACAATCATATGAGCCGATTCCTCAATTCCTTGAAATACATCTCTCTCTCTCTCTCTCTGTCTGCCAGCCAGTATGTATGTATATAAAACCTCCTACTGGTTATGTTTCTCTGGAGAACCCTGACTAATAAGGTAATAAAGTAGCAGGTAAGAAGACTGGACAACATATGGCATTGTAGGTCATGTTAAGGACTTTAGCTTTAAGTTTTAGATAAGAAGTTAATGAAGGATTTTGAGCTGAAGCATGACATGATCTCATATTTCAAAGAGTCAATCTGGCTGCTGTGTTTGGAGTAGCAGAAAGGGGAACAAGAGATGAGGGAGACTTGGATTAGGGGTAGCAGTGGGGATGAAAAGAGGTGACAGAATTCTGGATATATTTTCAAAGTGGAGCAAACAGAATTGTTTTCGTGATGGATATGGGAGAGAGAGGAACTGAGGATGACACGAATCTTTTTGGCCTGAGCAACTAATTAATGGGGTTTGGAACAGGTTTGGGATAACATTAAAAGCTCACTTTCGGCAATGCTACCTTGAAATGCCTATTGGCCATATGGGCAGCGATATCAAGAGGGCACTGGATATCTGTCTGGTGTTCAGAGGGAAGATTTGGGCTGGAAGTATAAATGTGGGAATGATGATTGATATTGAATGTGTGTGCTGGGGATTAGGATGTTGGTGAGGTGAGAGATGAAGGTGAGGGAAGAGGAGGCAGGTATAGCTCCAGGATTCTGGCTTAGACACTTGTTACAAGTGTCATTCTGTTAGGGAACACAGATGGGGTAGAGAAGATGCTAGGTTTTCCATGCGTTGATTTAAAAACATCTATTTAACTGAAACTGGAGATAATCTAGGAGACTATGTAATCTAATTTAATCTTTTTATAGATGAAAAAACTGAGATTTCAGAAGAGCTAATTTGAATTACATTGACCAGTGCTCTTTTTGCAGTTCTAGGGTGCCTGTAATTATAGGGAAGACTATAAAAGTAAAAGGCACATCTCCCCGATTCTGAGGTTGACCTAGTCATCCCTAGACCAACCCCCCCCCCCAAAACCAAAGAACTCGAGTGGTCAGATTGGCTCTCAGGTCAAGTGGAAACTCCTATCTATTTGGGGGAAGGATTTGATGTCCAGTGTAGATTACGACTATTCCAGTATTTTTAGACTCAGCATTTTAATTTCAAGAAACTTTACCTATCTATCTATCTATCATCTATCTCTCTGTCCATCTATCTATGTGGCTTGTGGGACCTTAGTTCCCCAACTAGGGATTGAACCTGCACCCTTGGCAGTGAAAGCAAAGAGTTGTAAACACTGGACTACCAGGGAATTCCCAATTTCAGGAAACTTTAGATTATGGTGATTTGGGGACAGGCCTGGTTGGATTTTTTTTAGGTGGAATAATTGGGCATCTGCATTGTAGTATTTTATTCTACTTTAAAATAATCCCAGATTGAATAGCTTCAATTGCCATCAGAGATTTTCACTGGCTGATTTTGGAATATTGTTTAAACATAAAGGAAAGCTTGGGTAAAAGTAGAGGTTGTATAGGGTGATGGTTCAACTCTCCAAGAATTCCACTGAGGCTGTAGGATAGTGAGGTCAGCAAACGTGGGTTCAAATCCTGAGCTTGACTTCTAAGTAGCCATGTGATTTTACGTGTTTGGTGAACTTCCCTGGGCTATAGTTATCTCATCTTTGAAATGGGGATAATGATGTCACACACACAGAATTGTCCAAGGAGGTAAATCTATCACCCAGCCTGGGAGAGGAGGCTCTTAATTGCTCCCCTTCCCCACTGTAAAATACTTATTGGCCGTTTACTCACTAGCCAGGTTGGTGTTGAGAAGGTACTGAGGGTCAGTTTTAACCCTTTTCTTTGGTCTGATTCCCCACTCTTTCTAACCCTCATTTCCATTAAAAAGTGTATATTTCTGGCAAGTGAGAATGGTGGCATGGGGGCAGGGGCAGGGAAGAGTGTTTCTGAAGCAAGCATGGGAATATTCTCAAAGGGAATAGGAGAGAGGCTGGTGAGCCTCAGCAGTCCTATGGCAGAGCCCCAGCGTGATAGCAAGGGCTCAGAAGAAGGCTTCAGAGTGTGTCCAGGGAGGGTGGCTCACTGCCACAGTCAGGATTTCTGTACCCTGCAAAGGAGAGAGCCATCGGTCTTCAAGGTCCTAGTTTAGGACCACAGGGTACCATGACAGTTGACAATTGGGAGTCTTTCTGCATTTACCTGAAAACAATGTAAGCCTCTCTGATTTTGGTGTGACCCTTACAAGTAGCACGGTTGATGGCCTAGACGGACTTTCCCATTAAACTACTGAGAAGTGGGTTCAGAGTTAGCATAATATCCAAGAAGTACCTTGCAAAAGAGAGAAGTAGTACTTATTTCTCACAATGGTCAATGCCAAAATTCATCCAAGTGCTAATTTTAGGGAAGTGTGTTAAGAGCCAAAGCAAGTTTATTGTGAAAAGAGGAAAGTTGTCCGTACATTTTGGGCCTCAGTTATTTTACTGAAGTTTCACTAAAGGCTTTCTCCTAGCCTATTGAAACTTGCCACTTGACAAGCTGGAATAGGTATAACTTAATCAAAAGAATAAACAATCTGTTTCAAAATGAGTTAGAAGATGACTATAATGGACTCTCCATCTTCTAGTGTCATTCTCTGCTAACATAATAGGGTCTAGGTAAATCCATAAACACTGGCGATTCACAGATACTCTAGTAGAACTAAAGTATGGAGAGGACTCCAAGTTACAATATTCAATATAATGATGTTTTGGAAAGCAGACCTTTTTTTTTTTTTGGCTGCACCATGTGGCATTCAGGATCTTAGTCGAACCCGTACCCCCTGCAACGAAAACACAAGAGTCTTAACCGCTGGACCACCAGGAAAGTCCCTGGAAAGCAGGCATTTTTGACTCTGATATGTATTTACGTCAACTAAATGTGGAATACACATTTTGATGTATATTCTACATTTAATTCTGATTCTCCATACTAGAAGAAGTTAGTTGATGGGAAAGAGGGAGAAATTTATTGTAGAAATACCTTCAGATGAAATTTACTTATATGTTACAGAATCTATAGTATAACTTTCCTTAAACAGATTTCCAGATACTAAAGGAGAAAAAGAAAAAGACCTTGATCACACAATCCATTTTCCTTTCATTTGAAGGTTAAGCTATGTTCTGTTCAAAATAAAAAGATAGAAACACCAAAAGTTTAAGTTTGATCCATTTATTATTGTTGCTACTTATGGGTACATTCTCCCAATTCTCTGCCTCAAATCCCAATGATGCTTTTATCCTTGCAACACGTGTTCATCTCTAATTTCCTTGTGTTGAAATGTTTGGCATTGGAATGTGAGGTATTTCTCAGAAAACAGTAGTAATGTGTAGGCTGGAATGTTTGAGCAATAGTTCTTATATCACATGAGATTCATTATGAAATACCATTAGATATAGTCCTTCATTGTATTTAGCGAGTTTGAAGTAGAATAGAAAAGGAAATGTGAATTATATAAAATTTAAGTGTAATTAAAAATAAAAATATATCTTAAATATTTTTAGTACAAACCTTGCAGAGCCTTCAATGAACCACAAAATCTTGGGAATTATTGTAAAACTGTTTCTCTTTTTCTTCATTTTTTCACAAAATCAGTTCCTAATATATTTCTGTGTATTATATGAAATTAGGACCTGCCAGAACCTCAAAAGGTCGTGTTGAAGAAAAAAAGGTAATTAGGAAAAGCAGAAGTCCAAACATTAAAATTCTGATTAATATTAGATGAAATCAACTTAAACTTTGTAAATCAGTTTTCAAAAGATCAAGCACTTATTTTTCTTTCATTTTATATCCAATAACTGCATCAAACCTAACATCAATCTTTCGTTTTAAAATTGCCAGGAAATGCTCAGGAAGGATCTTAAAAGAAAGATACATGAAAATCATTAGGAAATTAATATTAAGTACATTTGTAAAATATCTTTAAGAATACTTATATTTATCATATATCTTGTCCATGTTCATCTTAAATAAGATTAAGAACATTTACTCTGAGTCACTATTATATGTTCTTTCCAATGAAATCCATTTCCTTTTGAAAAGGAAAAGGAAGGAAGTTTAGCCTTCTTTAGGGTAGGAGTGACTTGAAAGATTTAGTCTTCAAAATAAATATACTTGAATATTCGTCAAAAGATCTAAGATACAAGGTGTATAGAACTGAATAGTTCAGATGCTAAAGGCTCTTAGAAAAGAAACCTGATATTGGAAAGGAAATATGAATAGGAAATAATTTTATACTTTATAATCCAGAAACTATTAAAATGTTCCAC
The DNA here is from genome assembly GCF_964341445.2 of Mesoplodon mirus. Lineage (NCBI taxonomy): Eukaryota > Metazoa > Chordata > Mammalia > Artiodactyla > Ziphiidae > Mesoplodon > Mesoplodon mirus. The sequence goes on along the minus strand of NC_138977.1, from coordinate 35,367,269 downwards.
TAATTCTGCTTCCAGTTCTGGAAGCAGAATTGCTAAAAGAAAATGCAAACAGTATACTTGATTTTGAGCATAATGCTGAACAAGTTAACAAAAGGGTTTAAATTCCTTACATGTAAACGAAAGAGTTAACACATACCCCGGAGTGTTCTTGTGAAGAATCAGTGTGTTACCATAAATGCCTTAAACGGTGATGGACACATAGTAGGTTTAATTTTTTTCTCCCCACCCTATACTTAAGAATTTTGAGGAACTTGTCACATTCCAATGAGTCTGAGAAAAACTAAACAGAATATGTAAGTCAGTGTAACTATATACAGATATCTGCTTAGATGGCATTAAAATAAGGTTTGGAAATTGAGCACCAAACATTCATAGTCGGAGGAAAATCAGGGCAATATTAATAACAGTGATAATTACAATGATAGTAGTGCATAACATTTATTATGTATAATATACTATAATATTTTATAGCATATGCAACATGTATACTATATATAGTATATAGTATATTACCTATATAATATAGTATACTGAATATTTTAAATGTATTATTTTGTTTATTCCTCACAGCCCTATAAAGACTTGTTGTCTCCATGAAGAAACTGAGCTTCAAAGAAGTTAGATAACTCATCCATGTTCATGTAGCGAGCAAGTCAGAAAAACACAACTTCATCTAACTCCAGAACACAAACTGTGAGTCTCTATGTTAAAGGTCTAGGTAATCTTTATTTAATTAACAAACATTTTGGTGCCTCCTATGTGTCCATCAACTCTTCAAAGTGCGAGGATATAGTGATGAAAACCAGGCAAAATTCCTTCCCTCAGAGAGTTACCTTCTAAAGGACCGTGATCACCGAGAGCTTACATAATGTGACAAGTCAAATGTGAAACACTTCACAGGTTTTAATTCATTTATTCACCAAGAAGATCCTTGAGCTTTACTACCTAAACCTTTAAGGTAGTTTCAACCATAGTTCCTAGAAGAAGGGGCTAAAAAGCCTGACACAAGCCACTTAATGCTTTTGATCTCCTGAATTTTTTTTTAAGGCTTTAGGTCAGTAGTTCTCAAAGTATGATCTTTGAACCAAATGCCTGTGACAGTTGCTTGTTAAAATAGAGATTCCTGGATCCCAATTCAAACATCCTATATTAAAATCTCTAGAGGTGAGATTTTTCTATTTTTTAATTTATTTTTATTTTTATTTTTTTGCACTACGCAGGCCTCTCACTGCTGTGGCCTCTCCCATTGTGGAGCACAGGCTCCGGATGCGCAGGCTCAGCAGCCATGGCTCACAGGCCCAGCCGCTCCGGGGCATGTGGGATCCTCCCGGACCGGGGCACGAACCCACGTCCCCTGCATCAGCAGGTGGACTCTCAACCACTGAGCCACCAGGGAAGCCCTATTTTTAAAATTGACTTCCCAAGTGATCCATGTCGGGGAAGCCTGACTTTAGGGACAGACAGGAGGAGGTTTTTTTTCTTTTCCTGACCAAAGGCACCTCTTCACTTTACCCTGACCAGACTCACTGCCACACAGCCTTCCTCCCAGAAAAGTAATGGGGTAATGTGCTATGATGAGACAGTCTTTAAACCAGCAGTTTCCAATCTTGGTTGTACATTAGAAGCACTTAGAAGGTTGTATCCCTCAGAGACCAGGCCACAGACCATTTAGATCAGACCATTTAGATCAGAATCTTGGGAGCAGGTATCAGGCGTTAGCATTTTTTAAAATCCCAGGTGAATTCCAGTGGGCACCAAAGTTGAGAGCTACTGCTCCCAAGAAATGTTTCTCAAATTTGAATATGCATACAATCACCTGTGGGTCATATTAAAATACAAATTCTGATTCAGGAAATCAGGAGACTCTGCATTTCCAACAAATTCCCAGGTGATGCTGATGCTGCTGGTCCATGGACCACATCTGAAGTAGCAAGGCTCAAGGGTCTCTAAAATTATAAAAGATTATTTAGCAATACCTATGCTTCAGTATAATTTTGCACAAAGTAAGAGCTCAGTGATTATCTGTTGTATATTTAAATGAATATCTAAAACCTGACTATGGTCTCCTCCAAAATCATTGTCCCATAATTCCATTATGTAATAATGCTTAAAAACTATCCTCCTTCATATGCATTCATTTATAAGACAGGACTTCCAGAATTATACAAATTTCTTTCTTCAAAAAAAATACAAAAGACTTTAAAAACATATGGAAATTATTCAGTTCCTTTACCCAATTGCTATACCAATCTTGCTTGAATGATTAACACATGTGGTTGTAAAAATGGATGGATTCTTTAAGCCTATTATTTTTATTAATTTAATTACATTTAATTGTACTTTTATCAAATGCCTGGTTTTAAATCTGAGTAAAAACATGTAATAGATAACCTTTATTTATAATGCTGACAAACATCACTGTGGCTTACCTTTCCACCACTGTTAAAAAGCTTATAGAAGATGGGATAAAGATGATTTTCTGCTCAGTCAGGATCCCATCTACCAGCTTGTTTACCACTGCCTCGGGTTCCAGGGTGGGTCCCAAACTGAAATCAGAAGCAGTCTTCAGAAACAAAACATTTCAATGACTTTTTAGCTTTGATTTGGTGCTAAGGGAGTAAGTTAAGTTACCATACAAACCATAACATAACTGACTTGTAGCATCTAGCCCAACACAGATGCTCAAAAATGATAGCTGTTTTAGCATTAATAATAACAAAAACAGGAGGAGTCTTTCAAGATGGTGGCGTGGAAGGACCTTGCGCTTACTTCCTCTCATAAACACACCAAAACCACAACTAACATCTGAACAACTATCGATAAAAAAGACTGGAACCTACAAAAATCTTCTACATCTAAAGGCATAAAGAAGAAAGCACAATGAGACGTGAACAGAGTATCTGTCAGGCAAGAGCTGCTGTGATGGTTTATGATGATGCCAATAAAAAGTGGGTGCCAGCTGGTGGTTCAATCGGGTTCAGCAGAGTTCATATATATCATCATACAGGCAACAGCACATTCAGAGTGGTGGACGGGAAGATTCAGGACCATCAGGTGGTGATAAATTGTGCCATTCTTAAAGGGTTGCTAGACAGGTGTCTGGTCTCAACTTTGGCAGCAAAGAAGATGCCAATGTCTTCACAAGTGCCATGACGCATGCCTTAGAAGTGTTGAATTCACAGGAAACAGGGCCAATATTGCCTTGACAAAATTCACCTGCCCAAGTTCAGAATGGCCCATCACAAGAAGAACTGGAAATTCAAAGAAGGCAACTACAAGAACAGCAACGACAAAAGGAGCTGGAGCAGGAAAGGCTGGAGAGAGAAAGAATGGAAACGGAGAGACTGGAGAGGGAGAGGTTAGAAAGGGAAAGGCTGGAGAGGGAGCGACTAAAACAGGAGCAGCTGGAGAGAGAGACAAGAAAGGGAATGTCAGGATTGTCTGGAGTGGGAGAGGCTGGAGAGGTCGGACTGGGAAAGGCCAGAAAGAGAGCGGCAAGAGCAGCTAGAAAGGGAGCAGCTGGAATGGGAGCGAGAGCCAAGAATGGCAAATGCCGCTGCCCCTGCCTCTGTGGAGACGACTCCTCTGCTTCTGAGCCAGGCTCGCAGGCAGCCTCTCAGCCGCGGAATCTCCAGCCCAACAGGGCATTGTCTTGGGACCACCTGCACCTCCACCCCCTCCTCCACTCCCACCAGGTCCAGCCCAGGCATCAGCCATGCTCCCTCCGCCCCCAGGGCCCCCTCCACCCCCTCCACTTCCGTCCTCAGGGCCCCCCCTCCGCCTCCTCCACCGCCTCTTCCTAGTCAGGTACCCCCCTCCCCGCCACGTCCTGCTCCTCCCCTCCTTGCAACTGGAGTTTTTTCGGGATCCATGTCTGAAGACCGTGGCCCTTTAACTGGACTTGCAGTTGCAATTGCTGGAGCAAAACTTAGGAAAGTGTCACGGATGGAGGACGCCTCCTTCCCAGGTGGAGGGAATACCACTGGTGTGAATTCGGCCTCCTCTAAAACAGATACGGGTGGTGGAAATGGACCCCTTCCATTAGAGGGTATTAATGGAAGAAACGAGTGCCCTGCTGGCCAGGAGGAGAAGAATTGCTAAAAAAGGGATCAACAATAGAAACAGAACAAAAAGAGGACAAAAATGAAGATTCAGAGCCTGTAACTTCTAAGACCTCTTCAACAAGTACACCTGAACCGACAAGAAAACCTTGGGAAAGAACAAATACAATGAGTGGCAGCAAGTCACCTGTTATTTCCAGATGGGATTCTCCAAGGTAAAATCAGGTTGTTTTTGACAACAGGCCCTATGATTCATTACACAGACCAAAATCTGTGCCCTTGTCACAGCCCAGTGCCAACAGAGTCCAGATGGAGGGACTGGACTATGACAGACTGAAGCAGGACATTTTAGATGAAATGAGAAAAGAATTAACTAAGCTAAAAGAAGAGCTCATTGATGCAACCAGGCAGGAACTGAGCAAGTCAAATACTGCATAGAGAATCAAACTAAGGAGAGACAGGACTTTAATCTGGAGAAAGGAAAAAAAACCCTACAAAGAACAACTGTGTTAACAACGAAACCCTTACATTTTGTGAGCTGTAAGAAGAAAATGGAGACAAACAGTCGGAAGGAGGGAAAAACCAGCATACTTTGAAAGACTTCAGGCATTATTACTCTGGTGGTAAGCTATTTCCCTCCCATTTTGCTGCTTTTTTCTGACCTTTACAACATGATGGAAGAGAGTCGTATAGGAGTTCCTGTATCAGTTATGCAGAAAATACTGAATTTGTCAGGCAAGATCACCGTGCATTGAAATATTTTCATGTCAAGAGAAAATCGCACATTTCCCACAATCCATTGCTAAAATAAAGAGGAGAAAGGCTTGAGAAATTTTTTTCAGAGGATGGTGATGAGGAATTTAGCAAGTTATGCTATTTTATTGTAAATGTTTCTCTCAGGTTTGTCTTCCTATCATATTTGATATTCCATAAATAATTGAGTTCAGCCCTATGTAGGTTAAGATCATAAAATGTGGAACAAATGGAATTGTATGTGCTTTCAAAGGGTGATATTTATAAGAAAGTGTCCTAAAAATGATTTGTTTGGAGTGAGGAATTTTAGAATGATAGGAAGTCTCTCGAGTTTAGCCTTCATGCAATTTTGTAGATTCAAACATAAAATTTGTCCAGAATTTAAAGATTTAGATGCCTTCCTAAATTGTTACAATGCTTTACCAAATCTGTGACTCCTACATAACACAAACCAGTGGTCAAATGTAAAACAGTATATTGTAGATTTACTGTAGGTTTTCAACCTTTTTTAGATTTATGCATGTGGACATTTTTATAATGTAATTACAACACCACAAAATCAGCTTTTTAAATTGCAGACGGTAATGCATGTCAAACTAATACGTAGTGGCCTTTTCAAGGCCTAGTCGCAGGGAAAACATTTTGTAGAGTATAGGGGAGCGGGAGGAAGGGAAGGAATACTTTTTTATTTAAAGTTAATTTCTGCACTATCTTCGTTCTCAGTTACCTGCATGAATAATAATGAGGAATATTTTGTGACTTTTATTGGTAAATATGTTAACAGCACCACGTACTTAATCTTTTACATCATGTCTTCAGCTATTTGTATTTGTTTTTTTTTTTTTTTTTTTTTTTTGTGGTACGGGGGCCTCTCACTGTTGTGGCCTCTCCCGTTGCAGAGCACAGGCTCCGGACACGCAGGCTCAGCGTCCATGGCTCACGGGCCCAGCTGCTCCGTGGCATGTGGGATCTTCCCGGACCGGGGCATGAACCCGTGTCCCGTGCATCGGCAGGCGGGCTCTCAACCACTGCGCCACCAGGGAAGCCCAGCTATTTGTATTTTAACTTGAGTAAGTTCAAAGGTCTGAAACATGATTCTGAGCTTCACATGAATTACATCTTACTGTGGAACTCAAAAGTTCCATCCCTGAATTTGGCAGTTATTACCTAGGCGCCCTGCAGTTATACAGGTGTTCAGGTACACATTCCTGACTGCAAAGCTGCTTTTGAATCTTGTTATGTTGAAATACTAGAAAAGTAACAATGATGGCAGCAATTAAGGTCACAGAAATCATTAGATAAAGGGAAAACAAGGCGGGGTCCCCGCATAATTTTCTTTTAATAAATAAAGTGAGACTTAGGTGGTGGGAAGAAGGAACTAGATACTCACCACCGTGTGTGTGAGTGCGTGTTTGTGTGGGCACTCACGTGTGTGTATGTTATCCACTCCCTTTTCTTTGAAACTTCTAAGATTAAATTAGGGGAGAAATCCCGTATGTTGCGATCATAGAATTTTTTGAAATTTTAGGAAATCAAAATTCTCCGGGCTCTCCATCTTGATTTATGCTTGAGTTGTTATGTGCCATATTTGCTTTGAAACCTTTATCAGTAGTTTTACTAAAATTTTGAAGAAATAATCCACTTTCATTTGCTTTCTAGATTTCTTAATCTAAGTTTGTAAGACAGAACTTGTTGATAGCATAGTTAGAATTCTAAGTGCTGCAAGTTTGCAGCCATTACCACTCAAAGAGGTTTGAATGAGGGAATTTTTTTCCCTTGTTAAAATAGTTCCTGTTTCTGTAGAAATTTCATTTTTAGATCTGTGATGGATAAGCTATCATAATTCAAGTATATAGTTCTTTTTTTCTATCAACTATTCATTGTCATCCAATAGTGAAGACATTAAAGATGCAGGCAAGCTTATGAAGTACTACTTTCTAAAAGAAATAGGAGGCATTTTCATCTTTATTATTGTACTTTTGGTTATGCAAACCCTTTGATGATACAAATGTTTATGTCCCCCATAAATCTGGTCAGAAATCACTCTTGATTTTGTTGATTAAGTTAAACAGTCTATAGTAGGATAGAGTACTGGGTACAAGTGGTCCAAAGTAAGTAAGGTAAAAGACTATGGTAAAAATGCTAGATCTTAAAAAAGAAACTGGTTTATGCACTAAACGTTTTGTGCCTTGGTCTAATATTAACATGATGTCTGTGTAAAATGACAAAAAGAACCAGTGTTGAATCATGTTTTATTTCCTGTCATTCTGCATTATCCCAGATTGCTAAATGTGTTCTTTCCAAGAAGTTTGATTGAGTTACTGTATACATCTACTGTCCTATGTGACAGTTTTGTCATTGTTAGAGATTTCAGTAATTAAAATGGGAAACAGAAGCTTAGGTTATTTTCCTTATCAAAACTATATTCCTTGGAGCCACAATATTATGATGGTTTTCGTGCTCTTGTACATTGGATGTCTTAAGCTGAGTGCAGTTTAGGGGATCCTTTCTAATTACAGGAAGGTACTTCTTTCTTTCAACACTGTGATCTGACCTGTGACAAATCCGTACTATACACTATGTAAATGGCTAACAAGTCAACTGCAAACCAACTGAATGCACAAATCTTAGTGCTGGTGCTGAAATCTCTTCAGAATAGTCATCATGATCTCAAAGTTTGTCTCAAAATTTGCAAGCATCAAGTGTCAATCAAAACTGAAGATGAAACACTAATGAATGTTGAATTCTCATGCTTTAGGTGTACTTCCTTATTAGAATTTTTGGTTCTCTGCTATTTTTACTGTACTGTTTCATTTAAATTTCCTACATGCTAACTTCATTTGTGTGATTGAAATAAAATTGCAGTATATAAAAAAACCAAACAAAAACAAAACCATTTATTTAGTGCTTATCATGTACTGCACACTGTGTTAAACAATCTACATAAGTTATCTCACTAAAGTTTTCCAACAACCCTATGAAGGAGATACTATAGTCCCTATACTGCAAATGAGAACTATAGGAGTAACTAGGACTCAAAAATAATTTAGCTAGATTAGGACTGACAAATTTCACTTTTAAATTTCTAGAACTCTTGGAAAAGAAGTCAGATGCCATTATACAAGTTTTATTATCCTATTAAGACTATTTAATGAACAATTTCTAGAGTATCAGAGTAATTAAAATATAGGAATATGCTCAGCTCTAAGTCCTTGATCTCCGTATGTAACTCTTATATTTATTAGATCTTGATTTCATTTTCAGCTTTCTTACTTAGTTCCATGTTACATCTTTACTATGTAATCATCCTGGTATATGTACTATTGAGTAGCAAGTAGTACCTAAAAAGTGGCCTCTGTTATCTGGGTGTTAGAATAAGGGTACTTAGGATGGAGTTGCACAAGAGGTGGTCCTGAGTTGTTTTTTTTTTTTTTACATCTTTATTGGAGTATAATTGCTTAACAATGGTGTGTTAGTTTCTGCTTTATAACAAAGTGAATCAGTTATACATATACATATGTTCCCATATCCCCTCCCTCTTGCATCTCCCTCCCACCCTCCCTATCCCACCGCTCCAGGTGGTCACAAAGCACCGAGCTGATCTCCCTGTGCTATATGGCTGCTTCCCACTAGCTATCTACCTTACGTTTAGTAGTGTATATATGTCCATGCCTCTCTTTTGCTTTGTCACAGCTTACCCTTCCCCCTCCCCATATCCTCAAGTCCATTCTCTAGTAGGTCTGTGTCTTTTTATTCCTGTCTTACCCCTAGGTTCTTCATGACATTTTTTTTTCTTCTTAAGTTCCATATATATGTGTTAGCATACGGTATTTGTCTTTCTCTTTCTGACTTACTTCACTCTGTATGACAGACTCTAGGTCTATCCACCTCATTACAAATAGCTCAGTTTCATTTCTTTTTATGGCTGAGTAATATTCCATTGTATATATGTGCCACATCTTCTTTATCCATTCATCCGATGATGGACACTTAGGTTGTTTCCAGCTCCGGGCTATTGTAAATAGGGCTGCAATGAACATTTTGGTACATGACTCTTTTTGACTTATGGTTTTCTCAGGATATATGCCCAATAGTGGGATTGCTGGGTCATATGGTAGTTCTATTTTTCATTTTTTAAGGAACCTCCATACTGTTCTCCTGAGTGGCTGTACCAATTCACATTCCCACCAGCAGTGCAAGAGTGTTCCCTTTTTTCCACACCCTCTCCAGCATTTATTGTTTCTAGATTTTTTGATGATGGCCATTCTGACTGGTGTGAGATGATATCTCATTGTACTTTTGATTTGCATTTCTCTAATGAGTAAAGACGTTGAGCATCCTTTCATGTGTTTGTTGGCAGTCTGTATATCTTCTGTGGAGAAATGTCTATTTAGGTCTTCTGCCCATTTTTGGATTGGGTTGTTTGTTTTTTTGTTATTGAGCTGCATGAGCTGCTTATAAATTTTGGAGATTAATCCTTTGTCAGTTGCTTCATTTGCAAATATTTTCTCCCATTCTGAGGGTTCTCTTTTGGTCTTGTTTATGGTTTCCTTTGCTGTGCAAAAGCTTTGAAGTTTCATTAGGTCCCATGTGTTTATTTTTGTCTTTATTTCCATTTCTCTAGGAGGTGGGTCAAAAAGGATCTTGCTGTGATTTATGTCATAGAGTGTTCTGCCTATGTTTTCCTCTAAGAGTTTGATAGTGTCTGGCCTTAAATTTACGTCTTTAATCCATTATGAGCTTATTTTTGTGTATGGTGTTAGGGAGTGATCTAATCTCATACTTTTACATGTCCCTATCCAGTTTTCCCAGCACCACTTATTGAAGAGGCTGTCCTTTCTCCACTGTACATTCCTGCCTCCTTTATCAAAGATAAGGTGACCATATGTGCGTGGGTTTATCTCTGGGCTTTCTATCCTGTTCCATTGATCTATCTTTCTGTTTTTGTGCCAGTACCATACTGTCTTGATTACTGTAGCTTTGTAGTATAGTCTGAAGTCAGGGAGCCTGATTCCTCCAGCTCCATTTTTTGTTCTCAAGATTGCTTTGGCTATTCGGGGTCTTTTGTATTTCCATACAAATTGTGAAATTTTTTGTTCTAGTTCTGTGAAAAATGCCAGTGGTAGTTTGATAGGGATTGCATTGAATCTGTAGATTGCTTTGGGTAGTAGAGTCATTTTCACAATATTGATTCTTCCAATCCAGGAACATGGTATATCTCTCCATCTGTTTGTATCATCTTTAATTTCTTTCATCAGTGTCTTATAATTTTCTGCATACAGGTCTTTTGTCTCCTTAGGTAGGTTTATTCCTAGATATTTTATTCTTTTTGTTGCAGTGGTAAATGGGAGTGTTTTCTTGATTTCACTTTCAGATTTTTCATCATTAGTGTACAGGAATGCCAGAGATTTCTGTGCATTGATTTTGTATCCTGCTACTTTACCAAATTCATTGATTAGCTCTAGTAGTTTTCTGGTAGCATCTTTAGGATTCTCTATGTATAGTATCATGTCATCTGCAAACAGGGACAGCTTTACTTCTTCTTTTCCGATTTGGATTTCTTTTATTTCCTTTTCTTCTCTGATTGCTGTGGCTAGAACTTCCAAAACTATGTTGAATAAGAGTGGTGAGAGTGGGCAACCTTGTCTTGTTCCTGATCTTAGTGAAAATGGTTTCAGTTTTTCACCATTGAGGACGATGCTGGCTGTGAGTTTGTCATATATGGCCTTTATTATGTTGAGGAAAGTTCCCTCTATGCCTACTTTCTGCAGGGTTTTTATCATAAATGGGTGTTGAATTTTGTCGAAAGCTTTCTCTGCATCTATTGAGATTATCATATGGTTTTTCTCCTTCAATTTGTTAATATGGTGTATCACGTTGATTGATTTGCGTATATTGAAGAATCCTTGCATTCCTGGAATAAACCCCACTTGATCATGGTGTATGATCCTTTTAATGTGCTGTTGGATTCTGTTTGCTAGTATTTTGTTGAGGATTTTTGCATCTATGTTCATCAGTGATATTGGCCTGTAGTTTTCTTTCTTTGTGACATCCTTGTCTGGTTTTGGTATCACGGTGATGGTGGTCTCGTAGAATGAGTTTGGGAGTGTTCCTCCCTCTGCTATATTTTGGAAGAGTTTGAGAAGGATAGGTGTTAGCTCTCCTCTAAATGCTTGATAGAATTCGCCTGTGAAGCCATCTGGTCCTGGGCTTTTGTTTGATGGAAGATTTTTTTATCACAGTTTCAATTTCAGTGCTTGTGATTGGTCTGTTCATATTTTCTATTTCTTCCTGATTCAGTCTTGGCAGGTTGTGCTTTTCTAAGAATTTGTCCATTTCTTCCAGGTTGTCCATTTTATTGGCATAGAGTTGCTTGTAGTAATCTCTCATGGTCTTTTGTATTTCTGCAGTGTCAGTTGTTACTTCTCCTTTTTCATTTCTAATTCTATTGATTTGAGTCTTCTTCCTTTTTTTCTTGATGAGTCTGGCTAATGGTTTATCAATTTTGTTTATCTTCTCAAAGAACCAGCTTTTAGTTTTATTGATCTTTGCTATCGTTTCCTTCATTTCTTTTTCATTTATTTCTGATCTGATTTTTATGATTTTTTTCCTTCTGCTAACTTTGGGATGTTTTTGTTCTTCTTTCTCTAATTGCTTTAGGTGCAAAGTTAGGTTGTTTATTCGAGATGTTTCCTGTTTCTTAAGGTAGGATTTTATTGCTATAAACTTCCCTCTTAGAACTGCTTTTGTTGCATCCCATAGGTTTTGGGTCGTCGTGTCTCCATTGTCATTTGTTTCTAGGTATTTTTTAATTTCCTCTTTGATTTCTTCAGTGATCACTTCGTTATTAAGTAGTGTATTGTTTAGCCTCCATGTGTTTGTATTTTTTACAGCTCTTTTCCTGTAATTGATATCTAGTCTCATAGCATTGTGGTTGGAAAAGATACTTGATACAATTTCAATTTTCTTAAATTTACCAAGGCTTGATTTGTGACCCAAGATATGATCTATCCTGGAGAATGTTCCATGAGCACTTGAGAAAAATGTGTATTCTGTGGTTTTTGGATGGAATGTCCTATAAATATCAATTAAGTCCATCTTGTTTAATGTATCATTTAAAGCTTGTGTTTCCTTATTTATTTTCATTTTGGATGATCTGTCCGTTGGTGAAAGTGGGGTGTTAAAGTCCCCTACTATGATTGTGTTACTGTCGATTTCCCCTTTTATGGCTGTTAGTATTTGCCTTATGTATTGAGGTGCTCCTATGTTGGATGCATAAATATTTACAATTGTTATATCTTCTTCTTGGATCGATCCCTTGATCATTATGTAGTGTCCTTCTTTGTCTCTTCTCGTAGTCTTTATTTTAAAGTCATTTTGTCTGATATGAGAATTGCTACTCCAGCTTTCTTTTGGTTTCCATTTGCATGGAATATCTTTTTCCATCCCCTTACTTTCAGTCTGTATGTGTCTCTAGGTCTGAAGTGGGTCTCTTGTAGACAGCATATACATGGGTCTTGTTTCTGTATCCATTCAGCCAATCTGTGTCTTTTGGTGGGAGCATTTAGTCCATTTACATTTAAGGTAATTAGCGATATGTATTTTCCTTTTCCCATTTCCTTAATTGTTTTGGGTTCATTATTGTAGGTCTTTTCCTTCTGTTGTGTTTCTTGCCTAGAGAAGTTCCTTTAGCATTTGTTGTAAAGCTGGTCTGGTGGTGCTGAACTCTCTCAGCTTTTGCTTGACTGTAAACGTTTTAATTTCTCCATCAAATCTGAATGAGATCCTTGCTGGGTAGAGTAATCTTGGTTGCAGGTTTTTCTCCTTCATCACTTTAAATATGTCCTGCCAGTCCCTTCTGGCTTGCAGAATTTCTTCTGAAAGATCAGCTGTTAAACCTTATGGGGATTCCCTTGTGTGTTATTTGTTGTTTTTCCCTTGCTGCTTTTAATATATTTTCTTTGTATTTAATTTTTGACAGTTTGATTAATATGTGTCTTTGCGTATTTCTCCTTGGATTTATCCTGTATGGGACTCTCTGTACCTCCTGGACTTGAGTAACTATTTCCTTTCCCACATTAGGGAAGTTTTCAACTATAATCTCTTCAAATATTTTCTCAGTCCCTTTCTTTTTCTCTTCTTCTTCTGGAACCCCTATAATTTGAATGTTGGTGCATTTAATGTTGTCCCAGAGGTCTCTGAGACTGTCCTCAGTTCTTTTCATTCTTTTTTCTTTCTTCTGCTCTGCAGTAGTTATTTCCACTATTTCGTCTTCCACGTCACTTATCCATTCTTCTGCCTCAGTTATTCTGCTATTGATCCCATCTAGAGTATTTTTCATTTCATTTATTGTTTTGTTCATCATTGCTTGTTTCATCTTTTGTTCTTCTAAGTCCTTGTTAACTGTTTTTTTGCATTTTGTCTATTCTATTTCCAAGATTTTGGATCATCTTTACTATCATTATTCTGAATTCTTTTTCAGGTAGAATGCCTATTTCCTCTTCATTTGTTAGGTCTGGTGGGTTTTTATCTTGCTCCTTCACCTGCTGTGTGTTTTTCTGTCTTCTCATTTTGCTTATCTTACTGTGTTTGGGGTCTCCTTTTTGCAGGCTGCAGGTTTGTAATTCCCGTTGTTTTTGGTGTCTGTCCCCAGTGGCTAAGGTTGGTTCAGTGGGTTGTGTAGGCTTCCTGGTGGAGGGGACTAGTGCCTGTGTTCTGGTGGATGAGGCTGGATCTTGTCTTTCTGGTGGGCAGGTCCACGTTTGCTGGTGTGTTTTGGGGTGTCTGTGGACTTTTTATGATTTTAGGCAGCCTCTCTGCTAATGGGTGGGGTTGTGTTCCTGTCTTGCTAGTTGTTTGGCATAGGGTGTCCAGCACTGTAGCTTGCTGGTCGTTGAGTGAAGCTGGGTGCTGGTGTTGAGATGGAGATCTCTGGAAGATTTTTGCCGTTTGACATTACGTGGAGCTGGGAGGTCTCTCGTGGACCAGTGTCCTGAAGTTGGCTCTCCCACCTCAGAGGCACAGCACTGTCTCCTGGCTGCAGCACCAAGAACCTTTCATCCACACGGCTCCTCAATTTGGGATGATTCATTGTCTATTCATGTATTCCACAGATGCAGGGTACATCAAGTTGATTGTGGAGCTTTAATCCGCTGCTTCTGAGGCTGCTGGGAGAGATTTCCTTTCTCTTCTTTGTTCTCACACATTTCGGGTCTCAGCCAAAAAGGAATAGATGCCTCCTGTGTGTACTCTCTTCACACCTCGTCAACAAAGGGTAGAAGCCATAGTGCACATCAGGGAGATCTAATCTAATTGGAGGGTCTCCCTAAGGAAGCGATGTCTGCGCTGAGTCCTACTCTCAGACCACCTTGTCTGGGTCCAAGTGTGGAGCTTGCTATGGTCCTGAGTTTTTAATATTAAAAAAATTATTTATTTACTTTTGGCTGCGTTGGGTCCTTGTTGCTGCATGCGGGCCTTTCTCCAGTTGCGGTGAGTGGGGGCCACTCTTCGTTGCAGAGCATGGGCCCCAGGCACGCGGGCCTCTGCAGTTGTGGCTCGCGGACTCTAGAGCGCAGGCTCAGCAGCTGTGGTGCATGGGCTCAGCTGCTCCGCGGCACGTGGGATCTTCGCAGACCAAGGCTCGAACCCATGTCCCCTGCATTGGCAGGTGGACTCTTAAACACTGTGCCACAAGGGAAGTCCCTAACATTTTTTTTAATGACTTAGAAAAAAGATACATAATCAAATTTATTCATGAAATTTGCTAATGTCACCAAACTGGGTGACTAACATTTTGGGGAGGCAGATTTTAAATGTGTACCATTAGTTGAGAGAAGTGAGGCAAAAAAAATTGGATGAGATTCTTTAGGAACAAATACAGAATAGTTCATTTAGAAAGAAGAACATGTAGTAAAGTAAAACTGGGACAACTGGAAAGTGTAGTATTGTACTTAAAAGTGAGCATGATAGGGCTTCCCTGGTTGCGCAGTGGTTGAGAGTCCGCCTGCCGATGCAGGGGACATGGGTTCGTGCCCCAGTCCAGGAAGATCCCAAATGCCGCGGAGCAGCTGGGCCCATGAGCCATGGCCGCTGAGCCCGCGCGTCCGGAGCCTGTGCTCCACAACGAGAGAGGCCACAACAGTGAGAGGCCTGCGTTCCACAAAAAAAAAAAAAAAAAAAAAAAAAAAAAGTGAGCATGATAATTGGATACATGAAGGAGAGCAGAGCTTAAAACATACATGATATAATCTTTCCTCCTCAGCATAGGTCAGTCATTTATTAGAACACTGTGTTCACCCCAGCACCCCAATGCAACAGTGTTACACATGAAAAGCTTGGAGATGTCACTGCAGAGGAAATATAATAATGAAAGCGATAGCTTTTGGCTCAATAGAGGCAGAAATGAAAGGCAATGGAAACTTGACGAAGACTAAGCAGCCCTTTAGCCTGTGGGATAAGAAGGTAATGGGTGCTGAGGAGGGTGACTCTAGAAGTTGAAGGATGTTTGTGCCTTGAGAAGTGTTCAGAGGGAAATTCACTTTCAAGCATATCGCTACCAGACTTCAATATCCCCAAACTCCATTAAAGCTCACAAACACCTGTGTAAACAGTATCGCATACTATCTCATTCACGCTGTGGCCTTGCTAACCTACCAATCAAATGGTGTTGCATTTACTGAACTTTCCTTAGATACTTGATTTCTTTACCTAAGGTCTTAGCCTCTGTCAGAAGAATCTTCATTAGACTTAAAGGCTGTCCAATATCATGATATTAAAAAGACCAAAAGAAAAGTCTTCCAGAAAAAATTCAATCTCTTGGCAGACTAAAATCTTAATCATTAAAATATTGGTATGTGGAAATATTTTATTCCCTGATAGTCTAATTTTAACAAGAGTTGCAAATCCTATTAAATAAATGTAGGTAACGGATTTTGTAGAAACTATCCCAAATCACTTCAGGCCAATCTGCTGGGGTTGAGAAGAAGAATCCATGTAGGATCATAAGAAGGGAGAAAGAGTACTTTCAGGTAGAAGAACTGTGTTTGATTATCTAATATTACCACTTAAGTAGCTGAATAATTTTGGGGATGACATCTCTACTCTTTAAAGCTCAGGCTTTTGTTTTTATGTTTAATCTGAAAAATGGAGATAATGCAGTGGTATGCTGGTAAATGTGTAACAACTGGCTCTCCTGGGGACAGAATTACCAGTTTTGTAGCATTTTCCAGTTTCTATGATATAAATACTCCCACCAAAATAGCCAATTTCAAGCTACCAACATGGTGTCACTGAATGAATATAAGCCAGCTTTAGCACTCTGTGGGTAACATGATGGTTAAACGGGAAATGTACATATAAGTACTTATACAGTTATACTATACAAATGTTACTTGTCACCTTCTTATATAACATCTTTTTTTACAGTACTAGCCAATGAAAACTAATATCTTTCTGTAGCACACACACAAAAACTAAATTTTTAGAGAAAATAAATTTTTTTATGTATATTACATATAGGAGAGTAGACGTTTTAAAAGGATGAATCAGAACATACAATTATTGTTAATCTAATAAATCCAGATTATGCTGCATTATTTATACACTAACAGAAAAGAAAAAAATAACTTATTTAAGGGAAAAGCACTTAACTAAAAATTGTTCGTTTATCTAATAAGGGAGCCCCAAAATAGATGAAGCAAAAAATAACCAAATTGAAGGGAGATATGGACAGTTTAAAAGTAAGAGTTGGAGACATTAATCCCACTTGCAACAATGGATTGAACAGCTAGACAGAAGATCAGCAAGGAAATACAAAACTTGAACAACAGTATAAATCAACTGGACCTAAGAGCGTCTATAGAACACTTAATCCAACAACAGTAGAATATGTATTCTTCTTAAGGGCACAAGAAACATTCTCCAGGACAGATCATATATTAGGCCACAAAACAAATCTCATTAAATTTAAAAATATTGAAATCATAAAAAGTACGTTCTTCGACCACAGTGGGATGAAATTAGAAATCAATAACAGTACACACCAATGTTCACTGCAGCATTATTTACAGTAGCCAAGATATGGAAGTAATCTAAGTGTCCATCAATAGATGAGGGGATAAAGAAAATGTGGTATATATATACAACAGAATATTACTCAGCCCTTAAAAAAATCTTGCTATTTGCAACAGCATGAATGGATCTAGAGAGTATTATGCTAAGTGAAATAAGTCAGACAAAGAAAGACAAATCCCATATTATTTTACTTATATGTAGAATCTAAAAAACAAAACAAACAAATAAACAAAATAAAATGAAAACAGACTCATAGATACAGAGAACAAATAAGTGGTTGCCAGAGGGGAGGGAGAAGGAGTGGGGACAAAATAGGTGAACTGGACAAACCTCCAGTTCTAAAATAAATAAGACATACCGATGTAATATACAGCATAAGGAATATGATCAATAATATTGTAATAACTTTGTATAGGAACAAATGGTTACTAGACTTATCATGATGATCATTTCATAACGTATGTAAATGTCAAACCACAATATACTACACCTGAAACTAACATAATAATGTTCATCAGCTATATTTCAGTGAAAAAAAGAAATTAAGGACTTCCCTGGTGGCACAGTGGTTAAGAATCTGCCTGCCAATGCAGGGAACACGGGTTCGAGCCCTGGTCTGGGAAGATCCCACATGCTGTGGAGCAACTAAGCCCGTGCGCCACAACTATTAAGCCTGCACTCTAGAGCCTGCGAGCCACAACTACTGAGCCCGTGTGCCACAACTATTGACGCCCACATGCCTAGAGCCCGTGCTCCGCAACAAAGAGAAGCCACGGCAATGAGAAGCCTATGCACTGCAAGGAGGAGTAGGCCCTGCTCCCCACAACTAGAGAAAGCCCGTGTGCAGCAACAAAGACCCAACCCTGCCAAAAATAAAAAAATAAATTTATTTATAAAAATTATGTTAAAAATATAAAGCTAGAAGGGACTTCCTTGGTGGCACAGTGGTTATGAATCTACCTGCCAATGCAGGGGACATAGGTTCGAGCCCTGGGCCAGGAAGATCCCACATGCTGTGGAGCAACTAAGCCTGTGCACCACAACTACTGAACCCATGTGCCACAACTACTGAAGCCCGTGCGCCCAGACTCCATGCTCCACAACAAGAGAAGCCACCACAATGAGAAGCCCACGCATCACAATGAAGAGTAGCCCCCGTTTGCCGCAACTAGAGAAAGCCTGCATGCAGCAATGAAGACCCAAAGCAGCCATAAATAAATAAATAAAATAAAATAAAGCTAGGAATAATGAGGCTTTTGGGGTCAGGGACCTAGGTAAGAATTCTAGTCTGCAGCTCTGGGACTGTGTGACCTTGGGCAATTTTCTTAATTTCTCCAAGTTTCAGTTTCTTTCTCCATAAAATGAGCATAGTAAAACTTATCTTGCAGATTGTTATAAGGATTAGAGCTGGGGTAGGCAAACAATGGTGTGGGTCCAAATCTAGCCCTCTTGTTTTAAAGATTAGAGATAATTTACGTTAGGTATCCTAGTAGGGTACCTGGTATCTAGTAGGCTTTCAATAAATGCTTTTAATAAGAAGATTTCTTGATATCCAAGTTTATTTAACAAAAATAACTCTTAGCTGTCAAAAAAATTACTTGGAGCACCTGATTATACTTAATTCCAATAAACTCATTATATTATTATGCTGCATTATAACACAGTAAACCAGTTTCTTTGCAGTATGTTAGATGTGTAAATATAACCAATGAACTACATCTTTGAGGTGCTTTAAAAGAGAATTTAAGTTCCAACATTAATATAATACAAATTACTTTGAATTGGTCATCTAGAGGTTGTTTCCTTTTCCCTCGAAGGCTATCCTTCTGCATAAAAAGGAAAGTTTAGTCTGAATCTCAGTTCTGCCAATTTAAGTCAAGTTACTTTATCTCTCTAAGCAAAGTATTGTTTTGAGGTTTAAGAAAATTACAGATTTTATATAGGGTCCAAAATATAAACTAAAGTAAGAATTTTTCTGTTCTCTAACTAAAACTAAGTTTCTATATTAAAACTAACTTCACCTTTGGCATCCACTCTAATATCAGCTTATCTTCAAAGGGCTTCGTGTAGCAGGACAAGCCCCAGACCCTTCCTTAGCCAGGTTATATTACTGTGATTAGGCTAGGATCAGGCCAACTTCCATTTATACTTCCCCTCCCCACCCCCCACAGCAAGCGTCCCAATGATTTTTTAAATTGCACTAGTAGAGCTTTGCCAGGAGAGGGCACCCTTGCCCACATGAAGGTTAACTGTGTGCCGGATTCTTCTGGGGGCAAGGGTAAAAAATTCAATTATAATTAAAAAACATATTCAATATAATGTCTGTTTTTAACTGCTTAAAGACAGTCTAAGTGAAAAACTTGACTCAAATATATTATTTTATTGTCTAAATATTGGCAAATTCTATCCTTGGGGATGGTACTCTCCTCCTCCTTAGGTAACATCTTTCAGTTTCAGTGAACTCTTTTTAAAATTAATTAACTAATTAAATAATTCTTATTGAGATACAACTGACATATCATATGATATAAGTTTAAGGTGTACAACTAGTTGATTTGATACATTTATATATTGCAATATGATTGCCACCTTAGCATTAGCTAACACCTCTATCACATTACATGGTTATTTCTGTTTTGTGATGGGAACAATTAAGATCTATCTTCTTGGAGGACCTTCAAGATGGCGGAGGAGTAAGACGTGGAGATCACCTTCCTCCCCACCAATACATCAAAAATACATCTACGTGTGGAACAACTCCTACAGAACACCCACTGAACGCTGGCAGAAGACCTCAGGCTTCCCAAAAGTCAAGATACTCCCCATGTACCTAGGGTAAGGCAAAAGAAAAAAGAACAAACAGACAAAAGAATAGGGACGGGACCTGCGCCTCTGGGAGGGAGCTGTGAAGGAGGAAAAGTTTCCACACACTAGGAAGCCCCTTCGTGGGTGGAGACTGCGGGTGGTGGAGGGGGGAAGCTTCAGAGCCACGGAGGAGAGCGCAGCAACAGGGGTTCAGAGGGCAAAGCGGAGAGATTCCCGCACAGAGGATCAGTGCCGACCGGAACTCACCAGCCTGAGAGGCTTGTCTGCTCACCTGCCGGGGCGGGTAGGGGCTGAGAGCTGAGGCTCGGGCTTCAGAGGTCAGATCCCAGGGAGAGGACTGGGGTTGGCTGTGTGAACACAGCCTGAAGGGGGCTAGTGCATCATGGCGGGCAGGGAGGGAGTCCGGGGGAAAAAGTCTGGACCTGCCTAAGAGGCAAGAGACCATTGTTTCAGGTTGCGTGAGGAGAGGGGATTCAGAGCACCACCTAAACAAGCTCCAGGAAAGGGCTTGAGCCACGGCTATCAGCACGAACACAAGAGACGGGCATGAAACGCTAAGGCTGCTGCTGCAGTCACCAAGAATCCTGTGTGTAAGCACGGGGCACTATCCACACCCCCCTGGGAGCCTGTGCAGCCCGCCACTGCCAGGGTCCTGTGATCCAGGGACAACTTCCCTGGGAGAACACATGGCATGCCTCAGTCTGTTGCAGTGTCACACTGGCCTCTGCCGCCGCAGGCTCGCCCCGCGTTCTGTACCCCTCCTTCCCCCGCCCCAGCCTGAGTGAGCCAGAGCCCCCTAATCAGCCTCTCCTTTAACCACGTCCTGTCTGGGTGAAGAACAGACACCAGAGGGTGACTTACACACAGAGGTGGGGCCAAATACAAAGCTGAACCCTAGGAGCTGCGTGAACAAAGAATAGAAAGGAAAATTTCTCTGTGCAGCCTCCAGAGCAGCAGATTAAATACCCACAATCAACTTGGCGTACCCTGCATTGGTGGAATACCTAACAATGAATCATCCCAAAATTGAGGTGGTAGACTTTGGGAGCATCTGTAGACTTGGGGTTTGCTGTATGCGACTGACTAGTTTCTGATTTTTTTTTTTTTTTTTTTTTTTTTTTTTTTGCATTACGCGGGCCTCTCACTGTTGTGGCCTCTCCCGTTGCGGAGCACAGGCTCTGGACGCGCAGGCCCAGCGGCCACGGCTCACGGGCCCAGCCGCTCCGCGGCATGTGGGATCCTCCCGGACAGGGGCACGAACCCGCGTCCCCTGCATCGGCAGGCGGACTCTCAACCACTGCGCCACCAGGGAAGCCCCTAGTTTCTGATTTTTATGTGTATCTTAGTATAGTTTTTAGCACCTGTCATCATTGTTGGATTTGTTTATTGGTTTGGTTGCTCTCTTTTATTTTTATTTTTTTACTTTAAAAATATTTTTATTTTAATAACTTTAATTAATTAACTTATTTATTCTTCTTTCCTTTTATTCTCCCTTCTGAGCCATGTGGCTGACAGGCCTGAGCCTCTTAAGTGGGAGAGCCGAGTTCAGGACATTGGACCACCAGAGACCTCCCAGCCCCATGTAATATCAATTGGCGAGAGCTCTCATCTCATCTCCATCTCAACGCTAAGACCAAGCTCCATTCAATGACCAGCAAGCTCCAGTGCTGGACACCCCATGTCAAACAACTGGCAAGACAGGAACACAACCCCACCCATTAGCAGAGAGGCAGCCTAAAATCATAACAAGTTCACAGACACCCCAAAACACACCAACAGACACAGTCCTACCCACCAGAAAGACAAATCTAGCCTCAGGCACCAGTCCCCTCCACAAGGAAGCCTACACAACCCACTGAACAAGCCTTAGCCACTGGGGGCAGACACCAAAAAAAACGGGAATTACGATCCTGCAGCCTGCAAAAAGGAGACCCCAAACACAGTAAGTTAAGCAAAACGGGAAGACAGAGAAACACACAGCAGATGAAAGAGCAAGGTTAAAACCCACCAGACCAAACAAATGAAGAGGAAATAGGCAGGCTACCTGAAAAAGAATTCAGAGTAATGATAGTAAAGATGATCCAAAATCTTGGAAATAGAATGGAAAAAATACAAGAAACCTTCAACAAGGACCTAGAAGAACTAAAGAGCAAACAAAAAATGATGAGCAAGAAAATAAAGGGGATGAAAAATTCTCTAGAAGGAATCAGTAGCAGAATAACTGAGGCAGAAGAACAGATAAGTGACCTGGAAGATAAAATACTGGAAATAACTACCACAGAGCATATTAAAGAAAAAAGAATGAAAAGAATTGAGGACAATCTTAGAGACCTCTGGCACAACATTAAAGGCACGAACATTTGAATTATAGGGGTTCCAGAAGAAGAAGAGAAAAAGAAAGGGACTGAGAAAATATGTGAAGAGATTATAGTTGAAAACTTCCCTAATATGGTAAAGGAAATAGTCAATCAAGTCCACGAAGCACAGAGAGTCCCATGTAGGATAAATCCAAGGAGAAACACGCCAAGACACATATTGATCAAACTATCAAAAATTAAATACAAAGAAAAAATATTAAAAGCAGCAAGGGAAAAACAACAAATAACACACAAGGGAATCCCCATAAGGTTAATAGCTGATCTTTCAGAAGAAACTCTGCAAGCCAGAAGGGAGTGGCATAAAGTGATGAAAGGGAAAAACCTACAACCAAGACTACTCTACCCAACAAGAATGTCATTCAGATTTGATGGAGAAATTAAAACGTTTACAGTCAAGCAAAAGCTGAGAGAGTTCAGCACCACCAAACCAGCTTTACAACAAATGCTAAAGGAACTTCTCTAGGCAAGAAACACAACAGAAGGAAAAGACCTAAAATAACGAACCCAAAACAATTAAGAAAATAGGAAAAGGAAAATACATATCGCTAATTACCTTAAATGTAAATGGACTAAATGCTCCCACCAAAAGACACAGATTGGCTGAATGGATACAGAAACAAGACCTTTATATATGCTGTCTACAAGAGACCCACTTCAGACCTAGGGACACATACAGACTAAAACTGAGAGGATGAAAAAAGATATTCCATGCAAATGGAAATCAAAAGAAAGCTGGAGTAGCAATTCTTATATCACACAAAATAGACTTTAAAAGAATGTTACAAGTAACAAGGAAGGACAATACATAATGATCAAGGAATCAATCCAAGAAGAAGATATAACAATTATAAATGCACCCAACATAGGAGCACCTCAATACATAAGACAAATGCTAACAGCCATAAAAGGGGACCTCAACAGTAATACAATCATAGTAGGGACTTTAACACCCCACTTTCACCAATGGACAAATCATCCAAAATGAAAATAAATAAGGAAACACAAGCTTTAAATGATACATTAAACAAGATGGACTTAATTGATATTTATAGGACATTCCATCTAAAAATAACAGAATACACTTTCTTCTCAAGTGCTCATGGAACATTCTCCAGGAGAGATCATATATTGGGTCACAAATCAAGACTTGGTAAATTTAAGAAAACTGAAATCATATCAAGTATCTTTTCCAATCACAATGCTATGAGACTAGATATCAATTACAGGAACAAATCTGTAAAAAATACAAACACATGGAGGCTAAACAATACACTACTAAATAACCAAGAGATCACTGAAGAAATCAAAGAGGAAATAAACAAATACCTAGAAACAAATGACAATGAAAACATGAGGACCCAAAACCTATGGGATGCAGCAAAAGCAGTACTAAGAGGGAAGTTTATAGCAATACAATCCTACCTCAAGAAACAAGAAAAATCTCAAATAAAAAAACTAAACTTATACCTAAAGTTATTAGAGAAAGAAGAACAGAAAACCCCAAAGTTAGCAGAGGAATGAAATCATAAAAATCAGATCAGAAATAAATGAAAAAGAAATGAAGGACACAGGACTTCCCTGGTGGCCTAGTGTTTAAGAATCCACCTGCCAAGGTCGGGGACATGGGTTCGAGCCCTGGTCTGGGAATGTACCACATGCCACGGAGTAACTAAGCCCGTGCGCCACAACTACTGAAAACCACGCACCTAGAGCCCATGCTCTGCAACAAGAGAAGCCAACACAGTGAGAAGCCTGCGTACCACAACAAAGAGTAGCCCCTGCTTGCCGCAACTAGAGGAAGCCAGCGCACAGCAACAAAGACCCAATGCAGTCAAAAACAAACAAACAAATAAATAAAGAATAAATAAATAAATAACTCTATAAATAAATAAATAAAAAGGAGATGGGTCTGTTAAAAGAAAAAGAAATGAAGGGCACAATAGCAAAGAGCTATAAAACTAAAAGGTGGTTCTTTGAGAAGATAAACAAATTGAATAATCATTAGCCAGACTCATCAAGAAAAAAAGGGAAAAGACTCAAATCAACAGAATTAGAAATGAAAAAGGAGAAGTAAAAACTGACACTGCAGAAATACAAAGGATCATAAGAGATTACTACAAGCAACTATATGCCAATAAAATGGACAACCTGCAAGAAATGGACAAATTCTTAGACAAGCACAACCTTCCGAGACTGAACTAGGAAGAAATAGAAAATATAAACAGACCAATCAAAAGCACTGAAATCGAAACTGTCATTAAAAATCTTCCAACAAACAAAAGCCCAGGACCAGATGGCTTCACATGAGAATTCTATCAAACATTGAGAGAAGAGCTAACACCTATCCTTCTCAAACTCTTCCAAAATACAGCAGAGGGAGGAACGCTCGCTTCCAAACTCATTCTACGAGGCCACCATCACCCTGATACCAAAACCAGACAAAGATGTCACCAAAAAAAGCCACTACAGGTGAATATCTCTGATGAACATAGATGCAAAAATCCTCAACAAAATACTAGCAAAAAGAATCCAACAGCCCATTAAAAGGATCATACACCATGATCAAGTGGGGTTTATCCCAGGAATGCAAGCAGTCTTCAATATATGCAAATCAATCAATGTGATACACTATATTAACAAATTGAAGGATAAAAACCATATGATAATCTCAATAGATGCAGAAAAAGCTTTTGACAGAATTCAACACCCATTTATGATAAAAACTCTCCAGAAAGTAGGCATAGAGGGAACTTACCTCAAAATAATAAAGGCCATATGCGACAAACCCACAGCCAACATTGTCCTCAATGGTGAAAAACTGAAACCATTTCCTCTAAGATCAGGAAAAAGATAAGGTTGCCCACTCGCTCCACTTTTATTCAACATAGTTTTGGAAGTTTTAGCCACAGCAATCAGAGAAGAAAAAGAAGTAAAAGGAATCCAAATCAGAAAAGAAGAAGTAAAACTGTCACTGTTTGCAGATGACATGATACTATACATAGAGAATCCTAAAGATGCTACCAGAAAACTACTAGAGCTAATCAACGAATTTGGTAAAGTAGCAGGATATAAAGTTAATGCACAGAAATCTCTTGCATTCCTATGCACGAATGATGAAAAATCTGAAAGAGAAATTAAGGAAACACTCCCATTTACCACGGCAACAAAAAGAATAAAATACCTAGGAATAAATCTACCTAAGGAGACAAAAGACCTGTATGCAGAAAACTATGAGACACTGATGAAAGAAATTAAAGAATACAAACAGATGGAGAGATATACCATACTCTTGGATTGGGAGAATCAAAATTGTGAAAATGACTATACTACCCAAAGCAATATACAGATTCAATGCAATCCCTATCAAACTACCACTGGCATTTTTCACAGAACTAGAACAAAAAATTTCACAATGTGTATGGAAACACAAAAGGCCCTGAATAGCCAAAGCAATCTTGAGAAAGAAAAAAGGAGCTGGAGGAATCAGTCTCCCTGACTTCAGACTATACTACAAAGCTACAGTAATCAAGACAGTATGGTACTGGCACAAAAACAGAAAGATAGATCAATGGAACAGGATAGAAAGCCCAGAGATAAACCCACGCACATATGGTCACCTTATCTTTGATAAAGGAGGTAACAGTATAGAATGGAGAAAAGACAGCTTCTTCAATAAGTGGTGCTGGAAAAACTGGACAACTACATGTAAAAGAATGAAATTAGAACACTCTTTAACACCATACACAAAAATAAACTCAAAATCGATTAAAGACTGAAATGTAGGGCCAGACACTATAAAACCCTTAGAGGAAAACATAGGCAGAATACTCTATGACATAAATCACAGCAAGATCCTTTTTGACCCACCTCCTACAGAAATGGAAATAAAAACAAAAATAAACAAATGGGACCTAATGAAACTTCAAAGCTTTTGCACAGCAAAGGAAACCATAAAAGACGATGAAAGGACAACCCTCAGAATGGGAGAAAATATTTGCAAATGAAGCAACTCAGAAAGGATTAATCTGCAAAATATACAAGCAGCTCATGCAGCTCAATCTCAAAAAAACAAACAACCCAATCAAAAAATGGGCAGAAGACCTAAATAGACATTTCTCCAAAGAAGATATACAGATGGCCAACAAACGCAGGAAAGGATGATCAACATCACTAATCATTAGAGAAATGCAAATCAAAACTACAATGAGGGGGCTTTCCTGGTGGCGCAGTGGTTGAGAGTCCACCTGCCGATGCAAGGGACACAGGTTCGTGCCCCGGTCCAGGAAGATGCCACATGCCACGCAGCGACTGAGCCCGTGAGCCATGGCCGCTGAGCCTGCGTGTCCGGAGCCTGTGCTCCAAAACGGGAGAGGCCACAGCAGTGAGAGGCCCACGTATCGCAAAAAAAAAAAACAAAACTACAATGAGGGGTTTCCCTGGTGGCGCAGTGGTTGAGAGTCTGCCTGCCGATGCAGGGGACACGGGTTCGTGCCCCGGTCCAGGAAGATCCCACATGCCGCGGAGTGGCTAGGCCCGTAAGCCATGGCCACTGAGCGTGCACGTCCTGAGCCTGTGCTCCGCAACGGGAGAGGCCACAACAGTGAGAGGCCCGCGTACTGCAAAAACAAACAAACAAACAAACAAAAAACTACAATGAGGTATCATCTCACACCAGTCAGAATGGCCATCATCAAAAAATATACAAACAATAAATGCTGGAGAGGGTGTGGAGAAGAGGGAACCCTCTTGCACTGTTGGTGGGAATGTAAATTGATAAACCCACTATGGAGAACAGTATGGAAGTTCCTTAAAAACTAAACATAGAACTACCATACGACCCAGCAATCCCACTACTGGGCAAATACCTGAGAAAACCATAACTCAAAAAGAGTCATGTACCACAGTGTTCATTGCAGCACTATTTACAATAGCCAGGACATGGAAGCAACCTAAATGCCCATCAACAGATGAATGGATAAAGAAGATATGGCACACACATACAATGGAATATTTCTCAGCCATAAAAAGAAACGAAATTGAGTTATTTGTAGTGAGGTGGATGGACCTAGAGTCTGTCATACAGAGTGAAGTCAAAAAGAGAAAAACAGATACCATATGCTAACATATATATATGGACTCTAAAAAAAAATGGTTCTGATGAACCTAGGAGCAGGACAGGAATAAAGACACAGACGTAGAGAACAGACTTGAGGACAGGGGGAGGGGGAAGGGTAAGCTCGGAGAAAGTGAGAGAGTGGCATTGACATATATACACTACCAAATATAAAATAGATAGCTAGTGGGAAGCAGCCACATAGTACAGGAAGATCAGCTCGGTGCTTTGTGACCACCTAGAGGGGTGGGAGAGGGAGGGTGGCAGAGGGAGGGTGGGAGGGAGATGCAAGAGTGAGGGGATATGGGGATATATGTATACGTATAGTTGATTCACTTTGTTATATAGTGATATATGCTATATATCATATATATATGCATATAGTTATATATGCTTGTAAAGCAATTGTACTGCAACAAAGATGTTAAAAAAGAAAAAGATCTATCTTCTTAGCAACTTTGAACTTTTTAATACAGTATTGTTATCTATAATCATAATGCTTAGGGAAGCAAGCAGTTTACTTACTGCTTCCAGAATCCCATATGTAATATATGCTAATTATATGAAATTTAGACATTTAATCTGTACATAAAGAGATGTCCAAATGGATGTTCTTCAAAATGTTGAAAGTAGTTTCCACTGGATAGAGGGTTTTAAGGAAATTTAAAAAGAAACTTTATTTGTATTTATGTGTATGTTGGAAGTTTTTTTTAAAAGTATGCATCATGTTTACAAAAACATTAAAGCTATTCCCAGAGGAAACATTAAAAATAAATCTCAGCACCGATCCTTTGTAATTTTATTTTTTAACCAAGAACAGAATATGGTCTGCTACTTATTTTGGAGGATAATCTCTAGATTACCAAAGGAAAGGCCTTTTTTAACATTGTGGTCCTGGATCACCACTATCAGAATTACTTATGAGGCTTGTTAAACATATAGAGTTCCAGGCTCCCTTCCCCACCACTACTGCATCCCAAAGAAAGTGAATAAATCAACATCTCTGTGGGGTGGGACCCCTACATGGTTCCCAAGCGCTCCTGGAGAAATGTATGTATACTTAAGTCTGAGAACCACCAGACTTAAAGGAAGGATTAGCAACTTCACTGTGTCATTCATATCTATAGTTATATACATTCTCTCCCTCTCTATGTCTCTCCATCTATTTTCCCACAGTCTACAGAAGCTAAAACTGAGATGAGGTAAAGGCCTCGAATATCAGGTGTTTCAATGATTAAAATACTTAGGAAAACCCACAGAACTGTTGATATTCATAGCAATCCCCAATCTTTTTTTGTCCATTTCTGTCTCAACTTACCTGGTTCTTGGGTTTCTGATGAAGCCAGTGTTTATGAAATTAGGGCAGAGACATGTTGTT
Source organism: Mesoplodon mirus (assembly GCF_964341445.2). Lineage (NCBI taxonomy): Eukaryota > Metazoa > Chordata > Mammalia > Artiodactyla > Ziphiidae > Mesoplodon > Mesoplodon mirus. The sequence goes on along the minus strand of NC_138977.1, from coordinate 35,338,688 downwards.
TTGACTCCAGTTTTTTCTAAGGCAGCCAGTTCTTCAGTCAAAGCTTTATGAAATCCAACAGCAGCAAACTTGCTTCAACTGAAAATAAACAGTTCAAGAGAGAGTTCACAAGATAATTCAGGAAAGCTGCTGCATCTATTTAATTGCGATGTCTGTTTTCCTTAGTTAAATGTGGTCCTCTGCCAGGCAGCACGGCCACATCTGGATCTCAGGGTCTGGCCCAGACCTAGTGAATCAGAATCTGCATTCTAGATGGCCCTCAGGAAAATTTACAGGCACAGCAAAGTCTAAGAAGTGCTGGCATAGAACATTTACTGCATCCCAGCATCATTTATCAGTGTAAGAACTGAGTAGGTTTAAATATCTTGTTAGGAAAATTGGTAGGGTGTTTTTGTTGTAGCTGTTCCCCTAAAATTTAATGTTGCTATAGGCTGTTCATTATTTACTATAGTATGTTCATGGAATTCATTGGGAAGTTCTCCAGCATAAGTCCTATTCTTCCCTGAAGCCTTAGCTTGATTTCCTCAAAGAGGCCTTTCCTGACCCCTAGTCTAAATTATTTTCCCATTATACAGTAATCTTCAGTTTTCCAAGAAGCACATCTTGGACTTATAATTAAATATTCATTTGGGTGAATTTTTTAAATGTCTGGCCCCCATACCTTTACTATAATAATCTCCATGACTGTTTTGGTCTCCAATGAATCCCCAGGGGCTGGCACAGTGCTTGGCCTATAATAGGTACTCAGTAAATATTTGTCAAATGAATGAATCAAAATGCAAAGCAATTCTTATTGTCATAGTGCCTTCATTTGGAAAGAGAAGGGAAATCTGTCATATTCTAAGTGGACATTACTTTTCCAGCTAGGCTTTTAAAGAAAGCAGCATTATTGAGATATAAATTCACATACCATATAATTCACTCACTTAGGTGTACAATTCAATGGGTTTTGGAATATTATATTAATTTTTAAAAATTATACAAAAATATTTATAATATAAAATTTACTATTTTAACTATTTTTAAGTGTATAATTCAGTGGCATTAATTACCAGATAGTTTTCTCTAAGACTGTACAGATTACCAATTTTTTTAAATGAATTTTTTATTTATTTATTTTTTTTTTTAATTTTTATTTTTGCTTTATAACAAATTTAATCAGTTATACATATACATATGTTCCCATATCCCCTCTCTTTTGCGTCTCCCTCCCACCCTCCCTATCCCACACCTCCAGGCGGTCACAAAGCACCGAGCTGATCTCCCTGTGCTATGCGGCTGCTTCCCACTAGCTATCTACCTTACGTTTGGTAGTGTATATATGTCCACGCCGCTCTTTCACTTTGTCACAACTTACCCTTCCCCCTCCCCATATCCTCAAGTCCATTCTCTGGTAGGTCTGTGTCTTTATTCCTGTCTTACCCCTATGTTCTTCTTAAAATTTTAAAAATTTTATTTATTTTTGGCTGCGATGGGTCTTTGTTGCTGTGCGTGGTCTTTCTCTAGTTGCAGCAAGCAGGGGCTACTCTTCGTCGTGGTGCGTGGGCTTCTCATTGCAGTGGCTTCTCTTTTTTTTTTTTTTTTTTTTTGCGGTACGCGGGCCTCTCACTGTTGTGGCCTCTCCCGTTGTGGAGCACAGGCTCCGGATGCGCAGGCTCAGCGGCCATGGCTCACGGGCCCAGCCGCTCCGTGGCATATGGGATCCTCCCGGACCGGGGCGTGAACCCGTATCCCCTGCATCGGCAGGCGGACTCTCAACCACTGCGCCACCAGGGAGGCCCCAGTGGCTTCTCTTGATGTGGAGCATGGGCTCTAGGCGCACGGGCCTCAGTAGTTGTGGCACACACGCTCAGTAGTTGCAGCTCGCGGGCTCTAGAGTGCAGGCTCAGTAGTTGCGGCACACGGGATTAGTTGTTCCGCGGCATGTGGGGCCTTCCCAGACCAGTGATCTAACCCGTGTCCCCCGCATTGGCAGGCGGACTCTTAACCACTGCGCCACCAGAGAAGTCCCCAGATTAGCAATTATACAAAGCAAATTCTTGCCAATTAATCTGTGCTTTGGATAATAGAAAGTTGTGGAAAGTTCTCTTTTATCTTTTTTTTTTTAAGCTTAGACACTTATTGAAGGCTTAAAAGAAAGATTGCTAGATTCAATTACACAAAATGTAAATCTTCTGTACATTGAAAAACAACACAAACAAAAATAATATCTAAAATTGATCACTATATACCAGACACTGTCCTCAGCTATTCAGATGCATTATTTCATTTAATCCTCAGAGCAATTCTGTGAAATAAATACTATTTATGATCTCCATTTCCCAAAAAGGAAACTTAGGCAGAGGCAGGGTTATAGAACTTGCCCAAAGACACAAAACAAAGTGGTGGAAACAGGCTTTAAACATGGGCAACAAACCAGGCCTCTATATTATAGACTCTAATCTTTATTAGCTTCTAACCAAGTTAAGAGGTAAATGCAACATATATGACAAAGATTAAGGGTGAATACATGACAACTTTTATAAATGGATAAGACAAAACTCTAATGGATAAATGCCTAAGGACATAAGCAGAAAATTTACAGAATAAAAATACCAATAGATATATGTATATATAATTTTTTTAGGAGTAATTAATATAAATACAAAGTAAAAAAAGATGAAATTTTTGCCTAGCAGTAATGGTAAAGATATGAGGAAACTTTTTATTTGTTTGAGTTGTTTTTCAATATACAGAATACTTTCATTCTATATAATTGAACTGGCAATCTTTTTAAGCCATAAATATATGTCTAAGCTTTAAGAAAAAAAAAAGTGAGAGAGAAATTTCCACAGAGTTTCCTATTTTCTAAAGCACAGGTTAATTGGCAGCATTTTCTGGAGGGCAATTTGGCAAAAGGTATAAAATTCATTAAAAATATACCATGCTCTTAGATCTGGTAATTTCTCTTTTAAGTATATATCCCAAGGAAATAATCAATCATGTTTCTAAAGAGTTATGTTCAAGGATAGTCCCTGGGGTATATAGTCCATGAAGGCAAATAGCTGCAAACACTGAAAATGTCTGTAGTGGACAGATGCTGTTTTTGCCCATCAGCATTCATATTCCCTCATTCTGGTAAGATCGCTCTGATTTTGTCGGGTTACACCCAGCTCCTCCTCTCCATACAGTGGTCGAATCCAAATTGGTCTAGTTAGAGTGAACTCTAGAACTAGAACATCTGAAGGCATGGCTTTTCCTCCACCTGCTGAACTTGGAGTTGAAAGGATATTATTCCAGAACTGCTGGTAGCTATCTTGCAAACACAGGACAGCCTGTCTAAGACTTTTCCTCTTTTAGTCTGGGGCAGTTTAAGTTTTGTGCTCCTTGCAACTGAAAGAGTCCTGAAAAATAAATTATCCAACAATAATGGATAAACTGAATAAACAGTGGCACATATATACCATGCAACAATTGAAAATGATGTTGCACATATATATTTATTAACATGCAAAATGTTCATTTTAAATTTTAAAAAAGCAAATTTACGTATGCAATTTTTTTCAATGCATGACTATATATCTACATTTAAAATGTCCTAAAAAATGATAACAAATTCTTACCATGTTTATTTCTGTGTGGTGAGACTATCAGTAAATATTCTTTTTTTCCTTTACTAAACTGTATTTTCTGATTTTTCTTAAGTGAACCAGAAGTGCAGGGATATATTAAAACTCATAGTTAATGATCTTGAGTGTGTTAAAGGAATTTTATATTTTTGAACTTCAGAGTGAATTTGTTTTTAGACATATATATGAAAGCTAACAGTGAGTGTATTTTTTTCTGTACTTTGTGACATTACACCAAATTTCTTCTTACTGTCAATAATCTGAATTAATATTTCTCATTCCAAATTATTCTTTTAGATAATATATCATTACAAGTTAATGATCAGGACTCAGTTTTGCCATGTCTTCCCATATTGGTAACTTTCATGCTTATAAATTGGCTGAGTTGACAAAATACATTAGCCAGAGTTTATAGGTGAACAAAAAGAACAAACAGGTTTACAAGGATAGTCTAACCACATCCGCAGAGTGGTTGTTCTTATGTCATGGCAAGATTCCCCTACCTCCCTCAGCAGATGTTTCGGTATGGAAGCATGATCTGTAAATGTTACAAAGTTTTCATAGAGTTTTGTTAAAATGTCCATCTCTTCATCTTCCATCTGCCTAAGAATATCCTCTTGCTGATTCTGTAGAAACAGTCTAAATTGCTCACATTCAGAATTTATTTCTTCTCTCCTACATTTAACCTGGTTTCTCATGTTCAACTGATTGGCTGGCTTGCAGAGTTATCACTTTTTCAACTTGTTCCATATCATTCTTCAAGGGCTCAATGGTACATTCTAGAATTTTCCTGTGATGAGAGACAGCTTTCATGATGGGGCAATTGTAGTGTTTCTGGTATTAAATGGAGAAAGAGCACTGTGTACATAAAACCTCTAGGTTCTTCCCATAAAAAAGGGTCAGAAACTGATTGTGCTTCTCACACACAGAACTCTCTTCCTGCCCCTTCCACGTGCTCCTTCTGATCTGGAGTAAATTAGCAATTTCAGTCAAATGACTGAGCTGAGTTTGCTCCTGATGTTCTTGTCTCCAAACCAAAAATGGCAGATAGGACAGGGGAAGGTATCACCTAGGTCCTTCCAAGTCATGCTGATGCATGAGCAACAGAAGCTGTGCCCACAGTTGATGGTTACTGGATCTTTCAAGTTATCCACACAGATGGGGTAGCTAGACACCTCTTGTGCCTGTACCAGGGCTGTTATGAACTCCACTGAGTTGAGAACAAAAGTGGTGGATAAGAATGCTCCCTCTGGCAAGGCCTGCCTCAAGCTCAAGAACCAGTGAGAAGTGAATATCTTCCTCCAGAGATCACAGATTGACCTGCTTTACATTGCACTGGACCGGCATGCTGACGACAGCCACCGAAGTCTTGCTGAGTCTCCTGCACCTACCTCAACTTGAAGGGCAAGAGAGATTTACTGCTTGTAGCTGTATCGCAAATTAGCCCACCCAAATTTAACATTAATGAGTTTCTTCTACAAGTAAGTAGCCACAGGTTCAAGAAAGCAATCATTCCTATGGGGGAGAAAAGCTTTTAATTTCAAAATTTACTAGACTGGAAATCACAATATAATAATTAATTCAGGCAAGAATCATCAATGACTGCAAATACTGTAAGGTAAAATTTCATGGGAAATAATATATTCACACAATCTCAAAATATTATTCTAAGAATTATAGTTCATGTGTAGAGAGACAAAATAAGTGCCTTTACAATGTAGAGACTAGAGAACACCTCCTGACCAATGAATGGATAAATTGATGGCCTGCGATGGGAAGAAAAACAGCACATATGGAAAAGTTCTGCCCCCCCACCATTACTCAAATCTAATCACAGGGAAATAATCACCAAAATTGAAACCATGGAACATTCAATGGTCTTAAACACTGCATAAACAAGGATGACACTGAAAAAAATACATTAAAAGAGACTAAAGAAACAACTAAGAGAAATTCATGATCTTAAGCTTTGATTCTAGATAGGCAGGAAAACTGCTGTAAAGTGGATAGTATGGGACAATGGGGAAAATTGGAATATGCACTACTTATTAGATAAGTGTATCATAGTTAACCTTCTTGAATTCTAAAATTACACTTTAGCTACATAAGAAAGTATTGTATTCTTAGGAAATACATGATGAAATACTTATAGATGAGGGGTCATGATCTTTGAATGTTACTCTGAAATACTACTTCACAAAAAGCGGGTGTCATGGTTTTGGTATGATGTGGGAGTGTGATGGCTGTGACTATAAGACTTCATAGAGATGGAATAGTTCTCTATTTGGTGGTGGCTACATGAATCTGCATGTGATAAGTGACACAGAACTATACGTACTCATTTGACCAATATTAAATTCTTGGTTTCCATATAATATTGTTAAGAAACATGGGAACGTAGACAGTGGGTCCATGGGACCCCTCTGTACTAACTTTAAAAGTTCCTTGAATCTATCATTATTTCAAAGTATTAAAATTTTAGAAAAATCACCTGCAGGCTCATCCAAATGGTTAACTTAAATGGAAGTGGTTTCATTCATTTTGTAGTACACTGGGATATAAATCACTATATCCCTTGCTGTTTCTACTCATTTATTGTTCTGTACCTTTTGGGGGCAGTCCCCTACCTTGTGAGATATATGAATGCAGTACAGAAGCCTAACCTAGACCAAGCCACCAAGAGCTCTCCACTTGGTTGTGGTACCACCCTTCTACCTGGTCAGCCTGCTTCCACTCTTGCTCCCTTGCATCCATTCCCACTCAGTAATCAAAATTTTCCATTGACTAGACAACTTATATCCTCTCTTCCCAGTGATTAAATTTTTCCAGTGTCTGAATGCACTTTAAAACCTCATCTCCTCAACATGATATACAAAATCTTAAGTACTGATCCTGACTAGTCACTTTGAGGTTGAGTCCTATCGTTCTTTCTTCCTTGGTACATTGCAGCAAAAATTAAATTTTTTGGTTGAATATGGTGATTACAAAAATTTAATTAACAATCAAGAAGAAAAAAGGGGAAATTTTATTCAAGCCAAACTGAGGATTATAATCTGGGAGACAGACTCTCAGAAAGAATTGTTCCACCTATTAGAAGTTGGAAAGCAAAGTCATATACATTTTCAAGACAAAGGATCATATATCAAAATGATATACTGATATTTTACATAAAGTTCATGAAGGATACATAGTCCAGGTAAGCAGGTCCAAAGTGAGCAGCAAGTCACTATGACCTCCTACAGAGTTGGGAAAGAATGCTATTCTATATATATATATTTTTTTTTTTTTTTTGCGGTATGCAGGCCTCTCACTGTTGTGGCCTCTCCCGTTGCGGAGCACAGGCTCCGGACGCTCAGGCTCAGCGGCCATGGCTCAGGGGCCCAGCCGCTCCACGGCATGTGGGATCTTCCCGGACCAGGGCACGAACCTGTGTCCCCTACATCGGCAGGCGTACTCTCAACCACTGCGCCACCAGGGAAGCCCCGATGCTATTCTTTTTTTTTTTTTTTTTAACTTTTATTTATTTATTTATGGCTGTGTTGGGTCTTCGTTTCTGTGCGAGGGCCCTCTCCAGTTGCGGCAAGTGGGGTCCACTCCTCATCGCGGTGCGCAGGCCTCTCACCATCGGGGCCTCTCCTGTTGCAGAGCACAGGCTCCAGACGCGCAGGCTCAGTAATCGTGGCTCACGGGGCCAGCCGCTCCGCAGCATGCGGGATCCTCCCAGACCAGGGCTCGAACCCGTGTCCCCTGCATTGGCAGGCAGACTCTCAACCACTGCACCACCAGGAAAGACCCCGGATGCTATTCTTTTAAGAAGTTAAGTTGCTAGGGTCAGATGAACGGGAAAACAATTGATCTTTAAGGTTGAGCAGGCAGTCCCATCTTTGAGAAGCTCTGGTTTATGTGTAATGCAGAAGCACCCTGCACATTGGGGAGGTAGAGAGGTGGCCCAAACAAACACAGAAAGAGAATTTTATGTTTAAATTTTCTTGTCCTGCCTTAAAATATAAATTTTATTTCATCGATGCTGAGGTCATTGCTATGGAGTTAAGCATTCTCCGCAGGAATCTTTGTACACCTCTGTGTTTTCTGTCAGGTCTCCTCTCTCAAATGCTATCTCCTCGAGGAAACAGTTTCTACTCACATAGTTTGACTGTCTTCCTCTCCCTGCACTCTCTGCTATCCCCTCTATTTTCTTTCATAGAATGTAATCATAATCTAAAATTGTCTACTTCATGTGTGCGTTTGTTGGTTAGTTTCTCTTTTGTCCATCAATAGTGAGTAAGATAAGTAGGTTCTTAGTCTACCTTGCTCATTGGCCTGTAGTAGATATTCAAGAAGGGCTTTTTATTAAAAAATAAATAATAATAATAAATACAAAATGAATAAACCCTAAAAAAACATTAGTATTAAAAATGTCAATGTTATATAAAAGACAAAAGTGGGGAGACTGTTCAATTACAAAAAATTAAAGAGAAGAGACAACCAAATATAATCTGAATTTCTCTGGGAATAGAGAGAAAAAGTTATAAAGGACATTGTAGGTGCAACTGAGAATATTTATACATGAACTGGTATTAGATGGCCTGGTTGAAGGGAAGTCAGGGCCCTACATTCTTGGCATACATAAAAGACTTCAAAGGCCTATGTTGAAATTCCTCTCCCAGCACTAATTTCATAGTTGGTGTGAGGGTTTAATTGAGAATCAATGACTGTGTGGAAGGCACTTACCACAGTGCCTGATGCACAGCAAACCTTACCAGAGAAGGAGACTCAAGCTCCTTCCACAAAGCCTCAACTCAACCCAGGGAAAAGTAAGGAAAGGGTCACCTAGTCAAAGGGAATAATATTTATACAGATGAGACAATAATATAGAAGGGTTTCAGAAATACTGAGCCCTGCTAGATCAGAGGAAAAGGAGACAGGAGTTGTGAGTCAGTCTGTGTTTGAAAACCCACCTTCTATCAGCCCATTCCTACCATTTACACACACCACACAAACCCTGCTATCCAAACACACACATGCGGATAACAGTGGCCAGAATATTTGGCAAGTAATTCCTACTCAAGGTGAGTGTTAGCTGGGGTGGGGTGGGGAGTGTGATTTACCTCTAGAAGAGGATTACCTGCATGTATATTCAGGAAGGCAGGCCATACACAGTCCAATTGGCTTAAGTTCCTCCAGGACCCTACGCCCAATGTTCTCCTAAAGTGAGCTGGATTATGGGCAAGGAGGGATGATAAAATGCATGACAAGTATATACAACCATATTTTATTAATTCTAAGATGCATATTTCTTTTCACATTTTAATAATTCTGAAATAAGATAGCGTAGAAGTGATGAGTCAGAATGGGGTAATTTCCCCTTGGTTATACGCACAAATCCAGCATTAAATGTGAAATCATGACAATTTTACTATGTTCAAGCATCATTTTATGTGAAATGTGAACAGCAGAAAAAGTTTAAAAATGGTGCCTGATAATGTGGGGGAGAAGAAAAAGGAATAGTGTACTGATGGTTGAGTAGCTACTATTTGAGAGAATAATTCTGCCTGGAAATTAGGCATGACAGGACAGAATAAACCAGCCAGAGGTCTCTCTAACTTTTCCTTTTGAAAGCCTTCAAAACTACAGCGATATTGAAACAATAATGTAGTCACCTCCCTTACTCCCTTGCTTAGAGTGTCCAGTTTTTAAGATTTGGTCTGACCAGTATTCTTTCTCACTACATGTCAGGGCAAGAATGTGTATGAATATATACATGTGTAGAATATATTATTTTGAACAGTTTAAATTACAGACATCATGTCAGTTTTCCCTTAAATACTTAAACTAATATTTCTTGAGAATATGGACAGTCTCCTTTTTTATTATAAAACTTTATTGTACCCAGTTTACACTAATATACCATTAGGGCCATTTCTCAGGGTTGTGTTTGCAGAAAGCATCCTTGAAAGGGGAGGTAAAGTCTCCCTGTGGGAGCAGAAACAGGCTTGCTATGAAAGGGGATCCCCCAAACTCAGGGATCTCTGAATGTGTTGCAAACGCGCAGTGTGCACAGCATCCACGTGGCCCCTCCACATCACCTCTGTGGGACTTGGGAGGTTAGGGGAACTGACACATCATGCTGCTCATGCTGCTGGCTGTGCCAGTAAGAGTCCTCTGTCTCTGACCCAGGAGTTTGTGTCATCTGGCACCAACTATGAAACATTAACAGGCTAACTTATTAACTTCCCAGTAGCGTAAAACTCTAAACCATTAAGCACACTGTACTTCTTGTTACTTCTGTACCTAATAAATATATATTTAGTTTTTATCCCAGGTTCCTGACACAGGACTCTTAACAACCTTGAAATCTCCCTAGTGTTAAGAGGGTCTTTCGTATGCTAATGAGATGAGTGATGGCCAAGGACCCACAGACATCACCAGAATGGAGGCAAGTCACCAGAAAGATCAAGGTACGATTAGAGGGTTGGGACTTTCAGTCCTAACCTGCGACTTCCTGGGGAGAGGCACTGGAGGTTGAGGTAATCACCAATGACCAATGACTTAATAAGCCATGTCAACATAATGAAACCTCCGTTTAAAAAAAAAACCCAAACCCCCACTGAATGTTAGGGTTCTGGGTTGATGAATACACCATGGTGCTTTGGGGATGACATGCAGTACCTAACCCAGAACAATAAGTGGCACTGTACAAAAAAAGAGTTAAAAGAGCAGGCTTAAGACTGCTGTCCTTAGAAAGGCCTGCTTAAAAGGCTGGCCCTTGGGTCCTGTCTGGGAAGGTGGATTCTGTAAGGGTTACCACTATTTCCTGATAATGGCTCACTGTGCTAAAGTGTAGGTACAAATGATGTGGTTTATGCTCACCACCAGTATTCCTTCTGGGAATCTGGAGATCTGATACATGCTAGGCAGAGGCTGGCTACATGACCTGTTTCCCCCAGATTTGGGGGCAACAAGCCTCTAAAGAGCTTCCCTGGTAAGAACATTTCACACACGTTGTCACAACTTGTTGCTGGAGGTATTAAGTGGGTCTGTGTGACTCTCCTGGGAGAGGACTCTTGGAAGTTTGCCTTGGTTTCCTGAGACTTCATCTCATGCATCTTTTCCCTTTGTTGATTTTGCTGAATCCATTCACTATAATCAATCACAGGTCTGAATATACTTTACCCTGAGATTTCTGAGTCCCCCTAGTAATAGCTGTACCTAGGTATAGTCTTGGGGATTCCTAGACACAAGTAATAGCTGTACCTAGGTATAGTCTTGGGGACTCCTAGACACAAGATCTTATACATTTTCAAAGTGAAAAAAGCTCTTAGAAATCTATCTCAACTGCCTAGATTTTTGTTATATCATGTAACATTGTATTAAAGTATATAAAGCTACTATAAATTTTGGTACTGCTAAATCTTTAGTGAGAAGAAAAAGTGTTAACTGCTCATGGCAGTAGTTTGGCAAAGAAAGTTTGCATGCATTCTAGTTTTGAAGGAGCTGTAAGGTATTAGTGCATTAAAATTCTTTTTTGTTATATTGTAATTAAAGGATAACAGAATATGCCACCCCAAAATATGCCCATTTGGCATAAGGATGATTTTGAGCAGACTATTTTGAGAAACTGTTGACACAGAAGCTCAGAAAACAGAGTAGAATTTAGGGAAATTTATATTAGAAAGGTAGACTGTACCTGGAAGTGCTCTATTTCCAGAGATCATTCATCTACCTGACTTATTTGAATGGCAGAGCAAACTTTACCAACAATTTCCTCTACTCACCTTCCAGTGAACTGCCTTCCTCCCATTTGAAACCCAGGTCCCTATCCCTTTGCTCTTCTCAGTCTGGTATATAAGCCTCAGTTGCCGGGCTGCCTTTTGAGTCTCATTCCTTTGTGGGGCTCCTACATGACCATATGTATTTAAAGTTGTTTTGTTTTTTCTCCTGTTAATCTTTAATTATGGGAGGGAAGAGGGGTGTCTCAGCCAAGAACCTAGCAGAGTAGAGGGAAAAATATTTTTCCTCCTCTATGGTATAAAAAGAAATGTATAAAGTAATGAAAATGTGTCTTCCAACTCTTCTGACCTTCCAATCTAATGTTCATAAATAACACTGTCATGTCATGGATTCCTAATCCTTGTTTAAAATTCCATATTTTACAAATGCATTTTGGCTGATTAAATATATAAGGTCTTAAGAATATTGCCCAAGGCTATACAGGTAGTACATTACAAGTATGGCTAAAGAAGATGGGGGAGTAGAAGGATGCAGAGTTTGTGTCTCCCCACAACTAGGGCACCTACCAGATGCTGGGGGGACCTCGACACCCAAGGGGATAGGAGAAACCCCTGAGTGACCAGGTAGGACATGGGGGGTAGTAAGCGAGAAGGAGGGGTGAAGGCCAGATGGAACCGGCGCCATTGAGGGGTGGCTGGGAGAGGGAGAGCTTCCCACACCTGGAGGGACCCTCAGGGGTTTTAGACGATCAGGGGGGAATGCAGCTGGCATTTCCCCTGCCCAATCAGGTTCTGGGAAGCCTGCTGGGGTCCCGGGGGTGTCCTCCAACCTCTGGGGCCCCCCTAGCTGCAGAGATCCTAGGGGCATAGGAGGGAGGGAGGGGGAAAAATGGAGGAGGGGCAGATGGGGAGGGACCCTCTGGGATCTGAGGATGGTGGGGGAGGGAAGGCATAGATGGAGTTTTCCCCACCCACTGGAGCCTGCTGGGTTCCTGGGCCTGATCATCCACATTCCAAGGCCTGAGGCACTCAAGGGCCCCTCCCGATGACCCTAAGCCCCGCCCCCAGCCCCCCAGGGTCTTTTCCGCCTGCGTCCTAGGCATAGGCCGCCACCTACACCCCGCCTGTGCCAAAGCCCTGCCCCCCACATAAGCCCCATCCCCCATGGCCAAGTCCTTTTGCAGCTTTTTTATTTTTCCTCATTTTTGCTCTTATGGTTCTGTTTTACCTTCTGGTCATATTTCATCTATATTTTTATTTTTTCTAACATATTTGTTAGTTTTCTAATCTTATTTTAATTTTTACTGTTTGTTATTGTTCTGCTCCTTTTTTTTTCTGCTTTCTCTTTTTTTTTTTGCTGCCCCACATGGGTGGTGGAATCTTGGTTCACGGGCAGGGCATAAGGCCTGAGCTCCTGTGGTGATCTCCGAGTCCGAACCAATGGACCAACAGATAACCTCAGATCCCAAGGAATATTAATTAGAGTGAGGTCTCCTGGAGATCCTCATCTCGGCACCAAGACCTGGCTGTACCCAACAGCCTACAAACTCCATGCTGGAAGCCTCAGGCCAAACAACCAGTAAGACAAGAACACAGTCTACCCATCAGAAAAAAAAAAATGAGACAACAAAAAAAAATACGTTACAGATGAAGGAGCAAGGTAAAAACCTACAAACCCAAATAAATGAAGAGGAAATAGGCAAGCTACCTGAAAAAGAATTCAGAATAATGATAGTAAAGACGATCCAAAATCTCAGAAATAGCATTGAAGCACAGATCGAGAAAATACAAAAATGTTTAACAAAGAAGAACTAAAGAACAAACAAACAGAGATAAACAACACAATAACTGAAATGAAAAATACACTAGAAGGAATCAATAAGAGAATAACTGAGGCAGAAGAATGAATAAGTGAGCTAGAAGACAGAATGGTGGGAAAAAATGCTGAGAAGCAGAACAAAGAAAAAAGAATCAAAAGAATTGAAGGCAATCTCAGAGACCTTGGGGACAACACTAAAGGTACCAACATCCGAATTATAGGGGTCCTAGAAGTAGAAGAGAAAAAAAAAGGTCTGAGAAAATATTCGAAGAGATTATAGTCGAAAACTTCCCTAACATGGGAAACGAAATAGCCACCCAAGTCCAGGAAGCCCAGAGAATCTGTACAGGATAAACCCTAGGAGAAAAACACCAAAAGACACATACTACTCAAACAAACAAAATTTAAAGTCAAAGAAAAAAATATTAAAAGCAGCAAGGGAATCCCCATAAGGTTATCAGCTGATTTTTCAGCAGAAACTCTGCAGGCCAGAAGGGAGTGGCAGGATATACTTAAAGTGATGAAAGAAAAAAACCTACAACCAAGATTACTTTACCCAACAAAGATCTCATTCAGATTTGACAGAGAAATCAAAAGCTTTACAGATAAGTAAAAGCTAAGAGAATTCAGCACCACCAAACCAGATTTATAATGAATGCTAAAGGAATTTCTCTAGGCAGGAAACACAAGAGAAGAAAAGGACCTACAAAAACAAACTTAAATAATTTAGAAAATGGTAATAGGAACATACATATCCATAATTACCTTAAATTAAATGGACTAAATGTCCTAACTGAAAGACACAGACTGGCTGAATGGATTCAAAAACAAGACCCATACATATGCTGTCTACAAGAGACCCACTTCAGACCTAGGGACACATACAGATTGAAAGTGGGCAAATGGACAAAGATATTCCATGCAAATGGAAATCAAAAGAAAGTTGGAGTAGCAATACTCATATCAGATAAAATACACTTTAAAATAAAGAATGCTACAAGAGACAAGGAAGGACACTACATAATGATCAAGGGATCAGTGCAAGAAAAAGATATAACAATTATAAATATTTATGCCCCTAACACAGGAGCACCTCAACACATAACACAAATGCTAACAACCATATAAGGGGAAATCAACGGTATCACAATAATTGCAGGGGGCACTAACACCCCACTTACACCAATGGAAAGATCATCCAAACAGAAAATAAATAAGAAAATACAAGCTTTAAATGACAAAATAGACCATATAGATTTAATTGATATTTATAGGACATTCCACCCAAAGGTGGCAGAATACACTTTCTTCTCAAGTGCACACAGAACATTCTCCAGGATAGATCACACCTTGGGTCACAAATCAAGCCTCAGAAAATGTAAGAAAATTGAAATCATATCAAGGATCTTTTCCGACCACAATGCTATGAGATTAGAAATCAATTACAGGAAAAAAAACTATAAAAAACACAAATACATGGAGGCTAAACAGTGTGCTACTAAATAACCAAGATATTACTGAAGAAATCTAAGAGGAAATAAAAAAATACATAGAGGGCTTCCCTGGTGGCGCAGTGGTTGAGAGTCCGCCTGCCGATGCAGGGGACACGGGTTTGTGCCCCGGTCCGGGAAGATCCCACATGCTGTGGAGCGGCTGGGCCCGTGAGCCATGGCCGCTGAACTTGCGCATCCGGATCCTGTGCTTCGCAGAGGGAGAGGCCACAACAGTGAGAGGCCCGCGTACCGCAAAAAACACCCCAAAACAAACAAACAAAAACCACATAGAAACAAATGACAATGAAAACACGGCAACCCAAATCCTCTGGGATGCAGCAAAAGCAGTTCTAAGAGTGAAGTTTACAGCAATTCAATCTCACCTCAAGAGACAAGAAAAATTTCAAATAAACAATCTAATCCTACACCTAAAGCAATTAGAGAAAGAGAACAAGGAAAACCCAAAGTCAGTAGAAGGAAAGAAATCATAAAGATCAGAGCAGAAATAAATGAAATAGAAATGAAAAACAATAACAAAGATCAATAAAACTAAAAGTTGGTTCTTTGAGAAGATAAACAAAATTGATAAGTCTGTAGCTAGACTTATCAAGAAAAAAACAGAGAGGAAGCAAATCAATATAATTAGAAATGAAAAAGGAGAAATGACAACTGACACTGCAGAAATGCAAAGAATTATAAGAGTCTACTATAAGCAACTATATGCCAATAAAATGGACAACCTGGAAGAAATGAACAAATTCTTGGAAAGGTACAATTCTCCAAAAGTGAACCAGGAAGAATTAGAAAATGTAAACAGACCTATCACAAGTAATGAAATTGAAACTGTAATTAAAAATCTTCCAACAAATAAAATTCCAGGACCAGATGCCTTCACAGGCGAATTCCTATCAAACATTTAGAGAAGAGCTAAAGCTAATCCTTCTAAAACTCTTGCAAAAAATTGCAGAGGAGGGAACACTCCCTAATTCATTCTATCAGGCCAGCATGACCCTGAAATGAAAATGAGACAAAGATATCACAAAAAAAGAAAATTACAGACCAATATCATTGATGAACATAGATGCAAAATTCTCAACAAAATATTAGCAAACAGACTCCAACAACACATCAAAAGGATCATACGCCATGATCAAGTGGTATTTGTCCCAGGAATACAAGGATTCTTCAAAATATGCAAATCAGTCAATGTGATATACCATATTAACGAATTAAAGAAAAAATCCATATGATCATCTCAATAGGTGCAGAAAAAGCTTTTGACAAAATTCAACAATGATTTATGATAAAAACTCTCCAGAAAATGGGCAAAGAGGGAGCCTGACTCAACATAATAAAGACCACATATGTCCAAGCCACAGCAAACATTATTCTCAATGGTGAAAAATAGAAAGCATTTCCACTAAGATCAGGAACAAGATGTCCACTCTCACCACTGTTATTCAGTTTTGGAAGTCCTAGCCACAACAAGCAGTGAAGAAAAAGAAATAAAAGGAATCCAAATTGTCAAAGAAGAGGTAAAACTGTCACTGTTTGCAGATGACATGATACTATACATAGAAAATCCTAAAGATGCCACCAGAAAAATATGAGAACTAATCAATGAATTTGGTAAGGTTGCAGGATACAAAATTAATGCACAGAAATCTTTCGCATTTGCATACACTAACAACGAAAGAGAAATTAAGGAAACAATCCCATTTACCATTGCAACAAAAAGAATAAAATACCTAGGAATAAACCTACCTACGGAGGCAAAAGACCTGTACTCAGAAAACTACAAAACACTGATGAAAGAAATCATAGATGACATAAACAGGTGGAGAAATATACCATGTTCTTGGATTGGAATAATCAATGTTGTGAAAATGACTATATAACCCAAAGCAATCGACAGATTCAATGAAATCCCTATCAAATTACCAATGGCATTCTTCACAGAATTAGAACAAAAAATCTTACAATTTGTATGGAAACCCAAAAGACCCTGAATAGCCAAAGTAACCTTGAGAAAGAAAAACTGAGCTGGAGGAATCAGGCTCCCCAACTTCAAACTATACTACAAAGCTACAGTAATCAAGAAGGTATGGTACTGGCACAAAAAGAGACATATAGATCAATGGCACAGGGTAGAAAGCCCAGAGAAAAACCCTAGCACATATGGTCACCTAATTTATGACAAAGGAGGCAAGAACATACAATGGAGAAAAGACAGACTCTTCAATAAGTGGTGCTACGAAAACTGGACAGCTACATGTTAAAGAATGAAATTAGAACACTACCTAACATGATACACAAAAATAAACTCAAAATAGATTAAAGATATAAATTTAAGGGTGGACATTATAAATCTCTTAGAGGAAAACATAGGAAAAACACTATTTGACATAAACCACAGCAAGATCTTTTTTGACCCACCTACTAGAGTAATGAAAATAAAAACAAAAATAAACAAATGGGACATAGCTAAACTTTAAAGCTTTTGCACAGCAAAGGAAACCATAAACAAGATGAAAAGACAACTGACAGAATGGGAGAAAATATTTGCAAATGAAGCAACAGACAACAGATTAATCTCCAAAATATACAAACAGCTCATGGAGCTCAATATCAAAAAAACAAACAACCCAATCAAAAAATGGGTGGAAGACCTAAATAGACATCTCACCAAGGAGGACACACAGATGGCCAAGGGACACATGAAAGGATGCTCAACACCACTAATTATTAGAGAAATAGAAATCAAAACTACAATGAGGTATCACACCAGTCAGAATGGCCATCATCAAAAAATCTACAAACAATAAATGCTGGAGAGGGTGTGGAGAAAAGGGAACCCTCCTCTACTGTTGGTGGGAAGGTAAACTGGTACAGCCACTACGGAGAACAGTATGGATGTTCCTTAAAAAACTAAAATTAGAACTACTATATGACCCAGCAATCCAACTACCAGGCATATACCCTGACTATACCATAACTCAAAGGGACACATGTACCCCAATATGCATTGCAGCACTATTTCCAATAGCCAGGACATGGAAACAACCTAAATGTCCAACAACAGATGAATGGATAAAGAAGATGTGGCACATGTATACAATGGACTATTACTCAGCCATAAAAAGGAATGAAATTGGATCATTTGTAGAGATGTGGATGGACCTAGAGTCTGTCATACAGAATGAAGTAAGCCAGAAGAAAAAAACCCAAATATCATATATTAATGCATATATGTGGAATCTAGAAAAAGGGTACAGATGAACCTATTTTCAGGGCAGGAATAGAGACACAGACATAAATAATGGACATGTGGACACAGTGGGGGATGGGGAGGGTAAGACCAATTAGCAGATTGGGATTGATATATATACACTACCATGCATAAAATAGATAGCTAGTGGGAACATGCTATAAAGCACAGGAAGCTCAGCTCAGTGCTCTGTGATGAACTAGATGGGTGGGATGGGGGGTGGGGTGGGAGGGAGGTCCAAGAAGGAGGGGATATATGGATACACGTAGCTGATTCACTTCATTGTACAGCAGGAACTAACACAACATTGTAGCAATTATACTCCAATTAAAAAAAGACTAAAAAGAAGAAAAAAGGGAATTCCCTGGTAGTCCAGGGTTTAGGACTCTGCACTCTGCCTAGGGCCCAGGTTCAATCCCTGGTCAGGGAACTAAAATCCCACCAGCTGTGTAGCGCAGCCAAAAACATAAAAGACTGAAATTTCTGGAACCATACTATTGTTTCATAAAGACTAATTCATTTAAATCAAGCAGGTACCCTGGCGTTCCCACACATACTCCTAATGGGTTCTCCCCTCCCCCATACTTATCTCCCCAACCCCACCTTCTAGACTCAGGCCTTGGAGTGAAAAGAACAGTTTGGGGGGACACTTTTCCAGTCCAGGCTACATACACAGGCCGACTATTCTGACTACCGTCTTCTACTCCATGCCGACCATCAATTCCATAACTCTACAGCACTCTACACTCAAATGTAATCCTCTTACTCTCCAATGTTCATTACTGTTAAAACACCGAGATCCTGAGGATGTGGCCCTCCAGCCCCTCTGCTTGCTTCCTGCCACCACATATCTGTCACACCACAAATCCCACTTGAGATTTTACATTTATTTTTGTCAGCCATTGGTTAATGACACTAGAGTGTATGGTTCATGGTCTGAATTCTTTGCTATTTTTCCTCAAAACTGATTATCTACTCCATTCTTATAGCTGTTGGAAAGCTCGGCTAGCGTGGGCTCAATAAACATCAGGCTAAGAAATTAAACCTGTGGCTGATTCCTAGCTCTCAAGATTCGACCTGTGACTTTTCTTAAGAGACCACTAAGTCTGGCGCCAGGAGATGCCCAGAAAGCCCCCTGCTCAGCTAAGCTCCCTCCGCCCTTCCTCAGGGCCCTCCCGGCTCACCTGGAGCACGTGGCTCAGCCCTCTCAGGCCCGAGGCTCTGAGCAGTCTGGAGGCTCCAGGGCAAGGCTCACATCTCTGGCCCCTGAGAGGCCAGTCCCTGGAAACTCGCTCGGGGCCATGGTGATGGGTGGTTGCACCGGAAGTGGGCGCGGATGGGCCTGCGCATGCTCAATGTCTAATGGTGGGGACCCGGAAGAGCCTGAGCAAGATGGTGGGGAGGGGTCGTTTCCCAGGTGACCGGGCAGTCATTGGCTTCTGCTGATCCTCTAATTCCGGAGCGACATTTTCATGTTATTAGTGCTTTGAGGTTGGTTTGAAAAGCTTTACCACCGGGTCTTCCTCCTTCCCTGCGCAGTAGAGGAGTGAAGAGCACAACTCCAAAGGCTTCATGCGAGCTGGGGTCACAGGGTGCAGCGGGGGCGGGGTAGTTTTGTTTCTGAAACCTAAGAACAATCAGTCACCTCTTTGGATCAGTTGCTTCTGGGTGGGTGAAGATTGTGCCCGGCCTCCCCGAGGAAGTAACTTTGTTTTTTTTTGTTTTTTGTTTTTGTTTATTACTGTTTATTACAAGGATGTTCCCTCAACACAGGGAGAAAATAGAACATACACATTGTCTTCTAAGGCGGCTCAGTACTCACCTTCAACTAGACTTAGTGCTTAGTGTAAGTGATTTTGAAAAAGGTCCAATAGAGAAATAGGGCATAGGTTTTTCTGTAAAAATGTCACTGAATAAATATAAAGGAGATCTCTTTTTCAAATTATAAAAAGAAATTTCTCCCAACTCGTAGTCCAGAAAAACGCCAATCCGACATGGGTTTCCTGAATCCCCTGTGTTAGGTGTACTACCCCAGAGCTGAATTTGCCAGCAGCCATTGCTTGGGTATGGTGATATAGGAGCATTTCTGGGGAAAGATTCTTTACACACACCTAAGGAGCAGTCACCTAGGCCTCTTACTTCTACCTGCCAAAAATGCCTGCCAGCATCAAATCCCTCAGAACTCAGGACTTCTAGGTGAGAAGTAAATGCCTCAGGATTATGAACACAGTTTGGTTCCATCCTTCGAAATCTTGCAGTTTTCCTGTCTTGTGAAACTTTGAGACTGTGGTGAGCAGTTTCAGCATCTAGTGTCAGATGTACCTGAAATGTGCAGATCATTTTGTGGAGGCCAAAATATTGTGGAGGGAGAGTGAAAACCACCTTCTTTAATTTGTAGGAAAAGGCTGCCGGGCTCTTTAGGTTTCCATATGTGCTGTGGATCCTTTCAATGCCTGTCAGTAAATCCAGGTCAGGTTGCAACACTTACCATTTATTTCACCAAGCAGATTTTTCAACGTGGATCCGTGGCCCGATATTTGGTGTTTTTTTTCAATTATTTTATCTTGAGCATCCTTCTCTCCACTTAGTAACCTAACATGAATTTCATCATGCTCTGTTCCCAAGAAATGCTTAATGCATTCAACTTCGGAGTGCAATTCCCTCCTTTGATTGTTCACCTTCCGCACCAAATCAAATGATTTTGAGGCTTGCATTTCTAATGACTTTTCAGTATATTCAAGCTGCTTTGTCAGGGGCTCAATGTGGGCTTTGAGCCTCGTCCTGTGACAGGCTGCAGCCTGCTCCATGGGTGCCAAGGGGTGATCACGGTGGTCAGAGGAGACCCTGCACTGAAGACACAGCAGCTCCAGGTCCTTCACAGAACAGGCTCAGAACCTGCTTGTGCTTCTCGCACAGGGGTTTCTCTTTCTGCCATTTCCTCTTTTCCTCTGTGCTGGGAAGCTGCTTCACAAAGTCAATCGTGAGACATAACTGAG
Organism: Mesoplodon mirus; assembly: GCF_964341445.2. Classification (NCBI taxonomy): domain Eukaryota; kingdom Metazoa; phylum Chordata; class Mammalia; order Artiodactyla; family Ziphiidae; genus Mesoplodon; species Mesoplodon mirus. The sequence goes on along the minus strand of NC_138977.1, from coordinate 35,317,774 downwards.
TGTTCCTTCCAAAGCCCTTGTCAGGGCAGGGCTGGAGGCAGACAGGACAGGGGAAGATGTCGTGGAGACCCTCCCAGCACTGGTGGATGCAGGGGTGACAGGAGTTGTGCCCAGTCAGTGGTCACTGCATCTCTCAGGTCATCCAGGCAGACGGGGCAGCTGGCCTCTGCTTGGAGCTGTGCCAGGGAAGATGCCAGGGCCATTGTGCAGGGAGGGTTTCTGTCTAAGGAGACTCCCTTCAGAGAAACCTGGCTCTCCAGGGGTGGGGACAAGTGAGAAGCTTCTGACCTTTCAGCGTTCACTCTGCTCCTTCACGGCTGCCAGTAGGTTTGCCAAGATCTGCAGGGAGCTGTGGCCACTCAGGCCTATTTCTCCCCCTTCCCTTCAACCCTACAGCAGCCGCCAGGAGGACTGAGAGCCCCAGTCAGTCTCTGCTTCCTTTGGCACTTCTGTCCCTGTTACTTAATGGGCGGAAATCGAGCTCGCTAGGTGGTCCTCTTCTTCACAGAGAGCCACTGCTCCCAGTAGTGACGAAAAACAACAGCACAGGGACACAGTCGGCAAAATCCAGGTGTGGGCAACTCTATGACACAACTCACCAGGCATCTTCAAGAAAATAGTAACAAGAGTGAAAATAATGTATATTAGAGATTAAGAGCATACATACAATCAACAATATTTGACAAGGCTTTTGTTCTGAATTCAAATACATACATCCAAACAAAAAGATGGTTGCAGCCAGTTGGGATTCTGGATATCTGATGATTTTTTAAAGGTTATTAATGAAAAGACGTCCTATACGTGAAAGACACAGAGTACACTATTTACATTGAAAACACTATGATATGCAGGATTTGCTTCACAGTGATGAAGAGCAGGGATGGCTGGGGGCATCACTCACTGGATGTGGACATGGGATGTTGTAGGCTAAACTGTGTGCCCCCCACAGTTCATAAGTTGAAGCTGTAACTCCCAGGACGTCAGAATGGGACCCTATATAGTAATATAGTCTGTAATGTGCTGATTAAGGTAAAATGAGGCTGCTCAGGGAGGTCCTAATGCAACACTGATGGGTGTTCTTAGAAGGGGAAGAGACATCAGGGACGGGGACCCACAGAGAAAAGGCCATGTGAGATCACAGCCACGAGGAGGCCACCTGGGAGCCAAGGAGAGAGGCCTCAGGAGAAAGTGAACCTGCTGACCCGTTGGTATTCAACTTCCAGTCTCCAGAACTGGGACAATGAGTTTCTGTTGCTGAAGTCACCCTAATGTGTGGTGTTTTGCTGTGGCAGCCCTTGGAAACTGATAATCATGTTTGTTCTACTATTTTTCTATTAATTTACAATCTGAACATGTTCTATGTAAAAACACTTTTCACAAGGCTGACCAATGTTCTCAGTGTGCTCCTGTCCCAGCCAGGCCACGCCAGCTTCTCTCTTCCTTCTTTGAGCCACAACTCTCCCTCTCCCTCCATCCTAAAGTGTCCACATCCCTTCAGTCTCTATCTCCAAGGGAAATTTAGAGATTACAGCAGACTCAAAAGGCGTGCCAACCTGGGCATGTAAGTTGGAGTAGCCAATATGCAAAACAGCATGGAGTTTCCTCAAAAAAACTAAAAATGGAAGTGCCATATGATCCAGCAATGTCTCTTCTAGGCACATATTGAACAAAACTATAATTCAAAGTGATACATGTATCCCTATTTTCATAGCAGTGCTATTCACAATCCCCCAAACATGGAAGAAACCAAAATGTCCATCAACAGAGGAATGGATAAAGAAGATGTAGCACATGTATACAGTGGAATACTACTCATCCATTAAAAAGAACAAAATAATGCCTTTTGCAGCAACATGGATGGAACTTGAGATTATCATACTAAGTAAGTCAGAAAGAGAAAGACAAATGCCATACAATATCACTTACATGTATAATCTAAAATATGACACAAATTAACCTACCTATGAAACAGAAACAGACTCACAGACATACAAAACAAACTTGTGGTTCTAAAGGGGGAGGGAGGGGGTGGCAGAGGGACAGAGTGGGAGTTTGGGGTTAGCAGATGCAAACTATTGTATATGGAATGGGTAAACAACAAGGTCCTACTGTACAGCACACGGAACTATATTCAATATCCTGTTATAAACCATAATGGAAAAGAATATAAAAAAGAATGTATGTATATGTAATGTGAATTACTCAGCTATACAGCTGAAATTAACAAACTATTGTAAATCAACTCTACTTCAATTAAAAAAAAAAGATGTACCACCATTACAAGTAATTGATGTGAGTTGGCTGCAAGTTCAAACACATGAAAATAATACTATGATTCTGAGACAGGAAGACGAGAGCACAGCCATTCTGGAAAAAGACCTAGGAATGGCCTTGGGCAAAACAGGCACTGCAGGCTAAAGAACAAACTCCCTGGGGTCTGATTCCCAAAAGAAGAAAAAAAAAAAAAAAAGAAGAAGAAACAGGGCTTAAAAGGTTGACCTTCTCTCTATTACGATAAAACAAATGTCACAGGTGATTACAGTATAAAAAGAAACTGTGTGTATATATGTCCTTATGATAGCCAGCAAATATTTATCTTCCATAAAGTAACCACACAGGTACATACATAAAACCTTAACTAAGGAGCCCATATATTGAGAAGAAAATGGAACAGCAGTGAGCAGGGTGCCTGGCACACAGCAGGTCCATCCCACAGGAGCCCCTAGGACTTGCCCACACCTCCCGCAGGTATGGTCCAGGTGACAGGCAGATTCCAAGTCACACCCACACCCACAACTGGGGCTTCCTTCCCCCTACTGCATCTTCCTCTGAACCCATGGAATTTCCCACTCTGCAGGCCAGAGAGTCTGTTCCAAATGAATCCAATGAGAACCTCCTGCCCTCTAGTACCTCCCAGACCATCCTGTCTTGGCCCTTCTCCATCAGAGTGTGGTCACCCAGTGTCCCCTGGGCAGCTATGTTGTCCCTGCTCAGGCCCACCTGAGATTCTGGCCCCAAGTCCATGCTCACCTGTCCATGCTTCTCAGTCTTGGCTCTGTGCTGCAGGAGCTGCTCTGTGTCCTCAAGGCCTTGGGGGCATCCTGGCTCCACCCACTGGGGCTCTGGGCTTCTTCCTCACAGAGCAGAAGGTCTTCCTTGATCCAGGTCTTGATCCAGGTCTCAAGGCATGACACAGCCCACCTTCTCTGTTCACTGCTGGGGTCAGAATCTGGCCCCTTGGGCCTTAAAAGCCTGAAGGGAGACTCCTTTCCTTTATCCCATTAGACAGACTGCAGATGCAATCAGCCTGGGAAATTACAGGCTGCTGATGACACCTCTCATCTTCCTCTCTGATTGAATCCTCTGTCCAGGGAATGGAAGACTCTCACCCTTAATCCCCTTTCTCTAATTCTATCAGTGATATAGTTTCTGGCTCCTTGGAATACTTTTTTTTCCCCCAGAAGGCCATAAGTTAATTTTTTCCAGTTTTATTGAGATATATTTGACATATAATATCATATAACTTTAAAGTATACAATATAAGAATTTGATATATGTATATATTGTGAAATGATCACCACAATAAGTTTAGCTAACATTTATCACCTCACATAGTTAGAATTTTTATTTTTACTTGTGATAAGAACTTTTAAGATCTACTCTTCTAGCAACTTTCAAATATACAATACAGGCCCACAGGCTGCCTTCCCTGGGCAGGGGTGCTGGACCCAGCTGGGTTGAGGGCACTGATATGCAGTTCCCTTCCCACTGGCTGTCCTGCTTGGGTGCCAAGTTCCATACGGGATTTCATGGATCGGTAGTTCTGCAGGCTGGGGAATCTGACACCAAGGAGCTGGAAGATTCAGTGTCTGAATCAAAGTACCAATAAAATGATGTCCCGTGAAAGCTGAAAGTCTCCATGTGAATATGACGGACAGACAGTGCGTCTTCATTCAGTGAGCAGTTCTGAGCACCTGCCACACCAGGTGTGTGCTGGTTGCTGGAATCCCTGGCTGTTTGGGATGAGGTTCCTGCCCACAAGAAGTTAAGAATCTGGAGGCAGATGGAGTTAAGATGGTGGAGTAAGAGGACGTGAAGTTTGCATCTCCCCACAAGTACAACAAGAATGCATCAGAGCAATTCTTGCAGAGCACCTAATGGGTGCCGGTGGGGGACCTAAGGCACAGAAGAGGACGGGACAAATCCCCACATGACCAGGGTCTTTGTTCCAAGTCCAGGGGTCAGGCTTGATCTCCTGTGGTGGGAGCTCTGAGTCCAAGCTGCTGGGCTAACATAGAACTTCAGGCCCCAAGGAATATTCATTGGGGTCAGATTTCCCAGAGGTCTTCATATCAGTACCAAGACCTGGCTCCACCTAACTGCCTGCAAACTCCAGTGCTGGACGCCTCAGTCCAAACAACCAGCAAGACAGGAACACAGCCCCACCCGTCAGAAAAAAAAAATGAGACTATAGAAAAAGATGGTACAGATGAAAGAGCAAGGTAAACACCTACAAGTCCAAATAAATGAAGAGGAAATAGGCAACTTACCTGAAAAAGAATTCAGAGTAATGACAGTAAACATGATCCAAAATCTCAGAAATGGAATGGAGGCATGGATTGAGAAAATAAAAGAAATGTTTAACAAAGACAAAGAACTAAAGAAAAAACAGTGATAAACAACACAATAGTTGAAATGAAAAATAGACTAAAAGGAATCAATAGCAGAATAACTGAGGCAGCATAATGATTAAGTGAGCTGGTAGATAGAATGGTGGAAATTACTGCCAAGGAGCAGAATAAAGAAAAAAGAATGAAAAGAAATGACAGTCTCAGAGACTTCTGGGACAACATTAAATAGACCAACTTTCAAATTATAGGGGTCCCAGAAGAAGAAGAAAAAGATAAAGGGTCTGAGAAAATATTTGAAGAGATTACAGTCAAAAACTTCCCTAACACGAGAAAGGAAATAGTCAATCAAGTCCAGGAAGAACAGAGAGTCCCATACAGGATAAACCTAAGGAGAAACATGCCAAGACACATATTAATCAAACTAATAAAAACTAAATACAAAGAAAAAAATATGAAAAGCAGCAAGGGAAAAGCAAAAAAGAACATAGAAGGGAATCCTCATAAGGTTATCAACTGATTTTTCAGCAGAAACTCTGCAGGCCAGGAGGGAGTGGCAGGATATATTTAAAGCGATAAAAGGGAAAAACTTACAACCAAGATTACTCTACCCAGCAAGGATCTCATTCAGATTCGATGAGAAATCAAAAGCTTTACAGACAAGCAAAAACTAAGAGAATTCAGCACCACCAAACCAGATCTACAGCAAATGCTAGAGGAACTTCTCTGAAAGGGAAACACAAGAGGAGAAAAAGACCTACAAAAACAAACCCCAAACAATTAAGAAAATGGTAATAGGAACACACATATTGATAATTACCTTAAATATAAATGGATTAAATGCTCCCACCAAAAGACACACAATGGATACATTCTGGCTGAATAGATACAAAAAGAAGACCTGTATATATGTTGTCTACAAGAGACCCACTGCAGGCCTAGGGACACATACAGACTGAAAGTGAGGAGATGGAAAAAGATATTCCATGCAAATGGAAATCAAAAGAAAGTTGGAGCAGCAATACTAATATCAGACAAAATAGGCTTTAAAATAAAGACTGTTACAAGAGACAAAGAAGGATGCTACATACTGATTAAGGGATCAACAAAGAAGAAGATATAACAATTGTAAATACATACGCAGCCAGCACAGAAGCACCTCAATATATAAGGCAAATATTAACAGACATGAAAGGAAAACTTGACTGTAACACAATAATAGTGGGGGACTTTAGCACCCTGCTTACATCAATGGACATGTCATCCAGACAGAAACTCCATAAGGAAACACAAGCCTTAAATGACACAATAGACCCGATAGATTTAATTGATATTTACAGGACATTCCATCCGAAAGCACCATAATACACTTTTTTCTCAAGTGCACATGGAACATTCTCCAGGATAGATCATATCTTGGGTCACAAATCAAGCCTAGTAAATTTAAGAAAATTGAAATCATATCAAGCATCTTTTCTGACCACAATGCTATGAGATTAGAAATCAACTACAGGAAAAATAAAAACCCACACACACGTAGAGGTTAAACAATATGCTACTAAATAACCAGGAGATCACTGAAGAAGTCAAAGAGGAAATCAAAAAATACACAGAAACAAATGACAACAAAAGCACCATGACCCAAAACCTGTGGGGTGCAGCAAAAGCAGTTCTAAGAGGGAAGCTTATATCAATACAATCCTACCTCAAGAAACAAGAAACATCCCCAATAAACAATGTAACATTACACCTAAAGCAACTAGAAAAAGAATAAACAAAACCCAAAGTTAGAATGAAGGAAACTGTAAAAATCAGAGCAGAAATAAATGATATAGAAATGAAGAAAACAATAGCAAAGATCAATAAAACTAAAACCTGGTTCTTTGCGAAGAGAAAAAAAAATGATAAACCTTTAGCCAGACTCATCAAGAAAAAAAGGGAGAGGGTTCAAATCAGTGAATTAGAAATGAAAAAGAAAAATGACAATGGACATTGCAGAACTGCAAAGGATCATAAGAGACTACTACAAGCAACACTATGCCAAAAAAATAGACAACCTGGAAGAAATGGACAAATTCTTAGTAAGGTACAACCTTCTGAGACTGAGCCAGGACGAAACAGAAAATGTAAACTGACGAATCACAAGGAATGAAATTGAAATTGTGATCAAAAATCTTCCAACAAACAAAAGTCCAGGACCAGATGGATTCACAGGTGAATTCTATGAAAACATTTAAAGAGCTAACACCCATCCTTCTCAAACTCTTCCATAAAATTACAGAGAAAGCTTGGAAAAACTCCCAAGCTCATTCTACCAGGCCGCCATGTCCCGGATACCAAAACCAGACAAAGATATTACAAAAAAAGAAAATTACAGACCAATATCACTGATGATTCTCAACAAAATACTAGCAAACAGAATCTAACAACACATTAAAAGGATCATACAACATGATCAAGTGAGATTTATCCCAAGGATGCAATGATTCTTCAATATATGCAAATCAATCAATGTGATACACCATATTAACAAATGGAAGAATAAAAACCATATGATCATCTCAACAGATGCAGAAAAATGTTTGGACAAAATTCAACACATATTTATGATAAAAACTCTCCAGAAAGTGGGCATAGAGGGAACCTACCTCAACATAATAAAGGCCATATATGACAAACACACAGCAAACATCATTCTCAATGGTGAAAAACTGAAAGCATTTCCTCTAAGATCAGGAACAAGACAAGGATGTTAACTCTCACCACTATTATTCAACATAGTTTTGAAAGTCCCCGCCATGGCAGTCAGAAAAGAAAAAAAACAAAAGGAATCCAAATTGGAAAAGAAGAAGTAAAACTGTCACTGCTTGCCAGTGACATGATACTATACATAAAAAATCCTAAAGATGCCACCAGAAAACTACTAGAGCTCATCAATGAATATGATAAAGTTGCAGGATACAAAATTAATGCACAGAAATCTCTTGCATTCCTATACACTAACAACAAAATATCAGAAAGAGATATTAAGGAAACAATCACATTTACTATTACCACAAAGGATACCTAGGAATTAACCTACATAAAGGGGCAAAATTCCTGTACTCAGAATACTATAAGTTACAGATGAAAGAAATCAAAGATGACACAAACAGTTGGAGAGATATACCATGTTCTTGGATTGGAAGAATGAATATTGTGAAAGTGACTATACTACCCAAAGCTGATTCAACTGCATAAAGGTTCAATGCAGTCCCTATCAAATTACTGTGGCATTTTTCACAGAACTAGAACAAAATATCTTAAAATTTGTATGGAGATACAAAAGACCTCGAATAGCCAAAGCAATCTTGAGAAAGAAAAACGGAGCTGGAGGAATCAGGCTTCCTGACTTCAGACTATACTACAAAGGTACAGTCATCAAGACAGCATGGTACTGGTGCAAAAACAGAAATATAGATCAATGGAACAGGAGAGAAAGCCCAGATATAAACCCATGCATCTATGGTCACCTAATCTATGACAAAGGAGACAAGAATATATTGACACAATGGAGAAAAGACAGTCTCTTCAATATGTAGTCCTGGGAAAACTGGACAGCTACATGTAAAAGAATGAAATTAGAACATCCCCTAACCCCATACACAGAAAATAAACTCAAAATGGATTAATGACCTAAAGGTAAGCCCGGACACTATAAAACTCTTACAGGAAAACATAGGCAGAACACTCTTTGACATAGATCCCAGCAAGATCTTTTTTGACTCACATCCTAGACTAATGAAAATAAAAACAAAAATAAACAAGTGGGGGCCTCCCTGGTGGCGCAGTCGTTGAGAGTCCGCCTGCCGATGCAGGGGATACGGGTTCGTGCCCCGGTCTGGGAGGATCCCATATGCCGCGGAGCGGCTGGGCCCGTGAGCCATGGCCGCTGGGCCTGCGCATCCGGAGCCTGTGCTCCGCAACGGGAGAGGCCACAACAGTGAGAGGCCCGCATACCGCAAAAAAAAAAAAATAAAATAAATAAAAAAATAAATAAACAAATGGGACCTCATTAAAATTAAAAGGTTTGTACAGCAAAGGAAACCATAAACAAGACAAAAATACAACCTTCAGAATGGGAGAAAATATTTGCAAAGGAAACAACTGACAAGGGATTAATCTCCAAAATATACAAACAGCTCATGCAGCTCAGTGTCAAGAAAACAAACAACTCAATCAAAAAATGGGTGGGGCTTCCCTGGTGGCGCAGTGGTTGGGGGTCCGCCTGCCGGTGCAGGGGACACGGGTTTGTGCCCCGGTCCGGGAGGATCCCGCGTGCCGCGGAGCGGCTGGGCCCGTGAGCCATGGCCGCTGGGCCTGCGCGTCCGGAGCCTGTGCTCCGCAATGGGAGGGGCCACAACAGTGAGAGGCCCGCGTACCGCAAAAAAAAAAAAAAAAAAAGCGTGGAGCGTGACGTAGCTGTTTTTTCTCGGCTAGGTCTGCTGCAACGGACGGAGGCCGGCTGAGCTGCGGTGTTCGGAGCTGCGGTTCTTGGCGAGATTTTGCGTTGCCCGTCCTCAGCCATTTCACCGATAATCAGCGGATCACTTTGCCAAGTGCCGGGAAGAACAAAGGAATTCGGAAGGAGACTCTCGGCTCCCGGCCGCCTTGCTCTGAGTGGCTTCCTTTTCCGCTCGCGCCTGTCCGGAGAAACTGGACTTATAACCGTCACTGGATTATGCTTGTCTCTACAGCTGATGGTGATCTCTGTCCTCCTGTTGAGGAACCAGTTGCTACTGCTTATCCCAAAGCAAGCAAGAAAAAGGATAAGGCCAAAGAGAAAAAGTTTATATGGAACCATGGAATTACTCCGCCTCTAAAAAATGTCAGAAAGAGAAGGTTCCGTAAGACAATAAAGAAGAAGTATATTGAATCTCCAGATGTGGAAAAAGAAGTAAAGCGGTTGCTGAGAGCAGATGCTGAAGCTGTCAGTACCCGTTGGGAAATAATTACTGAAGATGAAACAAAAGAAGCAGAAAATCAAGGCCTTGATATCTCTTCCCCAGGAATGTCTGGCCACAGGCAGGGCCATGCCTCATTAGAACATGATGAGCTTCGGGAGATATTCAATGACCTCAGCAGCAGCAGTGAAGATGAAGATGAGACACAGCATCAAGATGAAGGAGATATAAACATCATGGACACTGAGGAAGATCTGGAAAGGCAGCTACAGGACAAGCTAAATGAGTCAGATGAACACCAGCAAGAAAACGAGGGAACTAATCAGCTGGTTATGGGAATTCAGAAACAGATTGATAACATGAAAGGCAAGCTCCAAGAGACCCAGGACAGGGCAAAGCGACAGGAGGATCTCATCATGAAAGTGGAAAACCTGGCTCTCAAGAACAGATTTCAGGCTGTGCTGGATGAACTGAAACAAAAGGAAGAGCGAGAAAAGGAGCAGCTCAGCTCTTTGCAAGAAGAGCTAGAATCACTCCTAGAGAAGTGAGGAGAGTTTTGGTACTTAATTTCATTCCTGACAGTGGTCAGCCTTTTCTTCCTCTTTTCCTTTTTCTCTGAATATCTATTGTTCTTAAAATCAAAGCACAAAATTTCATGCCTAACTGTTGTGAATTTTTTTAAATAAGGAATTTGGTGCATCTCTTTAATGAGCTATAAGTTTTCTTCAGACAGGGACCATGTCCTATACATTTTTCACTTGTTGAACTGGGTTTAGCTGGGCATAAAGCAGGTACTAAAAACCTATTGACTAATTATATTGCTTTCTCTTTTCTTCCTGTCAGGATTGTGCTGTACTATTTGAGGTTTTTAGTACAGTTGCTTTTGGGAAAATTTCACTGTTACAGCATGGGTCTTTCCAAATGCACTAAAATAAAACACAGTGCAAATGGATTCCAGTAATATGACAAGTGAATTCTAAGGTTTATTCATTTCACTTATGTGAAATCACACCATTTTCTAAAATAATGATTAATAATTATAAATATATTTCAAGGTACAGGTGATTTTCATGTCTATTTTATTTTTATTTATTTTGCTTGTTGAATTATTTTTTTAATTTTTTAATTTTCTAACTTTTTATTTTATATTGGAGTATAGCCGATTAACAGTGTGATACTTTCATGTGCAAAGCAAAGCGACTCAGCCATACAAATATATAGATATCCATACTCCCCCAAACTCCCCTCCCATCCAGGCTTCCATATAACATTGAACGGAGCTCCCTGTGCTATACAGTAGGTCCTTGTTGGTTACCCATTTTAAATATAGCTGTTCCTTGGAATACATTGAAAAGTCCTCATTTTTCTTTTCTAAAGTGAAATTGCTGAACATTCTTGGCCTGTCCCTTCAGAGGTTATTTGAATTCCATCTGCCCCTTAAAGGAGGTGTTTCCCAAATGTATCCTAATCTCCGTTTCTGGATTTCCAAAGCCCTTCTGCAGTTCTCAACCTCTCAGGCCCTCAGGCAGCAGACAAGCTCTCTCCTTGAGGTGCAGCTGCACCTCTCCTTCAGGAGGTGAGGGCTTTGTGGGAGTGTTGTAGCAGGTGGGCGAGGGGCTGTCATGGGGCAGCCACCAGGACAGGTTTAGGGACAGGCTTCCCTGGATGGAATGAAATAGAAGTTGGCCTTGAGGAGGCCTTGAATGTATTTTAAATACATTTCCCTGGAACTCCGTATGTTTTGTAAGTTCCGAAGTAATCCTGAATCTCCACTTCCAGATTTGATCTTTCTCACATCTTTATATTCATAGAAGACTAAGGATCTTTGTATTAATATATAATGAATGCCTGCATGATGTCCCGTTCATTGATGGCTCAATCATTCCTATGTTAATCCATCACACCTGTCCTCAGTATCCCCTGTCCCTGGATGCTGACACTAGGACGCCAGCACACTCCCCACAAGCAGGCAGTTATGGTGCTCACGGAGGGAGATGGGTCTCAGGTGAAGGTGCTCCTCTTGTCTCCCTGAGGATAGCCATCTACTCCCAGGAGAGCAGAAAGCTTTTCTTAAACAGGAGCACCTATGCCTGCACTCCAGAAACATCTTCCTTCAAACGTTGAAGGGTAAAATGATGGGATGTGCGTTACAGAAAAGCCTTCCCAGGTAGAATGGTCATATGGGGAACCTCCTCTCCTCTGTTTCCCTTTCTAGAGGAATCCTGCTTAATGGCTTTTTGATGAACCTTTCCAAGTAGCCTGCATATAAAACCCAACGTTTATATGACGTATACTTTATGTGTATAGAACCTTCCCCTGGGTATATTTGCAATGAGGGCAATCTATCTCATCTTAAATGCTTATTTTCCACTTATTTTTGTCCTGTATCAGCACATCTACTTCATTGTTTTAAAATGTGTTGTCAAGGACAACTCAGGAAATCGTTTAAATAGGCACTTTTATGAAGTGCCTACAAGCTACCCACTCCTCTAAAATATTGTTTCCAGTGATGATTTGCCTCTCTAGTTTGGTCCCTGAACATAGGTAAACAAAATAAAATGTAAAATCATAGTTGATTATTAAAATCGTGTTTTTGTGGATTTTATTCGGGATTTCATTGAGGCAGCGATCCAAATTGGAGAGACAGGAAACTTTTAGTATGAGTCATCCAATCCATGGAGGTGGGGTATACTCTTACATTTATAAAGGTCTTCCTTAATCTCTTTCATTACATGTTTATGATTTTGTTCATACAACTTCTGCATTTCATGTCTAGATTCATTCAAATGTGTTTTACATGTTGATGCAATTGTAAAAGATTCACTTTCAACACTATATTTTTGTTTCTCACATGTGGATATACTTAAAATATGTATTAATACTTTATACAATAATCTTGCTAAAATCCCCTCTAGGCTATATCATTTCTCTTCAGGTTCTTCGAGTTTCATAACAGACAGTTTTATCTTTTGCAAATAATGACAGTTTTCTTTCTTTCAGTGTTTAAGACTTTTTCAGCATCTCCGTACTGAGCTGGTAGACCCTCTGGTGGGGACTTTACACTTGAGCACCAAGGCGTCGCACCTTAACCTACTGATCAATCATAGCATCACCAAACAGGAGCAACTCCACATTATGTGTACAGTTATTTGCTGGTGTTTTTGAGCTACTCTGCATCACCTATAAATCATCTAACCACAAAACACTGAATCTGAATTGGATGAGCATTTGTAGCATCCTTTCACTTTATGGTAAATGTAGGGAGTAGAGGAGGAATATGTTAATGACCTTAAAAGAAGCAGCACTTGAATGTGGGAAATTGTACAGGTCAATGAGTCAATGCTGCCATAAAAAAAAAAAAAAGAATAGAGTTGAAAATGAAAAAAAAAAAATCCTAACTGTGAAACATGAAAGTTCTTTGGATCCACATTTGAATAAACCGACAGAAAAAAAGACATTTATGAGGCAGTTGGGGAATTTTGACTATGAAGTAGTAAATGATATCAAGGCATTGTTGCTTGTTTTCTAGGTATTATAAAGGTTTTAGTAAAAAAGGTCCACATTTTTAGTGGGGTATGATGTATACAAGTATGAAAGCAACCATAAAGGGAAGAAAAAAGATGAGTTAACAAAATTTTGATAAATGTTGAATGTGGGTTGATGGTACTATTTTTTAATGCAATTGTGTCTGCTTCTCTGCATCTTTGAAATTTTTCATAATAATTAATTTTGAAGTATACTGAAAAGTACAAAGTAACTTGAGCCGCATGAAGAATGATTCTGGGGTACCTCAAAATTATCTGTAACACTAATTTTTTTCGTAATATAAAATATTGAATCAAATATGACAAAATATAGCAGGCATTAGTAATACATGAATTAGTTATGCATGAATTTGGCAAGAAATTGTTTATGAAGGAAAAATCAGTAATACATATCCTATTTTTAAGATTCTGACATTTTGTTCATCATGGACATTTTGCTTTAATTTTGACTTTTTTTTTTTTCTCGTTACGCGGGCCTCTCACTGTTGTGGCCTCTCCCGTTGCGGAGCACAGGCTCCGGACGCGCAGGCCCAGCGGCCATGGCTCACGGGCCCAGCTGCTCCGCGGCGTGTGGGATCTTCCCGGACCAGGGCACGAACCCGTGTCCCCTGCATCGGCACGTGGACTGTCAACCACTGCGCCACCAGGGAAGCCCTAATTTCGACTTTTAAAAATACTTAAAGTAGTATTGGTCTTGATCCCTGTGTGTTTTGGCACCCCTTAAATTGTGCACCTGAGATGAGTCCCATGTTCTCCTCCCTGTAGACCCAATCCTGCCACTCAACACATGGAGCTGAGCTGGAGTCGTGGCTTGAGAGCGGCGATTCTGGACACATGAGAATCTTGTTTTTCATAACTATGAGCCCACCTCCCCCAGTGCAACCCCTACCCTGAGGGAACCTGGCTCAGCCTTCTCTTCCCACAAGATCTATCTCTCCTCTGTCCCTGTCAACACTCTCAAGCCAAAGGGATGGGAACCACTTTTATTTAGCACCTGGGCTCACTACTCTCAGCAAGGGAGGACACACCATGGGGAACCCTCTAGCATTTCAGGGAGGGGGTGTTATTTTGGTGGTGGTGTGTTATGGGGTTTAGGAAAAGGCTAAGGAAGAAGGACATTGCTCTGATAAGATATTGCCAGTAGGGGATTCATTCTGTGATGGGGTATCTTCATAAACCTCATGCAGAAGGAGGGAAGACTAGACTGAGGCTGAAGATGTGATGGGCACAGTAATGGCCGTCACTCCTATTAGCGAAGAGAGGCAGGTCCTGTCCTGGGTGTTGGGTCATTTTTGTGGTTTGAACGATGTTCATGTTTTGTCTGCGTCCAGACCTGCTTCAAGAGTAGTCTTGTGTTTGTCTTGTTGATCAGAGTCACAGAGTGGCCCTGTCGGATGATGTTGCTGTTCTGTGAAGCTGTTTACGTTCATCAGGAGAACAGCAAGACCTAGGTGAGGGTGCCGGGCCAGCTCCCATTCATGGGGGCAGGGGTGGGCATTTCTTTCTCCAGGCTCCCCAGTTCTGACGATCACTGGGCAGGGATGAGAAATGAATGTGCTCTGTTGCATAGCAGTCTGTGGGACCAGAACACAGGTGGAGAGACGCTGGTGGAAAGTGAGAGGCAGTCAAGGGCAGAACCCCAGGGACCACAGTCACAGAGCAGCCAGGAAGAGGAAAACAAAGCAGAAACAGCCATTGAAAGAGCACCTGCGACTGGTTGACAAAGTCCAGGTCCTGAGCCCTCAGGTCATGAAAGTGTCAATGGTGTTGGAAACAGAATCACCATGAGGAACCATCTGAGTAGAAAGGCAGGACTGAAACCTTGATGAGAGAGTGAAAGTCTGATTGTAGGGAGTTGGATTTGATGACTGTAACTCAGGCATTTATTCCAGATGAGGCCATCAAAGTTGAACACTTGACTGTTTACATCAGTTCTTTCAGTCTGGGGAGCTCCAACTAAGGTCTGCCCCTCACTAGTGTGGAAATATCGATTGTGCCCCCAAAATGTCCAAGGGAATGAACTGCTGGGAGGGCTTTAGAGCCAAACTAAGTGAGGGACCTTATCCTGAAGAATGAAGAAGAAATGTATTTATAATTATGTGAACACTCACCTACTATGTTCAATATCGATAGAATAAAATTTATATTTTAAGGCAGGACAAGAAAATTTAAACCTAAAATTCACTCTCTCTGTCCCTTTGGGCCTCCTCCCTCTCCCCTGATGTGCAGGGTGCCTCTGCATCACACATAACCCACAGCTCCTAAAAGATGGGAGAACCTGCTCGAACATAAATATCAATCTTTTCCCCTTTCTTTGATGCTAGCAATGTGACTTATTAAAAGAAGAGCTTCTTTCCCAGCTCCGTAGGGAGTCATGGACCTTGCTGCTCACTTTGTACGTGCTTACCTTAGTGAACTTTATGTAACATATCCATATGTTATTTATTTATTTATTTTTTATTGCCCCGCAGAAGTCAAGGGGATCAGTGTGCTGGCCTGACAGATGACCTCCAGGAAGTGAAGGCATGGGAAATGGAGAAATGGGGGCTCAGAACAGAAGGAAGCTGAGATGTGGCGCGGCAGGTGGGGGGAGGGGTGGGGATGGGGCCAGAAAAGCAGCAGAGTTCCTGGAGGGGACAGCACCCTCCCCCCTCCTTCTGGCACCCCAGACCAGGCCAGAGAGGAAGAACAGCGGCAACAAGCTCCTCTGAGGGCTTCCTAAGTGCCTGGAGCTGTGTTAAATGCTTTAAGGACATTATCTTATTTCATCCTGGTAAGTGCACCCATTTTGCAAACACGGAAACTGAGGCATGGAGGTCTCACGGCCACTTCAAGGTGGAGCCTGTCTGATCCCAAAGCCAGAGATTAACGGCTCCTCTTGTCTCCCACCTCACAACAATCCCCTCACCCTTCACCAAAGTGGCAGCCCTGAAAGAACCAGCAGCCCTTTACCGCCCAGAGGGAAAACTGAGGCCCAGAGAGAGGAAGGTTATTGGACAAATACTGGGGTTTAGGGCAAGTTGAGGTGGGGCCACCTCAAACATTTTTAGCTACGAAGAGAGAGACTCCAACTATGGGGCTTGGGGGAGGGACCCCTCCACCACCCCTCGGTCAACGTAGCGACCTCCATCTTGCTTCCCACAAGCAGCCCAGCCTCCTCCCTCCAGAAGCATTACCTGAGCTCAGGAGTTAACCTACAGCGTCCATATGTTATTTTGATGGACGATCCTGTGTCTCAAACACGTACATGACTATACCTTCAACTTCTAACAGGTGGAACTTCGGTTATATTCCTCAGTGTGGCTTGAAAGAAATTCCCTTCTTAACGTCATTGTTAACTGAATTTTTGTGGACAACACGTACTATTGATTTGTTTCTTTGGTAAAAATCTAGTAACTGGAAGAAGTGACAGATGAGGTACCTAGAGAATCCAGAAGGCTGTATGTGGCCCCTTTGCAGCGCCCTCTAGTGGTTCTGAATGTGTGGTTCCCAGACCAACATCATCTGCGTCAATTCAAATACATACATCCAAACAAAAAGATGGTTGCAGCCAGTTGGGGTTCTGGATATCTGATGATTTTTTAAAGGTTATTAATGAAAAGACATCCTATACGTGAAAGACACAGAGTACACTATTTACATTGAAAACACTATGATATGCAGGATTTGCTTCACAGTGATGAAGAGCAGGGATGGCTGGGGGCATCACTCACTGGATGTGGACATGGGATGTTGTAGGCTAAACTGTGTGCCCCCCACAGTTCATAAGTTGAAGCTGTAACTCCCAGGACGTCAGAATGGGACCCTATATAGTAATATAGTCTGTAATGTGCTGATTAAGGTAAAATGAGGCTGCTCAGGGAGGTCCTAATGCAACACTGATGGGTGTTCTTAGAAGGGGAAGAGACATCAGGGACGGGGACCCACAGAGAAAAGGCCATGTGAGATCACAGCCACGAGGAGGCCACCTGGGAGCCAAGGAGAGAGGCCTCAGGAGAAAGTGAACCTGCTGACCCGTTGGTATTCAACTTCCAGTCTCCAGAACTGGGACAATGAGTTTCTGTTGCTGAAGTCACCCTAATGTGTGGTGTTTTGCTGTGGCAGCCCTTGGAAACTGATAATCATGTTTGTTCTACTATTTTTCTTTTAATTTACAATCTGAACATGTTCTATGTAAAAACACTTTTCACAAGGCTGACCAATGTTCTCAGTGTGCTCCTGTCCCAGCCAGGCCACGCCAGCTTCTCTCTTCCTTCTTTGAGCCACAACTCTCCCTCTCCCTCCATCCTAAAGTGTCCACATCCCTTCAGTCTCTATCTCCAAGGGAAATTTAGAGATTACAGCAGACTCAAAAGGCGTGCCAACCTGGGCATGTAAGTTGGAGTAGCCAATATGCAAAACAGCATGGAGTTTCCTCAAAAAAACTAAAAATGGAAGTGCCATATGATCCAGCAATGTCTCTTCTAGGCACATATTGAACAAAACTATAATTCAAAGTGATACATGTATCCCTATTTTCATAGCAGTGCTATTCACAATCCCCCAAACATGGAAGAAACCAAAATGTCCATCAACAGAGGAATGGATAAAGAAGATGTAGCACATGTATACAGTGGAATACTACTCATCCATTAAAAAGAACAAAATAATGCCTTTTGCAGCAACATGGATGGAACTTGAGATTATCATACTAAGTAAGTCAGAAAGAGACAAATGCCATACAATATCACTTACATGTATAATCTAAAATATGACACAAATTAACCTACCTATGAAACAGAAACAGACTCACAGACATACAAAACAAACTTGTGGTTCTAAAGGGGGAGGGAGGGGGTGGCAGAGGGACAGAGTGGGAGTTTGGGGTTAGCAGATGCAAACTATTGTATATGGAATGGGTAAACAACAAGGTCCTACTGTACAGCACACGGAACTATATTCAATATCCTGTTATAAACCATAATGGAAAAGAATATAAAAAAGAATGTATGTATATGTAATGTGAATTACTCAGCTATACAGCTGAAATTAACAAACTATTGTAAATCAACTCTACTTCAATTAAAAAAAAAAGATGTACCACCATTACAAGTAATTGATGTGAGTTGGCTGCAAGTTCAAACACATGAAAATAATACTATGATTCTGAGACAGGAAGACGAGAGCACAGCCATTCTGGAAAAAGACCTAGGAATGGCCTTGGGCAAAACAGGCACTGCAGGCTAAAGAACAAACTCCCTGGGGTCTGATTCCCAAAAGAAGAAAAAAAAAAAAAAAAGAAGAAGAAACAGGGCTTAAAAGGTTGACCTTCTCTCTATTACGATAAAACAAATGTCACAGGTGATTACAGTATAAAAAGAAACTGTGTGTATATATGTCCTTATGATAGCCAGCAAATATTTATCTTCCATAAAGTAACCACACAGGTACATACATAAAACCTTAACTAAGGAGCCCATATATTGAGAAGAAAATGGAACAGCAGTGAGCAGGGTGCCTGGCACACAGCAGGTCCATCCCACAGGAGCCCCTAGGACTTGCCCACACCTCCCGCAGGTATGGTCCAGGTGACAGGCAGATTCCAAGTCACACCCACACCCACAACTGGGGCTTCCTTCCCCCTACTGCATCTTCCTCTGAACCCATGGAATTTCCCACTCTGCAGGCCAGAGAGTCTGTTCCAAATGAATCCAATGAGAACCTCCTGCCCTCTAGTACCTCCCAGACCATCCTGTCTTGGCCCTTCTCCATCAGAGTGTGGTCACCCAGTGTCCCCTGGGCAGCTATGTTGTCCCTGCTCAGGCCCACCTGAGATTCTGGCCCCAAGTCCATGCTCACCTGTCCATGCTTCTCAGTCTTGGCTCTGTGCTGCAGGAGCTGCTCTGTGTCCTCAAGGCCTTGGGGGCATCCTGGCTCCACCCACTGGGGCTCTGGGCTTCTTCCTCACAGAGCAGAAGGTCTTCCTTGATCCAGGTCTTGATCCAGGTCTCAAGGCATGACACAGCCCACCTTCTCTGTTCACTGCTGGGGTCAGAATCTGGCCCCTTGGGCCTTAAAAGCCTGAAGGGAGACTCCTTTCCTTTATCCCATTAGACAGACTGCAGATGCAATCAGCCTGGGAAATTACAGGCTGCTGATGACACCTCTCATCTTCCTCTCTGATTGAATCCTCTGTCCAGGGAATGGAAGACTCTCACCCTTAATCCCCTTTCTCTAATTCTATCAGTGATATAGTTTCTGGCTCCTTGGAATACTTTTTTTCCCCCCAGAAGGCCATAAGTTAATTTTTTCCAGTTTTATTGAGATATATTTGACATATAATATCATATAACTTTAAAGTATACAATATAAGAATTTGATATATGTATATATTGTGAAATGATCACCACAATAAGTTTAGCTAACATTTATCACCTCACATAGTTAGAATTTTTATTTTTACTTGTGATAAGAACTTTTAAGATCTACTCTTCTAGCAACTTTCAAATATACAATACAGGCCCACAGGCTGCCTTCCCTGGGCAGGGGTGCTGGACCCAGCTGGGTTGAGGGCACTGATATGCAGTTCCCTTCCCACTGGCTGTCCTGCTTGGGTGCCAAGTTCCATACGGGATTTCATGGATCGGTAGTTCTGCAGGCTGGGGAATCTGACACCAAGGAGCTGGAAGATTCAGTGTCTGAATCAAAGTACCAATAAAATGATGTCCCGTGAAAGCTGAAAGTCTCCATGTGAATATGACGGACAGACAGTGCGTCTTCATTCAGTGAGCAGTTCTGAGCACCTGCCACACCAGGTGTGTGCTGGTTGCTGGAATCCCTGGCTGTTTGGGATGAGGTTCCTGCCCACGAGAAGTTAAGAATCTGGAGGCAGATGGAGTTAAGATGGTGGAGTAAGAGGACGTGAAGTTTGCATCTCCCCACAAGTACAACAAGAATGCATCAGAGCAATTCTTGCAGAGCACCTAATGGGTGCCGGTGGGGGACCTAAGGCACAGAAGAGGACGGGACAAATCCCCACATGACCAGGGTCTTTGTTCCAAGTCCAGGGGTCAGGCTTGATCTCCTGTGGTGGGAGCTCTGAGTCCAAGCTGCTGGGCTAACATAGAACTTCAGGCCCCAAGGAATATTCATTGGGGTCAGATTTCCCAGAGGTCTTCATATCAGTACCAAGACCTGGCTCCACCTAACTGCCTGCAAACTCCAGTGCTGGACGCCTCAGTCCAAACAACCAGCAAGACAGGAACACAGCCCCACCCGTCAGAAAAAAAAAATGAGACTATAGAAAAAGATGGTACAGATGAAAGAGCAAGGTAAACACCTACAAGTCCAAATAAATGAAGAGGAAATAGGCAACTTACCTGAAAAAGAATTCAGAGTAATGACAGTAAACATGATCCAAAATCTCAGAAATGGAATGGAGGCATGGATTGAGAAAATAAAAGAAATGTTTAACAAAGACAAAGAACTAAAGAAAAAACAGTGATAAACAACACAATAGTTGAAATGAAAAATAGACTAAAAGGAATCAATAGCAGAATAACTGAGGCAGCATAATGATTAAGTGAGCTGGTAGATAGAATGGTGGAAATTACTGCCAAGGAGCAGAATAAAGAAAAAAGAATGAAAAGAAATGACAGTCTCAGAGACTTCTGGGACAACATTAAATAGACCAACTTTCAAATTATAGGGGTCCCAGAAGAAGAAGAAAAAGATAAAGGGTCTGAGAAAATATTTGAAGAGATTACAGTCAAAAACTTCCCTAACACAAGAAAGGAAATAGTCAATCAAGTCCAGGAAGAACAGAGAGTCCCATACAGGATAAACCTAAGGAGAAACATGCCAAGACACATATTAATCAAACTAATAAAAACTAAATACAAAGAAAAAAATATGAAAAGCAGCAAGGGAAAAGCAAAAAAGAACATAGAAGGGAATCCTCATAAGGTTATCAACTGATTTTTCAGCAGAAACTCTGCAGGCCAGGAGGGAGTGGCAGGATATATTTAAAGCGATAAAAGGGAAAAACTTACAACCAAGATTACTCTACCCAGCAAGGATCTCATTCAGATTCGATGAGAAATCAAAAGCTTTACAGACAAGCAAAAACTAAGAGAATTCAGCACCACCAAACCAGATCTACAGCAAATGCTAGAGGAACTTCTCTGAAAGGGAAACACAAGAGGAGAAAAAGACCTACAAAAACAAACCCCAAACAATTAAGAAAATGGTAATAGGAACACACATATTGATAATTACCTTAAATATAAATGGATTAAATGCTCCCACCAAAAGACACACAATGGATACATTCTGGCTGAATAGATACAAAAAGAAGACCTGTATATATGTTGTCTACAAGAGACCCACTGCAGGCCTAGGGACACATACAGACTGAAAGTGAGGAGATGGAAAAAGATATTCCATGCAAATGGAAATCAAAAGAAAGTTGGAGCAGCAATACTAATATCAGACAAAATAGGCTTTAAAATAAAGACTGTTACAAGAGACAAAGAAGGATGCTACATACTGATTAAGGGATCAACAAAGAAGAAGATATAACAATTGTAAATACATACGCAGCCAGCACAGAAGCACCTCAATATATAAGGCAAATATTAACAGACATGAAAGGAAAACTTGACTGTAACACAATAATAGTGGGGGACTTTAGCACCCTGCTTACATCAATGGACATGTCATCCAGACAGAAACTCCATAAGGAAACACAAGCCTTAAATGACACAATAGACCCGATAGATTTAATTGATATTTACAGGACATTCCATCCGAAAGCACCATAATACACTTTTTTCTCAAGTGCACATGGAACATTCTCCAGGATAGATCACATCTTGGGTCACAAATCAAGCCTAGTAAATTTAAAAAAATTGAAATCATATCAAGCATCTTTTCTGACCACAATGCTATGAGATTAGAAATCAACTACAGGAAAAATAAAAACCCACACACACGTAGAGGTTAAACAATATGCTACTAAATAACCAGGAGATCACTGAAGAAGTCAAAGAGGAAATCAAAAAATACATAGAAACAAATGACAACAAAAGCACCATGACCCAAAACCTGTGGGGTGCAGCAAAAGCAGTTCTAAGAGGGAAGCTTATATCAATACAATCCTACCTCAAGAAACAAGAAACATCCCCAATAAACAATGTAACATTACACCTAAAGCAACTAGAAAAAGAATAAACAAAACCCAAAGTTAGAATGAAGGAAACTGTAAAAATCAGAGCAGAAATAAATGATATAGAAATGAAGAAAACAATAGCAAACATCAATAAAACTAAAACCTGGTTCTTTGCGAAGAGAAAAAAAAATGATAAACCTTTAGCCAGACTCATCAAGAAAAAAAGGGAGAGGGTTCAAATCAGTGAATTAGAAATGAAAAAGAAAAATGACAATGGACATTGCAGAACTGCAAAGGATCATAAGAGACTACTACAAGCAACACTATGCCAAAAAAATAGACAACCTGGAAGAAATGGACAAATTCTTAGTAAGGTACAACCTTCTGAGACTGAGCCAGGACGAAACAGAAAATGTAAACTGACGAATCACAAGGAATGAAATTGAAATTGTGATCAAAAATCTTCCAACAAACAAAAGTCCAGGACCAGATGGATTCACAGGTGAATTCTATGAAAACATTTAAAGAGCTAACACCCATCCTTCTCAAACCCTTCCATAAAATTACAGAGAAAGCTTGGAAAAACTCCCAAGCTCATTCTACCAGGCCGCCATGTCCCGGATACCAAAACCAGACAAAGATATTACAAAAAAAGAAAATTACAGACCAATATCACTGATGATTCTCAACAAAATACTAGCAAACAGAATCTAACAACACATTAAAAGGATCATACAACATGATCAAGTGAGATTTATCCCAAGCATGCAATGATTCTTCAATATATGCAAATCAATCAATGTGATACACCATATTAACAAACGGAAGAATAAAAACCATATGATCATCTCAACAGATGCAGAAAAATGTTTGGACAAAATTCAACACATATTTATGATAAAAACTCTCCAGAAAGTGGGCATAGAGGGAACCTACCTCAACATAATAAAGGCCATATATGACAAACACACAGCAAACATCATTCTCAATGGTGAAAAACTGAAAGCATTTCCTCTAAGATCAGGAACAAGACAAGGATGTTAACTCTCACCACTATTATTCAACATAGTTTTGAAAGTCCCCGCCATGGCAGTCAGAAAAGAAAAAAAACAAAAGGAATCCAAATTGGAAAAGAAGAAGTAAAACTGTCACTGCTTGCCAGTGACATGATACTATACATAAAAAATCCTAAAGATGCCACCAGAAAACTACTAGAGCTCATCAATGAATATGATAAAGTTGCAGGATACAAAATTAATGCACAGAAATCTCTTGCATTCCTATACACTAACAACAAAATATCAGAAAGAGATATTAAGGAAACAATCACATTTACTATTACCACAAAAAGGATACCTAGGAATTAACCTACATAAAGGGGCAAAATTCCTGTACTCAGAATACTATAGGTTACAGATGAAAGAAATCAAAGATGACACAAACAGTTGGAGAGATATACCATGTTCTTGGATTGGAAGAATGAATATTGTGAAAGTGACTATACTACCCAAAGCTGATTCAACTGCATAAAGGTTCAATGCAGTCCCTATCAAATTACTGTGGCATTTTTCACAGAACTAGAACAAAATATCTTAAAATTTGTATGGAGATACAAAAGACCTCGAATAGCCAAAGCAATCTTGAGAAAGAAAAACGGAGCTGGAGGAATCAGGCTTCCTGACTTCAGACTATACTACAAAGGTACAGTCATCAAGACAGCATGGTACTGGTGCAAAAACAGAAATATAGATCAATGGAACAGGAGAGAAAGCCCAGATATAAACCCATGCATCTATGGTCACCTAATCTATGACAAAGGAGACAAGAATATATTGACACAATGGAGAAAAGACAGTCTCTTCAATATGTAGTCCTGGGAAAACTGGACAGCTACATGTAAAAGAATGAAATTAGAACATCCCCTAACCCCATACACAGAAAATAAACTCAAAATGGATTAATGACCTAAAGGTAAGCCCGGACACTATAAAACTCTTACAGGAAAACATAGGCAGAACACTCTTTGACATAGATCCCAGCAAGATCTTTTTTGACTCACATCCTAGACTAATGAAAATAAAAACAAAAATAAACAAGTGGGGGCCTCCCTGGTGGCGCAGTCGTTGAGAGTCCGCCTGCCGATGCAGGGGATACGGGTTCGTGCCCCGGTCTGGGAGGATCCCATATGCCGCGGAGCGGCTGGGCCCGTGAGCCATGGCCGCTGGGCCTGCGCATCCGGAGCCTGTGCTCCGCAACGGGAGAGGCCACAACAGTGAGAGGCCCGCGTACCGCAAAAAAAAAATAAATAAAATAAATTAAAAAAAAAATAAACAAATGGGACCTCATTAAAATTAAAAGGTTTGTACAGCAAAGGAAACCATAAACAAGACAAAAATACAACCTTCAGAATGGGAGAAAATATTTGCAAAGGAAACAACTGACAAGGGATTAATCTCCAAAATATACAAACAGCTCATGCAGCTCAGTGTCAAGAAAACAAACAACTCAGTCAAAAAATGGGTGGGGCTTCCCTGGTGGCGCAGTGGTTGGGGGTCCGCCTGCCGGTGCAGGGGACACGGGTTTGTGCCCCGGTCCGGGAGGATCCCGCGTGCCGCGGAGCGGCTGGGCCCGTGAGCCATGGCCGCTGGGCCTGCGCGTCCGGAGCCTGTGCTCCGCAATGGGAGGGGCCACAACAGTGAGAGGCCCGCGTACCGCAAAAAAAAAAAAAAAAAAAAAAAAAAAAGCGTGGAGCGTGACGTAGCTGTTTTTTCTCGGCTAGGTCTGCTGCAACGGACGGAGGCCGGCTGAGCTGCGGTGTTCGGAGCTGCGGTTCTTGGCGAGATTTTGCGTTGCCCGTCCTCAGCCATTTCACCGATAATCAGCGGATCACTTTGCCAAGTGCCGGGAAGAACAAAGGAATTCGGAAGGAGACTCTCGGCTCCCGGCCGCCTTGCTCTGAGTGGCTTCCTTTTCCGCTCGCGCCTGTCCGGAGAAACTGGACTTATAACCGTCACTGGATTATGCTTGTCTCTACAGCTGATGGTGATCTCTGTCCTCCTGTTGAGGAACCAGTTGCTACTGCTTATCCCAAAGCAAGCAAGAAAAAGGATAAGGCCAAAGAGAAAAAGTTTATATGGAACCATGGAATTACTCCGCCTCTAAAAAATGTCAGAAAGAGAAGGTTCCGTAAGACAATAAAGAAGAAGTATATTGAATCTCCAGATGTGGAAAAAGAAGTAAAGCGGTTGCTGAGAGCAGATGCTGAAGCTGTCAGTACCCGTTGGGAAATAATTACTGAAGATGAAACAAAAGAAGCAGAAAATCAAGGCCTTGATATCTCTTCCCCAGGAATGTCTGGCCACAGGCAGGGCCATGCCTCATTAGAACATGATGAGCTTCGGGAGATATTCAATGACCTCAGCAGCAGCAGTGAAGATGAAGATGAGACACAGCATCAAGATGAAGGAGATATAAACATCATGGACACTGAGGAAGATCTGGAAAGGCAGCTACAGGACAAGCTAAATGAGTCAGATGAACACCAGCAAGAAAACGAGGGAACTAATCAGCTGGTTATGGGAATTCAGAAACAGATTGATAACATGAAAGGCAAGCTCCAAGAGACCCAGGACAGGGCAAAGCGACAGGAGGATCTCATCATGAAAGTGGAAAACCTGGCTCTCAAGAACAGATTTCAGGCTGTGCTGGATGAACTGAAACAAAAGGAAGAGCGAGAAAAGGAGCAGCTCAGCTCTTTGCAAGAAGAGCTAGAATCACTCCTAGAGAAGTGAGGAGAGTTTTGGTACTTAATTTCATTCCTGACAGTGGTCAGCCTTTTCTTCCTCTTTTCCTTTTTCTCTGAATATCTATTGTTCTTAAAATCAAAGCACAAAATTTCATGCCTAACTGTTGTGAATTTTTTTAAATAAGGAATTTGGTGCATCTCTTTAATGAGCTATAAGTTTTCTTCAGACAGGGACCATGTCCTATACATTTTTCACTTGTTGAACTGGGTTTAGCTGGGCATAAAGCAGGTACTAAAAACCTATTGACTAATTATATTGCTTTCTCTTTTCTTCCTGTCAGGATTGTGCTGTACTATTTGAGGTTTTTAGTACAGTTGCTTTTGGGAAAATTTCACTGTTACAGCATGGGTCTTTCCAAATGCACTAAAATAAAACACAGTGCAAATGGATTCCAGTAATATGACAAGTGAATTCTAAGGTTTATTCATTTCACTTATGTGAAATCACACCATTTTCTAAAATAATGATTAATAATTATAAATATATTTCAAGGTACAGGTGATTTTCATGTCTATTTTATTTTTATTTATTTTGCTTGTTGAATTATTTTTTTAATTTTTTTATTTTCTAACTTTTTATTTTATATTGGAGTATAGCCGATTAACAGTGTGATACTTTCATGTGCAAAGCAAAGCGACTCAGCCATACAAATATATAGATATCCATACTCCCCCAAACTCCCCTCCCATCCAGGCTTCCATATAACATTGAACGGAGCTCCCTGTGCTATACAGTAGGTCCTTGTTGGTTACCCATTTTCAATATAGCTGTTCCTTGGAATACATTGAAAAGTCCTCATTTTTCTTTTCTAAAGTGAAATTGCTGAACATTCTTGGCCTGTCCCTTCAGAGGTTATTTGAATTCCATCTGCCCCTTAAAGGAGGTGTTTCCCAAATGTATCCTAATCTCTGTTTCTGGATTTCCAAAGCCCTTCTGCAGTTCTCAACCTCTCAGGCCCTCAGGCAGCAGACAAGCTCTCTCCTTGAGGTGCAGCTGCACCTCTCCTTCAGGAGGTGAGGGCTTTGTGGGAGTGTTGTAGCAGGTGGGCGAGGGGCTGTCATGGGGCAGCCACCAGGACAGGTTTAGGGACAGGCTTCCCTGGATGGAATGAAATAGAAGTTGGCCTTGAGGAGGCCTTGAATGTACTTTAAATACATTTCCCTGGAACTCCGTATGTTTTGTAAGTTCCGAAGTAATCCTGAATCTCCACTTCCAGATTTGATCTTTCTCACATCTTTATATTCATAGAAGACTAAGGATCTTTGTATTAATATATAATGAATGCCTGCATGATGTCCCGTTCATTGATGGCTCAATCATTCCTATGTTAATCCATCACACCTGTCCTCAGTATCCCCTGTCCCTAGTCAGCATCCAGGGACACTAGGACGCCAGCACACTGCCCACAAGCAGGCAGTTATGGTGCTCACAGAGGGAGATGGGTCTCAGGTGAAGGTGCTCCTCTTGTCTCCCTGAGGATAGCCATCTACTCCCAGGAGAGCAGAAAGCTTTTCTTAAACAGGAGCACCTATGCCTGCACTCCAGAAACATCTTCCCTCAAACGTTGAAGGGTAAAATGATGGGATGTGCGTTACAGAAAAGCCTTCCCAGGTAGAATGGTCATATGGGGAACCTCCTCTCCTCTGTTTCCCTTTCTAGAGGAATCCTGCTTAATGGCTTTTTGATGAACCTTTCCAAGTAGCCTGCATATAAAACCCAACGTTTATATGACGTATACTTTATGTGTATAGAACCTTCCCCTGGGTATATTTGCAATGAGGGCAATCTATCTCATCTTAAATGCTTATTTTCCACTTATTTTTGTCCTGTATCAGCACATCTACTTCATTGTTTTAAAATGTGTTGTCAAGGACAACTCAGGAAATCGTTTAAATAGGCACTTTTATGAAGTGCCTACAAGCTACCCACTCCTCTAAAATATTGTTTCCAGTGATGATTTGCCTCTCTAGTTTGGTCCCTGAACATAGGTAAACAAAATAAAATGTAAAATCATAGTTGATTATTAAAATCGTGTTTTTGTGGATTTTATTCGGGATTTCATTGAGGCAGCGATCCAAATTGGAGAGACAGGAAACTTTTAGTATGAGTCATCCAATCCATGGAGGTGGGGTATACTCTTACATTTATAAAGGTCTTCCTTAATCTCTTTCATTACATGTTTATGATCTTGTTCATACAACTTCTGCATTTCATGTCTAGATTCATTCAAATGTGTTTTACATGTTGATGCAATTGTAAAAGATTCACTTTCAACACTATATTTTTGTTTCTCACATGTGGATATACTTAAAATATGTATTAATACTTTATACAATAATCTTGCTAAAATCCCCTCTAGGCTATATCATTTCTCTTCAGGTTCTTCGAGTTTCATAACAGACAGTTTTATCTTTTGCAAATAATGACAGTTTTCTTTCTTTCAGTGTTTAAGACTTTTTCAGCATCTCCGTACTGAGCTGGTAGACCCTCTGGTGGGGACTTTACACTTGAGCACCAAGGCGTCGCACCTTAACCTACTGATCAATCATAGCATCACCAAACGGGAGCAACTCCACATTATGTGTACAGTTATTTGCTGGTGTTTTTGAGCTACTCTGCATCACCTATAAATCATCTAACCACAAAACACTGAATCTGAATTGGATGAGCATTTGTAGCATCCTTTCACTTTATGGTAAATGTAGGGAGTAGAGGAGGAATATGTTAATGACCTTAAAAGAAGCAGCACTTGAATGTGGGAAATTGTACAGGTCAATGAGTCAATGCTGCCATAAAAAAAAAAAAAAGAATAGAGTTGAAAATGAAAAAAAAAAAATCCTAACTGTGAAACATGAAAGTTCTTTGGATCCACATTTGAATAAACCGACAGAAAAAAAGACATTTATGAGGCAGTTGGGGAATTTTGACTATGAAGTAGTAAATGATATCAAGGCATTGTTGCTTGTGTTCTAGGTATTATAAAGGTTTTAGTAAAAAAGGTCCACATTTTTAGTGGGGTATGATGTATACAAGTATGAAAGCAACCATAAAGGGAAGAAAAAAGATGAGTTAACAAAATTTTGATAAATGTTGAATGTGGGTTGATGGTACTATTTTTTAATGCAATTGTGTCTGCTTCTCTGCATCTTTGAAATTTTTCATAATAATTAATTTTGAAGTATACTGAAAAGTACAAAGTAACTTGAGCCGCATGAAGAATGATTCTGGGGTACCTCAAAATTATCTGTAACACTAATTTTTTTCGTAATATAAAATATTGAATCAAATATGACAAAATATAGCAGGCATTAGTAATACATGAATTAGTTATGCATGAATTTGGCAAGAAATTGTTTATGAAGGAAAAATCAGTAATACATATCCTATTTTTAAGATTCTGACATTTTGTTCATCATGGACATTTTGCTTTAATTTTGACTTTTTTTTTTTTCTCGTTACGCGGGCCTCTCACTGTTGTGGCCTCTCCCGTTGCGGAGCACAGGCTCCGGACGCGCAGGCCCAGCGGCCATGGCTCACGGGCCCAGCTGCTCCGCGGCGTGTGGGATCTTCCCGGACCAGGGCACGAACCCGTGTCCCCTGCATCGGCACGTGGACTGTCAACCACTGCGCCACCAGGGAAGCCCTAATTTCGACTTTTAAAAATACTTAAAGTAGTATTGGTCTTGATCCCTGTGTGTTTTGGCACCCCTTAAATTGTGCACCTGAGATGAGTCCCATGTTCTCCTCCCTGTAGACCCAATCCTGCCACTCAACACATGGAGCTGAGCTGGAGTCGTGGCTTGAGAGCGGCGATTCTGGACACATGAGAATCTTGTTTTTCATAACTATGAGCCCACCTCCCCCAGTGCAACCCCTACCCTGAGGGAACCTGGCTCAGCCTTCTCTTCCCACAAGATCTATCTCTCCTCTGTCCCTGTCAACACTCTCAAGCCAAAGGGATGGGAACCACTTTTATTTAGCACCTGGGCTCACTACTCTCAGCAAGGGAGGACACACCATGGGGAACCCTCTAGCATTTCAGGGAGGGGGTGTTATTTTGGTGGTGGTGTGTTATGGGGTTTAGGAAAAGGCTAAGGAAGAAGGACATTGCTCTGATAAGATATTGCCAGTAGGGGATTCATTCTGTGATGGGGTATCTTCATAAACCTCATGCAGAAGGAGGGAAGACTAGACTGAGGCTGAAGATGTGATGGGCACAGTAATGGCCGTCACTCCTATTAGCGAAGAGAGGCAGGTCCTGTCCTGGGTGTTGGGTCATTTTTGTGGTTTGAACGATGTTCATGTTTTGTCTGCGTCCAGACCTGCTTCAAGAGTAGTCTTGTGTTTGTCTTGTTGATCAGAGTCACAGAGTGGCCCTGTCGGATGATGTTGCTGTTCTGTGAAGCTGTTTACGTTCATCAGGAGAACAGCAAGACCTAGGTGAGGGTGCCGGCCCAGCTCCCATTCATGGGGGCAGGGGTGGGCATTTCTTTCTCCAGGCTCCCCAGTTCTGACGATCACTGGGCAGGGATGAGAAATGAATGTGCTCTGTTGCATAGCAGTCTGTGGGACCAGAACACAGGTGGAGAGACGCTGGTGGAAAGTGAGAGGCAGTCAAGGGCAGAACCCCAGGGACCACAGTCACAGAGCAGCCAGGAAGAGGAAAACAAAGCAGAAACAGCCATTGAAAGAGCACCTGCGACTGGTTGACAAAGTCCAGGTCCTGAGCCCTCAGGTCATGAAAGTGTCAATGGTGTTGGAAACAGAATCACCATGAGGAACCATCTGAGTAGAAAGGCAGGACTGAAACCTTGATGAGAGAGTGAAAGTCTGATTGTAGGGAGTTGGATTTGATGACTGTAACTCAGGCATTTATTCCAGATGAGGCCATCAAAGTTGAACACTTGACTGTTTACATCAGTTCTTTCAGTCTGGGGAGCTCCAACTAAGGTCTGCCCCTCACTAGTGTGGAAATATCGATTGTGCCCCCAAAATGTCCAAGGGAATGAACTGCTGGGAGGGCTTTAGAGCCAAACTAAGTGAGGGACCTTATCCTGAAGAATGAAGAAGAAATGTATTTATAATTATGTGAACACTGGTAAGCAATGACTCACCTACTATGTTCAATATCGATAGAATAAAATTTATATTTTAAGGCAGGACAAGAAAATTTAAACCTAAAATTCACTCTCTCTGTCCCTTTGGGCCTCCTCCCTCTCCCCCTAATGTGCAGGGTGCCTCTGCATCACACATAACCCACAGCTCCTAAAAGATGGGAGAACCTGCTCGAACATAAATATCAATCTTTTCCCCTTTCTTTGATGCTAGCAATGTGACTTATTAAAAGAAGAGCTTCTTTCCCAGCTCCGTAGGGAGTCATGGACCTTGCTGCTCACTTTGTACGTGCTTACCTTAGTGAACTTTATGTAACATATCCATATGTTATTTATTTATTTATTTTTTATTGCCCCGCAGAAGTCAAGGGGATCAGTGTGCTGGCCTGACAGATGACCTCCAGGAAGTGGAGGCATGGGAAATGGAGAAATGGGGGCTCAGAACAGAAGGAAGCTGAGATGTGGCGTGGCAGGTGGGGGGAGGGGTGGGGATGGGGCCAGAAAAGCAGCAGAGTTCCTGGAGGGGACAGCACCCTCCCCCCTCCTTCTGGCACCCCAGACCAGGCCAGAGAGGAAGAACAGCGGCAACAAGCTCCTCTGAGGGCTTCCTAAGTGCCTGGAGCTGTGTTAAATGCTTTAAGGACATTATCTTATTTCATCCTGGTAAGTGCACCCATTTTGCAAACACGGAAACTGAGGCATGGAGGTCTCACGGCCACTTCAAGGTGGAGCCTGTCTGATCCCAAAGCCAGAGATTAACGGCTCCTCTTGTCTCCCACCTCACAACAATCCCCTCACCCTTCACCAAAGTGGCAGCCCTGAAAGAACCAGCAGCCCTTTACCGCCCAGAGGGAAAACTGAGGCCCAGAGAGAGGAAGGTTATTGGACAAATACTGGGGTTTAGGGCAAGTTGAGGTGGGGCCACCTCAAACATTTTTAGCTACGAAGAGAGAGACTCCAACTATGGGGCTTGGGGGAGGGACCCCTCCACCACCCCTCGGTCAACGTAGCGACCTCCATCTTGCTTCCCACAAGCAGCCCAGCCTCCTCCCTCCAGAAGCATTACCTGAGCTCAGGAGTTAACCTACAGCGTCCATATGTTATTTTGATGGACGATCCTGTGTCTCAAACACGTACATGACTATACCTTCAACTTCTAACAGGTGGAACTTCGGTTATATTCCTCAGTGTGGCTTGAAAGAAATTCCCTTCTTAACGTCATTGTTAACTGAATTTTTGTGGACAACACGTACTATTGATTTGTTTCTTTGGTAAAAATCTAGTAACTGGAAGAAGTGACAGATGAGGTACCTAGAGAATCCAGAAGGCTGTATGTGGCCCCTTTGCAGCGCCCTCTAGTGGTTCTGAATGTGTGGTTCCCAGACCAACATCATCTGCGTCAATTCAAATACATACATCCAAACAAAAAGATGGTTGCAGCCAGTTGGGGTTCTGGATATCTGATGATTTTTTAAAGGTTATTAATGAAAAGACATCCTATACGTGAAAGACACAGAGTACACTATTTACATTGAAAACACTATGATATGCAGGATTTGCTTCACAGTGATGAAGAGCAGGGATGGCTGGGGGCATCACTCACTGGATGTGGACATGGGATGTTGTAGGCTAAACTGTGTGCCCCCCACAGTTCATAAGTTGAAGCTGTAACTCCCAGGACGTCAGAATGGGACCCTATATAGTAATATAGTCTGTAATGTGCTGATTAAGGTAAAATGAGGCTGCTCAGGGAGGTCCTAATGCAACACTGATGGGTGTTCTTAGAAGGGGAAGAGACATCAGGGACGGGGACCCACAGAGAAAAGGCCATGTGAGATCACAGCCACGAGGAGGCCACCTGGGAGCCAAGGAGAGAGGCCTCAGGAGAAAGTGAACCTGCTGACCCGTTGGTATTCAACTTCCAGTCTCCAGAACTGGGACAATGAGTTTCTGTTGCTGAAGTCACCCTAATGTGTGGTGTTTTGCTGTGGCAGCCCTTGGAAACTGATAATCATGTTTGTTCTACTATTTTTCTTTTAATTTACAATCTGAACATGTTCTATGTAAAAACACTTTTCACAAGGCTGACCAATGTTCTCAGTGTGCTCCTGTCCCAGCCAGGCCACGCCAGCTTCTCTCTTCCTTCTTTGAGCCACAACTCTCCCTCTCCCTCCATCCTAAAGTGTCCACATCCCTTCAGTCTCTATCTCCAAGGGAAATTTAGAGATTACAGCAGACTCAAAAGGCGTGCCAACCTGGGCATGTAAGTTGGAGTAGCCAATATGCAAAACAGCATGGAGTTTCCTCAAAAAAACTAAAAATGGAAGTGCCATATGATCCAGCAATGTCTCTTCTAGGCACATATTGAACAAAACTATAATTCAAAGTGATACATGTATCCCTATTTTCATAGCAGTGCTATTCACAATCCCCCAAACATGGAAGAAACCAAAATGTCCATCAACAGAGGAATGGATAAAGAAGATGTAGCACATGTATACAGTGGAATACTACTCATCCATTAAAAAGAACAAAATAATGCCTTTTGCAGCAACATGGATGGAACTTGAGATTATCATACTAAGTAAGTCAGAAAGAGACAAATGCCATACAATATCACTTACATGTATAATCTAAAATATGACACAAATTAACCTACCTATGAAACAGAAACAGACTCACAGACATACAAAACAAACTTGTGGTTCTAAAGGGGGAGGGAGGGGGTGGCAGAGGGACAGAGTGGGAGTTTGGGGTTAGCAGATGCAAACTATTGTATATGGAATGGGTAAACAACAAGGTCCTACTGTACAGCACACGGAACTATATTCAATATCCTGTTATAAACCATAATGGAAAAGAATATAAAAAAGAATGTATGTATATGTAATGTGAATTACTCAGCTATACAGCTGAAATTAACAAACTATTGTAAATCAACTCTACTTCAATTAAAAAAAAAAGATGTACCACCATTACAAGTAATTGATGTGAGTTGGCTGCAAGTTCAAACACATGAAAATAATACTATGATTCTGAGACAGGAAGACGAGAGCACAGCCATTCTGGAAAAAGACCTAGGAATGGCCTTGGGCAAAACAGGCACTGCAGGCTAAAGAACAAACTCCCTGGGGTCTGATTCCCAAAAGAAGAAAAAAAAAAAAAAAAGAAGAAGAAACAGGGCTTAAAAGGTTGACCTTCTCTCTATTACGATAAAACAAATGTCACAGGTGATTACAGTATAAAAAGAAACTGTGTGTATATATGTCCTTATGATAGCCAGCAAATATTTATCTTCCATAAAGTAACCACACAGGTACATACATAAAACCTTAACTAAGGAGCCCATATATTGAGAAGAAAATGGAACAGCAGTGAGCAGGGTGCCTGGCACACAGCAGGTCCATCCCACAGGAGCCCCTAGGACTTGCCCACACCTCCCGCAGGTATGGTCCAGGTGACAGGCAGATTCCAAGTCACACCCACACCCACAACTGGGGCTTCCTTCCCCCTACTGCATCTTCCTCTGAACCCATGGAATTTCCCACTCTGCAGGCCAGAGAGTCTGTTCCAAATGAATCCAATGAGAACCTCCTGCCCTCTAGTACCTCCCAGACCATCCTGTCTTGGCCCTTCTCCATCAGAGTGTGGTCACCCAGTGTCCCCTGGGCAGCTATGTTGTCCCTGCTCAGGCCCACCTGAGATTCTGGCCCCAAGTCCATGCTCACCTGTCCATGCTTCTCAGTCTTGGCTCTGTGCTGCAGGAGCTGCTCTGTGTCCTCAAGGCCTTGGGGGCATCCTGGCTCCACCCACTGGGGCTCTGGGCTTCTTCCTCACAGAGCAGAAGGTCTTCCTTGATCCAGGTCTTGATCCAGGTCTCAAGGCATGACACAGCCCACCTTCTCTGTTCACTGCTGGGGTCAGAATCTGGCCCCTTGGGCCTTAAAAGCCTGAAGGGAGACTCCTTTCCTTTATCCCATTAGACAGACTGCAGATGCAATCAGCCTGGGAAATTACAGGCTGCTGATGACACCTCTCATCTTCCTCTCTGATTGAATCCTCTGTCCAGGGAATGGAAGACTCTCACCCTTAATCCCCTTTCTCTAATTCTATCAGTGATATAGTTTCTGGCTCCTTGGAATACTTTTTTTCCCCCCAGAAGGCCATAAGTTAATTTTTTCCAGTTTTATTGAGATATATTTGACATATAATATCATATAACTTTAAAGTATACAATATAAGAATTTGATATATGTATATATTGTGAAATGATCACCACAATAAGTTTAGCTAACATTTATCACCTCACATAGTTAGAATTTTTATTTTTACTTGTGATAAGAACTTTTAAGATCTACTCTTCTAGCAACTTTCAAATATACAATACAGGCCCACAGGCTGCCTTCCCTGGGCAGGGGTGCTGGACCCAGCTGGGTTGAGGGCACTGATATGCAGTTCCCTTCCCACTGGCTGTCCTGCTTGGGTGCCAAGTTCCATACGGGATTTCATGGATCGGTAGTTCTGCAGGCTGGGGAATCTGACACCAAGGAGCTGGAAGATTCAGTGTCTGAATCAAAGTACCAATAAAATGATGTCCCGTGAAAGCTGAAAGTCTCCATGTGAATATGACGGACAGACAGTGCGTCTTCATTCAGTGAGCAGTTCTGAGCACCTGCCACACCAGGTGTGTGCTGGTTGCTGGAATCCCTGGCTGTTTGGGATGAGGTTCCTGCCCACGAGAAGTTAAGAATCTGGAGGCAGATGGAGTTAAGATGGTGGAGTAAGAGGACGTGAAGTTTGCATCTCCCCACAAGTACAACAAGAATGCATCAGAGCAATTCTTGCAGAGCACCTAATGGGTGCCGGTGGGGGACCTAAGGCACAGAAGAGGACGGGACAAATCCCCACATGACCAGGGTCTTTGTTCCAAGTCCAGGGGTCAGGCTTGATCTCCTGTGGTGGGAGCTCTGAGTCCAAGCTGCTGGGCTAACATAGAACTTCAGGCCCCAAGGAATATTCATTGGGGTCAGATTTCCCAGAGGTCTTCATATCAGTACCAAGACCTGGCTCCACCTAACTGCCTGCAAACTCCAGTGCTGGACGCCTCAGTCCAAACAACCAGCAAGACAGGAACACAGCCCCACCCGTCAGAAAAAAAAAATGAGACTATAGAAAAAGATGGTACAGATGAAAGAGCAAGGTAAACACCTACAAGTCCAAATAAATGAAGAGGAAATAGGCAACTTACCTGAAAAAGAATTCAGAGTAATGACAGTAAACATGATCCAAAATCTCAGAAATGGAATGGAGGCATGGATTGAGAAAATAAAAGAAATGTTTAACAAAGACAAAGAACTAAAGAAAAAACAGTGATAAACAACACAATAGTTGAAATGAAAAATAGACTAAAAGGAATCAATAGCAGAATAACTGAGGCAGCATAATGATTAAGTGAGCTGGTAGATAGAATGGTGGAAATTACTGCCAAGGAGCAGAATAAAGAAAAAAGAATGAAAAGAAATGACAGTCTCAGAGACTTCTGGGACAACATTAAATAGACCAACTTTCAAATTATAGGGGTCCCAGAAGAAGAAGAAAAAGATAAAGGGTCTGAGAAAATATTTGAAGAGATTACAGTCAAAAACTTCCCTAACACAAGAAAGGAAATAGTCAATCAAGTCCAGGAAGAACAGAGAGTCCCATACAGGATAAACCTAAGGAGAAACATGCCAAGACACATATTAATCAAACTAATAAAAACTAAATACAAAGAAAAAAATATGAAAAGCAGCAAGGGAAAAGCAAAAAAGAACATAGAAGGGAATCCTCATAAGGTTATCAACTGATTTTTCAGCAGAAACTCTGCAGGCCAGGAGGGAGTGGCAGGATATATTTAAAGCGATAAAAGGGAAAAACTTACAACCAAGATTACTCTACCCAGCAAGGATCTCATTCAGATTCGATGAGAAATCAAAAGCTTTACAGACAAGCAAAAACTAAGAGAATTCAGCACCACCAAACCAGATCTACAGCAAATGCTAGAGGAACTTCTCTGAAAGGGAAACACAAGAGGAGAAAAAGACCTACAAAAACAAACCCCAAACAATTAAGAAAATGGTAATAGGAACACACATATTGATAATTACCTTAAATATAAATGGATTAAATGCTCCCACCAAAAGACACACAATGGATACATTCTGGCTGAATAGATACAAAAAGAAGACCTGTATATATGTTGTCTACAAGAGACCCACTGCAGGCCTAGGGACACATACAGACTGAAAGTGAGGAGATGGAAAAAGATATTCCATGCAAATGGAAATCAAAAGAAAGTTGGAGCAGCAATACTAATATCAGACAAAATAGGCTTTAAAATAAAGACTGTTACAAGAGACAAAGAAGGATGCTACATACTGATTAAGGGATCAACAAAGAAGAAGATATAACAATTGTAAATACATACGCAGCCAGCACAGAAGCACCTCAATATATAAGGCAAATATTAACAGACATGAAAGGAAAACTTGACTGTAACACAATAATAGTGGGGGACTTTAGCACCCTGCTTACATCAATGGACATGTCATCCAGACAGAAACTCCATAAGGAAACACAAGCCTTAAATGACACAATAGACCCGATAGATTTAATTGATATTTACAGGACATTCCATCCGAAAGCACCATAATACACTTTTTTCTCAAGTGCACATGGAACATTCTCCAGGATAGATCACATCTTGGGTCACAAATCAAGCCTAGTAAATTTAAAAAAATTGAAATCATATCAAGCATCTTTTCTGACCACAATGCTATGAGATTAGAAATCAACTACAGGAAAAATAAAAACCCACACACACGTAGAGGTTAAACAATATGCTACTAAATAACCAGGAGATCACTGAAGAAGTCAAAGAGGAAATCAAAAAATACATAGAAACAAATGACAACAAAAGCACCATGACCCAAAACCTGTGGGGTGCAGCAAAAGCAGTTCTAAGAGGGAAGCTTATATCAATACAATCCTACCTCAAGAAACAAGAAACATCCCCAATAAACAATGTAACATTACACCTAAAGCAACTAGAAAAAGAATAAACAAAACCCAAAGTTAGAATGAAGGAAACTGTAAAAATCAGAGCAGAAATAAATGATATAGAAATGAAGAAAACAATAGCAAACATCAATAAAACTAAAACCTGGTTCTTTGCGAAGAGAAAAAAAAATGATAAACCTTTAGCCAGACTCATCAAGAAAAAAAGGGAGAGGGTTCAAATCAGTGAATTAGAAATGAAAAAGAAAAATGACAATGGACATTGCAGAACTGCAAAGGATCATAAGAGACTACTACAAGCAACACTATGCCAAAAAAATAGACAACCTGGAAGAAATGGACAAATTCTTAGTAAGGTACAACCTTCTGAGACTGAGCCAGGACGAAACAGAAAATGTAAACTGACGAATCACAAGGAATGAAATTGAAATTGTGATCAAAAATCTTCCAACAAACAAAAGTCCAGGACCAGATGGATTCACAGGTGAATTCTATGAAAACATTTAAAGAGCTAACACCCATCCTTCTCAAACCCTTCCATAAAATTACAGAGAAAGCTTGGAAAAACTCCCAAGCTCATTCTACCAGGCCGCCATGTCCCGGATACCAAAACCAGACAAAGATATTACAAAAAAAGAAAATTACAGACCAATATCACTGATGATTCTCAACAAAATACTAGCAAACAGAATCTAACAACACATTAAAAGGATCATACAACATGATCAAGTGAGATTTATCCCAAGGATGCAATGATTCTTCAATATATGCAAATCAATCAATGTGATACACCATATTAACAAACGGAAGAATAAAAACCATATGATCATCTCAACAGATGCAGAAAAATGTTTGGACAAAATTCAACACATATTTATGATAAAAACTCTCCAGAAAGTGGGCATAGAGGGAACCTACCTCAACATAATAAAGGCCATATATGACAAACACACAGCAAACATCATTCTCAATGGTGAAAAACTGAAAGCATTTCCTCTAAGATCAGGAACAAGACAAGGATGTTAACTCTCACCACTATTATTCAACATAGTTTTGAAAGTCCCCGCCATGGCAGTCAGAAAAGAAAAAAAACAAAAGGAATCCAAATTGGAAAAGAAGAAGTAAAACTGTCACTGCTTGCCAGTGACATGATACTATACATAAAAAATCCTAAAGATGCCACCAGAAAACTACTAGAGCTCATCAATGAATATGATAAAGTTGCAGGATACAAAATTAATGCACAGAAATCTCTTGCATTCCTATACACTAACAACAAAATATCAGAAAGAGATATTAAGGAAACAATCACATTTACTATTACCACAAAAAGGATACCTAGGAATTAACCTACATAAAGGGGCAAAATTCCTGTACTCAGAATACTATAGGTTACAGATGAAAGAAATCAAAGATGACACAAACAGTTGGAGAGATATACCATGTTCTTGGATTGGAAGAATGAATATTGTGAAAGTGACTATACTACCCAAAGCTGATTCAACTGCATAAAGGTTCAATGCAGTCCCTATCAAATTACTGTGGCATTTTTCACAGAACTAGAACAAAATATCTTAAAATTTGTATGGAGATACAAAAGACCTCGAATAGCCAAAGCAATCTTGAGAAAGAAAAACGGAGCTGGAGGAATCAGGCTTCCTGACTTCAGACTATACTACAAAGGTACAGTCATCAAGACAGCATGGTACTGGTGCAAAAACAGAAATATAGATCAATGGAACAGGAGAGAAAGCCCAGATATAAACCCATGCATCTATGGTCACCTAATCTATGACAAAGGAGACAAGAATATATTGACACAATGGAGAAAAGACAGTCTCTTCAATATGTAGTCCTGGGAAAACTGGACAGCTACATGTAAAAGAATGAAATTAGAACATCCCCTAACCCCATACACAGAAAATAAACTCAAAATGGATTAATGACCTAAAGGTAAGCCCGGACACTATAAAACTCTTACAGGAAAACGTAGGCAGAACACTCTTTGACATAGATCCCAGCAAGATCTTTTTTGACTCACATCCTAGACTAATGAAAATAAAAACAAAAATAAACAAGTGGGGGCCTCCCTGGTGGCGCAGTCGTTGAGAGTCCGCCTGCCGATGCAGGGGATACGGGTTCGTGCCCCGGTCTGGGAGGATCCCATATGCCGCGGAGCGGCTGGGCCCGTGAGCCATGGCCGCTGGGCCTGCGCATCCGGAGCCTGTGCTCCGCAACGGGAGAGGCCACAACAGTGAGAGGCCCGCGTACCGCAAAAAAAAAATAAATAAAATAAATTAAAAAAAAAATAAACAAATGGGACCTCATTAAAATTAAAAGGTTTGTACAGCAAAGGAAACCATAAACAAGACAAAAATACAACCTTCAGAATGGGAGAAAATATTTGCAAAGGAAACAACTGACAAGGGATTAATCTCCAAAATATACAAACAGCTCATGCAGCTCAGTGTCAAGAAAACAAACAACTCAATCAAAAAATGGGTGGGGCTTCCCTGGTGGCGCAGTGGTTGGGGGTCCGCCTGCCGGTGCAGGGGACACGGGTTTGTGCCCCGGTCCGGGAGGATCCCGCGTGCCGCGGAGCGGCTGGGCCCGTGAGCCATGGCCGCTGGGCCTGCGCGTCCGGAGCCTGTGCTCCGCAATGGGAGGGGCCACAACAGTGAGAGGCCCGCGTACCGCAAAAAAAAAAAAAAAAAAAAAAAAAAAAAGCGTGGAGCGTGACGTAGCTGTTTTTTCTCGGCTAGGTCTGCTGCAACGGACGGAGGCCGGCTGAGCTGCGGTGTTCGGAGCTGCGGTTCTTGGCGAGATTTTGCGTTGCCCGTCCTCAGCCATTTCACCGATAATCAGCGGATCACTTTGCCAAGTGCCGGGAAGAACAAAGGAATTCGGAAGGAGACTCTCGGCTCCCGGCCGCCTTGCTCTGAGTGGCTTCCTTTTCCGCTCGCGCCTGTCCGGAGAAACTGGACTTATAACCGTCACTGGATTATGCTTGTCTCTACAGCTGATGGTGATCTCTGTCCTCCTGTTGAGGAACCAGTTGCTACTGCTTATCCCAAAGCAAGCAAGAAAAAGGATAAGGCCAAAGAGAAAAAGTTTATATGGAACCATGGAATTACTCCGCCTCTAAAAAATGTCAGAAAGAGAAGGTTCCGTAAGACAATAAAGAAGAAGTATATTGAATCTCCAGATGTGGAAAAAGAAGTAAAGCGGTTGCTGAGAGCAGATGCTGAAGCTGTCAGTACCCGTTGGGAAATAATTACTGAAGATGAAACAAAAGAAGCAGAAAATCAAGGCCTTGATATCTCTTCCCCAGGAATGTCTGGCCACAGGCAGGGCCATGCCTCATTAGAACATGATGAGCTTCGGGAGATATTCAATGACCTCAGCAGCAGCAGTGAAGATGAAGATGAGACACAGCATCAAGATGAAGAAGATATAAACATCATGGACACTGAGGAAGATCTGGAAAGGCAGCTACAGGACAAGCTAAATGAGTCAGATGAACACCAGCAAGAAAACGAGGGAACTAATCAGCTGGTTATGGGAATTCAGAAACAGATTGATAACATGAAAGGCAAGCTCCAAGAGACCCAGGACAGGGCAAAGCGACAGGAGGATCTCATCATGAAAGTGGAAAACCTGGCTCTCAAGAACAGATTTCAGGCTGTGCTGGATGAACTGAAACAAAAGGAAGAGCGAGAAAAGGAGCAGCTCAGCTCTTTGCAAGAAGAGCTAGAATCACTCCTAGAGAAGTGAGGAGAGTTTTGGTACTTAATTTCATTCCTGACAGTGGTCAGCCTTTTCTTCCTCTTTTCCTTTTTCTCTGAATATCTATTGTTCTTAAAATCAAAGCACAAAATTTCATGCCTAACTGTTGTGAATTTTTTTAAATAAGGAATTTGGTGCATCTCTTTAATGAGCTATAAGTTTTCTTCAGACAGGGACCATGTCCTATACATTTTTCACTTGTTGAACTGGGTTTAGCTGGGCATAAAGCAGGTACTAAAAACCTATTGACTAATTATATTGCTTTCTCTTTTCTTCCTGTCAGGATTGTGCTGTACTATTTGAGGTTTTTAGTACAGTTGCTTTTGGGAAAATTTCACTGTTACAGCATGGGTCTTTCCAAATGCACTAAAATAAAACACAGTGCAAATGGATTCCAGTAATATGACAAGTGAATTCTAAGGTTTATTCATTTCACTTATGTGAAATCACACCATTTTCTAAAATAATGATTAATAATTATAAATATATTTCAAGGTACAGGTGATTTTCATGTCTATTTTATTTTTATTTATTTTGCTTGTTGAATTATTTTTTTAATTTTTTTATTTTCTAACTTTTTATTTTATATTGGAGTATAGCCGATTAACAGTGTGATACTTTCATGTGCAAAGCAAAGCGACTCAGCCATACAAATATATAGATATCCATACTCCCCCAAACTCCCCTCCCATCCAGGCTTCCATATAACATTGAACGGAGCTCCCTGTGCTATACAGTAGGTCCTTGTTGGTTACCCATTTTCAATATAGCTGTTCCTTGGAATACATTGAAAAGTCCTCATTTTTCTTTTCTAAAGTGAAATTGCTGAACATTCTTGGCCTGTCCCTTCAGAGGTTATTTGAATTCCATCTGCCCCTTAAAGGAGGTGTTTCCCAAATGTATCCTAATCTCTGTTTCTGGATTTCCAAAGCCCTTCTGCAGTTCTCAACCTCTCAGGCCCTCAGGCAGCAGACAAGCTCTCTCCTTGAGGTGCAGCTGCACCTCTCCTTCAGGAGGTGAGGGCTTTGTGGGAGTGTTGTAGCAGGTGGGCGAGGGGCTGTCATGGGGCAGCCACCAGGACAGGTTTAGGGACAGGCTTCCCTGGATGGAATGAAATAGAAGTTGGCCTTGAGGAGGCCTTGAATGTACTTTAAATACATTTCCCTGGAACTCCGTATGTTTTGTAAGTTCCGAAGTAATCCTGAATCTCCACTTCCAGATTTGATCTTTCTCACATCTTTATATTCATAGAAGACTAAGGATCTTTGTATTAATATATAATGAATGCCTGCATGATGTCCCGTTCATTGATGGCTCAATCATTCCTATGTTAATCCATCACACCTGTCCTCAGTATCCCCTGTCCCTAGTCAGCATCCAGGGACACTAGGACGCCAGCACACTGCCCACAAGCAGGCAGTTATGGTGCTCACAGAGGGAGATGGGTCTCAGGTGAAGGTGCTCCTCTTGTCTCCCTGAGGATAGCCATCTACTCCCAGGAGAGCAGAAAGCTTTTCTTAAACAGGAGCACCTATGCCTGCACTCCAGAAACATCTTCCCTCAAACGTTGAAGGGTAAAATGATGGGATGTGCGTTACAGAAAAGCCTTCCCAGGTAGAATGGTCATATGGGGAACCTCCTCTCCTCTGTTTCCCTTTCTAGAGGAATCCTGCTTAATGGCTTTTTGATGAA
This sequence comes from Mesoplodon mirus, assembly GCF_964341445.2. NCBI lineage: Eukaryota > Metazoa > Chordata > Mammalia > Artiodactyla > Ziphiidae > Mesoplodon > Mesoplodon mirus. The sequence continues at coordinate 35,274,056 of NC_138977.1, read as the reverse complement.
CCTTTCCAAGTAGCCTGCATATAAAACCCAACGTTTATATGACGTATACTTTATGTGTATAGAACCTTCCCCTGGGTATATTTGCAATGAGGGCAATCTATCTCATCTTAAATGCTTATTTTCCACTTATTTTTGTCCTGTATCAGCACATCTACTTCATTGTTTTAAAATGTGTTGTCAAGGACAACTCAGGAAATCGTTTAAATAGGCACTTTTATGAAGTGCCTACAAGCTACCCACTCCTCTAAAATATTGTTTCCAGTGATGATTTGCCTCTCTAGTTTGGTCCCTGAACATAGGTAAACAAAATAAAATGTAAAATCATAGTTGATTATTAAAATCGTGTTTTTGTGGATTTTATTCGGGATTTCATTGAGGCAGCGATCCAAACTGGAGAGACAGGAAACTTTTAGTATGAGTCATCCAATCCATGGAGGTGGGGTATACTCTTACATTTATAAAGGTCTTCCTTAATCTCTTTCATTACATGTTTATGATTTTGTTCATACAACTTCTGCATTTCATGTCTAGATTCATTCAAATGTATTTTACATGTTGATGCAATTGTAAAAGATTCACTTTCAACACTATATTTTTGTTTCTCACATGTGGATATACTTAAAATATGTATTAATACTTTATACAATAATCTTGCTAAAATCCCCTCTAGGCTATATCATTTCTCTTCAGGTTCTTCGAGTTTCATAACAGACAGTTTTATCTTTTGCAAATAATGACAGTTTTCTTTCTTTCAGTGTTTAAGACTTTTTCAGCATCTCCTTACTGAGCTGGTAGACCCTCTGGTGGGGACTTTACACTTGAGCACCAAGGCGTCACACCTTAACCTACTGATCAATCATAGCATCACCAAACGGGAGCAACTCCACATTATGTGTACAGTTATTTGCTGGTGTTTTTGAGCTACTCTGCATCACCTATAAATCATCTAACCACAAAACACTGAATCTGAATTGGATGAGCATTTGTAGCATCCTTTCACTTTATGGTAAATGTAGGGAGTAGAGGAGGAATATGTTAATGACCTTAGAAGAAGCAGCACTTGAATGTGGGAAATTGTACAGGTCAATGAGTCAATGCTGCCATAAAAAAAAAAAAAAGAATAGAGTTGAAAATGAAAAAAAAAAATCCTAACTGTGAAACATGAAAGTTCTTTGGATCCACATTTGAATAAACCGACAGAAAAAAAGACATTTATGAGGCAGTTGGGGAATTTTGACTATGAAGTAGTAAATGATATCAAGGCATTGTTGCTTGTTTTCTAGGTATTATAAAGGTTTTAGTAAAAAAGGTCCACATTTTTAGTGGGGTATGATGTATACAAGTATGAAAGCAACCATAAAGGGAAGAAAAAAGATGAGTTAACAAAATTTTGATAAATGTTGAATGTGGGTTGATGGTACTATTTTTTAATGCAATTGTGTCTGCTTCTCTGCATCTTTGAAATTTTTCATAATAATTAATTTTGAAGTATACTGAAAAGTACAAAGTAACTTGAGCCGCATGAAGAATGATTCTGGGGTACCTCAAAATTATCTGTAACACTAATTTTTTTCGTAATATAAAATATTGAATCAAATATGACAAAATATAGCAGGCATTAGTAATACATGAATTAGTTATGCATGAATTTGGCAAGAAATTGTTTATGAAGGAAAAATCAGTAATACATATCCTATTTTTAAGATTCTGACATTTTGTTCATCATGGACATTTTGCTTTAATTTTGACTTTTTTTTTTTTCTCGTTACGCGGGCCTCTCACTGTTGTGGCCTCTCCCGTTGCGGAGCACAGGCTCCGGACGCGCAGGCCCAGCGGCCATGGCTCACGGGCCCAGCTGCTCCGCGGCGTGTGGGATCTTCCCGGACCAGGGCACGAACCCGTGTCCCCTGCATCGGCACGTGGACTGTCAACCACTGCGCCACCAGGGAAGCCCTAATTTCGACTTTTAAAAATACTTAAAGTAGTATTGGTCTTGATCCCTGTGTGTTTTGGCACCCCTTAAATTGTGCACCTGAGATGAGTCCCATGTTCTCCTCCCTGTAGACCCAATCCTGCCACTCAACACATGGAGCTGAGCTGGAGCCGTGGCTTGAGAGCGGCGATTCTGGACACATGAGAATCTTGTTTTTCATAACTATGAGCCCACGTCCCCCAGTGCAACCCCTACCCTGAGGGAACCTGGCTCAGCCTTCTCTTCCCACAAGATCTATCTCTCCTCTGTCCCTGTCAACACTCTCAAGCCAAAGGGATGGGAACCACTTTTATTTAGCACCTGGGCTCACTACTCTCAGCAAGGGAGGACACACCATGGGGAACCCTCTAGCATTTCAGGGAGGGGGTGTTATTTTGGTGGTGGTGTGTTATGGGGTTTAGGAAAAGGCTAAGGAAGAAGGACATTGCTCTGATAAGATATTGCCAGTAGGGGATTCATTCTGTGATGGGGTATCTTCATAAACCTCATGCAGAAGGAGGGAAGACTAGACTGAGGCTGAAGATGTGATGGGCACAGTAATAGCCGTCACTCCTATTAGCGAAGAGAGGCAGGTCCTGTCCTGGGTGTTGGGTCATTTTTGTGGTTTGAACGATGTTCATGTTTTGTCTGCGTCCAGACCTGCTTCAAGAGTAGTCTTGTGTTTGTCTTGTTGATCAGAGTCACAGAGTGGCCCTGTCGGATGATGTTGCTGTTCTGTGAAGCTGTTTACGTTCATCAGGAGAACAGCAAGACCTAGGTGAGGGTGCCGGGCCAGCTCCCATTCATGGGGGCAGGGGTGGGCATTTCTTTCTCCAGGCTCCCCAGTTCTGACGATCACTGGGCAGGGATGAGAAATGAATGTGCTCTGTTGCATAGCAGTCTGTGGGACCAGAACACAGGTGGAGAGACGCTGGTGGAAAGTGAGAGGCAGTCAAGGGCAGAACCCCAGGGACCACAGTCACAGAGCAGCCAGGAAGAGGAAAACAAAGCAGAAACAGCCATTGAAAGAGCACCTGCGACTGGTTGACAAAGTCCAGGTCCTGAGCCCTCAGGTCATGAAAGTGTCAATGGTGTTGGAAACAGAATCACCATGAGGAACCATCTGAGTAGAAAGGCAGGACTGAAACCTTGATGAGAGAGTGAAAGTCTGATTGTAGGGAGTTGGATTTGATGACTGTAACTCAGGCATTTATTCCAGATGAGGCCATCAAAGTTGAACACTTGACTGTTTACATCAGTTCTTTCAGTCTGGGGAGCTCCAACTAAGGTCTGCCCCTCACTAGTGTGGAAATATCGATTGTGCCCCCAAAATGTCCAAGGGAATGAACTGCTGGGAGGGCTTTAGAGCCAAACTAAGTGAGGGACCTTATCCTGAAGAATGAAGAAGAAATGTATTTATAATTATGTGAACACTGGTAAGCAATGACTCACCTACTATGTTCAATATCGATAGAATAAAATTTATATTTTAAGGCAGGACAAGAAAATTTAAACCTAAAATTCACTCTCTCTGTCCCTTTGGGCCTCCTCCCTCTCCCCCTAATGTGCAGGGTGCCTCTGCATCACACATAACCCACAGCTCCTAAAAGATGGGAGAACCTGCTCGAACATAAATATCAATCTTTTCCCCTTTCTTTGATGCTAGCAATGTGACTTATTAAAAGAAGAGCTTCTTTCCCAGCTCCGTAGGGAGTCATGGACCTTGCTGCTCACTTTGTACGTGCTTACCTTAGTGAACTTTATGTAACATATCCATATGTTATTTATTTATTTATTTTTTATTGCCCCGCAGAAGTCAAGGGGATCAGTGTGCTGGCCTGACAGATGACCTCCAGGAAGTGGAGGCATGGGAAATGGAGAAATGGGGGCTCAGAACAGAAGGAAACTGAGATGTGGCGCGGCGGGTGGGGGGAGGGGTGGGGATGGGGCCAGAAAAGCAGCAGAGTTCCTGGAGGGGACAGCACCCTCCCCCCTCCTTCTGGCACCCCAGACCAGGCCAGAGAGGTAGAACAGCGGCAACAAGCACCTCTGAGGGCTTCCTAAGTGCCTGGAGCTGTGTTAAATGCTTTAAGGACATTATCTTATTTCATCCTGGTAAGTAGACCCATTTTGCAAACACGGCAACTGAGGCATGGAGGTCTCACGGCCACTTCAAGGTGGAGCCTGTCTGACCCCAAAGCCACAGTTTAACGGCTCCTCTTGTCTCCCACCTCACAACAACCCCCTCACCCTTCACCAAAGTGGCAGCCCTGAAAGAACCAGCAACCCTTTACCGCCCAGAGGGAAAACTGAGGCCCAGAGAGAGGAAGGTTATTGGACAAATACTGGGGTTTAGGGCAAGTTGAGGTGGGGCCACCTCAAACATTTTTAGCTACGAAGAGAGAGACTCCAACTATGGGGCTTGGGGGAGGGACCCCTCCACCACCCCTCGGTCAACATAGGGACCTCCATCTTGCTCCCCACAAGCAGCCCAGCCTCCTCCCTCCAGAAGCATTACCTGAGCTCAGGAGTTAACCTACAGCGTCCATATGTTATTTTGATGGACGATCCTGTGTCTCAAACACGTACATGACTATACCTTCAACTTCTAACAGGTGGAACTTCGGTTATATTCCTCAGTGTGGCTTGAATGAAATTCCCTTTTTAACATCATTGTTAACTGAATTTTTGTGGACAACACGTACTATTGATTTGTTTCTTTGGTAAAAATCTAGTAACTGGAAGAAGTGACAGATGAGGTACCTAGAGAATCCAGAAGGCTGTATGTGGCCCCTTTGCAGCGCCCTCTAGTCGTTCTGAATGTGTGGTTCCCAGACCAACATCATCTGAGTCACCTGGGACCGGTTCCCACCTGGGATCTACTGAGTCAGAACCTGCAGGGGTGGCTCAGCAGTCTGTGTACCGGCCTTTCTCCTTTCATCATTGTGTGATCTATTTACAAATGGAGGGGTGGTGGCAATCCTGCATGGAGCAAGGCTATTGGTGCCATTTTTCCAGCAGCATTTGCTCACTTCCTGTCTCTGAGCCACATTTTGGTAATTGTCACAATATGTCAGAGTTTTTCTTCACTATTAAATTTGAATTGTCGTCAGTGATCTTTGAAGTTACTACTACAACCTGCTGAAGGCTCAGATGAGGGTTAGCATTTTTTTTAGCAATAAAGTCTTTTTTAATTAAGGCATTACATTGTTTTTTAGACAAAATGTTATTGCCCACATAATAGATGACAGTATAGTGTAAACATACCTTTGATACTCACTTCAAAACCAAAACACTCACATGACTCACTATTTTGTCATAGTTGTTTTCTTGAGGTAGCCTGTAACCAGGCCCACAACATCTCTGAGCTATGCCTGTGTCAGTAAACTCTCTCAGTGATTCTGACACATGTTCAAATTGAAATCTGATCTAGAAACACTTTGTATGTGCTCCCCCTCACTGGGGAGGCCACAGTTACCAGCTGTGTCCTGAAGGCTCTTCAATCTCTAGCTTTAGCTCAGGTGGATCTACATGAAAACCTTGTGTCCAGATGCCATTTGGCCATTTGTAGATGCCTCTTCCCAGACTGCCAACACTTCACTCTCTTACATTGAATCCATTCCCTGCACCCAGGCTGTTACTCACAGGATTGCCTATTTCAGTGAATAATATCTCCACACCCAATGGCCCACACCACTTTTCCTCAACTTCATTTCTCTCTCCCAAACCAGGGCAGCAGCAGCTCTCACCTGGGCCACTGCTCTATTCTCCTAAGTGGCCCATTCACTGGGTCATCTGCCATCCCTGTCATTATTCTGTTCTCTGGCATTCACTTTTCAAAAAAAAAATTGATCTCATTACACCTCTACTTAAAAAACTCATCTCTTTTACTGTTACTAGGATATGATCCTGTCCTTAGATTAGGGTTTGTGGGGGGAGATTGCTGGCAATGCCTTTTGTTTTTACAGATGAGATCTTGTTTCAGACCTGCATTCCCTTTGTGATAATACATCAAGCTGTACACTAAAGAATCCTGCAACTTTCCTGATATGTGTGAGACTTCTATTGACAAATTCATTTAAAAAGCACATGCCAGCATCAGACCCAGTCACCCCTCCATCCCGACTACAGAGGTGATGACAAGGAGTTTGTATTTTCCTGAACCCCTAGATCATGATAGAGCCCTTTCTCTCACCAGAGCCGGAAACCACTGCAGTCACTACAGTAAGGCAAACAGGTGTTCAGACTCCTGGCCTGAGCACAGCTGTGTGAACATGGGGCTGGCACACAGTAGGGGCGCAACTGGTAAGTGGCTGAGCCAGTGTCAGATCCACTCTCAAAGGAACCACGCTCTTCAGATCTGAGACTTACAGTAGAGGCTAATGGGTATCTGCTTCGGGTGCAATTATAATCTTCCTCATGACAAGAGTCACTGACACAGCGCTTTCTGTCTTCTCACTGTTTGCTTGAGTCTCAAGTACCTGAGGAAGTAGGTTCTACCACTAACTCACTTCACAGAGCATGAAATCGAGGCACAGCGGGGTGAGCTAACCCGTGCTCCCAAACTTACAGCTGATAACTGGCAGAGCCCGGACTCAAACGCAGAGTCTTGTTCCAGAGTGCACTCCACACTGACCACAACTAGGGTCACTGGGACAGGGCAGAGGGCAGGGGACATTGTGCAGCTTGGAGGTGGGGCTGGAAGGAAGGCTACTTGAGACCCCACCATGACGCACATCTGTGGTCACACAGCTAGTCAGTGAGTGACCAGGGGTCTGAACTCAGTCTCCTCTTATTGCTCCTGGAAGCCAATCCCTGTTATCACCATTTCCCTTGGCTGGGGGTCACCAAAATGCTTGTTGCAAATGCAGATCCCCTGGCTCACCTATGGAGACAGAACAGAAGCAGTTCTTTTTTTAAGTAAACATTTATGGATGTAGACCATACATATATAAAGACACACACACCCATCATTTTGCATCACCTGAGAATGATTACAAAGTGAACATAGTCCCGTAAGCCACCAAGCCCACAAATAGAACAGTACCTGCTCCCTTTCCCCTCCTGGCCACTCTCCATCACTGCCTCCACTCTCCTCCCCAAAGGTAACCACCACCTGCTGCTAAAAGAGTCACTGGTTTGGCCTGGTTTTGATCTTCATATGAGGGGAGCCATACACAGTATGTTATTGTATTTCTGGACTCTTCAGCTCAATATGATAGGTGGGGAATTCGTCCTTATTTTTCTGTTTTTCAGATCCCTTTTCTTGGTGAATAGTAGTCCATTGCATGCCTGTACTACTGTTCATTAGTTCATTCTGTTGCTGAAAGCCCTTGGGTTGTTTCCAGGTTTCCCCTATTGGGAATTGTGTTGCTACATGCTTCCTTGCACAAATGGACACATTTCTAAACATAAATAACAAGAGTGGAATTGCTGAGCTGAAGGGTTGTGTAGGTGCATACTCAACTTAAGTAGAAAGAACCAAACTGGTTTTCAAGGTGGTTGGACCAATTTTCATTCTGATTTTTCTTTATATCAGCTGTTATCACCTGACACTTTATGTTTGTATTGGGTCAGATATTAAAAAAATATGTTAAAACATTTTTGTCCCATGCATATATGCAGGAGATTTCTGTTTTTGTTTTCCATCTGTGCTGCTCTAGGCGAGCAGGGACTTGGTTTTGTTTACTTCAGTTTCCCCAACATTAAGAACACTTCGGTGCTACTCGATGCCCATGTGACAATGTGTAAATACACTAGTAATTATGCTGTGAGTGTACAGTATATGCAGCAAAAAAAAAAGGCTTAAATTAATGCATTAACAGAGATTATTTGGGGGCATTGGTGGACTTCCTTTTTTATCCTCTATGTATTTTAAACAATATACACTCCCTTTTTTAAAAATTGTATTTCCTATTAGAGAAACAATTTTTTGATTGTGAAGGACACCATTTTATATAATGTTAAGTAGAGGGAAGCAGATCATGAAACTGTATGCAAAATATACTGCCATTTATCACCTGTCATATAAAAAAACAAAGATGTGGATATATACAAACTTCTGAAAGCACACAGTTGAGAGCATGAATCTTGATTTATCTAAGTGGTAGGATGATGGCTGATTATTCCCCCATTAGTGTTCTTATGTGTTTTTAAATGTCTATTTTCCTGGCATAAAATAACACAAGAAGCAATATGAATCAAAATAGTGAAAATAATGCCAATCAAAACTGAAGTACTTCATGGGTAGTATGTACTTTCCATGCATTCTCATTTGAAATATTTACTGGATTTTTGGTTATTAGGCTAGAGATACTCTAAGTGTAAAGTATTGTTTCTGTCCCCAACCTACAAATGGGGAAACAGCTTTCAAGGGAGGCAGGATAACCTGCCCTCTTCTCAGGGATGTAATGCAGCTGAGCCTGATGGGAGTCTTATACTCTGCATATGATGTAATCATAATAAATATTCTCTGCCAACCAGTGAAAAGCCTAGTGTGCAGTACTTCGTTGTTCCCTCATCAGTAACTTTCCTTTTACCTAATATTCCCCAGCCTCCCCACTACCTTCTGCAACTTTTGCTCAGGGACGTGTAATTTTGCAGCCTCCCTGACAATTTGCTACCTAACGGGGAAAGGCGGGGGAGCCAGAGGGCCCTGAATCACATCTCCCCTCCTTGGGAAGTAAATGGACAACCTTACAAAGCTTTTCAGATTTCAGTTCATCATCAGCAAAGATGAGATTAAGTGGCATTGAGAGGATCCAGGGAGGATCACAAAGGTGCAACGGAGATCCTGTTTATCACCTGCCCTAATCTAGGCGGGGTCTGCCCCTCCTCTCCCATCTCTAAGCAGCACCTCTGAACACGCCCCACACACCCCTCCATGCCCAGGGCCCACCCTCCCATCTATGGAGGAGCCACAGCCTTTAGGGTTGGATCCCAACAGCTCCACCCTCCTGGGAGGAGGAGGATGTGACAGGTATGTCACATCCCAGACCCCACCATGTGTTGGGAGAGCAGCCTGAGGACCTGGCCCAGGAACCCCGAGAGAACTGCCCCCTCAGGTAAGTGGGGATCAAGGATGAGGCGAGACCAGGGGGCTTCCTGAGCCGCTGCTCTGGGCCCAGCCTAGGGATCCACCTCCAAGGGAACCCAGACTGGGGTTTGGTGTATGTAAAAACCTGTCCTTTATTAGGGTTCCCGGTCCCACAGCGGGCCTTGTCCTAACTCACCTAAATGTTTGCTGAGAGCACAGATGCCCAGTTCCCACCCTGTCCAGGGCCCAAGGATGGAGAGACTGGTATCTGTGTGTGAGAAAGCCCCCAGAGGCTGGTCTGAAGCCCCTGTGGGATCCCCCTCCGAGATGGCTCAGTCAGGGGCACTTTGTGGTGTTAACCAAAATTTCAGAAACCAAGACCTGATTGAAATAGAGGCTTTTATTTGGGGGTTGATAAGACAGCAGCCCCAGAGACCCAGATTCATGAAGCACTTGACCTGTGTTCCCTGAGTCCAAGCTGGGGGAGGCTTATCAAGGCAAAGAACCTGCAAGGCTACATAAAATAAGGGTGCTAGGCAAAGAAGCATTGACTGTGGCTGCAAATGATTACACAGCTGCAGGTGCGGGGGCGGGGACGTTGAAACTGCAAAGTTGCCCTAGAGCTGTCAGCAGATGCTGTTGTGAAAATGGCTGGTGGTATCCTTGAGCCGCAACCAGTTCAGAAAATCAAATTCTCAGTGATGCAGAGTCATGTCTGAAACCACATCAAAGGTGGCCACCGGGCTCCACTTTGATCTTTAAATCCGTCATCATTGTGTAGGTGGGGAGTGAGGGATTAGAGCTATGGGGCCCTGTATGAACTTGGTCTTCCTCAACTTCGCCACTGCCTGCTTGCAGACACAGAGAATACAAGTAAGTTGCCCAAAGTCACTCAGTTCCTAAGGGAGACTGGAAACCTGGCCAGGATTTTAGTCATTCAACAGCTTAGCCAGGGACTAAGGTGATATTTGGAGATGCCATCATGGCGGGATAACACAGAGTTGACAGTCACGTGTGGGATGCAGATTTCCAAAACCTGGGTAAATTTACAACAGCCAGAGTGGAAAGAGCTCCTGATCCTGTCCTTGCAGCTCTGGCACATTTTGTTGGGGGAGGTGACCCCTCATGGAGTCGGGAAGCGGGAATCTGGAGGAAGGGACAAGTGAGCTCTGAGCTGGGAGAGTGAGGAGACAAGTGAAGGCTCTGCTTGTACAAAGGTGCTGGGGCCAGAGAGGGCTGAACCTGCAGGAAGAGGTTAGGAGGTTGAGCGCTGCAGAGAGCTTGGTGCTGGGAGAAGCTGGAGCTGAGGGAAGGACGTGGTTCTCGTGCCAGGAACAGCAGTCCTGCAGGAAAGGGTGTGATTAGATCCTCGTGTGGGTGGGAGGAGACTGGAGGGGCCCAGCTGGGTGGTCAGAGGCTGGTGCAGGCACCCAGAGGACCATGTAGGGGCTTTGGCAAGGGTGTTAATGGTGACAGTGAAAGACATATTCTTTGACCACAGCATCCTGAGCATGGAAAGTCTGGGGTTTTGTTAGTTGAGTACCATAGAGCACCTTCCGTGTGCCAGGCCTGCTGCTAGTCACATTTTCCCCTCCTCCATAAATCCCTTCTGACCCGTCAAAGGTCACAGGGCCATAGATGGAAGAGCCAGGATTGCAGCCCAGGCAGCTTGGCTCAGAATCTCTGCTCGCTCCACCCCACCAGGCTTCCTCTCTTTCTGGCTCCACTACCCTGTTTGCAGTATTTTATAAATCTTTGCCAATCAGACAAGGCACAAAGAACAGTCTCTCTTGTTTTTCACTCTGATATCTCTGGATTATTAAAAATGATCTGCTTTGATTTCATTACTGGCATATTTTTATCTTCTTTACCCATTTTTATGTCCAGATTTTTCATTATGTTTGCTTGAATTGCTTGATATAAGCTAATTATATGCTTGAAGTAATCATGTAGTTTTCTGATTTTCAAAAATTTGCTTCCTCGGCCAAACAGATGGAACATATTTCTCTATAATTTATTTCTATAGTCTATGGTTTTATGGTCACTCTTGCTTTTATTAGACATGCACAGTGAAAACTGCATAAGCCTGTAACCCTCCACCTCCACCAAGATGAAGAAATAGATTGTTACCAGCACCCCTAGAGCCCTTCTCACCTTCCTCCCAATCACTAGCTCATCCCTCCTCCCCCAATATGAGCACTAATGCTGAGGTCTAACACCATGAAGTCGTTTTTCCTGCACACACGGTGTGTAATCTTTTGTGCCTGGCTTTTTGTCACACCACATTACATCTTTGAGATTCACCCCAGTTTTGGGGTGAAGAGTATTTAGTGTCCACACATTGCTGATTAATGTCCCATTGTATGAACAGACCACATTCATCTAGCCATTCTAATGCTGTGGAACTTTGGGGTTATTTCCAGTTTGGACTTGTGAAAAGTGTTGTACTGAAGCTTCGTGTATGTACTTTTGTGCACAGAGTTTGTAGCCCTGGGTCATAGTCTGGATGGTTATACAGCCTGAGTAAAATAACTGAGTGTATGTTCTAAGATAGTTAATAATGCAAAATAGTTTTCAAAAGTGGTTGTACCCACTTACCTCTCACCAGCTGTGTATGAATGATCCAGTGACACCACATATCTCCAAGATGTTATATCTCAACACTTGAAATTCATTCTGGGGTCTCTGGACTCAGAGATTGTCTTTAACCTATCAGGGCTGGAGATGATTAAATCAATACACCCCCACCCCCTCCAACCTCCCCCCATACCCTCCATGGATGCTCACTTTCAGCTTTGGGATCACTTTGCTGATCCCAGTGGAAAGTTTGGAGCGTCTAACAGGACTCTTCCTGTGTGGGTGCCCTGAACTCAAGAGTTCTCAGCCCTGAGAGTTGGTGGCCTCTCAGCCTCTTTGAGAATTAGTAGGTGCTTCGAAGGGAAAGCTCCACACTTTCTTCTTAGGATCTTGACTCCACAAATCCTCACTAGTTGCTAGCTCACCACTATCATCAGGGAGTATGTTTGTATGTGTGTGTGTTTCTCAGCTTCAACTCAAATTGACGTACTGATCTCAATCTCATTCTGAGCTTGAAGTGAAAAGTCAGTTTGGGGAGGGTGCCCAGAGCAAATTTCATCTAGTCCAAATCCCATCCACTTATGCAAAAAATTTCACATATTCTGTAGTTGAGAAGCTTAAGTGAAAAGTAAATTTTGATGTATTATGAATTCAGTGCTGTTAGAAGTATCCGTGGTTTAAGCCAAAAAGTACCAGTTTTTTAAATTAGATTTTTGACAAGATTGAAATTATTGAAGCTGGGTTTTTTATCCTTTAACCAGATTCTCTTTGAAATAGGATGTTACGTAACTTTCCCCAGGTCTCCAGATAGCAGGTGACTGAGGGGGAGTCCCATCCAGGCCCTGGGCTCTTGTCCTCAAGCCCACACACTTTCCACAGTCCCAGGACCTGGTCCCATCAACCTGTGGTCCATGTGGGTGTAGGTGGGTCGTGGTGGAGGGGAGGATCAGAGGATGCCTCACTGTGGCAGTGAGAGTCCCTCAAGACACAGGGCAGCCTTTTCACAGGAAGGATTATTTTCTCATCCCCAGGAAGGAAAAGGCACTTTGGAGCTGTGTCTGCTCTCTGACCCAGAGAGTTGCTGAGCTTAGCTTCACACCCTGGAGCAGCTGAGGGCAGTGAGTCACCCAGCTGCTCTACGATAGGCCGCAGGAGTGAAGGAGGCCTCTCTGAACACCTGCCTGCGCCCCAGAGTCCTGCAACATCCAGGACAGGAAGGAGGGAGACCCGAGGGTGCACCTGCTACTCAGCGCGGAGACCCAGTAGCCCGGCCTCCTAAGAAACCCACCTCAGTGCAGCCCCGATGGCTGTGGCAGCGGCCCTGGCTGGACTCCAGGCAGAAGCCAATTGTTCCATCTGTCTGGAGGGCCTGAGAGACACGGTCACCACTGAGTGTGGGCACAACTCCTGCCGCTTCTGCATCCAGCGGTCCTGGGCTCACCTGGAGGACAGGTTCCCCTGCCCCGTGTGCCGCCACCCGTGCCAGGGGCGGCAGGTGAGGAGCAACGCCCAGCTGGGCAGGATGATCCAGGTGGCCAGGCTGCTCCAGAGCAGCCGGAGCAACAGGAGGAGGAGCGAGGAGCCGCGCCTGTGCGAGCTGCACCCCCAGGTCCTGAGCCTCTTCTGCGAGGAACACGAGGAAGTGCTGTGTCCCCTGTGCACACGGACCCCTGAGCACCAGGGCCACTTGGTGAGGCCGGTGGGCGAGGCCGCGGCTGACCACCGGCAGAGGCTCGGCGCTTACGTGGAGCCTTTGAAGAGGCCGGTGGCAGATGCCCACAGCCTGGTGGTCGCGCAGGACAGAAAGCTGCTGGAGCTGCGGGAGCTGGTGCAGCGCCAGCGGCTGGAGCTGGGCTCGGAGTTCCGGCAGCTGAGCCGGGCTGTGGGCCGCGAGCAGGAGGCCGTCCTGGCGAGGCTGGTCCAGGAGGAGCAGGACATCCGGGAGCAGCTGGGCGTCAACATCACCGCCTTCTCAGACCACGTCTGCACGCTGCGGGGCCTCCTGCACGAGGTGACAGAGAGAAGCGTGCTGCCTGGAGCCAGGCTGCTGAGTGGCATCGGGGGCGTCCTGGGCAGAGGCGAGCATCTGAGGTGCCTTGACGTCTACTCCTTCCAGCTGAGGCGGGAAGGCTGCAGCCTGCCCCCCGCAGCACTCGGCTCTGCAGAAAATCATTCAGAAGTTCCGGGAGGACGTGACCCTGGACCCCGGGACAGCGCATCCCAACCTGCTCGTGTCCGAGGATAGAAAGTCGGTGACGTTTGCGAGGAGCAGGCAGCTTTTTCCCCCAAGCGCGCGGACATTCTGCACGGAGCCTGCGATGCTGGGCTCGGTGGGCTTTGCCAGCGGCGGGCGGTAGTGGGAGGGCTGGGTGGGCGGGGCCGCGTGAGCCGTGGGCGTCTGCGCAGACTCCGCCTCCAGGACCGGCGGTGGGCGCCTGGAGGGACAGAGACGCCTCTGGACTCTGGGGCCGCGCGGAGGGGATTGTGAGGCCCGCGGGCCGGGGGGCGCCCTTCCCCTGGAGCTGAAGGAGGAGCCTGGCGGGATCGGTGTGTATCTGGACTATGAGTTGGGCGTGATTTCCTTCTACAGTTGGAAGGACAGGTCCCACATCCACTCTTTCACCGATAAATTTTCTGAGATCCTAAAGCCCTATTTCTCTATCGATGCTATACTCAACGTCTTACAATCTGTGCAGTAAGAGATTACTAAGGATGATCTTTGACTTTGCTTCTTTTTCTTCCTGAAATTTACGGACAGTAGGTAGAATGTTTACAACTGTCCTTACATCTGGCACCGAGATTTTTTTTTAATGTTTATTTGACTTAAAGTCATGAAGAAAGTTTTTCTCATTTTGTTTTCTATTTTGTTGTTGTTGGTGGTGTTTCCATAGCAGTAGAGATGTTGTGGGAACTAACAGGGACGTGGAGTTTAACTGTAAAGTGTTTCTGGAATTCTAACGTTGGAGCCTATAAAATTGTAATTTCACAGCTTCAGTAAATGTGTGAACACTTGCATATTTCCTATACCTATACATTTACCTGTTCCATAAGCACCTTACACGTTCCATGTGGGAGAGGAAACACACCTGTGTGGAGACAGTTCTCAGGGGGCGTCTTGCACATGTCGGGAGCAAGGGACCGACCACTCAGGACTGTGTTTCCCAGGACGTTTTTATGGGAAACAGCCTTGAAAGATAGAGGTGGCATCTCCATCAGAGCACAGGCAGGTTTGTATACTGTCCAGTCTCCCTCGAGGGCAAAGTTCAGGCAGATTTATTGCCCTTTATACAGAGGTTGGGTTTTGCTCATTACCAGTAGTACATCTATATTACTCTCTTACTTGAAATTTGAGATTGTCCAGTAACTATGACATTATGTGAGATGATTTATACATCTTCCTGGGAGATATTTGACATAGAAAAAGATCAGTCTTATACTTTTCCTTGGTTTTTTAATTTTGGGGGCTTAATAACACCCTCTCCCCCACTGTGACATGTGTGATCATAGTTCCCCAGCCAGGGATAGAACCTGCGCCCAATGCAGTGAAAGCTCCGAGTCTTAACCACTGGACCGCCAGGGAAGTTCCCCTAAATACTTGCAGATTGTCCCTGCTCCTTCCTGTGCTTGGGGAGATTTGTTTCCATGTCTCAACAGGGTTAAACTGGCTGCTACTTTTCTCTTCCTGGTTCCAACATTTAAGCATGTTTCTATTCTATTTCTAATTTTCACAGTAGCTTATTTCATCTTTGAGTGTGACTCATCTATTTTTGTTTTGTTATGAAAAGCAGGCATATAAGATTGTGTAGTAAACATGTAGATACAATTTAAAGGAGAATAGTAAAATTAGTACCCATGTATAAAACACCTAGGTGAAGAAATCAAACATTACACGGTAGCTCAGAGGCCCCATGGATTCTAACACACTATGTCACCCCCATTTTCCTCAGCTTGAAGCATCCAGTATCTTGCTATTAATAATTCCTTTGTTTTTCTTGAAAGGTTTACCACACATGCATAACTTTACAACAAATAAGGTTATATTCTAAAAAGCCAGAGACCAATAAGAAACATCACTGAATACTCAATTTATTTTACTACATAATAGACTAAATGAAAACAGGTCTCATGATTATCTCAGTAGATGGCAGAAAAATCATTTGATAAAATTCATCATCCATAGTTATGGACTGAATGTGTCCCACCACAAACTGTATTCAGAGGTGGGGCACTTAAGTAGGTAATCAAGGTTAAGTGAAAATGGGGATAAATCTAATATGACCAGTCAGTGATTTAAAAAAAGGAAAATTTAGCAAATTAGGAAAAGGTCATTGCCTTAATGTGTTAGTGGATATCTACCAAAACCCACTGCAGTGATGAAATTCTGTTAAGTGTTCTGTCTGACAATGGACCTCAAACAAGGATTCTTGCTATCACCTGTTTAACACGGTGTTGGGCCCTACTTCAATGACTGTCCTCAAAAGAAGAAAGACACCAGGGATGTGCATGCATAGAGAAAAGGCCATGGGAGGGCACGGAGAGAGGTTATCTGCAAGCCAAGGAGGCCTCAGTAGAAAACAAACCTGCAGACACCTTGATCTTGGACCTCCAGAACTGCAAGAAAATAAATTTGTTTTGTTTAAGCCAGTCAGTCTGTGGTGTTTTGTAAGTCAGCTTTCCCAGGTTAATACATGGAGTCATGAGAAGAAAAAAAAATTTAGACAATTAGACAGTGAAACAAACTTCCTTAATCTGCTGAAGGATATCTACCAAAACCCTACAGCACTGATAAAATTCTGATAGTTTTCTCTTAGAATGGAAATGTGACACCTATTCAACAATGCTTTGGCATTCATAAGCAGCACAAACAGGCAAGGAGGGAACAAGTATAATGATTGGAAAGAAAAAAAATAGAAATTTTCCTATTATTAAATGATATGATTTTTTACCTAGAAAACCCAAAACGATTTACAAATGAATTTAATACATATGTAAATTTTGCAAGGTTGCTACATACAAGATCAATATGCAAAATTCAAGTGCATTTCTGTATAAGAGCATCAATCAGAAAATGAAACTTGCCATTTGTAATAGAACCAAAAAACAGCAAATACCTAGCAAGAAATCTCACAAAAATATGCATGTCTCTGCACAGATGATTGTAAAACATTACAGAGAAAATCTTTAAAAGGACAAAAATAGGTGAGAGGAATTACCACATAAATATTAAGAAGATTGAATGTTATAATGATGTCATTTCCCCCCAATTAAATTTCAGTCATTTAATGAGAAGGGATCCAGAATATTGAACTGATTCTGTGTATATAAGTCAACTCCAGCCACATATGAATGGACATACTATAGGGCATTTGGGAGCTAAAATAGAGGAATATCTTCATGATCTCTCAATTAAAATTTGTTTTTAGTTAATATCTACAAAAATGCACCTGCCATGAAGGAAAATTTAAGTTTGACCATATGAAATTTTAGACTTCCTTTTAATTAGAGGGCAGTATAAAGAGAGTGTGGGGAAATTTGAGAAAAGATATTTCCAATTTATACAACTGACAAAGGGCTACAAATATTATTCCACATTTATACCCAAGCAAGGTGCCTTGCCAGAGTTTTCATGCTTCAAAGGGAACTGCAGATTACAACACACACACACACACACACACACACAAACACACTAATACACTCATGGTTTCCTCTCAGAATGTGGTGCTCAGGGCTAAGCACCTATAACATGAAATATCCACATGAGACTAATACCAATCAGGTTTTAAACAAATGCTTCTCTAAATAGCTAAACTTCCACCCTCTAAACAAAAGAAGTCCTGGGAAATTGTGAGTTATAATGTTGTCAAGAGTGGGCTTAGAAACCTCTAAACACTCCACCCAAAACCTGTGAGAATAAGCAAGTTCAGTGAAGTTGCAAGATACAGAATCAATAGCCAAAAATTTCCTGTTTCCATATACTAACAACAAACAATTAGAAAGATAAATTAAGAAAAAATCCCATTTAAAAACACAAACAAATTGAGCCAAGGAAGGGAAAGACATGTACAGTGATGAAAGAAATTGAAGAAGATATTAATAAATAGAAAGATATTCTATGTTCATGGATTAGAAGAGTTAATATCGTTAAAATGTCTATACTACCCAAAGCAATCTATAGATTCAACACAATCGCTATCAAAATACCAATGACATTTTTCTTTTTTTTTAACTTTTTAATTGATGTATAGTTGATGTACATATTATATAAGTTAAAGGTGTACAATATAGTGATATACAATTTTTGTTCTGTCAATCCCAAACTCCCTAACTATCCCTCTGCCCCACCCTCCCCCCCGGTACCCAAAAGTTTGTTCTCTGAGTCTGTGAGTTTGTTTCTGTTTTGTAAATAAGTTCGTTTGTATCATTTTTTAAATTCCACATATAAGTGATATCATATAATATTTCTCTTTCTCTGTGTGACTTACTTCACTCGTATGATAGTCTCTAGGTCCATTCATGTTGTTGCAAATGGCATTATTTCATTCTTTTTAATAGCCGAGTAATATTCCATTGTGTACATGTACCACAACTTCTTTATCCATTCCTCTGTCAATGGACATTTAGATTGCTTCCAGGTCTTGGTTATTGTAAACAGTGCTGCAGTGAATATTGGGGTGCATGTATCCTTTCAGACCATATTTTTCTCTGGGTATTTGCCCAAGAGTGGGATTGCAGGGTCATATGGTAGTTCTATTTTTAGTTTTTTGAGGAACCTCCATACTGTTCTCCACAGTGACTGTATCAATTTACATTCCCACCAACAGTGAAGGAGGGTTCCATTCTCTCCACACCCTCTGCAGCATTTATTATTTGTAGACATTTTGATGATAGCCCTTCTGACTGGTGTGAGGTGATACCTCATTGTAGTTTTGATTTGCATTTCTCTAATAATTAGTGATGTTGAGCAGCTTTTCATGTGCTTCTTGGCCATCTGTATGTCTTCTCTGGAGAAATGTCTATTTAGATCTTTTGTCCATTTTTTGATTGGGTTGTTTGGTATTTTGTTGTTGAGTTGTATCAGCTGTTTGTATATTTTGGAGATTAAGTCCTTGTCGGTTGCATTAAATGGTACTTTTTAAAACTGCTCTTTTGAGGTATGATTGATATACAAAAAGCTGTACATATTTAATGTATACAACTTGATGAGTTTGCATATACATATACATCCATGAAAACATCACCACAATTTATGCCATAAACATATCCATCACCTCCCAAAGTTTCCTCCCTCCCTCTTTATTTTTTTATTATTATTATCATTATTAATTAAATGGTAATTTTGATAAACCATTAGTAATTTGATATGGATTGTATTGAATCTGTAGATTGTCTTGTGTTGTATACTCATTTTGACACTACTGATACTTCCAGTCAAAGAACATGGTATATCTTTCCATCTGTTTGTGTCATCTTTGATTTCTTTCATCAGCATCTTATAGTATTTGGAGTATAGGTCTTTTGCCTCCTTAGGTAGGTTTATTCCTAGACATTTTATCCTTTTCTGTGCAATAAAAAAAAGGATTTTTTCTTGAATTTCTCTCTCTGATCTTTCGTTGTTAGTGTCTAGAAATATAAAAGATTTCTCTGTATTAATTTCGTATCCTGTGACTTTACCAAATTCATTGATGAGCTCTAGTAGTTTTCTGGTATCTTCTTTAGGATTTTCTATGTATAGTACCATGTCATCTGAAAACAGTGACAGTTTAACTTCTTTACAAATTTGGATTCCTTTTATTTCTTTTTCTTCTCTGATTGCCAATGGCATTTTTCATAGAAATAGAACAATCCTAAAATTTGGATGGCACCACCCAAGATCCCCAATAACCAAAGAAATTTTAAGAAAGAAGAAAGCTGGAAGCATCATGCTTCCTAGTTTCAAACTCTATTACAAGGATTTAGTGATCAAAACAGTAAAATATTGGAATAAAAACAGACACATAGAACAATGGAACAGAGGAGAGAGGCCAGAAATAAACCCAGGCATACATAATTAATTTATGACAAAGGAGCCAAGGATATGAAATAAAGAAAGGACAATTTCTTCAATAAATGGTATTGGGAAAATTGGACAGCTACATGCAAAAGAATGAATCTTATACTATGCACAACCTTATACTTTACACAAAAAAACTCAAAATGGATTAAAGACTTGAATATAAGATGTGAAACCATAAAAATCCTAGAAGAAAACATAGATGTTAAGCTCCTTGATATTGGTTCTGGCAATCATTTTTTCAATCTGACACCAAAAGCAAAGGCAACAAAGCAAAAACAAACAAGTGGGACTGTGTCAAACTAAAAAGCTTCTGCACAGAAAAGGAAGCCATCAATAAAATAAAAAGGCAACCCTAAATGCGAGAAAATATTTGCAAATCATACAGCTGATAAGGCGTTAATATCCAAAATATAAAGAGAGCTCATACAATTCAGTAGCAAAAACAGAAAACAAACAAAACCCCACAAAACAACAACAAAACGAAGAATCCAATTAAACATGAGCAGAAGATCTTAATAGACGTTTTTTCAAAGAAGACATACAGATGGCCAACAGACACATGAAAAAATGATGAGCATCAGTAAACATCAGGGAAATGCAAATCAAAGCCACTGTTAGATATCACCTCACACCCATCAAAATGTTATTATCAAAAAGACAAGAAATAACAAGTGTTGGTGAGGATGTGGACAAAAGGGAACACTCGTGCACTTTTGGTTGGAATGTAAATTGGTGCAGTCTCTATGGAAAACAGTATGGAGGTTCCTCAAAAAATTAAAAATAGAACTACCATATGATCCAGCAATTCCACTTCAGGGTATTATCTTAAGAAAATAAAAACATTAACTTGTAAATGTGTATGCACTCCCATGTTTTTTGCAGCAGTATTTACAATCAGCAAGACATGGGAACAACCTAAGTGTTCACTGATGGAGAAATGGATAAAGAAGATGTGGTATATATACAATGGAATATTTTTCAGCCATAAAGAAGAATAAAATATTGCCATTTGTGACAACATGGATGGACTAAGAATGTATTATTATTACTTTTATTATTTTTATTTTTTTTTGCAGTACACAGGCCTCTCACTGTTGTGGCCTCTCCCATTGCGGAGCACAGGCTCTGGATGCGCAGGCTCAGCGGCCATGGCTCACAGGCCCAGCCACTCTGCGGCATGTGGGATCTTCCTGGACCCAGGGCACGAACCCGCGTCCCCTGCATCGGCAGGCGGACTCTCAACCACTGCGCCACCAGGGAAGCCCAGAGTGTATTATTTTAATTGAAATAAGTCAGGTAGAGAAAGACAAGTAGTGTATAATTTCACCTACATGTGGAATTTAAAAAGAAAAAACAAAAACAACAAGCTCATAGATTCAGAGAACAGATTGGAACATTGGTGGCTGCCAAAAGTGTGGGGGTGAATGGTGGGTGAAATGGGTGAAAGTGGTCAGAGTACCAACTTCCAGTCATAAAATAAAGAAGTCATGGGGATTTAATAAGCAGTGTGGTGACTATACTTAATAATACTGTATTACATATCTGAAAGTTGCTAAGTTTAAATTTTTTTTGAAGTATACTTGATTTACACTATTGTGTTAATTTCAGTTGTACAGCACAGTGATTCACTTATATATATAAATGCATATATATACATATTTTTAGATTATTTTTTTATTATAAGCTTTTACAAGATATTGAATATAGTTCCCCTGCTATACAAATAAATCTTAAAAGTCCTCATCATGGGCTTCCCTGGTGGCGCAGTGGTTGAGAGTCCGCCTGCCGATGCAGGGGACACGGGTTCGTGCCCCGATTCCGGAGGATCCCACATGCCACGGAGCGGCTGGGCCCGCGAGCCATGGCCGCGGATCCTGTGTGTCCGGAGCCTGTGCTCCGCAACGGGAGAGGCCGCAGCAGTGAGAGGCCCGCGTACAGCAAAAAAAAAAAAAAAAAAAAAAAAAAAAAAGTCCTCATCATAAGAAAAAAACAAATCATAAAAGTCTTCATCATAAGAAAAAAATTTTTATAACTCTGTATTGTGATGTAACTATGATGATAACTAGACTTACTGCAGTGATCATTTCACGATATATACAAATATCGAATCATTAGATTATACATCTGAAACTAATATAAAGTTTCATACTAAGTATGCCTCGATTAAAAAAAAAGAGGACCCAGATTTGAACATTTAATAAAATTAACTAAATTTTCAAAAAATTAAACTTTCCAGGTTTAATTTATTTATTTAAAATATTCATAATATAGATAATTTGCATTTTTGTAATATAAATAGTTTATTTCAATTATTTTAGAGAGAAGAACATTTTTTTAAAGAAATAGAACTTAAATTGTATATGGATCTAGGGATTGCTTAAAGAGATGCTGACAATCATGACATGTAAGAGTGGTTTATGTCATTAAATTAAAATATTTTATAATTTCTTTGATAAAATTAATTCATGATCTGCAATCCCATTGCAGTGTTTGATGTGATATACAAAAGTCATGGTTTCTTTCCAAATCTAAATATTGATTGAAGCATTTTTTTGAAATTCCAGGTATCACTGCATTAGCAGAGTGCAGTTTCTAAAATTAAAAATTTTAATAAAACAGCTTTGAGAAAAACACTCAAGAAAACTTGTTCAAATGGCATTACTGTCAGTAGAAGGCACATTTTGTGAATGTCTTGATAAAAACATATTTTTGCCTGAAATAAAGGCAAGAAAAAATGTGTACAAAACATAAAATAATTAGTGAATTATATATGAATTTTTTTATTATTCATCCAAACATTGACAGCCATCAACTGAACACCAAGAAATGCCCAATAATAATTATATTCTGTTACATTTACTTGCATATATTTAAAGTGTAGAGCTTGATAAGCTTTGCCCTTCACCATAATCAAGATAGCAAACATCTTCAGCATCCCCCAATCCTTCCTCATGGCTTTTTGTAATCTCTTCCTTCTGCTTCGCTCCTCCTCTCATTTTATCACCAGGCAACCATTGATCTGCTTTCTGTCACTATAGATTAGTTTGCACTTTTTAGAATTTTATATAAATAAAATCATACTGTATATGCTGTCTTTTGCCTGGCTTCTTTTGTTCAGAATAATATTGTATGAATCAATAGTTCATTCTTTTTATTGCTGAATAATATTCCATTGCTTAGATATAACACTATTGGGTTATTCATTCACCCACTGATAAACATTTGGGCCAGAAAAAACATCTCTCCATGGGGATTACGAGTTGCATTTTTGTCCATCTCTTGTCTTATTAGCAATGACTTCAGAGATCAATTTAAGTCCCTTGTTTGGTAGCAGAATACAGACTAGCCTCAGACTACATTGATTTAAAAAAAAAATCAAACCCCAATAAAAATGTTTGCAAAGACAGCAACATAATTCGTAGATACATACAAAACATATACAGATAACCCTTTGACAAGTTCGTAGTTTCATTTGCTATGTATTCTTTTCAAATATGCTTAACCCCAAATCAAGCCTCTAGAAGTGGTTTTCATTTTACAGTTGCTATGGACTGAATGTTTGTATACCCCCAGAAGTCTTATATTGAGGCCATAATCCTCAATGTGGTGATATTTGAAGGTGGAGCCTTTGGGAGGTCATTAGTTCTTGAGATTAGAACCCTCAGAAAAGGGATTCATGCCCTGAGAAGAAGAGACAAGAAAGGTATGATCTCTCTCCACCATGTGAGGACAAGCAAGAAGGTGGCCATTTGCAAGCCAGGAAAAGTGCTTTCCCCAGGAACCAAGCTGGCCAGCACCCTGAAATTAGACTTCCCAGCTTATTTCCAGAAATGTGAGAAATAAATGTCTGCTGTTTATGGTATTACCTGAAAGCAGTCTGAACTAAGATGACAGGAAATACAGGGGATACGGAAACAAGTTAAAGGACAGAAGAAGGAACTAATCAGTCAAATGTAGAATGTAGAACATTCTACACGGCAATTGGGCTGGGATTTTCCAAATTTGAATGTCTCTTGCAAAGAAAAAAGGGGCAGGAGAATTTCTCTAGATTCAAAAAACTACAGAGATATAACAATCAAATGCAATGCTTTAACCTTAATTAGATCAAGGATGGGAGTGGTGATGTAATAAATATCTGTTTGGGGTAACTATTGGACTATAAAAGCTATTTGGGAAACTATTAGAGAAACTTGAAAAGGAAGATATAATAATTAATAATATAATAACAATGAGCTTTAATTTTCTTATCTGTGATAATGGTATGCCATTATAAGTAAGAGCATGTTCTCATTATTATGAGATTTCTACTTAAGCATTCAGGAATCAAATATGATATATGTGATTTAACTTCAAATGTTTCAGAAAAACAAACAAACAAATAAAGGATGATTCAGTTTCACAGATAAGAATCTTTGAAGTCCTGACTCTGTCCTAACAACAAGTAAAAGCTGAACAGATTTGAATAATCAACACCTTTCCTTGAATTTGTAAAAGAGGAGAGAACTCACAGGAAAATCACTGTCCCAAGACTGGAAATCACTCTCTCAACACTTTCCAAGACTGATGAATACACTGAGTCACAACCTACAACTGGAAACCCTTTGAGAATGTGTGCTGGTGCGGGAAAACCTGAACTGTAATTGATGAATTGCTGGAGGCTCAGTGGACAACTCAGATCTAGAATTCTCAGAGGACCCAGTATTCGGAAGACCTCCGCAATACTGTGAATTTTACCTCCAGGATCTTGACCAAATTCTCACAGTAAATATCAGAGGAAAATCCACTTGTGCCTCTAATAGGGGGAAGGAAAAGGAATCATTCTGAAATATGTCAGAGGATTCTATTCCTCTTAACGAGGCTTGCCCTTAGGAGAAGCTAGTTAAGCAGAGCCTAACCTGCTGGGAAATTATCAGAGCTTACCTGAACTGGGGAAAAGGAAATACCCAACACTAGTCAGCTCTAACCTTCCATGTGGGGAAAGGGAAATACTCAACTCTACCCGACTCCAGCCATCCTGTCCCACCGAAGTAAGAAGGGAGGACTGAGAAGCACATGTGAAGTTCACAGCCCAGAGGCACAGGCTCACTAGATGACTCCATATTCTGATTCCAACTATGTGACATTCTGAAAAAGGCAAAATTATGGAGACAATAAAAAGTACCAGGGGCTGGGGTGAGAGAGGGAAGAATACTCAGAGAGGATTTTTAAGGCAGTAAAAATACTGTGTATGATATTATAATGATGGATACGTATCATTATATATTTGTCCAAACCCACAGTATGTGCAAAACCAAGAGTAAACCCTCATGTAAACTAAGGGCTTGGGGCGATTATAAGTCAACGTAGGTTCATCGATTGTAACAAATGTACTACTCTGGAAGGGGATGTTGATAACAGGGAAGCTATATTGTGTGGGGGAAGGGGGTACATGGGAATCTCTGTACCTTCCTCCATTTTCATGTGAACCTAAACCTGCTCTAAAAATAAAGTCTTAAACTAAAAAGAAAAAAAAAAAGAAAGATATGTATATGTACAGACACACAGAGAAATAAAGTAAATGAGGCAGTTAATTGTTGAATTGTTAAGTTTAGATGGAAGGGTGTTTATCATATCATTCTTTCGAGTTTTCATCATGCTTTAAACTTTTCAAAATGAAAAGTGTGGGAAAGAAACTATTGCATTTCCAGGCTGTGGGTTAGTTCTTGGCACACCACAGGCCCTCACGTAGTATTTGCTAATGAGCAAAGCCTGGGATAGATTCCTGGCTCTCCTCATCCCCTGGTGGGTGACTGGGAAAGCTCCTTCCCCTCCCAAAGCTTCAGCCTGCTCCTCAGTAAACAACTGGACTGGAGTTGGGAATAAAGAAGATAAATATTTGAGAGCTTTTATTCAAGGATATACGTATTTGCATATGCACTTAGAGAAAAAAAGCTTGATAAAACATCTTTCCAGAATCCTGACACTTAGGGAAGAAGTCCTACTAGGAGAACTTGCTTATCTCTCGCTGTGCCTTGAGACCAGGGCTCTCAAAACCACTTGTCTTATCTAGATCTTCTCTAATTTTTGAGACTGAGGGAAAAAAAGGGGTGGGGGAGAAGCCTTTCTAAATTTAACTTATTTCAATTGTTTAAAAACTAGTGAGTTTTATATTGTAATACCTGATTCATGACTAAGTTTAGGAAATGAAGCTATGAGATCTCTGGTTGTGTTTCTCTATATGTCTGTGTGCAATGTATATATGTCTTTAACTTTGGATGGTATTATCAAAATTAATTTGACAATGAGCTCTACTTAATTGGCTTAAAGGAAATTGAGTGCTTATATAAATTCTCAAAAATACAGAAGGTAACTGGCCAGAATTAATTTCAGGTTCCCATGGACTGGAAAATATTCAGTATTAAATTAATATGTGGTATTAAACTTAGTTTAAGCTTGTTAATTTAATTAATGTAGACATGTCTTAACAGTCATCAACATTAAGTACTGATATAATACACTTACTGTACCTAGGTTTAATAGAAGTCAAATAAAAACTTATTATATCTGTTACAAATCATCAACAAGGAAAATAACTCAATATAAAAAAATTTTTTTGAAGGAAAGTAAATGTAAATGAAATAAGTGCTTTTATGTAAACTCTGTAGGAATAATTATATTTTAGGAATGTCTACTTAAGAATAATCCCTCCAGAGATCCAGCAAGTTGAAATTTAGAGTTGTGCTAAATTAAGTTATATGATGAAAGTTTGTTGAATAGCTGGATCATTCCCAAATAAAATAAGATACTGAGACATCAATTACTAAACAAAGAAACTAAAGGTATTTAGGGCTATCAATGAATGTGTTTGATGCCACCCTGAGATGTTCTCTATAAGAAAGCAAATGTTTTTAGGAATTATCATTGGTATTTTCACCAATCTACAGAATGCTAATGTAAAAGACAACTCATAATGGCTTACTTCTTGGTTGTCACTAGAAATTAAGGTTTTTAAGAGTTGAGGACTCTAGTTTAAACATGTAATTAAAGCTAATAAAAGAAATAAAGGAAACATTTCAGTATACAGTAGAAAAGCAGGATGTTTGTTTTCAGTAAAGGGGGTATGAGGAATGGAATTGCATTTTATTACAGGAAGGGAAAGTAAGTCTGTCTTAGAGCTGGTTGTTTCTGGATGAAAAAAATAAGGGACAAAACTAATATGAATACAGAAAGTGATAGAGTGTTTGGGGATGGTCAGGATTGGCTAGGTGTAGACTAAAGTTAATTAAATAAGTGAATTTTGTTGTTGAAAACAAGCTGGTACAGACTCTTTCTTGCAAAAGCACCAGAATCACAACTAACTGCTGAACAATCATTGACAGGAAGACACTAGAACTCACCAAAAAAGATACCGCACATACAAAGACAAAGGAGAAGCTGCAATGAGATGGTAGGAAGGGCGCAATCACAATAAAATTAAATTGCATAAACACTGGGTGGGTGACTCACAAACTGGAGAACAATTATACCACAGAAGTCCACCCACTAGAGTGAAGGTTCTGAGCCCCATGTCAGGCTTCCCAACCTGGGAGTCTGTCAATGGGAGGAGGAATTCCCAGAGAACCAGACTTTGAAGACTAGTGAGATTTGATTGCAACACTTCAACAGGACTGGGGGAAACAGAGACTCCACTCTTGGAGAACACTCACAAAGTACTGTGTGCATCAGGACTCAGGGAGAAGGAGTACTGACCCCATAGGAGACAGAACCAGACCTATCTGCTAGTGTTGGAGGGTCTTCTGCAGAGGCAGGGGGTGGCTGTGGCTCACCAGGGGGACAAGGACATTGACAGCAGAAGTTCTGGGAAGTACTCCTTGGCATGAGCCCTCCTGGAGTCCACCATTAGCCACACCAAAGAGCCTGTAGCTTGTAGTGCTCAGTCACCTCAGGCCAAATATCCAACAGGGAGGGAACTCAGCACCACCCATTAGCAGAGAGGTGGATTAAAGTTTTACTGAGCTCTTCCCACCAGAGCAGCACCCAGTTCTACCCATCACCAGTCCCTTCGATCTGGAAGCTTGCACAAGCCTCTTAGACAGCCTCATCAACCAGAGGGCAGAAAGCAGAAGCAAGAAGAACTACAATCCTGCAGCCTGTGGAATGAAAACAACATTAACAGAAAGAAAGACAAAGTGAAAAGGCAGAGAACTATGTATCAGATGAAGGAACAAGATAAAACTGCAGAAAAACAACTAAATGAAGAGGAGATAGGCAAATTTCCAGAAAAAGAATTCAGAATAATGATAGTGAAGATGATCCAGGACCTCGGAAAAACAATGGAGGCAAAGATCGAGAAGATGCAAGAAATGTTGAACAAAGACCTAGAAGAATTAAAGAATAAACAGAGATGAACAATATAATAACTAAAATGAAAACTACACTAGAAGGAATCAATAGCAGAATAACTGAGGCAGAAGAATGGATAAGTGACCTGGAAGACAGAATGGTGGAATTCACTGCTGCAGAACAGAATAAAGAAAAAAGAATGAAAACAGAAAATAATGAAAAGAAGGAGGAAATTGACAGTAACACAATAATAGTGGGGGATAATACCTCACTTACACCAATGGAGAGGCCTAAGAGACCTCTGGGACAACATTAAACGCAAAAAACATTTGCATTACAGGGGTCCCAGAAGGAGAAGAGAGAGAGAAAGGACCTGAGAAAATATTTTAAGAGATTATAGTCGAAAACTTCCCTAACATGGGAAAACAAATAGCCATCCAAGTCCAGGAAGCACAGAGAGTCCCAGGCAGGATAAACCCAAGGAGAAACATGCTGAGACATATAGTAATCAAACTGACAAGAATTAAAGACAAAGAAAATTTATTAAAAGCAACAAGGGAAAAATGACAAAGAACATAGAAGGGAACTCCAATGAGGTTAACAGCTGCTTTTTCAGAAGAAACTCTACAAGCCAGAAGGGAGTGGCACAATATACTTAAAGTGATGGAAGGGAAGAAACTACAACCAAGATTACTCTACCTAGCAAGGATCTCATTCAGATTCGATGGAGAAATCAAAAGCTTTAAAGACAAGCAAAAGCTAAGAGAATTCAGCACCACCAAACCAGCTCTACAACAAATGCTAAAGGAACTTCTCTAAGTGGGAAACACAAGAGAAGAAAAGGACCTACAAAAACAAACTCATAACAATTAAGAAAATGGTCATAGGAACATACATATTGATAATTACCTTAAACGTGAATGGATTAAATGCTCCAACCAAAAGACACAGGCTGGCTAAATGGATACAAAAACAAGATCCATATATATGCTCTCTGCAAGAGACCCACTTCAGACCTAGGGACACATACAGCCTGAAAGTGAGGGGATGGAAAAAGATATTCCATGCAAATGGAAATCAAAAGAAAGCTGGAGTAGCAATACTCATATCAAATAAAATACACTTTAAAATAAAGAATGTTACAAGAGACAAGGAAGGACACTACATAAGGATCAAGGAACCAATTCAAGAAGAAGATATAACAATTATAAATATACACACACCCAACATAGGAGCACCTCAATACATAAGGCAACTGCTAACAGCTATAAAAGAGGAAATCGACATTAACACAATAATAATGGGGGACTTTAATACCTCACTTAACCAATGGACAGATCATCCAGACAGAATATTAATAAGGAAACACAAGCTTTACATGACACAATAGACCAGATAGTTTTAATTGATATTTATAACACATTCCATCTGAAAACAGCAGATTACACATTCTTCTCAAGTGCACGTGGAACATTCTCTAGGATAGATCACCTCTTGGGTCAAAAATCAAGCCTCGGTAAATTTAAGAAAATTGAAATCACATCAAGCATCTTTTCTGACTACAACGCTATGAGATTAGAAATCAATTACAAGGATAAAAACGTAAAAAAACACAAAAATATGGAAGCTAAACAATTCATTACTAAATAACCAAGAGATCACTGAAGAAATCAAAGAGGAAATCAAAAAATACCTAGAGACAAATAACAGTGATAACATGGTGATCCAAAGCCTATGGGATGCAGCAAAAGCAGTTCTAAGAGGGAAGTTTATAGCAATACAAGCCTACCTCAAGAAACAAGAAAAAAATCTCAAACAATCTAACCTTACACCTAAAGGAACTAGAGAAAGAAGAACAAACAAAACCCAAAGTTAGCAGAAGGAAAGAAATCATAAAGATCAGAGCAGAAATAAATGAAATAGAAACAAAGAAAACAATAACAAAGATCAATAAAACTAAAAGCTGGTTCTTTGAGAAGATAAACAAAATTGATAAACCATTAGCCAGACTCCTCAAGAAAAAGAGGGAGAAGACTCAAATTAATTAAATTAGAAATGAAAAAGGATAAGTTACAATGGACACTGCAGAAATACAAAGCATCCTAAGAGACTACTGCAAGCAACTCTATGCCAATAAATTAGACAACCTGCAAGAAATGGACAAACTTTTAGACAGGTATAAACTTCCAAGACTGAGCCAGGAAGAAATAGAAAATATGAACAGTCACAAGTAATGAAATTGACATTTTGATTAAAAATCTTCCAACAAAAGAAGTCCAGGACCAGACGACTTCACAGGTGAATTCTGTCAAACATTTAGAGAAGAGCTAAAACCCATCCTTCTCAAACTCTTTCAAAAAATTGCAGAGAAAGGAACACTCCCAAACTCCTTGTATGAGGCCACCATCACCCTGATACCAAAACCAGACAAAGATACTACAAAAAAGAAAATTACAGAGCAATATCACTGATGAATATAGATGCAAAAATCCTGAACAAAATACAAGCAAACAGAATCCAACAACACATTAAAAGGATCATACACCACGATCGAGTGGGATTTATCCCAGGGGTGCATGAATTCTTCAATACATGCAAATTAATCAGTGTGATACACTGTATTAACATATTGAAGAATAAAACACATAGGATCAGCTCAAGAGTTGCAGAAAAAGCTTTTGACAAAATTCAACACCCATTTATGATAAAAACTTTCCAGAAAATGGGCATAGAGGGAAGCTACCTCAACATGATAAAGGCCATATATGACAAGCCCACAGCAAACATCATTCTCAATAGTGAAAAACTGAAAGCATTTCCTCTAAGATCAGGAACAAGACAAGGATGTCCACTCTTACCACTATTATTCAACATAGCTTTGGAATTCTAGCCACGGCAATCAGAGATAAAAAGAAATAAAAGGAATCCAAATTGGAAAAGAAGAAGTAAAATTGTCACTGTTTACAGATGATATACTATACATGGAAAATCCTAAAGATGCCACCAGAATATTACTAGAGCTAATCAGTGAATTTGGTAAAGTGGCAGGATACAAAATTAATATCCAGAAATCTCTTGCATTCCTATACACTAACTATGAAAAATCAGAAAGAGAAATTAAAGAAACATTTCCATTCACCACTGCAACTAAAAGAACAAAATACCTAGGAATAAACCTACCTAAGGAGGTAAAAGACCTGTACTCAGAAAACTATAAGACACTGATGAAAGAAATCAAAGATGACATAAACAGATGGAGAGATATACCATGTTCTTTGATTGGAAGAATCAATATTGTGAAAATGAGTATACTACCCAAAGCAATCTACAGATTCAATGAAATCCCTATCAAATTATCAATGGCAATTTTTATAGAACTATAAGAAAAAATCTTAAAATTTGTATGGAGACACAAGAGACCCCAAATAGCCAAAGCAACCTTGATGGAAAAAAACAGAGCTGGAGGAATCAGACTCCCTGACTTCAGACTATACTACAAAGCTACAGGAATCAGACTCCCTGACTTCAGACTATACTACAAAGCTACAGTAATCAAGACAATATGGTACTGGCACAAAAACAGAAATATAGATCAATGGAACAGGATAGAAAACCCAGAGATATACCTCTGTACCTTTGGTCAACTAATCTATGACAAAGGAGGCAAGGATATACAATGGAGAAAAGACAGACTTTTCAATAAGTGGTGCTGGGAAAACTGGACAGGTACATGTAAAAGAATGAACTTAGAACACTCCCTAATGCCATACACAAAAATAAACTCAAAATGGATTGAAGACCTAAATGTAAGACTGAACACTATAAAACTCTTAGAGGAAAACATAGGAAGAACACTCTGACATAAATCACAGCAAGATCTTTTTGACCCACCTCCTAGAGTAATTCAAATAAAAACAAAAATAAACAAATGGGACCTAATGAAAGTTAAAAGCTTTTGAACAGCAAAGGAAACTATAAACAAGGTGAAAAGAGCTCCCTTAGAATGGGAGAAAATATTTGCAAATGAATCAATGAACAAAGGATTAATCTCCAAAATATATAAAAGCTCATGCAGCTCAATATTAAAAAAACAACCCAATCAAAAATGGGCAGAAGACCTAAATAGACATTTCTCCAAAGAAGACATACAGATGGCCAAGGGGCACATGAAAATCTGCTCAACATCACTAATTATTAGAGAAATGCAAATCAAAACTACAATGAGGTATCACCTCACACCAGTTAGAATGGGCATCATCAGAAAATCTACAAACAACAAATGCTGGAGAGGGTGTGGAGAAAAGGGAACACTCTTGCACTGTTGGTGGGAGTGTAAATTGATACAGCCACTATGGAGAACAGTATGGAGGTTCTTTAAGTAACTAAAAATAGAATTACTATATGACCCAGCAATCCCACTACTGGGCATATACCCAGAGAAAACCATAATTCAAAAAGACCCATGCACCCCAGTGTTCATTGCAGCACTGTTTACAATAGCCAGGTCATGGAAGCAACCTAAATGCCCATCGACAGATGAATGGATAAAGAAGTTGTGGTACATATATACAATGGAATATTACTCAGCCATAAAGAGGAATGAAATTGGTTCATGTATAGAGACATGGATGGACCTAGAGACTGTCATACAGAGTGAAGTAGGTCAGAAAGAGAAAAAGAAATAGTGTATATTAATGCGTATATGTGGAATCTAGAAAAATGGTACACATGAACCAGTTTGCAAGGCAGAAATAGAGACACAGATGTAGAGAATAAATGTATGGATGCCAAGGGGAGACAGTGTGGGGGGGACGAACTGGGTGATTGGGATTGACATATATACACTAATATGTATAAAATAGATAACTAATAAGAACCTGCTGTATAAAAAATAATAAAATAAAATTAAAATTTTTTAAAAATTAAAAAAAATTTTAAAAACCTATCAGGAAAAAAAAATGGCAAGCTGGTAAAAGACTGGATTTGGTTTTCTCTCTCTGTTCAGAGAACAAAGTTTCCTTGGAATGTTGCTTTTGATAACAGATTTTGTGAGTTTCTGTTCCTTTACGTGATCTGTATCTGCTTTTGAGATCTCTTGTCACTTTGGTTAAAGAATAAGTATTATCTCAGAGTAAGCTATAATCTTATTTGACCCAATGTTTTGAAACCTTTTGACAAACTTTGCAAATATCAGCTTTTAATTAAATGTCTTTTTACCTCCAGCTAAATTTAGGACACTTTAGAGGGTTCCTGAGACATCTCACAGAGAAATATTTAACTATTATTATTTGGTATGTTAAATTACACAGAGAACATTGTCACGTGAGTGATAAACTACTTAGAATACACAGTACTGTATGGGATAAATGTTATTAATATAGATATTCTAAAAATTATATAGAGAGCCTGCATGCTGCAATGAAGAGCCCACACACCGCAATGAAAGATCCCACATGCCACAACTAAGAACCAGCACAGCCAAAGATAGATAAATAAATAAATAAATAGATAGATAGATAGATAGATAAATATTTTAAAATATATAGTTTTAGTTGTTGTCTTAAAATGTTTTATGTTACAGCAACTTGGTTAATCTTCTTTGCCAAAAACATTGTAATCAGATCCTTAGCCTTGCCTTTGTAAGTATTTTTGTCATTCATAGATAGTTAAAATGATGCTTTGCAAAACTGCTTCATCTTCAAGAAGAATCACTTGACTTTTGACAAGTACACTTTTCTGATAACTTTTAAATCACACTACTAAATTAGGTAAGAAATTTTAAAAATCTAATGGAAACTGTTAACAGAAAGGATTAGTTACATAGGATTGAGTAAACTGATGAATGTGGTTATAATTTTTACGGTTTCTGTCTGAAACATTATAAGATTTTAATCTATGTTTTCCAGATATAAAGAAACCCTTCCCTTCAAGCTAATTATGACTTATAGCAATTTGGTAAATTATACCTTTGTAAGCAGAATGGAAACATTTCTCTTTTCTCTCTACCTGATCCCTCCAGAGATGGGACACTCTTAGGTTCCCAGCAGCTTTATCAGATAAATTAGGAAGGCTACCTCCTAACAGGTGCAGAAATCTGAAGGTATTTTGTGGACATCAAAAAGGGAGGAACTCTCCTAAATTTGTAAGGTGAAATCTGTGGCAAGCCCCTGGCATGGCTTTCCTGGCCCTGGGAGGAATTTTATGATTTCATCAGACTTAATTTGTGAACCAATTAATTTTGATTTAACTATCTTTGATAAAAATGAGGGTTATTTTAGAGGAAAAGAGATGCTTCAATGGACATCAAAATCTTATTGTGTTATTGAGGTCTGTTTTTCACTAAGGTTCACTTCCCAGATAGATTCTTGCTGTTATGTTATACTGTTGCAAAGTTTAATTGAATTATTAAAAGGACACTCTAAATTTGTTTCTGAAATTTAACT
The DNA here is from genome assembly GCF_964341445.2 of Mesoplodon mirus. Classification (NCBI taxonomy): domain Eukaryota; kingdom Metazoa; phylum Chordata; class Mammalia; order Artiodactyla; family Ziphiidae; genus Mesoplodon; species Mesoplodon mirus. The sequence continues at coordinate 35,239,653 of NC_138977.1, read as the reverse complement.
CAGTAATCTATCTCTGGATGAAGATCAGATGCTCCATGATCTGCAACCAGGAGATTAGCACCAGGCTATGGTCATTTAAAATTAAAGGCTCCCTTATATTGGGGACAATTAAACCACACTAGGGATAACCGGCCTAGTAACACTAGGAAATTGCACTAGGTGTCTTATGGCCAATGCCAATATATAATTTCTCTTAAAGATAAGGATTGGTACAGAACAGACTAAGTCAGATGACTTGGAAATGTACTGGGCAGGGCCTGATGGAAGTTCTTGACTTAAAGTCTCACTTATTATCTTACTAATACGACTACCTATGTTATTTTTTTTTATATTGCCTGTTTTACAAAATTGTTTCTTATACTACCAAATGTGTGACTGAGCCTCTGATAAAATGTTGATATATAGCTCCATATGAGATCAAAGATTGTAATAATGTGACTCTAGATATGGGAAGAAGCAAGAAGAGGGAATATTTTCCTGGACCATAAGAGACTATTAAGACAGGTGGGCCAGAGATTTTTGGCTACTGTGCCTAGGCCAGTAATAGCACACTGAGTGGCCTATCAGTGAAATCTTCACCAGACCTGGGAATGAGTATTCCCAGCACCATGGGGTAAAATGACCATGAAATGCTCCCCAAACCATGGTCCAATTCATGACTCTGAAGGGGACCTGCCAACAGAAAATTGGCACTTGCCTTCTACATCTGCAAGGATTAGGTCAATGACCACTGCAGCCACTGACCTTCAACAGACACTGAAAGGAATTCAGGGTGAAGATCAGGAATGAGGAACTCCATGCTCTGGGAAAAACTGGCAGAACAGACCTTCAGATAGTTAGATACTTTCAGGAGAAGATTTTATGAGCCCAAATTCTTGCATCGTCTCATATCTAGTAAAGCACTGAAATCACTAACAGTGGCATCTGTTTTGGCTGTTATGGAGAGAAATGCAATTGAAAGTCAAAATGGAGTAGCTGTGGTTCAGACATCCAATGTAATACTAGGGGGCATTATGGACGTGATTTCAGACAAGTCCTTGTATTGCCGAGAACTTGAGTTTTCTGAGCTGTGTCAGACTTGGGATGACACCAGCCATTCTCAAAGCAGTGTCTGCTGGCAGACATCGGTAGCTGCAACCTTATGACCTTGAGGTCTCCCCTTGCAACTATTAAATGTTTAGACAATAAAATTGCTTTAGATTAGATGTTAACAGAAAAAGAAGACATGAGTAGTGGCCAATAGTTCCAGTTATGTATATTTTAATACCACATCGGACGTTAAAACCTACTTAGATAAAAGTAGACAACTAATTAATTTGTACTTGGGTACAAATTTCCCTAAGGTGTGAGGTCCAAACTGGGTTTCAGGTTTATTCTCCTGAATTCCTCAGGGAATGAGATTTATTTTGTCCATTAAAATTCAAGTTGTCACTCCTCCAAATACTTCTAATTGGGTCTGTTACACCAAAATGTTGGACAAAGGGATTGAGATCTTTTTTTTTTTTTTTTTTTTTTGCGGTACGCGGGCCTCTCACTGCTGTGGCCTCTCCCGTTGCGGAGCACAGGCTCCGGACGCACAGGCTCAGCGGCCATGGCCCATGGGCCCAGCCGCTCCGCGGCATGTGGGATATTCCCGGACCGGGGCACGAACCCGTGTCCCCTGCATTGGCAGGTGGACTGTCAACCACTGCGCCACCAGGGAAGCCCCAGGGATTGAGATATTAATCATACAAGACTCAGATCCAGGACTTGGAACTCAGAAATATTTCCAATTTGGTGTCTATTCCCCAAATTGAAGCAGGACTATGCCCCATTTCTTCAGGAAGTGGCCAGAGCTGTCATCACGCTCAACCATCGCCTTTGAAATGTTGAGGACTATCAAAGAAAAAGGGAGATTGAAAACAAGCAGGACTCTGTGGGGCTCCCAGGTACAAATCCTTTCTGTGCCCTCTGTTTCTGTAGGATATAAGCTTCATCCCAAATTTTGCCTTCCTTTTCTGGGCCCAGTGCTGATCATCCTGTTAAGCCTCCTGTATGGTCCCTGTCTGTTTTAACTGTGTACAAGGTTTATCTCCATGGTCCAACATGGTCCAACAGTTTCAGATTAAATTTTTGTTACCACAAGGGTAGAAGCTGGTTTCAGACATGGAATACCTCGATTTAGATCACAGAGAGAGAGAGAGACTTCTACTCTCCTGGGCAGGATGGCACCCACTCCCAGCAGGAAGTAGTTACAGAAGAAAGAGACCTCCACCCCAATTCCCAAGAAGTATCTTAAGTATGAAGTCTCTCAGTGGGCAGTTGGTAGGGAACTGCTGACCGAAACCACCTTCCTTGGCCAGACACAATGATAACCACTTGCTTGAGTTGTCTCACAACAGAAAGTCTGGATAAAGGATGCAGTGCTGCCATCAAAAGCCAACTGGGAGAATTTGGGGGACCAAAGGAAGGAGGGAGAAGACAATATGTCCTGCCAACTTCCCAGAAACCCTCACAGTGGAATCCACCTTGGCTGAAAGATGTGTGCACCACCAGGAAGGATCCTGAGTCTGACCAAACATGGGCAAGGAAGATGATTGGCCAGAGACAACCTGGAAACTGACCCCATTACCGTAAAACCTGAGACGGCGTGTCAAGGGACAGAGCAGTTCTCCTAAGTTCCCTTACCCTGCTGCTCTCTGCCCGGGTGCCCCTTCCCAATAGAGTCTTTTGCTTTGTCAGTATGTGTGTCTCCTCAGGCAATTTATTTTCTGAGTGTTAGACAAGAGCCCACTCTCAGGCCCTGGAAGGGGTCCCTTTTCCTACAACATTTTCCCCATCAGATTAGCAAAAGTTAAACTGATCCTTCACAACCAATTGGCAAGGATTGTGAAGGAAATCATATACTATCATTGGAAACGTTAATAGATACAGATTCTCTTTTTACACTTATAACAATTGCAGCATCGTAGGACAAACTAGACTTGATTTTTTAAAATAACGCGCTTCAATTTTATCAGCAAGACTTATGAAGGGTGCGGGTAGTGTTGCTACAAGTCTCCTGAGAGACGTGACTTAACCGTGCTCTTCAGTGAGGCCATGTCATAAGTTCATGCAGCCCTTACTTAAAATATGCCCCCCTTATTCTTGATCCCCACTCCCACTCACTTCCCCCACTGGGCACCTGAATCTCATTTAAGAATGGATTTTTCTTCTAAATATGAAGTACTGCTTTGCATGTATAAGTGTTAATTTACTGATACGTTCATTTTTATGTATATACTGTATAGGAATTAATTTATTATGTTGGGCTTTGCTTTATAGTTACTGGATTTACTTAAAAGCAGTATTGGTATTTGCTTTTATAGTACCATGTGAATGACAGTAATACTTTATTTTTCAGAAATTGTGTTTTCTTTGCCTGCAATCTACCAGTATTCACTAATAATAATATATTTCATTTTAATGATTTATATTTTATCAGGTTAATGGAAAAATACCACACGTCTCCAGTATTGTTTCCAAAAGGATTCCATTACACGTTATACTGAATTCACATGAACACAAAACTATGTTTTTAGTGTTGGAGAAAAAGAAATTTTCCTCTACCCTTCTAGGTTGTTCTGGCTGGTCTAACTGTCACAGGAATGTGGACCCCTTCCAGGGCCTTAGAGTGGACTGTTGTCTAACTCTTGGAAATGAATTATCTGAGAAGACACACGTGCTGACAAAGCAAAAGACTTTATTGGGAAGGCTCCCGAGTGGAGAGCAGGAAGGTAAGGGAACCCGGGAGGACTGCTCTGTCACGTGGCTCGCAGTCTCGGGTTTATGGTAATTGGGTTAGTTTCCCGGTTGTCTCTGGCCAGTCACTCTGACTCTGGGTCCTTCCTGGTGGTGCGCAGGTCACTCAGCCAAGATGGATTCCAGCAAGAAGGATTCTGGAAGCTTGGTAGGACATATTAAATGGAGCCTCTTCTCTCCTACTGAACTTCCCCGAATTCTTCGGGTTGGTGGTAGCTTGTTAGATCTGCAGTCCTTACCAGGACTTCCTGTTGTAAGAGAACTCATGTAAGTGGTTACTACTGGGCCTGGCCAGGGAGGGTTGTTTCAGTCATTGAAACAACTCAATGTAACAACTAAATTGACATGAGACATATTGTATATTAACGCATATATGTGGAATCTAGAAAAATAGTATAGATGATCTTATCTGCCAAGCAGAAATAGAGACACAGATGTAGAGAACAAATGTATGGATACCAAGGGGGAAAGCAGAGGGTGGGAGGAATTGGGAAATTGGGATTGGCACATATACACTATTGATACTATGTATAAAATAGACAACTAAGAGAACATACTGTATAGCACAGGGAACTCTACTTAATGTACTGTGGTGACCTAAATGGGAAGGAAATCCGAAAAAGAGGGGATATTTGTCTATGTATAGCTTATTCCTTTCGTTGTACAGTAGAAACTAACACAACATTGTAAAGAAACTCTACGCCAATAAAAATTAATTTAAAAATAAATTGACATGAAACAGATTGACAGAAGATAATCAAACGAAGTTCAATAACATGGATACATGGGAGAGGCCCAGGAAGACTGAGTAACTCACCAAAATAGCCAAAGCTTCACCTCAAATACATCTTCAGCTAAAGACAAAAGAGGATGTTGAGGGTGGGAGGATCAGTATTGGGAGTTGACCAGGAGAAGCACAGTAAACAAGGGTAGGGTTGTTTATGCAGATTTAAGTCCTTGCTTCTTTCATTGATAAGAGTTTCTAGAGATTTGGTCATCCTCCTCTTTCTGGTACAGAAAGGGAGACAACCTTACAAAGGGAAATTTCCCTTATAAATGTAAATGTTTCTTAAGGGTAACACCTGCTTGGTGTTCACAGTTTTCCTGAATGTTTGCAGTTTCTTAAAAGATAAACAGCTTAAAATAATTGATATGCCAGAAACATATTTTGAGGTGGTCATTTTCTCTCCACTACATCAGCTACAACACCTTTTTAACTTTCTCTTCAGCTAAATCTTTTTTTAATCCTGTTATGAAAAATTTAAAGCTTATACAAAGTAGAGAGAATAGGATAATAAACCTCCATTCAGTCATCACCCAGAGTGATTATCCTTTCTACAACTTAAGAATCACTTTAGAATTATGTTCTATAAATAGAATGGACTTAGATTATTTCTCAAGAATTTCCTTATGAAGTCAGTTTGCATCTATGAACCAGAGCTTGAGTAAAAAAAGAAAAAAAGAACATTGCTCACCACCTGGCTCTACAGGGGTTAAGAGGCCACCCACAGCAGTCATCCCCCCAACAGTGGACCCTGTTAGGAATTCAGGGTGAAAACCAGGATAAGGCACTCTGTGCTTTGGATAAATGAGCCCCTAGATAGTTAGATGCATACCTCAGAAAGAATTTTCAATGATCCCAGATTCTTGCATCTTCCCACACATAGAAAAGCACTAACTTCATTCACTTGAGGTATCTTTTTTTTGTGACTTGCAGTAATATAAGCAGATAGGTTAGGGTGTCCTTGGCAAAAGATGATCAGGCATGGCTTTCTTGACATAAGAGAGACTGTTTTGACCTAAGCCTTTTTGTGATCTAAGCCTGGCCTCAATGCTTGCCCTTGAACAGGTCTCAGTAGTCAATGATCGTAAGGGAACAAATGAATGCAGGAACAGAGAAAAGACAGTCAAATGATAGTGCAGTGATAAAGCAGAGTCCTAGTTCCTCCTCAAAGGATATATGTAATAATACACTTTTGCATTCTGCAGGAACTAAGGCCCCCCACCCAGGTGGAGGACGGAATGATGATGTTGACACTCTTGACTTCAGTCAACTAAAGTTTGGAGTCTGTTGACCTTTATCCCAATTCTATACCTAATTCTCCTCTGCTTGAGCCCCTTCATGAACATGCATGTACCCTTAGCTTAAAACCTCTCAGATTTTGCTGTTCTGGGATACACTGCTTTGGGAAGATCCCTGCTGTTCTTACTTGCTGCATGTAATAAATCCTTCCTTCTCCTGAACTTTGGTGTGGTTCTGTCTTTTGACACCCACCAAGAAGCAAACCCCCTTTTCTGATAACAACATAACATATAATACCACAGCAGATTGAAGGCAGAAGCAAATATGGTAAGCCAGATGTCTTCTATTAAGCCAGAAATTAAAGATGTTGGCAAAAGTGTAAAACAATGTCACTCTTCTATTTTTGTTTTAGAAATATATTTTTCATATTAATATGTGATGACTTTATTATTTTTAAGTGACTTCAATTTTTCTGTTTTATTCATAATAGCAGCTATCAATTGACATTACCAACATAAACAAAACTTCTTTTAGGGTCCTGATTAATATTTAAGGGTATAGGGGAGGAAAACTAACTTTCCCCCTACCCTTCTAGGTTCTTGGCTAAAAACCCCCTGTAGTAAAAAAACAGATTAACAGGAGAAACAAAAAGTTAACTACGTATGCCGTCTACATCTGGCAGCGGCACAAAGACATGGAACTAAAAAGGTGGCCAGAGGATTAAGAGTTATATACCATCCTGAGCTATGGAAAGGGATGGGAGCCTGGGATTGCCAAGGGGGAGCAGTTCCTGGGAAGGTGAGAAGAGGAGCTGGTAGACAAAGGTTGTTATGCTTGCAGGAGAGGCTGTTTCTGCTGGTAGCTCCTGTTTCAGGCCCCCTTTCTAATGAAACTCTCCTTACCAAAGGGTAACTTCTTCTCTGTTTTCAGAGCTTCTGTGTCTAAAGTTCTACAAAATAGTCAGCTCAAAATAATCTTTATGCCAAAGAGGCTTATTCTGCTACCCTTCAGTGTAAACGTGTCTTGAGATAAAAAAGTGAGAACCACTGCTCTAAAGTTCTAAAAGGAAGAAAAATAGGATGAAGATGGATCACAAGAGAAAAGTTTGCCATTTAACCTGGAGAGGTGACTCCTTGTCTTAAAAAGAAGGTAAAGAGCATGGATTCCCATCTGATTCAGGTCTTACAAATTTATTACAGGAAGATGAGGGATTTCCTATCTGATAGCCTATATATTTTATCTACGTATTTATTCACTTAGTTTTTTTCTTGGTATAAGTTACTGTAAACAATGTTTAAAGGGTTCTGGTTTCAAGTCATGTTTAGAAAGTCACTGCCTATACCCAGATTGTAAAAATGGTCTCCAATATTTCCTTATATATTTATGTGAGGGTTAATTTTTCTTGTCAACTTGACTGGCTGTGGGGTGCCTAGGTTAAACATTTCTGGGCGATGAAAGTAGATGAAGTCACCGGGTGTGAGTAGACAGAGATGACAAGAGGGCCCAGGACTGAGCCCTTGGTCATTCCAACCTTGAAAACCCAGGGAGAGAAACTTCGGATGCCAAACGAAATGGAATAAGCCTGCTATAGTCTGTCTCTCCCACTGATTTTGATCTTGGAGAGGCAGCAGTGGGCAGTGGCTTGAAGCCACTAAGGTCTTAGTTCTCTGCCCAGGAATCAGACCTGGGTAGCCTGGATGAAAACCAGGAATTCTTGACAAGCAAGGTCTAGAGGCTAGATTTCCCTGGCTCTTGCCCCCAGTGAAAACTGCATTTCTCAGGAGGTAAAAACTGTTAAAACAGGTACAAAGTATATTATGAGAGACACAACACAACAAATGCGAGAGCACACAGAGAAACGGTCTGTTTATTTAAGATAGAGGCAAGGTAGAGATACACACCCAGAGAGGAAGGGTGTGGGCCTCCCCCCCTAATGAGGAGGAGTGCAGTAAAGAGGCTGTGAAATCATTTATATAGGGCAGTTCTTCCCGGTCTTTGTTTACCCTAGCCAATTATCTGGTTTCCTTTTCCACATCTGACCTGCCCTAGGGCCCTCCCCAACACGCCTGCGCAACTTTTTTCCAAGATGGATTCCAGCCCAGAGGCCTAGGGGGAGCCTTGGCATCACCTCTTCTGGGGTGGTGCCCCCTCCTTTTTGACCCGCAAGGGGCCTTTCTGCCCACGTGCAGTGTCTCCCTTGCCCCAAGGATGGGAAATATGTGGCCTCCTGATCTTTACTCCAACAGGGTTTAGCCCCTCTGTCCTCAGGAGACAAAGCCTGGCTATTTACCCTGTTTTCTGTAGTTATTTCTCTTTCGAAGAGCAAACAGGAGGCAGGTTGTAAATATCTAACCTGGAGCCCACCTATCTCCTGTCTCAGGAAATGCAAACAGGAGGCTAGTTGTAAGTGTCTGGCCTGAAGCCCATCTTTTTCTCACCCCAAGAAATGTAAACAGGAGGCCAGCTGTAAATGCCTAGCCTGGAGCCCATCTATCTCCTGCATCAATTTCAACTGAAACCTGGAAAAAATACAAAAAGCAGTTACCTGAGGACTCTGAAAAGTAATTAAGGGCAGGCGGACTGGGGAGGGAAGGTAAAACTTGTAGAGCAAGCTGTAAGGTGGCAGTGAGTTTCCTGGGGTTTCCCTCCTTTACTCTCAGCTTTGACCCAAGAGTGGGATGGTGAATCGAAGATGGCAAACCCTTGGAGAAAGACCCTTCTAGTGAGAGGACAGGGAAAGGGCACATGGAGAGTGTGAGTTCTCACCTTGCTCTGCCTGAGACCAGTTCATGACCCAGGAGGGAAATTGCACTCGCGGGCTACAGAAACGGGGGAAAGAGACCACTTCTTACAAAGTGTGTGTGTGTGTTGGGGGGGTGGATTCTCCTGTTATTTTTTCTTTTTTGCCACTTTGTCCTCAGGGAAGGCCTGATTGCTCAGAACTGCGCAATAGCATGGGAGGCTAAGTTTTCAGGAAAACACCATCTTTTTTGTCCACATGTAATAGGAAAAGAAAGTCAGCGAGTGTGGGGAAAGCAGGTGGGACCTGGAGAAGGGAATTCCCTAACTCTGTGGATAGCTCCAGGCCCACCTCTAGCTGCTCTGAGAAATGAGCTGCCATGTAAACCCACAGAAAGTCCCAGACAGCTCCTGAGTGGCTCATGCCTGGGGCACATCCAAATATATTAAAAGCCTCTTAAAAATCAACAAGAAAGCAAACAACCCAGTTTTAAAAATGGACAAATGACTGGAACAGACATTTCATCAAAGAAGATAAAGAGATGGGAAATAAGCACACGAAAGATGCTCAAAATCCTAGCCATCGGTGAAATGCAAATTAAAAACAAAGATACTACTACATGCCTATTACAATAGATAAAACTTTTGAAGAGTGACAATGTCAAGCTCTGGCCAATAGGCCGAGGCTGGAACTCAAGTTGCTGGTAGGAGTGCAAAATGGCACAGTTACTTTGGAAAATAGTTTGTCAGCTTCTTTTAAAGTTAGACCAGGGCCGCAGTGGCGGAGGAAGGGGCACCTGCAGCGGTAGCAGCAGCTACAAGCTCCCCGTGCCGGGGCGCTGCTGCACGCGCCCCAGGAGCCGCCCGCCCCGCTGCCCTTGGAGCTGCCTGACCCCGCCAGCGTGTCTGTCGGCCCCCAGTCCGGCAGCGCCTCCAGGAGTCCTCCGACTTGCCTTCAGCCTTTCGCGCCACCTGCAGCCTCAGCCCCAGCAGTAGGCACAGCCACCGGCACAAAGCCAGCCCCAGGTCCTGCTGCAGCTCCTCCAGACACAGTCCCTGCGCCGACACCATGGAGGTTGGGATGCTCTTCTCCAAAATCAACTTGCTTGCCCACCTGCGCGTCGTGCCCTGCCACGACCTGCACCGCTCCAAGCTGGCACCCGGCAAGGAGAAGGAGCCTCTGGAGTCGCAGTACCAGGTGGGCCCACCACTCAGGCATCTGTGTCACCGACAACTTGCCAGTGGCCAACAAGCACGTGGAGAAGGACCGGATCTCCGACTGCGGAGAGCTGCCTAATGGCACCCGAGTGTCTGTGGAAGTGGTTCTGCTGAAGAAGGTGAGCTCGGGCTTCCCCGGCGTCATTAGGCTCCTGGACTGGCTCAAGAGGCCCGACAGTTTCGTCCTGATCCTGGAGAGGCCTGAGCTGGCGCAAGACCTCTTCGACTTGATCACGGAAAGTGGGCCCTGCAGGAGGAACTGGCCAGCAGTTTCTTCTGGCAGGTCCTGGAGGCACCGTGACATCAAGGACCAGAACATCATTATCCGCCTCAATCGTTGCGAGCTCAAGCTCATCGACTTCGGGTCAAGGACGCCGTCTACACGGACTTCAATGGGACTCGAGTGTACAGTCCTCCAGAGTGGATCCGCTGCCATGGCTACCATGGCAGGTCGGCGGCCGTCTGGTCCGCCTGACTGACCCCTGTTCTCTGGTGCACACCGGCTCTCAACTAAATGTTAAGTATTAAATGAAATGAAATGCCTGTGTATGGAGACATTTTTAGTTGTCACAACTGGAGGTTGCTACAGGCATCCTAGCAGTCAGAAATACTGCTAAATATCCTACAACACACAGGACAGTCACCATAACAAAGATTATACCACCCAAAATGTCCGTAGTGCCAAGGTTAGAGAACCCTGCCTTAGAGAAAAAAGGGAAAAGAATTAACTCAATTCATGTGAAGAAAAACGGCCTCCAGCAGAAGCCTGGGGGGGGGTGGGGTGTGTGTGTGTGTGTGTGTGTGTGTGTGTGTGTGTGTGTGTGTGTGTGTGTGTGTGTGTGTGTGTGTGTGTGTGTGTGTGTGTGTGTGTGTGTGTGTGTGTGTGTGTGTGTGTGTGTGTGTGTGTGTGTGTGTGTGTGTGTGTGTGTACTGTGAAGTTTGTGGGATCTTAGTTCCCTGACCAGGAATCAAACCTGGGCCCTCAGCAGGGAAAGCACGGGGTCCTAACCACTGGACAGACAGGGAATTCCCAAGCATGGGTATATTAAAATTCCCTCAAACACTGCTGGCTCTCACCCGATTTAGCTTTAGGAATTCATTTGTGTGAACTTTCCACTGGTGCTACGGGGACAGAATCCAGGCTGTACTGTTTGAAGAGTACATGGCAAAAGAACCCAAAACAAACTAGAAAATATTTCCAACAAATATAAACTGAAGACTATCCTTATATATAAAAGAAGATGTTTGTTAGAAAAAGAATATCCCAGGAGAATAATAAGCAAAAGACTTACACATGTACATCACAAAAGATTTGTAAAAGGCCAAAGAATACGGGAAAAAAGCTCTAATCCATTAGTATTCAAAGAAATGCAGTAAGTCATGATGCTATTGTCATTTGAAATAAAATCCCCAAATTAACAATATAGAAATACAATACAGATATATACATATATACCCATGATAAAATGTTACTTTACCTGCCCTAGTTCAGCGCCATATACTCTGCCACCCACTTTCCTACACCACACTGGCAGTCTGATCCTTCTGAAACTAAAACTGACTGCCACTTCCTTGCCTGGAACCCTTCAGTGGGCCCCATTCCACTGCAGGCCCCTTGGCCTAGAGAGCATTAGGGTCCCCAGAATCTGCCACTGGTTGTTCCTCCTCCAATGTCCAGCATCACCCTTTGGGCTCAAGCTATACACAGTGCAGATGATCATCTGTAGCTGTTCGACCTTCTTGTTTACTCATAAATTTCCCTGGAATACCTAAAGCCTTTCCCCCCAGGAAACTCTCTGACCTGGAGCCCCTACGGCACTTTGGGCTTACTGTCATCGTTTCACTTAGCACAGAGCCTGAAAATCCTAGTCCTCTCCTTAGAACGTAAGCTACAAGCTAGGACTGTCTTGTTAATTTTTGTGTCCACCGTGCTAGCACAGTATCTACTTGGTGCGCAGAATGATTAACATTTAAATTGTTTTGTTCATTCCTTTCATTTTCTTTTATTGTTTGAAATGTTCAGTATTGAGTTTAGAAAAGAGTGTTGGTGATTATACAGACAGCCCATCAGAACTTGAGTATTCTAACTTTTTAACTATACCTTTCTCTGTAAACCAATGTTCATCACATAAACCTTAGAAACTGACTGTAGATCCAAACTGAATTTAAAAGTAAATGAGAATTAATCATCTACCACATGTATTTTCCCTAAGGAAAACAGCTAAAGGCAAAAGCTCTTGCAGAACATAGAGACAGGTTTTCACAGAAGGCAATGGCTTTGAGACATATTAAAAAGGAAGGAAAAAAGAAAAAAAGAGAGGAAGGAAAAGTCAGGAAACTTGGATACAATCTTAACTTTAAAAATACAATTTTGGCTTTAGTTTGTGAATGTTTGCAATTTGGAGACTCAATGGTATTGACTACAGGTGACACACAATCACCTTGACCTCAGCAGAAAACCTTGAGAATGCTCCGCAATGGCTGTATCTAAAGGAAACAGATGTTTGCCCTTCAGATGTATGGTATGATTCAGTGAACACATCCCTTGCCAAATAGTTATGTATAGCTCAAGGATTTTTAAATCAAATATTGATTATTCAGCTAAAAAAAAAAAATTCAGCAGCATACATAATCACACATATCCCCTTCCCTCATGTTAAGCTTTCACACAGAAGGCTTTCTGAGGCAGCATGTAAAGGTGCCAAAAGCAAAGTGATACATGAAAAGGGCATGCTAGGAAAACTGGAGAAAAAATGCCATTTACTCATAAATATGCTTCATTTTATCTGGAGAATTATATATGTTTACTATCTATATATACGTTGATATGACATTTTTTTTCCATCATAAATTTTAAGTATAATCCAAGACTAAAAAACATATTCTTTTTTTCTTTCAAACTTAAAGCTACAGAAGACCCCTTTCCTATCACTGAACTTATTGATCCAAAGACAGTCAATACTGAAATACATGGCTACCTCTCAAAGAAGGGCCAAAATAAAGAGAAAGCCTGAAGTCTTCTCTAACTATTTCAGCTGCTGCCAATGGCAGGTGCTCCTGCTTTCAAAAGCAGCACTGGTCGGTCTAATGCTGGTCCAAGTAATCTTCAAATCTTATTTCTGGAGAATGGAAACCTGTAGGGGCTGCAAAGTAAATCATCCAGTGAGACCTTGGTCCTACAGTGACGAAATTCTTATAAAAGCTATAAGGGCCAAGGCCATCCAATACCACACAAGCATATAAAATACATAAGGCTCCATGTGAAAAAACACTAACCACGAGAAATGATGACTTCTCTCACCAGTATAAAAGTGTGAAAAACTCAAGCCCAATTTTAAATAGGTTGTCATTTCAGACTTCCTCTATAAAAAGCCAAATTATTACCAGGTCCCAATGAGTATGGAAGAAGTGTTGGTCAAGGAGATGTTTAATCTATACCTTTGATCCTAGGATAAACCAGGCAGTTAAATAATTTCAAAATGTGCAAAACAGACATTCCCCTTGAGTTCGAAAGGCGCTACAAAGTGTCTTTCAAATGATCCACGAGTCCAACTTATTAAACAGCCACACAGGTGAGAACCAAATTCAGGTTTCCAACAGAAATTGTAGAATGTTACTTGGCAAAGCTGCATTTCTCTAAGACAGCTTGTCAGGTAGCCAGCCGGTCAGTCTAAATTACTCTGGCTCTTCTGGAATTGCTGTCAAATCCCACTTGGCTGAGAGCTGAGGTCAGAGGACGTGAAGGCCAGCAGACGCTGGCTGAGCAGGGCATTGTGCCGCTTCAGGTACACTATGATGTCTCCCTGCTTCTCCACAATCTCTTCCAGGCTTGAGAGAGTCCTGCACAGAACCAAGGTATTCATGAGTTACACATGTTCACCAAAAGTCTCTTTGTAAATGGATCTCTACTAGTTTTCAGTACAGCACGTTATATCCGTTACTTTTTCTTAGACTTTATAAGCCAAGGCAATATCCCCAAATGAGATTCTTTCTTTAGACTTGGTTTCACCACAGCTGAGAGGAAGTAAACAAATCAAACATAGTTGTAAACATATTTTAACATATGCAGAGTCCTAAACTCCAAGCATCAGAATGGTCTCTAGATTTCCAGATGGAATAAACTTAAATCTCTTTCGCTAATCTTTTACTCCACACTTACCTGAATCCAGTCTCTGAGGTAATATTGCTGGGGTAAGCATAGATTTTTTCTTCTTCAAGTACATCAGGCTGTGGCTTGGCTTTATTAAATTTTCGAATTTTCACTAAAATAATAAAGTCATTATTGTCAGGTTATCCAATCACGAAAAATTTTCTAATTCCATTTATTCAAATTTCATCAGTAATTGGCTATTCAAGTAATATGCAAAAAAAAAAACAGTTCATAAAGGGAATTAACAAATAGGGAAAATGTGCTAAAAGGGAATGGAAATGCTGATGCAGAGGCAGGAGAAGAGTCAGGAAAGAGCCATCAGCGCTCATTACCCGGAAGCGAAGACACGTGAAAGAGCCAGGGAATTCGGCGACCTGGAGGCCATCGATGAACCTGAAGCCCTAACCCCAACATGAGTGTCCTTGGAGACGTGACCTTTGGTGAGGTAATCAAAGTAAGAGCAAAGTAATGGGGGCGGTGCTGATCTGAGAGATGAAGGGACACCAGGAATGCACCTGCACAGAGCAAAGGCCACGTGAGGACACAGCGAGAGGCAGCCACCTACACACCAAGGAAGAAGCCTCTGGAGAAGCCAGGCCTGCGACACCCTGATCTCAGAGGTCCAGCCTCCACAACTGAGAGAAAATAAGTTTGTGTGTCTTAGTCACCCAGGCTGGGTATGTGCTCTGGCAGCCCCAGCAGCCTAATGCACGTGGGTAGAAGTCTGCTGCAGAGAGTTGAATAATCACACACAACAAGGCTGTTGTTCCCAACCTCGCACGTTTGGCTACAGACTGAGCCGAACAATCTGCATGTCTGAGTAAGAGCCACTGTCCGGGGGCCCTGCCCAACCTGCATAATAACCCTGGGACATGGCTGGAATGAGCACTCCCACCACAGATGGTGACAAGGGGACAAGAGAAAGGGCTGGGTAAGGCCTCAGTGATGGCAGTGACTATCCAATGAGACTGGCCTTGAGAATTGTTTGTGCAGCTCCAAATGGGTCAAGTATTCAACACGTGGGAAGGGGGAGGGGAGGTGGGTTAGGCCCTAGCACAATTTTTTAAAACTCCACATATGATTCTTTCCTTTCTTGTAACAACCCTTGAGATATAATTCACATACAATGCAATTCCTTCAAAGTGTACAATTCAATGGTTCGGTACATTCAAACAGTTGTGCAACCGTCTCCACAATAAATTTTAGAACATCTTGTTACCCCAAAAAGAAGCCTGGGATCCATGAGCAGTCACCCTCTAGGTACCCCCACCTCCAGGACTAGGCAACCACTAATGTGTTCTCCTTCTCTATAGATGTGCCTGCTCTGGGCATTCCAAGTACACAGAATCATACAATATTTACGACCGGCTTTTTTTTCTCTCAGCATAATGCTTTCAAGGTTCATCCATACTGTGTCAGTGCTTCATTCCACTATTCCTTCCTTTTTGTGGCTGAATACTATCCTCTGTATGGATAGAACACCTTTTGTTAATATAGTCATCACTTTATCTTAACACCATTTAGGTTGTTTCCACTTCTGGCTGCTATAAATAATGCCATTTGGAACACCTGTGTAAAAGTACACATGGACCCAGAAGTGCATGTGCTGAGTCATACGTTCAACCTGTCATGGAACCGCCAGGACCCACAGATGATTCTGATGTGACTCTCAGATGAGAATGAGGCTGAAGAAGATTAAACAAAGAGGTTAAAGAGAAATGTGAGAAGGTTAGGAGACATGCAGAGGGTTCATCAGAAAGGACCAGAAGGAAGTGGGCAGTGAGATGCCAGAAGAACCAGTGAGGGAATGTAACAAGAAGCCCTTGATTTTTAGGTGGTGGCCAAGAGTTAGAAATGAGAAGCCCCTCACACAAAAACAGACACACACAGACCAATGAAACAGAACAGAGGACACAGAAATAAACCCACATGCTTATGGTCAATTAAGCCATGACAAGGGAAGCAAGAATATACAATGGAGAAAAGAATCTCTTCAATAAGCATTGCTGGGAAAACTGGACAGCTACATGTAAAAAATGAAATTAGAACATTCTCCAATACCATATACAAAAATAAACTCAAAATGGATTAAACACCTAAATGTAAGGCTGGAGACTATAAAACTCCTAGAGGAAAACATAGGCAGAACACTCTGACATAAATCGCAACAATGTTTTTTTGTATCCATATCCTACAGTCATGGAAATAAAAGCAAAAATAAACAAATGGGACCTAATGAAACTTAAAAGCTTTTGCACAGCAAAGGAAACCATAAACAACATAAAAACAAAACCTACAGAATGGGAGAAAATATTTCCAAACCAGGAGACCAACAAGGGATTAATTTCCAAAATATACAAACAGCTCATACAGCTCAATATAAAAAAAAAAACCAAACAACCCAATCAAAAATTTGGCAAAACTCCTACACAGACATTTCTCCAAGAAGACATCAAGATGATCAACAGACACATGAAAAGATGCTCAACATGGCTAATCAGAGAAATGCAAATCAAAACTACAATGAGGTATCACCTCACACCAGTCAGAATGGCCATCATCAAAAGTCTACAAAAAAAGTCTATAAATACAAATAAAATAAAATAAAATAAATAAAATAAAATAAAAAGTCTACAAATAATAAATGCTGGAGGGGGTGTGGAGAAAAGGGAACCCTCCTGCACTGTTGGTGGGAATGTAAACTGGTACAGCCACTATGGAGAACAGTATGGATGTTTGTTAAAAAACTAAAAGCAGGGCCTCCCTGGTGGCGCAGTGGTTGAGAGTCCGCCTGCCGATGCAGGGGATGCGGGTTCGTGCCCCGGTCTGGGAGGATCCCATATGCCGCGGAGCGGCTGGGCCCGTGAGCCATGGCCGCTGGGCCTGCGCGTCCGGAGCCTGTGCTCCGCAACGGGAGAGGCCACAGCAGTGAGAGGCCCGTGTACGGAAAAAAAAAAACAAAAAACAAAAAAAAACTAAAAGCAGATTTACCATATGATCCAGCAATCCCACTCCTGGGCATATATCCAGAGGAAAAACATGGTTCAAAAGGATACATGCAGGGGACTTCCCTGGTGGTGCAGTGGTTAAGAATCTGCCTGCCAATGCAGGGGACATGGGTTCCAGCCCTGGTCTGGGAGATCCCACATGCAGCGGAGCAACTAAGCCCATGCGTCACAACTACTGAGCCTGTGCTCTAGAGCCCTCGAGCCACAACTACTGAGCCCACGTGCCACAACTACTGAAGCCTGTGCACCTAGAGCCTGTGCTCCGCAACAAGAGAAGTCACTGCAATGAGAAGTCCTCGCAATGCAATGAAGAACAGCCCCCGCTTGCCACAACTAGAGAAAGCCTGCATGCAGCAACGAAGACCCAATGTAGCCAAAAATAAATAAATAAAAATAAATAAATCTGTTTAAAGAAAAAAAGGATACATGCACCTCAATCTTCATTGCAGCACTTTTTACAAGAGCCAAGACATGGAAGCAACCTAAATGTCCATTGACAAATGATTAGATAAAGAAGACGTGACACATATATGCAATGGAATATTACTCAGCCATGAAAAAGAATGAAATAATGCCATTTACAGCAACATGGATGGTGGATGGACCTAGAGATTACCATACTACGTGAAATAAGTCAGACAGAGCAGGACAAATATCATATGATTATTACTTATATGTGGAATCTAAAATATGATACAAATGAACTTATGTACAAAACAGAAATAAACTCACAGACACAGAAAACAAACTATGGTTTCCAAAGGGGAAACGGGGTGTGCAGGGAGGGATAAATTAGGAGTTTGGGATTAACAGATACACACTACCATATATAAAATAGACAAACAACAAGGACCTACTATATAGCACAGGGAACTATATTCAATATCTTGTAATAACTTATAATCGACAAGAATCTGAAAAAGAATATATATATCTGAATCATTTTTCTGTACACCTGAAACTAGTACAACACTGTAAATCAACTATACTTCAAAAAAAAAAAGATATGAATAGCCCCTTGGCTTCCGATGGCACAAGAACAGCACGCCCACCCAAGGGCAGACGGGGACTGAGTGCTGGACTCCACCACGCAGGCCAGGAGAGCTCAACAAAACAGAAGATGGGGCCATCGGGGGCCAGGCGGGATGCCAAGAAGCCAGCTTCCCAGGACAAGTAAAGAACGCATCTCAAGGAGGGAGCGAGCCACTGTGTCCAGTGCAACTCAGGAGATGAAGGCTGAGACTCCACTGTCCCATGAGGCTTGCCTCTAAATTGGAGTTACGTTCATATGGCATCTCCTTATAATAGCGTCTTCCACATAATAACTCTAAGATAAATGAAGAATTAAGTTTCTTGAACTGGGGAAAAGGAAATAACAGTTACAGAATATTAAAGTAAAAGTTAAGAGGCAGAAATAAAAGACAATATAGCTCAACAATATAAAAATGTCCATTTTTCAGACTCACCTTTGTGGGGTTTTTTTTCCTGAAGGTGTTCCATTTTTTTTTTAATTGAAGTACAGTTGATTTACAATGTTGTGATAGTTTCTGGTGTTTGTGTTTTTTAAAATAAATTAGATTGCATGCAGTCAGCATATATCAGACCACAGGCCAGGCAATAACACCAGTGCAATCTACATGGAATGAGAATCTTCCACTCTTCCTTTCCACAACAGTAAGCCAAGGAGAGCTCTCACTAAACCACAGGACACTGGACATGGGCCTGCTGCCCCTTACAGTCCTTTCCTCCTGAGCTGAAGCCCGAACATCAGGGCTACTGGAAGGCTGGTAACTGAGTAGCATTTTTTGAATCCTTGTTTATTTTTAAACAAATGGAAAGCTAATCAAATCACCACAAAGCTTTTAAGTTTTATTTTCCTAGTTTTTTCCTACAGAGGCAGTCAGATGCCCAATGAGAAGAGTCCATCTTGACTTCTAGAGATTAACTACTTTACTGCAGACAAATTAGTCAAACTTAGATTAGAATTAGTCTATCAAAGAATCTTGTCATGAAGAGCTACTATCAGCATTACCAAAACTAGGTATCTTTTAAATCATTTTAATATAGAGAAGCAAGAAAAATGCATGTATCAGGGAATCAACCTTAAATTTTTTGTGATACACTGAACAAAGTCAACATTTGTCCTAGAAGCCGTAAGAGGCACAAAACAGTAAAATGAAATACAAGCTTTGGCCCATGTGACTTTTCCTCATAACTGAAAAAATAATCTCTTTCAAAATGGACAGATAAGGTATTTTATTGTCACAAAACAACTGTTGCTCAATGCCACCAAATTAGCTGCTATGACAGATTTTAGTGCATGTCAGTACTGCAGCAGGAATGAAATCTTGTTTCTTCCAGGCTTGGATTTTTTTTTCTCTTCAAGTATCCTTCCATTTATTTTTCATGTTAACATGTTTGAAGCTTATTTAATTTTACCACTGAGAGTTTTGAGAGACAACCAGAAAGAACAATCCTCAGACACTTCTAAATTTAGAAAGAAGTGGGTTCTTAAATGGTTTATCAATATCAAGTTTGGGCTAAATGCAGTTTTACATGTATTAACTTATTTACTTATTTTATTTTACTCTTATTTTGCCACACAGCATGTGGGATCTTACCCCTACCAGGGACTGAATCCATGCCCCCTTCAGTGGAAGCGCAGAGCCTTAACCACTGAACAGCCAGGGAAGTCCTATATTTAGCTATATTTTAATTTAAAGCCAGACTTACATCTCAGTTGCCTTTGAGGATGCAAAAGTTTGTAGATCTTTTTTATTTTTTCACTTTCTTTCTCTTTTTTTTTAATGGAAAGCCTTCATTCTAGTTGATAAGAATTTGTTGATGACACAACTTTAGAAATGCGACTCACCGGTATGTTCCTGGTGGTTTGAAATTAGAGGAGTCTGGATGTGGTCAGCAATGAGGTATGGGTGCTCAATAGGGTAACGGCCACGTAGAAAAGGTTTCCCGCCAGAAAGGTAATGGGCTGGGCTTCAGGTGGGGATGTGACCAGCAGTGAAAGGCCTTTCTATAAGAACAGGCTCCTTGTCATTCTCACCTGTGTACACGAGCAGGCACGTCAGGGAACAGACCAGCTCCACGGCCAGGGTAGCCAGAATGAGGTCCAGGTACAGCACGCTGGGCTCGGGGAAGGAGTGCTGCAGGCAGAGCAGGAGGAGGAGCGCCGTGCTGCCTGCGGGGAAGAGACTCGGCGTGGGTGCGTGGGCGGGGTTGGAGTCTCCGGAGCTCGCACCGCTGCCGCCACTGCCGGGCTACCGCGAGGGCGCAGGCACCCACCCAGCTACGCGGCGACGAAGGAAGGTAGAGGATGGAAATCAAACATAACACGGCTAAGAGCAAATGATGCCCCATGACACAAATACGTAAGAATCTGGACTTTTTTAAAACTCAAGGAGTGAGTTTCTACGAGGACCCGGTGACCCCTTCTGGTCATGCAGCACAGTAAAGGACGCGGCGAGTATCCAGAAAAAAGCCGGGGACACGCTGCTGACCTTGGACAGATGACCTAACACCTCCACTCCTCGTCTGAAAAATGGGGTGACAATAAATATGAGCTGTTTCTCCCCTGCTCAGCGTATCCATTATTTATTTTTGAAGACCATTTTAACCTCATTCTGCACTTACAGTCTGAAGACTGTCAAGGAAAAGTTTAGGGGCAGAAGTCATTGCTCTAGTGTTTTATCTTAGAATTTCCTAAAACTAACATATTTATCCAAGTCTGATCAAGGCTGGGGAGATGCTCATTTGATTTACCTTCTGCTTTTTGGTACAAAGGGATGACTGTGAGCCAAAGAACCCTGTTTAAATAACCTCTCAGAAGTCCCTCTACACAAAGCAATGGTCCAGCACAAATCCCTAAGCCCTCCCCTTAAACTCACAAATGTCACAGTGTCTTAGCATGTTGACCAATAGCTCAATTTATGAATTAGTTTTGTGTACAAGACAAATATAACTTTACAGCTTTAGGGAGAGGAAAAAACTAGGGAAAAACCTCTGCAGGGAAAGTGAACACACAGTTTCCAGAGGATTTCTGATGCCCTGAGCAAGGCCTGTGTCAGCAGTGTGGCAGGTCACAGGGTGAACTTGCAGGCTGGCAGCAGAGACTGCAGAAGTAAGACATTCCCCTGAATGGTAAGCACTGTGGACATCATGAGAGCACCCTGCCCAGCACCATGTCTCCAAGGGTCAAGTTTTCGCTTCAATGAAAAGAACAACTAAATAGGGAACTTGTTATGCAGCTAATAACATTTGATAGAGTTCAGGATGTATTTCGATCTAAGGAAGGAGAACAGATAAATCAGATAAATATTTTCAACTTATTTGGAAGGAAAGCAAAGCCCCTTCTCCCATCTCCACAAAATAAAGTAAAATCAATTTATTTTTCTCTCTGCAGAGAATAACAAGCATCAGGATGAAGCCAGACAATACCCAGCAATACTATCACAGGCAAAAAAAAAAAGAATGGTTACACCCTTCGGATTAGCTGGAAGTTCTATATCCTCATAGATTTACCTTCTTTTTCTTCAAATAAGAAAAAAAAAATTTAAAGAAAATAGAAACAAAGTAAACACCTGCTCCAATTCTCCTGGATTTTCTGGGTCCTTATATGAGTAACTTAAAAGTGATGCCATCTGTGATTAAACTGAGGGTTCAATTGTTTAGAAACAGACTGTGATTAAGGGTCACATGTGTAGCAATAATTTTAAAGTCAGAGGAAAGGCAAAGATTAGACAATCTCTTGGTGGGCCTCAAAAATACTATTTCCAGACCATCAGTGGAGAAACTGAACATTATTTTGGTCAGTATACAAATAGGTTTCTGCTTTTCTCTTTGTCAGAGGCGCAAAGATTATAGGGACATCTTCTGGCCAAAAACAAGTACTGCAGTCAGCAGTAGAAGTAGAAACCGCACTCTTCCTCTGGGGGCAGTAAAGGCCGCCCCTTGGAGGTGCTTCAAGACCAGCCATTCCAATACAACGCTTCTTTCTCTGCAACCGCTGGGCCCTCCCGCTCCCATTGACAACCTCGCTGAGCAGATGAACTCACAGCCTGCCCTTTAAGAAAATGCACTACCAGAACACAGGAAAAACATTAAATTCTGTAGAGCTGTTTTTTCTGGGGAAAAATTAATTTCTAATTTGGTTTTAAAATGTTCGAACATTTATTCTGGACTCAAATTGAAAAAGAGGGCTTTTTAGAAAAGGTAGAAACCTTGACAATTAGGCAAAAATACCTAAAGAAGTTCAATTTAATTCCATTAAGCCTTTAAATTGTCTACATCCTGGATGGGCTTTCTGACCTTGCCTTCATAAATTGTTTTCCAGGTTTTCTGTTTTAGTAATACATCTTATTATATAACAGTCTTTCTCTTACTGCGAGAAAAGTACCGAGCTTCATTTAAAATAAAACAATCCCCTCTTATCCTACAAGTATCAACTAGCATCAGCTGTATATCTCCTTGAGATGAGTAAGTCTGCTAGTATCAAAAGGGCGAAAGTCCACATTTCACACAGGGGTATCTTGCTCATAATAAAGGGGACAGAAAATTCTACCCCAAAATATGCCTCCTTTGTCTTAAGGATTATTTTAAGCTGATTATTTTTAAGAAACGGCAGACACAGATGAAGCTCTGAAAACCAAGTAGGAGTTATCTTTTATAAGAGGCATTTACAATTATAAGGGAAATCTCCATTTGTAAGGTTATATCCCTCTCTGTACCAGGATGACTCTAAATCTGGAGGAACTCTAATCAATGCAGAAGGCAAGCATAACAAACTTACCCTTGTTTACTGTGCTTTTCCTGGTCACCTCCCAGAACTATTGCCCCTCCCCCAACCCTCCCCATCTTCTTTGGTCTTTAGCTGGAGATATTATTTAAGAGGGTGGCTTAGGCCATTGTGGAGTTACTCAGTTTTCCTGGGTCTCTCCCATGTATACAGGAGGTATAATGTTATTAAACTTCTATTCGTTTTTCTCCTGTTAATCTGTCCTTTATTGGTGGAATCTCAGCCAAGAACCTAGAAGGGTAGAGGGAATATTTTTCCTCCCCTACATAACAAATACAGATTTCAAAGGGAAATATAAGAAAAACTTCAAGACATTAAGGTGATCCTAATTTTAGTGGCCACATCACTCTCACAAAAATGAGAGCATGTATTTGATTATGAAATCAAACTTAACATTTTCTTTCTGCTGTCATTTATTACATTCAAGCAAGCCGCCGAATAGCTGAGTGAGACAACTGGGCTTACCAGTGGAGTGTATCATCAGCGCAAGGCTTTTAAGATGCCTTGTTGACCGGTAGATCTTGTTATAGCCTCGGTTTCTTACTTTGCTGTGGTGATACTGGATGTATCGTTCAAGGAGGAAATGCAGAATCCACAAAATAACTTTTCCCAGGATTATGACTGTCTGAACTTTCAGTGGGTTGGTATAGTTTCCTGGGCACTTGTCCTCAATTGGATTGGGGTAAGAACAAAGCACACCTGTTAAAAATGCTAAAATAACAAACACAATCTGGTGGAAAGGAAAACAGTAGAATTAATATTCAATATTTGTATTTAAGAAACAATAATGACCATCCCCAGCACATATTCTTATACCTATGACTTTCAGTATCCTACTTTTATGAGTTTAAAAATACTTTCTTTTTCACCATTTTTACAAACTTTTTAAACAGATAATCTGGAGAAAAATTTGCAGAAAATTTGGGAAACAGATAAAATCACAAATAAGAAAATAAAAATCACCCTAAATCCCATCTAACAAAGATGAGTACTTAATGTTAAATTCAATTTCCTGCCCACTTCTATTAAAAATAGTAAAAACAGTTAATTTAGCACCTCAAAACTAATAAAAATCGTGAATTAAAAAAGTTTATTTCTAGCTTCAGTTTTAAGAGAACAAGAATAACTATCCAATTAGATTGACAAAAATTTAAAAGATTGATGTCAACATATGGGCAAACAGACAGTCTCATAAAATGCTGACTGGTCTGGGAAGTGCTGCTGAAAAGTAATTTGGAAATATCTTGACCCAGAAATCCTACCTTAGGACCTTATCACTCAGAAGTAAAAGCACAGTACCTAGGATATATGGACACATGTATTTACTGCAGTGTTCTCTGTATTTGAAAAAGACTGTAAATTGCCCGAGTATATGTATGCATCCATAGCAGAATATTTGAATAAATTAAGGTATACCCACTAACATAATAGAATGTTATTCAGCTATAGAAGAATTAACTAGGCAACTTCCCCGGTGGCACAGTGGTTAAGAATCCTCTTGCCAATGCAGGGGACACGGGTTCAATCCCTGGTCTGGGAAGATCCCACATGCTATGGAGCAACTAAGCCCGTGTGCCACAACTACTGAGCCTGTGCTCTAGAGCCCACGAGCCACAACTACTGAGCCCTGGTGCCACAACTACTGAAACCCGCATGCCTAGAGCCCGTGCTCAACAACAAAAGAAGCCACCACAATGAGAAGCCCTGCACCACAATGAAGAGTAGCCCCTGCTCTCGTCACAACTAGAGAAAGCCCAAGTGCAGCAACAAAGACCCAACACAGCCAAAAAAAAAAAAAAAGAATTAACTAAAGCTCTATGTATTAGTTTGGGTGGATATCTATGACATGTTAAGATTAAAGAAAGTAAAGTGTAAAGTAGTAGTTCAAAGTGTGGTCTCCAGACCAGTTAGAAATGTAAATTCTCAGGCCCCAAATCAAAATCTCTGGGAGTGTGGCCAGTAGCCTGTAGTGTAATAAGCCTGCCAGGGTGTCTGGTGCATGCTCAAGTTTGAGGAACACTGCTGTTGAGTAATAAATACCGTATTATCCAATCTTTTCTTTTTTGGAAATGGGGGACATCCTTTTATAACGTGGTAATCTTTTTGTATACATTTGTATGAATATACAAAAGACACCGAAAGAGATACAGTGAACTGACCCCATTTATTAACTCAGGGAGAAGGGGTAAAGCAGAGAAAAGGGAAGATTATATCTTTGTATACTTTGGTAATGATTTACTTGTTAACCATAAGGCAGTATTATTCTATAATTTTTTAAAAATCAAAGAAAATTTTAAATGCTGTCATTAGCATCCATCACCAAGCTTCCAATAGCAACCAATCTTAGAATGTAATAAATCTATTTAAAATTTATGTGGTTTGTCAAGAGCAGTAATATTTGCTATAGCAGCTCAAGATGCACATCCTCATAAAGCAAAAGTGGAAAAGTCAACATATTCCCTCTACTGTAATATACTGTACATTGAACCGAACTGATCCATTTTATACAAAGTAGTATATAAAGACATTAGTTTTTCTTGTTCTTTAACATAAGATTTTCTTAGTCCTAAAATTAGGGCAATCAATCCCACAGTATCGAGGGCAGGCAATTTAACGTAAAAAGTTTTTTTTAAGTGGTGTGTGTGTGTGTACTGTACATACATAAAGAGTATGTTATACTCTTTATATAACGTATAATTATATAATTTATAAATTATATCAATACAAAGAGGCACAAAGAAAGAAGCGCTTCAGCTGCTACCTGGGGATCAGGAAGCCATGGCAGAATCAGGCCACTTACTAGATCTACATGAGGAAAACAAGTGCACCTCTGTCCTCAATGCTCTCAGTTCTGAGTGCAAGTCTTCCACAGTGCACCTCACTGGAGCAGCGGCTGGGCCAGTCCTCAACCACATCCACCCTCCTCATGAACACCCAAGGAGTGGCGAGAATCTGCCTTCTTTTGATCTTTCACATTGCAGCAAAGAACAACTACAGCCCCTAGTGTCTGAGACTGCAGTAACCAAAATGAGGAAATAATTAACAGACTTGGAGCAGAGCCCCCAGTAAGCCTGCAAGACCATTCATACATGTGCCTTGTTTTGTTTTTATGACGTTGAACTTTATTTATTTTTATTGAGGGATATAATTGACATAACGCTGTATAAATTTAAGGTGTGCAATGTGTTGATCTGAAACATTCGTATATCGCAAAATGATGGCCACTGTAGCTTTAGCCAACACCTGTATCATGTCACATAATTACCATTTCTTTTTTGTGGTGAGAGCAGTTAAGGTACCTAGTCTCCTAGCAACTTTGAAATTTATAATATTACTGTTGACTATAATCACTACGCTATGCATTAGATCTCCAGGGTTTATTTATCTAGTGGTTGCAACACACATTTTAAAAAATCCCCAGGTATTTGTAATTCTATCATATAAAACATGGGGCAACAGTACACTGATTTCTCTGCTTAACACTATTTCCTAAGTGTAAATAAATAGATAAATTTCCATGTCAACATATATAGATTTATCTCTATCTTTTTTTGTTTTTATAACTGAAAAAGTAATATATGCACATGGTAAAAAATAAATTCAAATAGTACAAAAAGTAAACATTAAAATATATTAGGTGTCCCTTCCACTGAGGCGCTCAGTGCAACTAGCATTAAAAGGGTCTTGTGAATGCTTCTGGAAATATTCTATTACAGAATACAGGAATAAACGTTAAAAGTTTCCAGTACCAATTCCAATGTGTGTGGCGGGGGAGGGGATGGCGGAGGGGGGCGGCAAATCTCTGACACCAACTGGGAGCTTGACTGGTGAAATGGGTGTCTTGATGAAGACAGCTCAACTCAATTCTGACACTACCTGAAGAGAGCATCAGATCCCATGGGTTGAAGGCTCAGTCCCACAAGACTGCCCTCACTTCAGATGCTAACTGCAAGTCCAGGTTGTCACCAGTGCTTCTTACCCACTGGTTACAAATCAGAGGTTCCCACAACCCCCTCCTTGGACTTTAGATACCACTTGCAAATCCAGGTTGTTACCTGCACTTCTGACTGACAGGCTATAAATCAGAGGTTCCCATCAACTCCTTCTTGGGTTCAATTAGTTTGCCAGACTGGCTCACAGAACTCAGGAAACCTGTTTACTCACCACATTACCAATTTATTACAAAGGATATTAAAAGACACAAATCAATAGCCCGATGAAGACATACTTCCTGCCAGTGCCCAAACAAAGGAGCTTCTGTCCTGGTGGAGTTTGGGGGCCTGGCAGGTGGTTCATAACAAGTGTTCTAGCTCACCAGCCTAGAAGCTCTCTTAAACCCCTCCTTTTGGGTCTTTATGGAGGCTTCATTACATAGGCCTGGTTGATTAAATCATTGGCCATCGGTGGATGATTTAACCTCCAGCCCCTTTCCCATCCCCAGAGGCCAGGGCATGGGACTGAAATTTTGTTCCTGCTTGGTTCCCCTGGCAACAGCCCCCATCCTTAGGTGCTTTCCAAAGTCACCTCACCAACATAAATCCAGCAGTGGTGGAAAGGGGTTGTTATGAATATCAAGACACCCATTTCACCTTTATGACTTTGAAGCGATTCTAGGGACTGAGGACAAAAGACCAAAAATTATAACAAAAGATGCTCCATTGCTCTTATCACTCAGGAAATTCCAAGGGTTTTGGGAGCTGTGAGCCAGAAACCATGGATGAAGACCAAAGACATATGAGAACTATATTTTGATCATCTGAATGACCAAGTATATTTCTTGTAAGTCACAACATCACCCATATACACATTTCTCTCAACACCCTTTTAAAATGTACAAATAGGAACATTCTGTACACACCATTGTAAGCCTCATTTTTTTCCATTCAACAATGAACCATGAAGGGTACACATCCACCCCAAGTTTCTCTTCTAAGTTTCTCTTTTAATATTGTATAAGCATTCCTTCATATGGACAGGACATACAAAGCATCTTCTGGATGGTGGCAGTTTGTAGTTTCTTCATATTACAGACAACATTGCTATCATAAACGATATCCTTACATGTGTGCAAATATGTCTACAATAAATTATTTGAAGTAGAGATATGAGTAAAAAAGTATGCACACTTTAAATATTAATAGATATAGCCAAACTGCCCTCTGAAGAGGTTATAAATTTTTGAAAAACATCGCCTTTGGATGGATCACTTTCTCCCAGTCAACTTACATGTATCAACAAGAGAAGATTTGCAATGATGACTGTAGGAAGAGGGTGGAATCTGGGCCTAAAATGAGCGTGTAATGAGTGATGTGGGAGATGCTGGGTGTCCAGAAGGGGGTCATCTTCAATACTTTGGATGAGATCCAAGGAACCCTGAGGTGCAGAAAAAAGGAAGCAAGCTATAATCACCACTCTCTGGATTATGTTTCCAAGACAAATCTACTAAACTATAAAGCTTTAAAATTCATTACACAAATTATAGACAAGAAAAAAACACACTCCCTACCTAAAGCCAATTTTGAAAAAATACCATAAACTTCTTGATGACTACTGTAAACAAACTGGTAAAAACAATTATTAAAACAAGTAGAAGAAATCTTAATTTTTTATCTCCAAATGAGGTAAGACATAATGAGATTATGTATAATCTCATTAATTATCAATTATTAATCTCATTAATCTCAAATAATTTTCTTCAAGCCCTCAAAACTTAGATATTGATTTATTTAACATTATACACACACACACACACACACATATATATTTACATTTCTGGCTGTGCCATGCAGCATGTGGGATCTTAGTTCCCTTACCAGGGATTAAACCCGTGACCTCTACAGTGGGAAGCGCAGTTTTAACCACTGGACCACCAGGGTAGTCCCCAACATTATTTATATTATTATTATTATTATTATTTTTTTTTTTTTTTTTTTTTGCTGTACGCGGGCCTCTCACTGTTGTGGCCTCTCCCGTTGTGGAGCACAGGCTCCGGACGCACAGGCTCAGCGGCCATGGCTCACGGGCCCAGCCGCTCCGCGGCATATGGGATCCTCCCAGACCGGGGCACGAACCCGTATCCCCTGCATCGGCAGGCGGACTCTCAACCACTGCGCCACCAGGGAGGCCCTATTTATATTATTGATAAAAGTAATTACATATGGTTGCAATTCTTAAACTGTATCTCGGTGTTCCACAAAATTTTGGAAAGCTGGTTGACGCATTACTAAGAGATCTTAAACAAACTTTCAATCATGAGAGAAATATGTTAAGAGTGTTAATAGAAACAGATCACCCTGATAGACCCTCAAGGAGATTTCAGTTTGTAGATACCAGATTCTCAATGAAAACAACTAGTTGCAATGTCACTGAAGTAGCCAGCAAAGGCTGAGCTGCAACCTCAACATCTTGTTAGCCATGTTTAAAGTTAGGGTCTTGACAGGAACAGCATCTTAGGTATCTGGTGCATAAAACAAGCTCTCAGTCTCAGAGCCTTACTGAAAACTGTTACATATGAGGCACTGTTTCTGAGATAAAAGAATGTAAGACACAGTCCCTATTCAAAAGGAGATTACATTTTCATCGGGGAGGTTAGGATAAAGGCATGCAGGACTGAACAATATAAGAATGCACAATAGAATATAGTGTGAGTCATATTATGGGGCAGTACATAATAAATTAGCAAATGAATAGCACAAATGATGCAAAAAATGTAGGTTAGTTAATTGCACTAGAACAAGAGGGAAATGAAAATTTAGTGGGAAAAGGGGAAGCCTGAGAATTGGATTTGGAGACAGAGGATATGGGCTCTTCACTTTGGAAGGGGTAGAGAGGGGGACCAATGGTGTAAGGGCAGGCTGCTGTGCACCAGGATTATAAAGATAACACAGCAATCTGGGAAATGACCAGATCTGGAATGGGCTTCTCAATTTCCACTCCCAGGCATTCAATGCTGCTGCAATTTTTTTTATTCAATGCCTAGATAGCTTCCTGTTTAGTTTGCCATAACTCATGGAGCAATTCTGATGATTTCTATTCTCTTCAAGACTCCTCTGCTTCTAGCTTTCTCAGTTAGCAGCTGTCCCACCTCTATGGCTCTTCCCTTAACTAATGTCCATGAACCTCTCCAGGCCATCCTTCCAGTCTCTGTGCCTCTTCATCCCTCCCCACCTGTCAAGTGTCTGTCTTAGCAAAAATGCTGCCTTCTCTGATGCCTCAATGCTGTTCCTACTGCCTTTTTCATCTGACATTGTAGTTTTTATTCCTGCAAGTTTGAGTGGGTTTATTTTATACCTCCCATGTGTCTTTTTAACCTTTGGAACATATAGAAAACAGTTATAATAATTTTTAAAAATGTCCTTGTTTGCTATTTCTAGCATGTCATTTTTGAATCAGTTTTGACTCATTATGTCATATTTCCCTGCCCCTTTGCATGCTTGATCATTTTTTCCACTTTACTGAGATATAATTAACATGTCACATTGTGTAAGTTTGCATACCATGAGTTGATTTGATACACTTATATATTGCAAAATGATTACCACCATAGCATTACCTAGCACCTCCACTAAATCACATAATTAGCAATGCCTGGTAATTCTGGACTGGATGCCAGATATTGCAAAATTTACCTCTTTGGGTGGTAAAGAGGTAAATTTTTGTATTCCTGTACATTTTTGTATTCCTGTATTATTGAGCTTTGTTCTGGGATTCAGTTAAGTTACTTGAAACGGTTTGATCTTTTTGGTCTTTCTTTTAAGGTGCTTTCTTAGGTGGGACCATACCATGTTTGGTCTAGTGCTAATTATTCCCCACAAGTGAGGCAAGACCTTTCTGAAAACCTAATACCCTGTGATTATGAGGTTTCCAGTCTGGCTGGAAGAACAGGCACTAGTCCTGGCCCTGCATGAAAGTACAGCTCCCTCTGGTCTTTCTAAGTGGTTTTTTCCCAGTCCTCAGGGAGTTTCCTCAGAGGCACGAAGAACAGGACTCAGCTGAATACCTGAGGGGACCCTGCACCTCTTCCGAGCTCTCCCTCTGTGCAGCGCTCTCCTTTCTGGGTTTTCTGTCTGGTGAACTCCAGCTGCTTCGGTATCCCCAGATTCAGCTCCATCTCCTCAACTCGGAGTCTACTGAAGCCCCACTTGGTCCCCCTTCCTCTGCCCACCCCGAAAACTCTCTCAAGGCAGTGAGCTGGGGCAATCACATGGCTCACGTCATTTGCTTCCCATCTCTCCAAGATCACTGTCCTTCATCGCCTGATGTCTATGATCTCAAAAAGTATTTTTTCATATATTTTTTGTTTTGTTTTGTTTTTTTGGGGTTTTTTTTTTTTTGCTTTAAAATATACTCTATTTTTTTCTCCAATTATAAAAATAATACATCATCCAAACAGATAGCTTAGGAAGCACAAAAATCCACCCAGGAAAACAACAAAAGCCCCTCCATCCCACCAGCCAGAGATAAGTGCTGCTGGTGTCTGTGACAAAGGCGCACCTGAGGCCGTGCACCATGTACAGATGATGCCTTTTAAGTCCGGGCAGAAGGCAGAAGAACTCACATTAGAAGAAAGGCTGCAATAAGGCTCCAAAGTTTCTGCACATAGAACAGTGGCCTTAAAGTCTCCTCCCCTTGACCATTTTTGATGCTGCAGAGCCCCACCCGGGGACACAGGAAGAGCACATCCCAGCTCCCTGGGGACAGGGCTGGCCTCTCCTCTTCTCAGCCAGACGCCCATGTCCATGGCCACATGAGATGCCCCAGGGCTCCACGGGGCATAGCGGGGACCTGCAGGCAGGGACCCTGAGATTGTGGGTGCGACCACACATTCCAGAGCAGGCACCAGGAGACAGGGCTGGAGTCCCAGCTCTGCCGCCCACTGCCCTTGGACCAGGCAGTCTCTTGGGCCTCAGTTTCCTCATCTATAAAATGGGAATAACGCCTACCTCACGGGTTCTTGAAGGGACTAAGTAAAACATGGGAAGCAGGTCACAGCACTGGCACATCTCAAGGGTCAATAAATGTCACAGTACCCATCACTCCTTCCCATTAACCTGCTTCGTGTCAACCCTGTGGCTCTCATTTTTAAAAAAACTGTCCCTCTGAGCGTTGACCAAAGCCCAGGGGGTAAAGGGGAGGTTTATCCTATCCAGAGCCAACCTGAGTCTAGATCCAGCCAGGCCTGCCAGGTGACGAGAACCCATGAGCCAGGGGCCTGGACCCTGGACCAGAGAAGAGCAGACTGGTGAGGGCTCTGCCAGGGCCGCGTTCACGCTGCAGAGCAGACAGGGCCCAACAAAGGACGGGCCTGTGTGGAGGGGCCCCGTGGGGGGCACCGAGGCTACCCGGCAGACCTCGGGGGAAGGAAGCCCTTTCACTGGCCAAGCTGGAACCCTCCCTGCAAAACAATGAATCCCCCATCATTGTTTTGCCTTTAATCACATTTTTAAACACTTGACAAACGAATATCTGTTCCCTGATATTTTGTCTTTGTGCGTCTGTCATCCTCAAAATGAAAGTCCGGAACCTTCTGCACTAATTTTAAAGTCAGGCTGGACGTTTAGTCATGAACAAAGCTGCTTAAATTTCCCTCTAATACTAAGTCTTCATGAAGTTTTTCATAAGTAGAGTCATCATAAGAGAATTTCTGAATCATTCCAATCAACGATTCTAAGACCTTCATCTTTTTGCTGTCCTTCTCAGTGGTATAGCCGTGCAGGAGACATCTCCAAGCAAAAGCAAAACCTTGGTAGCACCCGATCTCAGATCCGATTCTAGCTCCATGTAACGTGCCATACTGTCTTCCTTCAATCATACCCAAACTACTTCCTTCTTCATAGCCTTCCTGATAACCTTCCCCGTGAAAGCGATCTTGGGAGGCGAAGTCCACTTTCGGAGGCGGCTGCCCCTGTTTTTTCATATATTATATACAGGTTTTTGGTTCTTCCAGGCAGAAGGAAGGACAAGGTATCAAAGTGGTTCGAATAAGGTGTGCTTCACAAGGTCAGGACTCTATATTATACTATGTTCTTTGTACCTTTAGTACCTGATACACAGCAGGTACTCAATACATGTGTTGAGTGAATGAAAGACGGCCCAACTTCTTGAACAGTTGGGATCTGGGAACTTTTTAAAAGGTAGCATTGAAACCCTGACTGTAAGACAATAGTCTACTTTATCTCCCACTCGTTCCCTTTCATGCACCTTCTCCTCTAGCCTGCATGAGCTTTCTGGAATGCCCCACAAATATCCTCTCTTATCTTTTTCAGAATCCAACTCATCTTT
This sequence comes from Mesoplodon mirus, assembly GCF_964341445.2. Taxonomy (NCBI): domain Eukaryota; kingdom Metazoa; phylum Chordata; class Mammalia; order Artiodactyla; family Ziphiidae; genus Mesoplodon; species Mesoplodon mirus. Next base: position 35,206,645 of record NC_138977.1, on the reverse strand, counting down.
CAAAGTCCAACCAAAACTTATATTCTCTATAAAACTTGTCCTGCCAAGTGTTTTCTTTCTACTTAAAAACTCCTAAAAAATTACTGCCCATAATATTAATTTGGAATATTTCTCATGCTGCCTTGTATTGTTTCCTTTATGTGTATGCCTTTTGTTTTCCCTGACGACACTGAAGGGGCTTGGGGACAATATGGTTTCTATGTCACTTATTCAGTGTTCATGAAATACAATGTATTTGGTGACTACATCAAATACACTGCCCTTCGGAGCCTACAGGAAATGTGGGAAAACCATACAAACAGCACCCTCTGGAACTCACCATCTGCAAGTGAAGATAGCTGTTGTTTTTTCCACACCATCTCCTCCCTCTTCTTTTGTGGCAAGAGCTACTTCCTTTGGGGACCCAATGTCTACCTCTGCATTAAGTCTCAAGGGGAACATCCTTTGATGCTCTTCACCCTCCTCTGTCCTGGGGTGGTCATGGAACCAAAAAGGGCTGGGCCAATCCAACTCTCTCTCAGAGCAGCAAAGCAAACGGAGTCCATGGTTGAGGTGATCCATCCCAGGACAGATTCTGAAAGGACCCCTGTCTCTGGATCCCTTGAGCTGCCCTTGTTTGGATCCTTTCAGGGGCCTAGATGTTCATCTACCCTATATCCTTTCAAATAAATCCCTTTCTTCCTTGAAGTCGCCACAATTGGTTCACCCACTTGCAAACAAAGAACCGTTAACTAAAAAGCCTTTGCCTCTTTTAACTCATTTAGGTGTCTGGGCCTAAGACATGGCACACAGTTTTTAGCTTTCTACTGAGTGGTAGAAACCGTATCCACAAAATACCAAAAGCAGGCAACTTGCTCAGATCTAAAGCTATGTAGCTATTGGTGAAACATTACTCTCCACCTGTTTGGTGAAACAAATTTCTAGGGTTGTACTAATCCTAACACTAAAAGCTACAGACCCAAGAACCCTGGGGCAGGTTAGCACAAACCAAGAAGCATTTACTGCACACATTTTGATGAGTCTCTAATTTTCCTCTTACTCATTTTCTCCACACATGGTCAGTTCATGAATCTCACCCTTAAAAATTTTAGAAACAGTTTTTCTTTAAATATATATGTCTCAAATCTACTTCCAGGTGTTACAGTTAGCTTTCCATGTTCTCAACTGAAAAAAAAAAATAGAATTTTTTAGTCTTATCATTAGAAATTGTTCGGTCTTTATTTAGTCAAGATAACTGAACTATAGTCACTATTTGCACAAGAATCTAAGGTCTTGTGTAGGGCTGGAACTGTGTTTCATGTGTCTTGCCTGATGCACCTCATTCAGTGGTAGGATCACAGTAATATTCCTATTAATCTATTAACACAAATCAGTGCTTTTAACTATCAACTTTGCATTTTTCAAGAGCAATAATTTTGTGCCAAAGGGTAACCCAGTTAATTTTGGGCACAAATACATGCGTTTCCTAAAAATGCTTTAATACATTTAAGCAAAGATTTTTGCAATTACTCTTCACTCTGTACACTATATACACTGTAACTAGTGCACTGGTTTTTTAGTAATCTGGTTTGGATCCATCTAAGTAAAGAAATTTAAAAATCCCTTCACTCCTACCATGCCTCGATTCAAAACATCACGACATTGTTTTTCTCCAATGTGGGTTTTCGGGTGATGATAACGACAGGTCTGCCGCAGCCGCTCCAAGTCACAGCCCTCAGGGCCAAGGCCGGGACCCAAGAGGAGGGGGACTCACCCCTGCGCCAGGGCGTCCAAGCGGCCCCGCGCACGGGGCCCCGCTCGCACCTCGGGCCGCGCCAGTTCCGGGACCCGACACGCGCCCGCACAAAATAAGCCCGAGGCCGGCGTGGACCCCGACTCCGCCCCGGTGCCTCCTCCCACAACCCCGCGCCCGGGCAGACCCGCGCAAGAAGCGCCCCTCCGGCCAAGGCTGCCCCCACCCCCGTCTCCGCCCAGTGCGCCCAGCACCGGAAGAGTGGGCTCCGGGCCTGTCGCTCGCCACCAGCATCTGCGCACTCACGTCCTCCATACTGCCCGCCGGCGGAGGCCACAGCCCTACCGCCCAGCCTTCGCACCTGCGCCTGGCACCGCCTTCCGGGACCCGCCCCGGGACCCGCCCCTCGCTTTCAATTAGCCGAGGCGCAGGGGGCGGACCCCTCTTCCTCGCTCCAGGGCTCCACTGCCAGCGGCCTTCCCGGACCCGCCCCCTCGCTCCCGATTGGCAGAGGGGGCAGGATGGACTGGCCTCGCCTCTCGCTTACTATTGGCAGATGCCCCGACACCTAGATCCGGAATGGCCGAGGAGGAGGGGGACGTTATACTCCCTGAAGGCCAGCCTCCGGCCGCCGCTGCGTCTGAGAAAGCTGCTGTGCCTGGGGATCCCGCAACCTGCGCTCGCGTTCTAGGTTGGCTGGAGATTTGGGCACCAAAGGATGCGTTCCAAATCCAAGAATCGAACTGTTTTCGGCCGCCACTTGCTTCTTTGTAAAACGTTAACTTTTCTCGGTCTTGCTTAATTATTGTTTGTAGCACAGCTCCGCGCACAGAACCAGCGGTGGAATCCCAGGTTCCTATTTATAGCTCAAAATTCCACCTGCAGAGGGACACGAACAGAATAAAGACTGATTTCCAGGACATACAGTTTTCACCAGAGGGACAGGAGGCAATAAGGAATTTTTAGGGCTTTCTCTCTCTCTCTCTTTCTTTTTTTTAAGTGGAATTGAAAAAGAAAATTTTATGACATTTTCCTGAAAATACACGATCGTTGTAAAACTGTAAGGAAAGAAAATTTTCTGTTAATACCACTCCCTATGCTGATACTACAATACATACACTTTCATAGTTTTTAATGCTTATTTGTACATTGTGTATGGTGTAATCTTGTTTATACCGTTGGTGAAATAAAATCATTTAAGTAGCAGCAAAGAAAAAGATGGTGTAAGACTCCACTTGATCTTTAAAATCTCATGAAAATTTTAAATCTTTAAAATTTCCTGAGATTCTATGAATTATTTCTTAAGAGCCTTGTCTAAATGTGCATTTCCCCCAACGTTTTATTTAAAAAAATTTCAAACCTAGGGAAATGTTGAAAGACTAGTACAGTGAACATCCAGGTACCCTTCACATTGATTCGACAGTGTTAACATTATGCCAACAGTTAGTTGCTCTGTGTGAGAGTGCATGCTTGTGTGTGTGTCACACATTTTTTAACTGAAGCATTTGAAAGTAGGTTGAGGACATAATGAAACTTCATTCCTAAATACTTCATTGCTAAAAATAAGGACATTTTCCTACCTAACTACAATTATATTATTACACTTAAGAAAACAAATAGTAATTCCATATTTGCAAAAAATTTCCAAATTGTCCCCCAAATGTATTTTTTGCTTTATAAATTTCCACCATCTAGGATCCAATCAAGGTTCACACACTGCATTTAGTTATTATGTTGACATGTATTTTAACAGGTATAGTAAACTGTAAGCCAGGGTTCTGGAATTAGTCACAGAGGTTTGAATTCTGCATCTTACTAAGGGTGTGATCTTTAAGTTCTCTAGGGCTCAGTTTCCTCATTTGTAAAAATGGAACTGTTACTATTTCTAATTTCAGAGAGCTATTTGACTAAATGAAATATGCATGTAATGTTCTTGTACAGGGTGGTCTCTACAAAGCACCCAGCAAATATTTGTCACATTTTTGTCTAATTCAAGTTTGTTGAAGCATTATTAACATACATAGTCACTGTTTTAATAACACATTAAAATACTGTTATTCAAATCATTCAGCAAGTCTTTTTTCCAAAGGTTAACATTTTTCAAAATAAAAAAAGTTGGAGGTGTTACCAAGTCCAAGCTTATACTTCTTGCTGCACAGCAGGCCAATAAATCGAGAGACGAGTTGTTGGGGCAAGGAACACCAACTTTATTCGGAAAGCCAGCCAAACAAGAAGATGGTGGACTAGTGTCCCAAAGAAACATCTTGCCTGAGTTAGAATTCAGGCTTCTTTTATATTAAAAGGGGAGGGAGTAAAATCAAACACTTCCTGGTTCCCATCAGCCTCTGGAGGGGAATGTGTTAATTTCTTTCTCCTTGCAGTCATTCACAGGTGGGCCTGGTCAGGATGTTTCCTGTGTGAGCTAAACAAAGGTATTTTAGCTTAATGCTCATTACCTGGGAGGCAGGGTTCCCAGAGATGGGCCATTATGTATAATTTAAGCTTATAGGCAACATCCCTTTAGTGATTAACTTAGAATACAGAGGTTCTTCCCTATTACAAGGGGACAAAGATGATGGTGTACTTGATAGGTTAAAGGACTTGCTTACACTTTAGGGTAGAAATAATCTATGATTACCCAGTATAAACCAGGGGGAGCAATGGTCTTAAGAAATAGAATTCTGAACTTCATGAGGTTTTATTGGAGTGGGTTGGTGGGGAGTGAGGTTGTCAGGTTAGGAGGTGTGCTTCCGTAGGAGACCTTGACTTTCAGGAATAACACTGAGTGGGGGAAAAGGGTGCTCTATGGAAAGGTAAGAGTGAATATTTAGAAGTAAGAAGTAGAACAAGCTTATCTTTGCCTCACCAATTTGTGTAGGCCTAGACATGCAGGAGTAGGTGCTATGTCACGTTTACTGTGTCCGGGTCAAAAGTTAGAAATAAAGAGAAATATATAATTGCCACTAAAAGTCATCAATATCCATACTAAGGGAATATAAGCAGAAACAATGGGTTAGGTACAGGAATACGGTTCTGTGGAATTCTGTCTGAAAGGCAGCCTCCAAATTGTGTTTTTATAGAACCAAACGCATATATGATAGATATGGGGAATTAAAACTTAGTCATCATCAGGAAAGATTATTAAAATCTCATGTCTACATAATGCTCTAGTGATAGACAAAACAAGTTAAATAAACATAGCCCTATGAAGAAATTATACTTATAAAAGTGTCTGACACTTCGTATTTGCATGGTTAAAATGTTTTTGGTGAAGATTCTTGCACTTGTTTACCTATGAGGAGTAAGAGGAGAGCAGAGAACCTGTCTTTCGGCTAAACAGTTCAACTGGTAAAGATTCAGGTCTGAAGTGCCATCTTTCCTATGAGTGTTGTCACCATTTATACAGTTCCAAGCACAGTGCTTAGCCTCTATCACAGATACTACAGTGTTAATAATATCTCACTTTTTTCCAACGTCAAAACACAATGTGTCCTTAATTCACTGTAACTTCCATTTGTCAACGAAAAATTAATGTTGATCTAACAAAGAAATGGAAAATTTTACTCGAACCAAAGTGAGGATTATAAACCAGGAACAGCCTCTCAGAAAGCTCCAAAAACTATTCTACCCATTAAAAGTCAAAGCACAGTTACATAAAGTTTTGAGACAGAGAGCTGTCCATCAAATGACGTACATATTACTGACAGTTTACACAATCCAGGTGTATACATACAAAGCGAATAGTGGGTCATGGGTCACTGTGGCCCCTTACAAGATTAAGAAGGAACGTTATCTTTTAAGGAGTTGTCTTGTTGGTGCTAGGAGAATGTTGCTCTTTATGGTTGAGCAGGTATTTCTGCCAATGGAGAGGTTTGTTCGATGAATAATGCAGACACACAATGCACAGTGAGGGGAGATAGGAGGCCAAAAGGTAGAGAAAATTTTTTATGCTTAAATTTTTCTCGTCTTGCCATAAAATACGAATTTTATTTCACACATTTTTCAGCCTAATATATCCAGTATCATGTATTATGCAAACGATAGGTACCTAATTAATATTTATCATTGATTTTAAAGTGAGGTCTCTTTACTCTCTTTCACAATTGTGACATTTTCACAATTCTCTTAAGTTTCCCTGTACCTCACGAGTGCACATATTCCAAATTCTGGCTTTGGATAATGCTTTGTAGTTAAGTTTCTCTTAGCTTCTCAGAGCTGTGTCACTGAAATTTTCCCTTTCAATGAACAGTCAGAAAAAGTAAGTGAACAGTTATTTTAGTGTGTCAAATTATTTTTGGCTTATGTACTTTTTCTAGAAAAACTTTTTCTAGAAAGAAATGTAAGCATATTGTGAGTAATTGGAAATATTCCACAGTTTCCATTTATTTGTTCCCTAAATGTTCGTGTCTTTCACAGCACTGTGTACCACAAATAGAATCCAATTGCAACCACACATTTCAAATTTGGGTGAAAATGGTCTATAAGAAGTCCTCAGAACCAATGAAATTTCAGACATTATCCAGTACTTCCTCCCACGTTATTGGTTTATGTTCTCCAGGAGTTCTTGTGCCTGATTTTTAAAAACACACTTGTTTTTGAAGACAGAAAAATTTTATTTTGGTTTCACTGACTAATTCGGCAGTGGGAGAACAAATTTGCTAAAACTTCCAAAAATAATTTGTCCTTGGATAGACACCAAATATGTGAAGTTTTAGACCAGAACCAAAATTTCCCTGAAAGTTTAGGAAAAAAACTTTTATCATAACTCAGGAAGAAATGAATTTTGTAACTTTCATGGAAATCAAGGCTACTACTTAGTAATTCTAGAGCTGGTCTCATCTGATCTCTGCTCTTGCCTTATTCTACTCTAATGCTAAGTCCCAGGCTCTGCAATCCAGCCAGGTTAGTTCTTAACATTTTCATGGAGGATTTCCTTATACCAGAAAGATCCAGAAGATGAGGTTTTCAGCTTTCTGCAGTGATGTCTCATTTAATCAAGTAAGATTAAGAAGTAAAATTTTTCTTTTAAAATACAATTCACAATTCTGTGTGCTGAATCATGACATTTGAAATGTCCTCCAATAACTTATAAAGTAATTATTTTGATTTTCCAGTATTTAGAAATGCTTGTAGCTTCAGTCTCTGAAGTTGTGTGGGCAGAGGTGACATAAAGCAGGATGTGTGATGGTTTGCTGTTTACAGCATCTTAGTTAATATAAGCTAACGATGAATTTGTTCTTTAAAATAAGTGAAAATTAAGTTACTAGAGTGTTAAAAGGAGAAAAAACAGAAGACAAAAAGAAATAATATGTAAATTTGTACACGGACATGTGTATATCCTGCCTCTCTCTAAGAAGGATCCTAGGTACAGCATTTATGGGGGCATGACAATTGACAAAGCCTTTACACATTTTTAAACAACATTTTTATTTTGGTCCTGATGACAATCCTCAGAGGTGAGGTTGAACAATATTATTACTTTCATTTTATAGTTCAGAAAATTGGTAAGAGTGTTTAAATGACTTTCCCAAGATCATCTGTTAATCACAGGGACACTGGAGTTTGACTTTATGTTCAGCACTGCCTCGCTCATTCATTTATTCATTCATTAATAAATATTTGCTAAAGTCCTCCAACATGGGAAACTGATAGGCACTGTGGAAAACTAAAAAAATTAGTGAGTCCTATGTTTCCTTGTTTTTATTCTTTGCCTCCTGGCTAGTCTTTGTAAATGCTGCTCTCAGATTTGCCCTTAGACTCTTGTCTTTAGGCTTAACTTCTACATGGACTGAGTACCCTATACTCACAAATGCCTGTAATTCTCCCAATTATACCCTCACACGATGTTCTGGTCTCCAGCATTAGCCCAATTCTCTGGTATCTCCTATCAACCCTTTCCCATTTTCAGGTTTCTATTCTCAGCTGACAATTAAAAAGGATTCCTGGATGTCCTGATATGTGTGTTTGAAGTAAATCAGGAGAAAAACCAGAAACTTTTGGAGAGCAAATAAATATTTCATTATGGTTGAGGTGGTAACTGAGTTGGATTTCACAGAGAAAAGTAGAAAGGGAGGGATATTTGGATTAAAGGGAATGAACAAAGAACCCAAATTAGAAGCCATAGTCTCACACACTGGGCTGAGCAGTTGTTCCTAATCTGGTTCCAATTCAGTTCTGAATGATAAGTAGGTTTCATCTTCTTTCAGGAGACTCATGCTCCAGAGCATGAGTCTTTGTCTGTATAACCCTCCTAGGAGTAAAAAATGTCCTAGTCCTTTTTCAACTTGGACTTTATATTTCTTTTATAAGTACCTCCTAGTTGATGGATTATTTGATGAATGATGTTGGGAAAACCAGATAGCCATTTAGAAGAAAATGAAACTGGATCCCTCCCACATTCCTTAAGCCAAAATAAGTTCCTAAAAGTATAAAGATTTAAACATAAAAGATAAATCAACAAGTGTGTTAGAAAAAAGAATATTTTTAACATAGTCTTATAGTAAAGAAAAACTTTCCATGCATAACCCCAAACCCAGAGGCACCAAAGGAAAAAAGTGTAATGAATTTGACTATGTAAAAGGTTTGAAACTTTTGCATAAGAAAAAAAGACAGCATAAAGTTAAAATATAAATGCCAAATAATTGAAAATAACCTAAATATCCATTATTTGTGGAATGGTTAAATAAACTATGGTATCTATAATTAGAATACTATCCAACAATTTTTTAAATGAGATAGATCTATATATGCTGGCAAAAAAAAAGCAGCTGTATAATTTTGTGTGTCATAAAAGCAGGTTGCAAAATTTTTTCATGAAAAAGAGACTACACACATAATACAAAAACAAGTATTTTGATATGCAAATATATGCTATAAAAGCATACAGAGCTAAAGAAATTAGGCAAGAGAAAGAAAATAAAAAGCATTCAAATAAAAAAGAAAGAAGTAAAACTATCTCTATTCACAGAAGACATGATATTACATCTGGAAAACCTTAGGGAATCCACAAAAACACCATTAGAGCTAAGAAGCAAATTCAGCAAAGTTTCAGGATGCACAATCAACTCATGAAATGATTTGCATTTCTAAACATTAGCAGCAAACATTCCAGAATAAAAGAACTCCACTTAAAATAACATCAAAAAGAATAAAATACTTAGGAATAAATTTAACCAAGGAGGTGCAAGATTTGTGCACTGAAAACTGAAGAACATTGCTGAAAAAAATTAAAGACCTAAATAAATGGAAAGACATCCACATTCATTGATTGCAAGACTTAACATTGTTAAGATGAAAATACTATCCAAAGTGATAAACAGTTTCAATGCAATCACTGTGAAAATCCTAACAGTATTTTTTTCAGAAATGGAAAAACTCATGCTAAAAATCATACAGAATTTCAGGCGACCCAGAATAGCCAAAATAATCTTGAAAAGGAAGAACAAATTTGGAAGACTCATCCTTTTCCTGATTTCAAAACTTGTTACAAATCTGTAGTAATCAAAACAGTGCAATACTAGTGTAAGGTTAGACATTTACACAAGTAGAATAGAACTGATACCCCAGAAATAAACCCACACATCTATAATCAATTGATTTTCAACAAAGGTGCCAAGATCATTCAATGAAAGAAAGAATGATCTCTTCAACATGTTGTGCTGGGAAAACTGGATATCCACACCATATTCAAAAACTACTCAAAATGGATTAAAAACTAAATTTAAGAGCTAGAACTGTAAAACTATTAGAAGAAAATATAGAGTCAAATCTGCATGACCTTAAATTTGGCAATTTTAAAAAAATATGATACCAAAATCACAGGCAACAAAAGAATAAAAAGATAAATTGGACTTCATTAAAATGAAAAACTTTTGTGCATCCAAAGATGCTATCAAGAAAGTTAAAAAACAACCCACAGAATAAGAAATATTTGACACTCATATATCTGATACAGGTTTAATATCCAAAATATATAAAGAACTCCTACAACTCAACAACATCCCAATTAAAAATTGGGCAAAGAACTTCAACAGACATTTCTCCAGAGAAGACATACAAATAACCAATAGGCACATGAAAAAGTACTCAACATCATTAGTCATCAGAGAAATGCAAATCAAAACCCCAATGAAATAGCACATCACACCTACTATACTCAGAAAAATGGGAAACAGCAAATGTTGGCAACAGTGTGGGGAAACTGAAATCCCCAAACATTGCTGGTAGAAATGTAAAATGATGTAGCTGAAAACAGTTTGACAGTTCCTCAAAAAAGCTAAACAGAATTACCATAAGACCCAGCAATTCCACTCCTAGGTGTATACCCAAGAGGATTGAAAGCAGGCACTCAGACAGGTACTTGTCTGACAGTGTCCACTGCAGCATTATTAACAATAGTCAAAAGGTGGAACACTCCTTTCTCTTTTCTATCTGTTTTGTTGTTATTATTGTTTTGCAGTTCTCCATGTTTATTTTAGAATTACAGATAGGAAATATAAACATCATTAAATAGTATGACTAGAAATAATAGCAGTCTTGTTAAAGGCAATAATGGTAATATGTGTGTGTGTGAATATATATATATATATATATATATATATATATATATATATATACTGTATATGTACACATAGGATAGATTTTACATATTTACATATGAAAGAAGTCAGGGGACTTAAATCCCTGTAATTTTCAGCTAGAGTTATGATTTCCTGCCACTGAAATTAAGAAGATTGACAGATGAGACTCTGGAAACATCACAAATGTAAACAGATGGAACGAAGAGCTTCAGAGCTGAGCTGTTCCTCACAGGTGCATGGCAAGACACACAGGGCAGTCACACCATGCACATAATCACCCACCAAGTCCTCTGTTTACAACTCCTTTTTTAGCAATTCCTGTGCCAGTCAGGCCCCGGCACCTGGCCTGAACTCTTTGGGCATCTTGGGGACATGAGCCTCTCTCTGCAGGGGTTGGGGTGTGGAGGCCAGGCCTCTGCCTTCCAGCACCTCCCTTCACTCACAGCTCAAGCGTCTATCAACAGATGACTGGATAAATAAGTTCGGTCTATACATGCAATGGAATATTATCCAGCCATCGAAAGGAATGAAGTTCTGATACATGCTACAACATGGATGAACCTTGAAAATATTATGCTAAGTGAAATAAGCCAGTTACAAAAGACAAGTATTATATGTTTCCACTTATATGAAATATCTAGAATAGACAAGTTCATAGAGACAGAAACTAGATCAAAAGTTACCAGGGGTCTGGAGAAAGGAGGAAGTAAGGAATTATTGTTTAATGGATAAAGATTTCTGTTTGGGGAAATGAAAATAGTGGTGATGGTTGCATAATATTGTGAATGTAATTAATGCCACTGAATTGTAAACTTAAAAATTGGGAACATGGCAAATGATACGTTATAAATATTTTACCACAGTAAAAATATAATTAATAAAAAGTCTGGAATACACACACAAAACTGCCTACTGTGTAATTATGAATCATTGCATGATTCTAACTTTAACTCACATGATAAAGAGCTAATTTACTTATTATACAAAGAGTGCTTCAAATCACTGTTAAACAAAAATGTAAAAAAAGGGGAGGGGTCAAATGATAATAAGTGGTTCACAGAAACAGAAATACAAGTAGCATAGGAAAAGTATGTTCAATTTCACCCATAATTTTTTAAAGGCAAATTAAAACAACAGAAGATGCTATTTTACTTATCAGATTGACAAAGATGGAAAGTCTGGGTGACAGTGTGGGAAATATTCACACACCATTCTGAGAAAAATTTGGCCAAATCTGTCTAACCCACCAAATCAAATCCAAGTTTTAAATATTTATCCTTTGACTCTAGGAGTTTTTCCTGATGTTATACTAGAAGAGATAAGAGAGATATTTGTTTGTGGACATTTGTTGGAATATTGTTTCTAAACTCTCTTCTTTATTAAAAACAGTAATAATCTGAATATCCATCAGTAGGGGACTAGTTAAATAAAATATTGCACCAAAGAAACTTACCATTAAAAAGCATAGGGGTAGATCTCAATGCCATAGCAAGTAAAAAATTTCCAATTTGCAATTATACGTATATTATATATGTTTCCATTGTGATTACCTCTACTGAGTAGGAGTTAAGGGTATTGAAGAATGCTTTCTTTCCAGGTTAAATTTTTCCACACTTTAAAGTATTTACTATATGTGACTTTTAACACTTAACTTTTAAGTGTTTCATTAAACAGGTAAATCATGACTACACCATGAGCAGTTTGGCATGTGTTTTCTTTTTTTTTTTTTTTTTTCAAGTATTTATTTATTTATTTTTATTTTTTTATTTTATTTATTTTATTTTATTTTTTTGCTTTATAACAAATTTAATCAGTTATACATATACATATGTTCCCATATCCCCTCCCTTTTGGCATGTGTTTTCTTGCAGACTTTTTTCTGTATACTTATATAGCATACATTTGCATTTGGTTTTTCTATTATGTATACATTTTTTAACGAATAAAATGATATCATAACTATTTTTTCTACACTGTAGAACCGAGTTTTTTTGGATAATGTATATAGATCCACTTCATTTTTTAAAAATTGCTGAATAGTATTCTAATTATGAATATCATAGTTTATTTAACCTCAATATATATCCTCACATATTATATAAACTCAAATAATACCATCAAATAATGGATATTTAGCTTGTTTCATTTGATATTTCAAATAACGCAATAAATGAACATTTTCCTACTTCCTTCCTTAAGTACACTTGTGCTTCTTGATGCATTTTCTGGAACAGGTATGTTATTTTTACAATTAAAAATAGTTTGACAGGGCTTCCCTGGTGGCGCAGTGCTTGAGAATCTGCCTGCCAATGCAGGGGACATGGGTTCGAGCCCTGGTCTGGGAAGATCCCAAATGCCGCGGAGCAACTAGGCCCGTGAGTCACAACTACTGAGCCTGCGCGTCTTGAGCTTGTACTCCACAACAAGAGAGGCTGCGACAGTGAGAGGCCCGCGCACCGTGATGAAGAGTGGCCCCCGCTCGCCACAACTAGAGAAAGCCCTCGCACAGAAACGAAGACCCAACACAGCCAAAAATAAATAAATAAAGAAGCTTTCATTAAAAAAAAAAAAGTTTGACAAAGAATCATGCTTTGGAAGGCTACTAGACATAAATTTGGAAAGTTCAGACATAAGTATCCAACAATATAAATAGAATATATATTTAAAGGCTGAAGGTGTCTCTCTATGTGTCATTGGAAAGCAGCCAAGAGAAATAAAATGGGGGGAAAATGACTTAAAAACCTACCTCATAGTCAACATGCCTAAAACATGGTTTGAATTAAGTATACTGAATCAAAGATGGGAAACTATAACCGAAGAAATTAAGAAAAATACTGTAAGGAAAACAAACATCAACAGAAATGTGAGGAGGAGTCCTGGACAAGGGGAGTCAGAGAGTAAAGGTTTCCTCAGCCAGGATGAGGCCGGACTCGGGAGAAAAGTGCACTGATGCCCTTGGCTCCTTGACGCTCCTGTCTGGACCATGGCTCCTCTTTCTTCCCTAACAGCAGATTTTCTCCAGCTGCTTGAAGTAACAAACCTGAATTTCTTTCTTTCAAGGTATCCTTTTCTCATACCTTTTAACATACATTTTAAGTTGACTTTTATCCTTTAGTGACTGAGAAATTAGCAAAGTTTAAACCGGATATTTAGAGTTTAGAAGGTTAAAAAAAGACCAAAGCCTTTCTCGTCTCTTTAGATCCCAGTCCACACCGTGTTTCTGTCTGACTTCCAATAATGATTTCCTGTAATCGCCGAGTTTCATGGTTATGCCCCCCGCACCCCCAAAATCAGACGCTTTAAAGTGTGATCCATACACACAGCCCAGAACTGAACAAGAAACAAATGGAGGTTGAATTGAACTCAAAGAGAAATGAGGGGAAAGAGATAAAAATAAGATGCCACTGGAAGGTGGGGAGTGGGATAAATACGATCAAGAAGGATGGGTTAGGAGAGACGTGGGAAGGAGGAGGAGAGAGAGGGATGGTGGAAGAACAGATAAGAACGCTTGCGGCAGTTGAGCAGAGGTACAGAAAAGCAGTGGGGCGAGGCCTGAGGGGCACTGACCTGGGGACTCACTGCGCCCCTCCTCAATTAGTTCAAGACCTGGAGAACAAGATCTACGTGAAACACCAAGGGCTGGCCGGGGCACAGGGAGATAAACCGTGTAGGTGCCTGGCGTAGGGCAGCAGAGGCACCAAACACACAGACACTCCGTGCTGACAGTGAGTGGCAGACGGATGCCAGGCAGCGAGCAAACGTCTGCGTGGTGACAGGGTCCCAGCCCGGCCACCAGCAGCAGCGGGCTCCGTGCTTGGGCGTTTCTGTGGACCCCGCTGTAGCCTTGCAGCCTTACTCTCCGAATGGTCCTGCATCTGCGGCAGATTCACTGTCCAGAGGCGTTAAATACGAAGGGCAATCTCGGGATCTCATAACAGCCTGGAGGGGCGTGGCGGGGGCAGCCGCTTCTCAGTCCCCTGCACTCTGCAGCACCCCAAGCCTGAGAGAATAAGCAAAGTGTTTTTGCCTCAAGCTTTTGGGACTGAATAAAGAAGTCTCTTTCAGGATGTCTACAGGACATTCTTTCTTTGATCCTAAATTACATTTCATTCATCATCTCTGCCTTCCATCCCCAAATGCTGGGAAGCCGTCTTATTGTTTTAAGGGGCCATTTTGCTCTGAGCACACTTTCCATGTCAGCCTGTCCTCTCGGAGGCACTGTGATGTCCAGGAGAGAGCCTGGCACTTAGAAAATTCCAGCTCTACAATTTCCCCTCTGAGCCTCACTTTCCTCATATATAAAATGGACAAAATGATACTTGTCTTATAAGGTTCCATAAGGGTTAACTCACATGTTGATGGGACTGGGCACAAATGAGGAACTCATGATGTGTTAGCTTCCTTCCTGTCTCTCCCTCTGCCCTCCCCCCCCCACTTCTCTATACTGTAAACTGCAGGAGGGGGGCCTGGGGCACCTAGTTCTCTCTGTGGGTATCCAGCACAGCAACACCCGTAATTAAGTACTTCACAAATGCTTTTTGATTAAGTTCAGCAGCATCATAGCAGGCGAAAAGCACTTTGCTCAATCACCCTGATTAGATGTTTTTCCTTGGCAGAATTTCAGATGGCACCAATGCTAAATTCAGAGTGTTGTTTTGGCAAATCACATAATGTACTTCAATTCATTTCTCCCCAAGATGGAATGACACTTCTCACACCTGTCTCACAGCATCGCCTCTATGGCACTGGGCAGTCAGGCATCTAGAATTTGAGTGTCCTGCCCTTAGATCACATAGTTATCTAAGATAGAAGCAAAAAGGTTAAGCTGGAGGCTGGTCAGAGAGACTGATGAAGTGCTTTGTCACTTGTTCACGGTCATCACCCCTTCAAAGGTCAGGAAGAGAGGGTGAGATAAGGCTTTCAGTAGGAACCCAGATGTTAGCTGGGGTCTCTTGGCCCTTCTCCCTTCACTGATTTCTGCAAGAAACCAATTTATACCAGGTGTTTGTGGATTGTAGAATTTTCTGAGGATTTGAGGAAGAGTGGGGCTTTCTGCCATCCCACTGGCTCAGCCCCTTTCCCCCCTCTTTGCTCCGTGCATATTCTTGCTTACATCTTCTGATGTCCCATCAGGCTCTTGATGCCCTGCCCTCCTCCACTAGCAGCTTCCAAATAGAGCTTCAGGGCTCTCCCTAGGAGAAATTCTGTGGTGTGGAATCTTCTCTACCTCATCACTCCTCCTCCTACTCTAAATCCCATCCCTCCCCTACACTGCTCTGGTGGCTGCCCACTAGGAGCAAGCAATGAAGTTTGGGCAGGATGGAACATGCTCATCTCACTGCCTTAAGGACTGCAAGCTATCCAGCAGCTTTCCTGAACTGACTTGCTTTGCAAAAGCTGAGCAATTTCGTTGTAAGTTCCCTGTCCCCCCCTGCACTTAGAGATGCCGTTCTCATCCAGCCCACTGAGCAGTGCTGCTCCTCCACTAGTAAATGGACAGTGGACCCTTAGAAGTGTAATCTTTCCCATCAAATGGATAAATAGTATTTCTGGCTAAGTGTTTAAAGGTAGATATTTGTTTCCTTTTCATGATGTGTATGAAGAGGCTCTTTAGTGGACACTAAATAATTAAAGCGAGCTGTTATCTGTATAGCACTTAGCATGCATCAGGCATTGTGCTAAGAGGTTGACATACCAGAATATCTAAGAGTCTTAAAATGTGAGACCTTAATAATGTGCCTCAACTCTGATGATGATCTTCATCATTTTCATCATCACTAAGGCCAGAGTCTTTAGTTCTGTATTAAGCTGTTGCCATGTACCTGGATACCCTTGTCTTTGTGCAGGTGGCAGGAACATGAAGCCAGATAACAGAACCAAAATTCTTTACCTGTGAGTTTGGGAAGAGGCATTCTGGGTGTCTTTATTTTTTTTCTTGAGAAGGAGAGCAGGGAAAGGAGATTAATATTTATTAAATGACCACTATACAGTAGGTATTATGTGCTTATTTTATAAAATTACCTCATTAAACTTCATAACCTTATGAGGTAAGTGATAGTATGCTCAATTTAAAGAAAAGAAAACCAAGGCTCGGGTAAGCCAGATGATTTGGCCAAAGTCACACTGTTACACCAATGTGTAAAATCAAATATATGTGACAGCAAAGTGATGGTTTTTCACCTTAAACATACAAACTACAACAACAAATGGAAGGCAGATGTTTCTTTCTTTTTTTTAATTGATGTACTTTTTAATTAATTAATTTATTTATTTATTGCTGCGTTGGGTCTTTGTTGCTACATGCAGGCCTACTCTAGTTGTGGCGAGCAGGGGTTACTCTTCATTGCGGTGTACGGGCTTTTCATTGCAGTGGCTTCTCTTGTTTCAGAGCTTGGGCTCTTGGCACGTGGGCTTCAGTAAGTGTGGCACACGGGCTCAGTAGTTGTGGCACCCGGGCTTAGTTGCTCTGGGGCATGGGGGATCTTCCCGGACCAGGGTTTGAACCTGTGTTCCCTGCATTGGCAGGAGGATTTTTAACCCCTGCGCCAGCAGGGAAGTCCCAAGGCAGATGTCTCTGATGGGAGAGAGTATTTTTATTTTTATTTTTATTTTTTATTTTTTTATTATTATTTTTTAATTTTTTGCTTTATAACAAATTTAATCAGTTATACATATACATATGTTCCCATATCCCCTCCCTTTTGCGGGGAGAGAGTATTTTTAGGTTTCTGAAATTATTTTAAAATTTCAGGATTAGGAAACTTGAATAAGGTGGCTGTGTTTTCTAGAAATCAATGTTGAGCATTCATTCTCTTTTTAAGACATTTTCTTCAATATTGATTGTCTTTATAGAAATCTTAGATGATTGAGGATTTTAAACTAAATGCAAAGCAATATAAAACTATTTCATTGCATACTCTTCAGCAGGTATTATATTCAAATGAACTCTGTGTGTTTTAGGGAGGTTCCTTTTTTGCTCTAGGCAGAGATTACATGACTTTTATGTGCTAACATAGCAGCATAATAAAGATAAATTTGGTTCTCTGTTTCAGGTTGTCTTCAGCCTTTTAAAAGAAGGTTAAGGAGGGAATGAAGGTTGTTTCCTAGCAAGAGAATATGACTGATTATAGAATATTTTTTCTCCCTCACTATTTTCATGCTACATCTGGGCACCTGGAGGAGTTGTGTCTATCTGAAGCCTGTTACAGACATCCTTAGCAATTTTGGTGACTATATCAAGTACGTACTCCCATGAACTAAATAAAGGCGATTAAATCAATCAGAAGCAAAGTTGACTGGAATATAGGTATTGTAAATGTTCTCTTTTGTTTCAGGAGTTTCATGGTTATGCCCTAACCCACTCAGCTCAACTTCAGACAGCCCATAACTGAACATGCAACAAATGGTAGTTGAATTGAACTCAGTCAAAGAGAAAAAAGGGAAAGGTATAAAAATAAGGTACTAGTGGAAAGTGGGGAGTGGGATAAATATGATCAAGAAGGATGGGTTAGAAGGAAAGGTGTGGGAAGCAGGAGGAGCAATGAGAGGAATGGTGTCAGGCTTACCAGTGACACTATTCTAGATTTTCAGCTCCCTTCAAGGTTCCAGATGGCTGCATCCAATACTACATGGGGAAGAACCACCCAGTTAAGTCCAGCCCAAGTTGCAGAATTGTGAGCAAATAAATAGTTGCTATTTTAATCCACCAAGACTGGGGTGATTAGTTATAATAGAAACAGATAATTGAAATAGAGATCTATATGGAGAGTTATGCTTCTGGTACTGTAGAAGAAGTTATCAGCTTAAACCACCTGCAGATAACAATGATAAACTCTGGAAAAGATACAAGAAGCAACTACTCAAGGGCTATGAAGTCTGGTCAAAGCAGTAAGTTTTGGAGAAGCGTTGAATCTTGGAAGAAGGGACTATTACAGGGTGAGTTTCCCGTTTATTTGCAGCTTTTCCCTGAGTGCAGACCGAAGTCAGAGGAGGGCACAGAGCAACTAAAACTCCAATGGAAAGTTAGCTATCTTTCTGATCTGAACAATAAGTTTGGGGCAAATAAGGGTAGCCAGAACATGAGAGAGGAATCCCAGAAAGGAAAGAGCTAGAGAAGGGAGCCAAAAATTTTGTGTGTAAACTTTGTGCCAAATGCTGGCTGACTACTGAATTATTCATGGTGTCAGACTGCAAGCAGTGAAGCTAAAGATAAAAGAACAGAACTGAGATTTGAGTTGCCACCCACCACAGGTGAGATAAGGTTTCCATCGAGTCTAACCAAATAGACTATGTGCTGAAACAAAACTGTCAACATTCTTCAGAGAAATAGAATCCAGAGTCTCTACAACATAACATCCACAATGTCTAGGATATAATCCAAAATTACTTGACTTAAAAAGAACTAGGAAAATCTGAGCTATTCTCAAGGGAAAGAAAATCAACAGAGGTCAACTATGAGATGACCCAGATGGTAGAATTTAAAGGACTTTTTAGCAGCTGTTATTATGTTCAATCAGATAAATGGAAATATGCTCAGAATAGAGATCTGGAATAGGATTTGTAGATGGAAAAGGGAAATTGGGGAGAAAGAGGGACAAATGACATATACAGACAAGTTCTTCTCCTTTCTCTGTCAGACTCATAGAAAGCATTTGATTGTCGTTTCACCCTTGGCAAGGCGGTGTGTATTTTCTTGAAAAAGCCTCTATTGATAGAAAAGTTACTGTTTCAAGGTAACTCATATTTCTATATGAGTCAAAGTTGAGTCAGTATTGTGGGTGGGAAGGAGGAAAATGCAAAGAAGTAGCACAATATGGAATCTGAAGAACTAGACGACAGCCATCAATTTATATTATCTTAGGCATATCATTTAACTTTTTGAGCCTCAAATTTCCTGACTTGCAAAATGGGGATATTAATAACACTTGCTCCAAAAGGTTGTTGTAGAGATCAGCTAGATAAATATAACACATGTGTAAGTATATTTTGTAAAGTACTATAACTTAGACATGTTAAACACAACACTCTTAATGCAAGACATAATCAGATAAAGGTTTTTATTTTGAAGAACACTTGGGAATAAGAAACAATAACATAAAAATAAAATAAGAGTGGTTTTGGCAGTGTTTTCTGTTGAACCATTTTGGGGAAAGTTCCCTTTTTTCCAGCTATAAATCCAAATAGAGAAATTTAATTTAGCTACTGAAAAATACAGTTAAGTTTAAGTGTACTTCACAAAGAAAACTTGTGCTTTTTGTATCTAAAAAAGACTGACTTTAAAACATTTTTAATATGTTGTATTTTTCTTACACATTCTGATATGGTGCTGTGATTTTTGTGTCTTTATTTCCTGATAAAGTTTCAGCCTGGAAAGATATTTACCTCTCTGTCTCTCTCTCTCAGGCCATTTTTAAAAAGGAGTGTCATTTATTGAGCAAAATAGTTTATTTTAAGCACAGTTTTACCAACTGTCTGTTTAATCTAAGAACATATTTACTCCAAGAAATTTCCTTTGCAAAGTGGTGAAATGTCACGATACTCATTGACATTTCTAAAAGGATGCCTGCTTCTTGATCATTGAGGTTATCATAAGGACTGACTAAAAAGTATTATAAATACCTACTTATGGGGTACAGCTCAAGTAGCACTTAGTTGCCTTTTTTTTTTTTTTTTTTTTTTTTTTTTTTTTTTTTTGCGGTACGCGGGCTTCTCACTGTTGTGGCCTCTCCCGTTGCGGCGCACAGGCTCCGGACGCGCAGGCTCAGCGGCCATGGCTCACGGGCGCAGACGCTCCGCGGCATGTGGGATCCTCCCAGACTGGGGCACGAACCCGTGTCCCCTGCATCGGCAGGCGGACTCTCAACCACTTGCGCCACCAGGGAAGCCCAGTTGCCTTTTTTATTCACCCCAAATTGGAGCAATATGAATGTCTGAAATTTTGCCACCAGAAAATGGCATAATGCTTTGTCCCTTATTGAAATTAAACTATCTCTAAATGGAGAATGTGTAAAATTTCCATCAAAATTTGTAGTTTGATATGAATTAAGTCTTTGCCTGAGAACACAGGGGAAGGAGGGAAAATAATGAAGGTGCCTATCCTCTAAGTTTCAGACTCGTATATTAAATGCCAACTTCATATTGCCACTTGAATGTCTAAAGGGCATCTCAAACTTGAAGTATCTCCCCCCAACAACAACAAAAACCTCTTGATTTTCTTCCCTTCTCTTTCATGGACTTCTCCATATTATTGAGTAGAAATACTACCATTCAACCAGCTTCTAATGCCAAGAAACTTAGAGAAAGTTAGCTAACTCCCTTACCTACCATGGCTCATAGGCAGTTATTCACGTGGGTAAAGACAATGGTCAGGGCAAATTTCTCCCAAAACATTTTGATGAGAAAGTAACATATTATCTAACCTCTCTACTCACATACTGAATTACAAAGACATCACTCAATCCTCTTCCTGTAAATTCACTTTAATTTTGGATGGGAATATTGGTACCCTTTTAATTATTTTTTTTAAAGATTAGTAAAAACTATTTCTTTTTTTTAAAAATAAATTTATTTATTTATTTATTTTTGGCTGCATTGGGTCTTTGTTGCTGCACGTGGGCTTTCTCTAGTTGCAGCAAGTGGGAGCTACTCTTTGTCGCAGTGCACGGGCTTCTCATTGCGGTGGCTTCTCTTGTTGTGTGGGTTTCAGTAGTTGTGGCTCACAGGCTCAGTAGTTGTGGCGCACGGGCTTAGTTGCTCCGTGGCATGTGGGATCTTCCCAGACCAGGGCTCGAACCCGTGTCCCCTGCATTGGCAGGCAGATTCTTAGCCATTGCGCCACCAGGGAAGTCCCAGTAAATGCTATTTCTAAAGAATTTATTTTTTACTTTTTTCTTAAGAGTCTTTCTTTGGAATGGGGTCTGACTTAGTGAAAAGTTTAGTGCATGGCTGCCTGTGTAACTGACTTACCATCACAACTCATATAGAAACCCCATCCTGTCATTCTGTCACATGGCAAGAATTCAAAAAGTGTTTGTGCCTCTCGGAGAACAAAGGGAAATGTAAGCTGTGTGAGCAGCAGTTAACAAGCAAAGGAGAACAAGCGTCTGGTCAGAGAGATAAAAAGTCCATTTTGTTTCAGGGACCCTTAATAATTTAGTTTTGTTCTAAGATTTGTCTTTGACATCAATTTCCATGGAAAGCCAGGATTCTAGGAAGGATAACAGGCTGGATCCACTCTGGGGTAGTTATAAGAGGGGTAAAGTGTGGCTTAAGTACTTTCCTACCCACCAACAACTTCTGTCCTTTTTTACACTCCTCTTTCCTCTTTCTTCTCCCTACTCCACAACCAGTTCCCCCACTACCCCTCTCATAGGCCCCAAACATTAATGCTACCTTCTGGTGTCCAGGACCTAGCAGGACATAGTTCATTCTTTGACCATTGCCCACCTTCTCACCACTATGCCTTCCTCTATCAACTGTCCACATTGAAAAGAACTTACACTTTTACATCATATTTTCTCTCCTCAAGGTCCCAATAAATGACAGCTGCTTACCTGAGAGGTTAACTAAAGGAGGGAACAGCCGATACTGTTTTTTTTAAATGTAACCCTGCAAAATATATTGCTTATAAATAGGGGTTCCCAGAAGTGGCAATGCCTTAACTAAAGAGCCAATTTCTCCACTAATAGAATTAGAGGCATCTTGGCATGGTAGTTGGGGAGGGATTTTTTTTCTGAATTATATCATCAACAAATTTAATTTTATTATATCATGTTCTAATTTAAACATGTATTATCCACTGTGGCTAAGTTTGTTGTTGTTGTTATTTTTATTAATTTTTATTGATATTTAACTCACATATCATAAAATTGCCATTTAAAGTGGATAATTCAATGATTTTAAAAAATATTACTGCTATGTAATTCCAAAACGTTTTCATCACCCCAAATGGGGAAATTTTTTTTTTTTTTTTTTTTTTTTTTGCGGTACGCGGGCCTCTCACCACTGCGCCCTCTCCTGTTGCAGGGCACAGGCTCCAGACGCGCAGGCCCAGCCACCATGGCTCACGGGCCCAGCTGCTCCGTGGCACGTGGGATCCTCCCGGACCGGGGCACGAACCCGTGTCCCCTGCATCGGCAGTCAGACTCTCAACCACTGCGCCACCAGGGAAGCCCGGAGAAATATTTTTGAACAAGAAACTCTTTCAACAGTATGTCTCAAAACATGCCTACTTTACAAGATTGTGCCTAGAAAAATAATTAATTGGAATGTCCTTTAGAAGATTTAGAATTCTTTTGAGTAAGAGGAATATCCAAGGCAATCATACAATAACATCTTCCTACAATTAAATTGATTACATTTGCTAATTGAATTGATCACAGTTAAATTGATTACATTTACAAGAACACTGTGATAATAAATGGTTTGCAATTGTTTTGCTACACAAAGAGAGAGCAGATGGAATAAGGGCAGTAGAGGAGAAAATATATCCTTTCCTCACTAGTTAAAAATAATTAGCATGCTCTTTATTCTCAGGTAGGGTGGTAAAAAAACAAAAAAGGGAGGTGGGTGGTTGTATTCTTTAGAATTGTCTTGTCTGCAAATAGGAGAAACCAACCCTAGCCAGCACTAAGAAGAGATGGAGATGGAGATGGAGATGGGGAGAGTGAGAGAGAAAGAGAGAGGGAGAGAGTTATGGGGAGAGAGAGGGAAAACTTGAGAGAATTTATTATAAAGAGGCAGGGACCCATGGCAGTAGACTGGAGGTAGGATGCTTACAGCATCCTAATGAACCAAGGAAATATTTGGCACCATTTTTCTCTACTCGCTGACCAACTTTCTCTGTTTCCCAAGCCACATGGCAGAAAACTTGGCTGCCAAAACATCCCCAATTTTTATTAGCCTACAGGTCCAGCCACCTGGTGAAAGAATTTTCTGATTCCTGAAGATTAGGATTGGCCCAGTTTTGGACAGTTGTCCACAGTAAAACCAATCTGTCAGTGATAATTTATATAGACTTCAGGGGTAAGAAGAGCAGGAAAGAGTTCACAAAAGAAGAGAAATTTGGGCACTCAAATAGGTTTTCACTATAGTGATCTTTGTGGTCTCATCCATCTAAATAAGATTGTTTCTGTTTGAAATTTCTACAGTTCCCTACCCTTACTGCCACTAGCCACAAGAAAAGAAATATACCCACTGCCTTGTTTGAAAATTAATTACAGGGATTTCCCTGGTTACTCAGTGGTTAAGAATCCCCCTGTCAATGCAGGGGACACAGGTTCCATCACTGGTCCTGGAAGATCCCATATGCCATGGAGCAACTAAGCCTGTGCACCACAACTACTGAGCCTCCGCTCTAGAGCCCGCAAGCCACAAACAACTAGTGAGCCCACGAGCCACAACTACTGAAGCTCACAGGACTAGAGCCCATGCTCCGCAACAAGAGAATTCACTGCAATAAGAAGCCGGCGCACCGCAACGAAAAGTAGCCCCTGCTCTCCACAACTAGAGAAAGCCTGTGCGCAGCAACGAAGACCCAACACAGACAAAAATAAATAAATAAATTTATATTAAAAAAATTAATTACAGTCAACACTTCCAATATCCAGTGTCTATTTTCCAACTTGAAAAAGGAGGGGCACTTAATCATGCATGGTAGAAAAGTGTAGAGTCTATTCAACCTAGCCTTTCAGTGAACTCCAGTGAAGACTGACTAGAAAATAGCATTCAGAAGATAAGAAAGACTCTGTTACCGACACACTCTCAGATATCCACTTGAGTTTTCCATTCCAGCATATAAATAATGAAGAGCTGTTGGGAGTTGAAGCCAAATGTTTCTGTAACCCAGCTATAGCTTGAAAGGAAACAAAGTTCTCTTAAGGTATTACAGAAAGCATTATTTCTGGGATTCTGGTAATTAATACCTGAAAGGAGGCTTCCGTCGCTGTCATTTTGCCTTAAAGAGGGTTCAAAAAGCATTATATTAAAAACAAATGGCCAATAAAAAATTTATGTGTGCAACCTCACTAATAATAAAATAAATAAAAAAAGCAAAAAACATTGGTTTGGTCAGCAATTTGGCAATGAATTTAAGAAAATGATCATTGTTCATTATTGTTAGGGATGTGTTAAAATAGACACTAGCAGGCTCTGATGATGGGGTGAAAATTGGCACAAACTTTCTAGAGGTAAATTTGGCTGTCTGTATCAAGTAAGTTTTTAAAGTTTTTTTTAAAAAGGAATTTATCCCCAACACACATACGTATGTTCATTATGACATTGTTTCAATAACAAAGATCAGAGAGAAAGAAAAAATTAAAATATCTAGTATGAGAGGATTAAATGGCTAAGTAAATTAAGGTTTAGTAACACAATAGAACACTATGCAAGTGCTTTAAATGATGCACAGATACTAATATCACTCTTTGATAAATGTAGCTATTTGATAAATGAACTACAATATGTCCATAAGTTACAGTCTGGACAAAAGCTATGATATAAATGTTAAGCAAAAAAAGTAGGATTCAGTTTGTTACCCCCATACGCACATGAATATAGAAAACAAAACTAAGGAATTACAGTTTTAATTAGTGACTGTCTCCCACATATGGAATTACATAATTTTTTAGAGTTCATTATTCATATTTTCTGGATTTTCTAGTTTTTTATATAGATCGTATGTATTAGTTTTATAATAAATATATTAAAATTGAAATGCTAGTCAGCTGTTCTCTAGGGGTCCTCTTTGCTAACACTATCGATGGTACCTTCTAGAAAGTATCAAAGGCTGTCTATCTTCCCAGCGCTCTCTGCCTGACTGTTGAGTTCATTCCTGCTTTCCTTACCCCATTCCCTGAGAACCATGGCGCCTTAGTGCCTCAGATGCAATCCAGCCCTGTACCCTCACCCCCATGCTTCTGTCCCCATGAACTTCATATTAATAATAGTGGCTATTTCTTAAGTAGTTACCAAATGTCAGGCACTTACTTTTACAGGCATTCTCTCATATAATACTTACAATAACACTATGAGATAGCTACTATAGGGGGGAATTAGAGCTCCAGAAAGTTAAGCAATTTCCCTAAGGTCACACAGCTAGAGGGTGACAGGACCAGCTTTCAAAACCAGGTCTGTTTTGACTACAAAGGCAACGTGCCGCTGGAAATGACCTGGTCTGCCCCGAACATTCTTCACTTTCATTATGCCGACCTCTCATAAGACCCCTTCTCCCCCACCTCGCTGTCCTCAATGGCTGCCTTACATTTACCTGTACTGCAATTTGACTGGAGTTGCCAATCTTGTAGATGATTAGTAATGACCAACCCCCCTTTAAAGCCATACTTCTACCCTGAGTTTTTCTCTGCCCCAGCTGCCCTCCACGTGGCCTCTGTATCTGAGCAGCTAGCTGACAGATTGTCACTCCTTCTGCTTTCTTCCTGTCACCCTTTTGGGGACCACCTTGCTCATGCCATGTTTACTACCCCTCCCTTACTTTCCTTTGTCTGTTTCTTTTTAAAACATTTAAAACACATAACATGATGCTATGCATTTAATAAATGTTCCTTAAATGTTTCTTCAGTTAAATTCAATCTTCCTTTTCTAACAACTGTCATTACATTATTTTACTGTCTTGCAAGGTTATTCCTTTCCTATGGCTTTTCTAACCATCTTTCTTCCTAGCAATTTGGCATTCATCCTCACTAAAATTACCCTCTCTCATCACTGGTGATTTCCTGATTATAAAATAATTGAAATCTTTTTTGGTGTGTTCTCATCCTTTTTGATCTTCTAGTTCATTTAACAACACTTCTTTTTTTTGCTTTAAAAATTTTTTTTTATTGAAGTACAGTTGATTTACAATGTTTCAGGCATACAGAAAAGTGATTAAGTTATATATATATATATATGTATTATTTTTCAGGTTCTTTTCCATTATAGGTTATTACAAGTTATTGAATAGAGTTCCCTGTGCTCTACAGTAGGTCTTTATTATTTATCTATTTTATATATAGTAGTGTGTATATGTTAATCCCAAATTCCTAATTTATCCCTCCCCCACTCCCTTTCCCCTTCAGTAACCATAAGTTTGTTTTCTATGTCTGTGGGTCTATTTCTGTTTTGTAAATTTGTATTATTTTTTTAGATTCCACATAAAAGTGATATCATATAATGTTTGTCTTTCTCTGGCTTACTTCACTTAGTATGATAATCTCTAGGTCCATCCATGTTGCTGCAAATGGCATTATTTCATTCTTTTTTATGGTTGAGTAATATTCCATTGTATATATATACCACATCTTCTTTATCCTTTCATCTGTCAATGGACATTTAGGTTGCTTCCATGCCTTGGCTATTGTAAAAAGTGCTGCAATGAACATTGGGGTGCATATCTTTTCAAATTAGATTAACGGCACTATCTCTGCTTTACCTTAGCCTGAGATATGGGCTACTGTTGTTCTCTTCTTTCCTTCTCCTGTTCTCTCCCCATCTCTCTCTCCTTCACTAACCTTTCTCCTGTTCTTTAATTGTGGGCTATCTCTTAAACTTGATCTTTGGCTTTTCTCCCTTTTATACAGTAGTCACCTTTAGAATGAAGTAATTCCAACAACCTGCCCTTCCTTCAGTAGCCTCTTCATGGCCATAATGAGTGCTTTTAAGCCTAGGATTTGCTTCCATTCAATAAGAAGTTAGCAAAAGCAAAAAGGAGGTCTGCTATGAATCCAGAGTTTACCAGGCATGTTCCATGAGGCTGTATTCGCAGACTTGCAGATCTTGTTGGGTAGATAAGTGACTCCTATTACTTCATTCTACTTTGGCTAATGCTCTGCTTGCTGAAACATTCACTATCTGCTCCATCCCTTCTGCCTGGCTGGAGTTCCCTCTCTGGCTACTACTGGGTGGACCTCTCCAGTGTTTCTTATGCCTGCACAATTCTCTATTCTCCTAGTTGTCACAATCACCTAACTAAATAAACAGCTTTCAGATATAAAGGACTAGCATTCATTTCTCACTTTTCTCCAGATTTATACTACCAACTTCTTCTTTTTTTTTTTTTTTTTGGCTGCGTTGGGTCTTCATTGCTGCAGATGGGCTTTCTCTAGTTATGGCAAGCGGGGGCTACTCTTCGTTGTGGTGCACGAGCGTCATATTGCGGTGGCTTCCTGTTGCGGAGCACGGGCTCTAGGCGCATGGGCTTCGGTAGCTGTGGCACATGGGCTCTAGAGGGCAGGCTCAGTATTTGTGGCGCACAGGCTTAGTTGCTCCGTGGCATGTGGGATCTTCCTGGACCAAGGACCGAACCCGTGTCCCTTACATTGGCAGGCAGATTCTTAACCACTGTGCCACCAAGGAAGTCCCATTACCAACTTTACATAAGAGCATTTCACTTGATTGTTGAGACCTGAAACTTCATGTACCTGTAATTGGCTGGATCATCTTTACCCACCTTGTCAACATTCCCATTGGTTCCTAGCAACACTACCAGTCTGGCATAATTAGTATCAAATCTTGGGCTATATATTTTGACTCATTCTTCACTTTTCATTCATGGTCTCAATGGCTCTTCTTTCCAGGGTCTTGAGAAACTTCCTGTGCTTGATATTTCTGATTCTCATCATTTTTTACTGTATTGCTCCACTCTCCTTTTTCCTAATACACCATTTTTCCATTTCCTCTGAAGCTGAATTCTTCAGATAATTTCACTTAAACACAGTTTTCATCATGGTGTTTCCCTTTTCAAAGTTATGTAGTGGCATTTGGAATGCCTAATCATAACATATAAAAACCCTCCAGCAAAATCAACACTGCTCAGTCACTCATCCTTACATGCTCCCCCAAGCTTATTTTCTATTATTTTTTGTCCCAATTCTTCTGCTCTGTCCAAAACTATCTGCTTTCCTTCTTTTGTACTAATACACAAATATTGTTCAGGCAAAGGTCAACTACATTAATTATCTCTGTCTGAGAGATCATTGTGGGGAACACTGCAGTCAGCAGTCATAGATTTGCCTCCCAGCTATGCTATTCACTCATGTGACCTTGCTGAAGAAACTCCCTTGAGCTGTTTCCCACTTACAAGATCAAAATGACCAGTCCTACACTTGTTGTGAGAACTCCCTGAGAGAATGCATGAGAAAGTGTTTTATAAACCACCAGACAATGTGCAAGAACAAGGGGCCCAATGATGTGGACAGCTAAATTTCCAGGAAGCTGCTGCTATCTCTCCTTTGATATGATTTGATTTTGACTGGAGAAACATGTATTAAATAAGTTTTTAATTTAAAAGTCTTAAAAATTAAAAAAATCCAAACTCCTTAATAAAAACATCTGATTTGCATATGTCACTCTGCTTGGTCCCTGCCTTTTACTTGAGAATCTGTTTTCTGCTCAGTATCTTGGTTCATCATGACAAGTAAATCTTCGCTCCTTAAAAGTTGGCAAGCAAAAGTCTTGTTTCTGAGGATATTTAAATCTTTCTTGGCTCATGATCGTTTCCTCTTGGGTGTTAAAATGAAATGATGCTTTCCAGCCTTTCTGAAATAGAGCTGTAAGAAAGACTCGTGACGCTCTCATTTTGACAAAATGATCTTCATAAATCACAGATGTAATGGGCTGTGGTCAAGTTAACAGCTATTCAAGATCTCTCAGATCTCCTGCTTTGGTTTTAGATTCCAATTATTTAGATTATTTTTCTCTCTCTCTTCCTCTTCTTTCTTAGTGTTAATTAACCAAGGATGTTTCCCTGATATTTTTTCTCTGTTATTTCCCCAGTGCTTGCATTTTTTTCCTAGCAGTTCTGACAGACCATCTGTCAAAATTTTGCTAGTTTCACAGCAGTTGCATGCTTTTGATATTTTCCCTCTCTCTCTTTTTAAAAGTGCGCAAATAATACACAAATAAATTCTCATTGTAAATGGTTCAAACAATACAGAACAACAACAAACAATACAGTTTGTGGAGTAACATTTTGGTTTCCTATTCACCCTACTCTCATTTCTAATTCCCTCCATAGAGGTAACCACCACTGTTAATTTTGATGGGCATCTCTATTAGTCAGGGGTCTCCAGAGAAACAGAACCACTAGGATATATACATATATGTATATGTGTGTATATATATATATATATATATATATATATATATGGCTATTGCTATAGCTATAGCTATAGATACACTTAGAAGAGATTTATTATAGGACTTGGCTCACATGGTTATGGAGGCCAAGATGTCCCACAATCTGCCATCTGCAAGCTGGAGAGCCAGGAAAGCTGGTGGTGTCATTAGGTCCAAGTCTGAAGGCCTGAGAATGGGGGATCAGGGGATGATGGTGTAAGTCCCAGTCTGAGTCCAACAGCCCAAGAACAGGGAGCACTGATGTGTGAGGACAGGAGAAGATGGATGTTTCAGCTCAAACAGAGGTACTGAATTCACCCTTGCTCCAACTTTTTGTTCTATTCAGACCCTCAATGGGTTGGATGATGTCCACTTGCATCTTCTATACTCTGTCTACTGATTCAAATGTTAATCTCTTCCAGAGACACTCTCACAGACACACCTGGAGTTAATGTTTTACCAGACATCTGGTCATCCCTTAGCCCAGTAAAGCTGACACATAAAATTAACCATCACAATTTCCTTCACTTCTCTTTCTATACATGTATATCATGGACATACACATCTTTTACACAATGGATCTATGATGCATTTCTTTTTTTAAATTTTTTTTAAATTGAGGTATAGATAATGTACAATATTATATAAGCTTCAGTTATACAACATAGTGATTCACAATTTAAAATGTTATACTCCCTTTATAATTACTATAAAATATTGGCTATATTCCCTGTATTGTACAATATATTCTTGTAGCTTATTTTATAGATAGTCGTTTGCACCTCTTAATCCCCTACCCCTATCTTACCCCTCCTTCCTTCTCTCTCCCCACTGGTAACCCCTGGTTTGTTCTCTATATTTGTGAGTCTGTTTCTTTTTTGTTATATTCACTAGTTTGTTGTATTTTTTAGATTCCACATATAAGTGATATCATACAGTATTTTTCTTTCTTTGTCTGACTTATTTCACTTAGTATAATACTCTCCAAGTCCATCCACATTGCTGCAAATGGCAAAATTTCATTCTTTTTTATGGCTAAGTAGTATTCCATTGTATATCCATACCACGTCTTCTTTAACCCTTCATCTGTTGATGGACACTTAGGTTGCTTCCATATCTTGGCAATTGTAAAGAATGTTCTTATGAACATTGGGGTACATGTATCTTTTCAAATTGGTGATTTTGTTCATTCAGATATATACCCAGGAGTGGAATTGCTGAATCATACGGCAGTTCTATTTTCAGTTTTTTTGAGAAACTTCCATACTGTTTTCCACATTGGTTTCACCAATTTACATTCCCACCAACAGTGTTCAAGGGTTCCCTTTTCTCCACATCCTCACTAGCATTTATTATTTGTTGACTTTTTGATGATAGCCATTCTGACAGGTGTGAGGTGATATATCACAGTGGTTGTAATTTGCATTTCTCTGATGATTAATTATGTTGAGTATCTTTTCATGTTCCCGTTGGTCATCTGTATGTCTTCTTTGGAAAAATGTCTATTCAGGTCTTCTGCCTATTTTTTATTATTTATTTATTTTTTTTTTTTTGCGGTATGCGGGCCTCTCACTGTTGTGGCCTCTCCCGTTGTGGAGCACAGGCTCCGGACATGCAGCCTCAGCGGCCTTGGCTCACAGGCCCAGCTGCTCCGTGGCATGTGGGATCTTCCCGGATCGGGGCACGAACCTGTGTTCCCTGCATCGGCAGGTGGACTCTCAACCACTGCGCCACCAGGGAAGCCCCTGCCTATTTTTTAATTGGGTCATTTGTTTTTTGAATATTGAGTTGTATGAGCTCTTTATATGTTTTGTATATTAACCACTTAACAGTCATATCATTTGCAAATGTTTTCTCCCATTCAGTAGGTTGTCATTTTGTTTTGTCGATGGTTTCCTTTGCTGTGCTAAAGCTTCTAGGTTTAATTAGGTCTCATTTGTTTATTTTTGCTTTTGTTTTCTTTGCTTTAGGAGACAGATCCAAAAAATATTGCTGTGATTTATGTCAAAGAGTGTTCTGCCTATGTACTTTCCTAGGAGTTTTGTGGTGTCATGTTTTATGTTTACGTCTTTAATCCATTTTGAGGGTGTTTTTGTATATATTTTTGTATATAGTGTGGGAAAATGTTCTAAATTCATTGTTTTACATATAGCTCTCCAGTTTTCCCAGCACCACTTATTGAAGAGATCGTCTTTTCTCCATTGTATATTCTTGCCTCCTTTGTCATAGATTAATTGACCATCAGTATGTGGATTTATTTCTGGGCTCTCTATTCTGTTCCATTGATGTCTGTTTTTTGATGATGCACTTCTTTTTAAATTTAATAATCTTAAAGAACGTTTCATGTCAGTACACATGTGTCTACCTCATTCTTTTAATAGTTGCACAGTGTTCATTCATGAATATGACAACATTCCTTTATCACTCACCTGTTGTTGAATATTTTTCAACATAGAAAATAGTTCCAGTAAAATACTCTTGAACCTACGTACATTTAAGTATATATCTCTAGAATAAATCCCTAGATGAAGGAGTACTAAGTTATATGGATCCATTACAATATACACTTGATGAGGGCAGAGATTTAAATATATGGGATGTGGAATATAGCAACCACTCAAAAAATATTTATTAAATTGAATTGAAATAGTATCTGCATTTTAATAAGACCCATTATAATAAGAAATTAAGGGAGAAAAACATGTTTAGCATCATAAATGATGAAAAAACATTTGATAAAATGTAATGCACACTCCCAATTTCATAGCAAGGAATAAAACAAAAACCTTATACACTGGGAATAAAAGGTAACTTCTTAGTTTGATAAAGAGCATATATCAGAAAGTCATAGCCAACACCACATTTAGTGATGAAATAGTAGAAGTATTCGTGTTAAAGTTAGGAACCAAAGTGGACTCTGATAATCACTAGTACTATTCAACATTTTACTGGATATTCTAGCAAATTCAATAAGACAGGAAAAATGAGGTAAGTAAGATTATTGGAAATTTGTCACTATTGGCCAGTAATATAATTACCTCCCTAGACAATGCAAGAGAATCAACTTTAAAATAATTAGAACTAATTAGATTGCTTAGTAAGGCCATCAGATACAAGAACAAATACAAAAATCAACATTGTTCTATACACCAGTGATAAGCAATTAAACATGTAAGGCTGAAAAGGGTCCAAGACATCTCTAATGACTTTTTCTTCTGCTTGATCCCTGGCACCACTTCCCATGGTCACAATCAAGATATCAATCTCAAAAAATGTCTCCACTTCTGAAATTTTGTTTTCAAATACTCACTTCACCACTTCCTTCCCTTTAACTCAGTTGCCGGAGTAAGCCCCCCTCTTCCACATCATGGAGCTATCCAGTTCCTGGACTATACCATAATTTCAGGTTCCTCTCATCTTACCTCCCTCCTTGCTGGTCTGTATTCCATGGTCTTACCTCCCTTCCCCCTTCCCCACCCTTGGTATTCACCTGGGTTGAGGCAAGGCACAACCAGGAAACCACAGCTTTCTTTTGCCACCTAAGCAGTTGGACATTTGGGCACCACACAACCCAGGTCAATACCTTCACTTTAAATTCATGGTGACAGACTTCACATAGACATTTGGTTTTGCAATCCCACTGTTTCTTACTGACCGGTTTTCCCACTCCTTGAGATGATTATTTTCTATCTCATACTCTCTCCTCAAACTTTTGCACCCGCTCCTGCACACCCACTCTCAAGGTGATGCACTCACTTCATACTTCATTGTGAAAATACTTTGCCTGAGAAGACAGAAACCATCAGACTTCAACTTCCTTATCCTCCTGACACCAAAACCACAAATCTGGCTATTTGGACTCTCATTTTTTTCTTTCCTCCATCTGGTTACAACAGGGTAAACCTCTCTCCTCATGTCATTAAAAAAAAAAAAAGATTGACATGTATGGTACAATAAAACTGAAGAAGTTAATATTTCTTAGTTGTGTGAGACTTCTCTATATATGTTTTTAATTGAAAAAGGAAACCATCTTTTTCTTCTTTTCTTTCTTTCTATTTAAATAAATGTTTAGTAGAACTGGATTATTTGGGTTATATATTTCTGTGGTGACTAGGTAATTATCATAGACTGCAGTATTGGGGTATAGGCATGGAATATTCTAATCCATCAAGAATCTGGATTTTTTGCACTAAAACTTTCTATAGCTATAATATGCTGAGTTAAAAAATTCTTGGACTGCAAGTTTCTGCAGAAGAGCCAAGGTGTCTGGGTATTACATGTAATGTTATTAGGGGAATATCTAAAAGTTCTTCAAATATGGAAACAATATAATTCAGTTGAGCTTTTGTCTTTTAAGAAAAGTTCTTGTGGAATGTAGCAGAGTCAGTAGAAGTTGTTCAAAATAAACTTCCTAAGAAGAGACTTCTCTTAACTATTCCATTTAATATGGGTTTCCAATGATTCTAGCTATAATTTCGTTTTACTTTCAGGTTATCAGATTTTTTTTTTTTGCCTTGTTTTGATCATGGGAGTTGTGCAACACTGAGATAATAGTATCCAAGGACTTCTAAAACTGGAGTTCAGCCCTAAGACAATCTTAAAATAAATATACAAACAAATGAACAATGGCACAACCATGAGGAAAAAAAGTAAAGGAAAAATCAGCTCAAAAGGAGAAGGGTAGAGTTGCATTGCTAATAAACAAACTTAGAGAACCAGTGATTTGCCCATCAGGTATTGTTACCTTCAATTAAGTGTCCATTCTACTCATCAGGCTGGGTTGGATTTGTGGTCGTGTTCCTGAGGTTGGGGGGCGGTTCTTCACTTTAAGATATTTAGAGTTCTGATGATGCTGCTGATGGTAGAGAAAGCTCTCTGAACTTGCATACGTTGGAGCCAATTCCAGTATACCTGGGTGGATGATTCCTCCCTCCCAAAATTAGAAGAATTCTAAGAATTTGACATTTTAGGGGACAACACAATAATTAAGACACATGGTTTCGTATGCAAGTAGATAGAATGGCATGTTAAAGTTAACATAAAATAGAAGAACTCTATTATCTAAAGTAGAAAAATAAGCTCCCTTAACAGAACAAGACTAAAGGGACTTAATTTAAGCAGAGATAAATTAAAACCATTAACATGAACTCATCATCTGTTCTTCTTAGCAGATTATTGCTGTTAGCACAGTAATTGGAGAAGTGTGTTCCCTGATGTCATTCAACCTCCTTCCAGCAGTCATGTGAACAGTAAACAGTATGTTAAATACGTTCCAGTGCCCTAATTTGTTTTTTTTTTCTCCACTATCGTTCTCTTTTAAAAGGAACCATGAGTTTTCAAAATATCTGATCCTGTGTCTTGCAGCAGGAAAAGTCAAGTTGAGCCTGCAAATTTCTTTTTCCAGAAAGCAAAGACACTTCCAGAGGCACCTGTGGTTCATTGGGTAAGGAGGCTAGCCGGAAGAAAGGGAAGCAACAAGCACCATCAGTTACCATGCATCCTAATTACCATGTTGTTCCCTAAGATTTTGAATTCTTACAATTATTTTATTTTTTGATCTTCAGCCCAGGCATTCTGGAATTGCTTCCAACACATGCAGGTCCAGAAGAGCCTTCCTCAGGAAAAAAACCACAAATCTAACATAGGCAGACAGTATGATGAGTGGAATCAATAGACACATAATTAAAGATAATAGCATCAGATAAGCAAATTATTGGTTTCCCAAGTTATTTCTCTTAAACAATCCTTCTGTAACCTTCTGCTTTTGAACTGATTTTTCTTTATATACATGCTACTGTTTGTTTATTCATCTATTTTAAGGCAGTTTTAGGGCTGAGTTCCAATTCCATAAGCTAAGTTTAGTAGAAGAACCTTGACTCTGTTGATAGTCAAAAAGACCGAGATAACACACAGCATGCTACAAGGTCATTGCAATGTAGGCATATGTCCAATATCGTCTACACAAAAGGCTGAGGACTGAACAATCCAAATTATGTGATGTTTTTAACCTCCAGGTTAAACCTACAAATGTGAGCTTCTTTCCTTAAGTGGATAAAAATGTGTAAAGGTAAGTGTAAAAAGAGAGAATATACTATAGAAAGAGGGACAATGCTAAATGTATGGAACTGAACAGAAAACTAGCGAAGACACTATGTATATTTATCGTTAAGCCAAAGATTGACTCTAACTCTGGTAAAACCAAACTCAAGGTAGCTCTTGGTCAGAAAACTAAGACACCATTAAACTGAGAAAAATATGTTAGAGAATGGAAAATAAATCTAGATAAAAGATAAGGAGAAAAAGTTAAATATAATGTAAATCCAAAAGAGATCCTCTTGCACAAAGAGAGAAAATTTAGTAATTATGTCAAATAAATAAATTTAGGAATTAGTGGTAGAACAAGCTAAATGATAGAAATAAAACTGACAGTAAAACATTTGAGTACGAATATAGTATTTTAGAAATAAACGTACTTAACTACTGAGGAAAAACAGTGAGAAAAGAGAAATACAACAAGGCTTACTGCAGAGAAGGCACTCTGAGCTTCCTAAGCCCGCCTAGAACCACATTCCCGGAGCCTCTGTGAGCTGGTCCCCGCAGCCCTGTGGGCCAACCACAGGGGACCTGGTGTGGAGAGGCGGGAGGGAAGCCAGCAGTTCTTCATAACTGCTGAAGCTAAAAGCCGAAGAAAGAAAGAAGAGAGAAAATCTAGTCTTGAACATGTGAACGTGATAAAAATCAGAAACATAAAAATGTTTGTTCTGAAGTCTGGCTGCAGAGTGTCGACACCTCCACTCCATTTAGCGTCACACCGAGGCAGTGGTCCGTTACAATGATTCTCCAAATGTTAAGACTCAGTTCAATTTAATTGCCTTTTCCATGTAATTCTAACCATTCTTTTCATTTTTATAACTAGTATAACACACATATTATCACATGACTATTAAATACCTAAGAGAAGTAATTTTTATAAACAATTGGTTGATAAAATGCATATTTAAAATCAATCTGTGTATGACTCCCACCCTCCTCCTTGACAATAAAGTCCCACTTGTCCATGCTGTATTTGGAGTTGAGTTCAACCTCTCTCCCCCACTGTAAAATCCCATTGTAGTGGTACCCATACCTATCACAATGGTCCTGAATAAAATCTGCCTTAACATAAAAAAATAAATAAAATAAAATCAATCTGTGTAAATTAGTCACCATATCGTATTTTAGAAAGTACTTTTTTATCCCAGTTATTTTGGGGGGTTTGGTTTACCTGAACAATGCTCTAAGCCTCCGCTCTGCCTGTGTAGGTGGTCTGAGGCAGACTACTGAAAGCACAGGTGAAGGTAAACTTCATAGCAATTAGTACGCCCTGTTCTCATTTGAACGAGTACAAACCAAATATCACTGCTCCAATTCACTGATCTCTGGCTGGATTTCTTGCATAAAAAATAATAACAGAAGGCAATTAAACACATGAACAGACTGAGTAAAATTGTAGTGTGTTAACCCTGAAAGAGAATACACCTAAATGCCATTCTCCTGATTGTGCTATTTCATAACGCGTCTGTTCTCAAAAGGTATTGCAGATGTGTGTCTTGCAGAAAAACTGGTTTAATTTCATAAACATACATAAGCTATCTATGTATATATAAATTTCAAGAATACAGTCACAAAATTGAGGCATCTTTTCATACTTCTCCTTCTAATTAGGGTACTTTTTCCTTTTGTATTATTCTTGGTTGATGATTATTGAGTAAACTCAACAGAGATTTTGTTATTTGTTTAACTGAGATAACATTGATTTATAACATTATGTGAGTGTCACATGTACAACATTATCTATCTACTTCTGTATACCCTACAGCATGCTCACACCAAAAATTTAGTTTCCATGCATCACTATACAGTTAATCCCCTTCACCCATTTCGCCCTCCTGCCAACCCCTTCCCCTCTGGTAATCACTGTTCTCTGTATCTACATGTTTATTTTTGTTTTGTTTGATTTGTTCATTTATTTTGTTTTTGTTTGTTTATTAGCTTTTTAGATTCCACATATAAGTGAGATCATACAGTATTGGTCTTTCTCTGACTTATTTCATTTCGCATATATCCTCAAGGTCTATACATGTTGTCACAAATGGAAGGATTTCATCTTTTTATGACTGAGTAATATCCTATTGTGTATATATACCACATCTTCTTTATCAAGATTTTACTATTTTTAATTATTACATAAACAATTTACCTAGCTTTAAGAGCCAGGAGAATCAGGGTTGTAGACCAGTCATATGATCTTGTATATTTTAACAACTAAGTTGTATGAAAGTTAAGAGGCTTGGGACCTTGAAGGCTCAGAGGGACAGAGACCCAGTGCAAGTACAGTTGGAAGCCTGGGCAGAGCCTAGACAGGACTGAGCTTCCCAACACGCCCAGCCTCAGTGCTTTACACCCATCTAGACTCTGAAATTTATTTTTCAGAAATAAAATGGGACTAAAGGAATATATGTCCCCTCTCCCACCTCTTATGCAGAAGACTGGCAAATATTATGTGGCTTACACTTCAATTTTAAATGTTGTAAACAGGTAAGTCTATAATTTTAGTTGTGGTTGTATTTTCTTATCCAACCAAGATTTTAGTTTTTCAAACAAACCAAAATATGCTTACCGCTGCCCACTACTGGTCTACTTCATATGGGTTTCCGTTTATACAACTGTTTTACTGAACTGGTATATTTTGTCAACACATCAGTAAAGATCTTAAAGCACATATTTTACTTTAATCCTTTGTAGAGTAACCATGTGCTTTAATGTGATTATCAAGGTTGGAATAAATCTAGCCTCAAAAACAATAATAAAATAGAGGATTCTCTGTATGTTTATATTTCTCTTTCCAGATACTTTCTGTTTGGAAGTAGATGTTGTCTGGAGACAACATATAGAGAAATTAAGAGGTAAGGATAGTAAGGGGATAATGAGGTATTCTATATTTGGAAAAATGACTTTTTTCTTTTAAGATAGAGTTTTGAAAGAGTGTATTGTTTCAGGGAAGAACTAAGATCACCTGGAATCTGAAGAGCTGCTATGAATAGATTATCCAGAACTATTTTATTTGCCAAGTTGATAAAAATCCCTTCTAACTCTTTCTTGATGAGAGACCTCATAGTTCCCCGCAGTGTGCGGTCTCCATGGTTGCAGTGAGCCCAGCCAATAAACCCCAATTCGTTTGACTTCAGGTGTATTACTGGTGGTTTTTGGCGGCAGTGCATGAACAAGAAGCAGGCTTAGATTTTAAATTTCTAAATATTTCATTTTCAAAATGTGTCAGAATCACTTGAGCCTGTTTCTTAAAAATGAAGATTCCTGGGCTCAATCCTACATCACCTGAGCCTCAGCTGAAGCCCAGGATCTGCATTTCACAAGCTCCCCAGGTGATTCTTATGTGCATGAAAGAGTGTGAACAACTCCATCTATTTCCACGCATGTTGAAGAAGAGTCCATCCAAGTAAAGCCAGCAGGGGACTGTGCACCTCACCCATTTGGGTACCTCTGCTTTGGAGGTCACTTCCAAAGCCTTGCAAGCTTAAAAATATAATTTTGTAAATACAGTTGATCCTCATTATTTGCAGATTCCACATCTGTGAATTCCCCTACTTGCTAAAATTCATTTGTAACTCCCAAATCCATACTTGTGGCCCTTTGAGGTCATTTATAGACTTGTGCAGAACCTCGAAAAATCTGAGTGGCACACATTCCCAGCCGAGGTGGAAGCAGGTGCTCCCCGCCTTGTTCCAGCTCCTATGGTGAGAGGACCACAATGTGCAGGCGGTAGGGCAGGGTCGCGCACAAGACTGCCGTGCTGGGGCCAGCTGGAGGGGGCTTGAATCCGTACCCTGGCATCTGTTAGTGACGCAGCCTCGGGCAAGTCACCTAAGGCTTCTGAACCTTTGGTTCTCTGTCTCTGTCTCTGTCTTTCTGTGTTTGTGTGTGTCTCTCTCAATTTTTTTTTTTTTATTGTGATGAAATAGATATAACACATTTTAACCATTTTAAAGTATACAATTCTCTGGTGTTAAGTACATTCACAATGTTCTATGATCATGATTGCCATCCATTTCCAGACCTCTTTCATCACCCTAAACAGAAGCTCTGTATCCATTAAACAATAACATCCATCTCTTTCTGCTCCCAGCCCCTGGTAACTTCTATTCTACTTTCTGTCTCTATAAATTTGCCTATTCTAGCAAATTTATACAAATAAAATTATAAAAACAGTTGTCCTTTTGTGTCTGGTTTATTTCACTTAGCATAATATTTTCAGATTTCATCCACATTGTATGGATGAGAATACATATGTATGTATGTATTAGAATTTCATTCCTCCTTACAGACAAATAATATTCCATTGTACATATGTACCACATTTTGTTTATCCATTCACATGGACATTTGAGCTGTTTCCAACTTTTGCATATTGTGAATAACACTACCATGAACACTCACATACAAGTATATGTTTGAGTACCTGTTTTCCTACACACCTAGGAGCGGAATTACTGGGTCATACCACACTTCTATGTTTAACTTCTTGAGGAACCGCCAAACAGTTTGCCACAGCAGCTGCAACATTTTACAATCTCACCAGCAGTGCACAAGGTTTCCATTTTCTCCACATTCTCACCAACACTAATTCCCCCCTCCTCTTTTAAAAAAAAATCGCCATCGTAATGGGTGCAAAGTAGTTTTATTTTTTGTAAAATAAAGAAAATAGGATCTACTAGGGTGAGTTGTTTTCAGATTTGAGGATTGTAATTTGTGAAATATATATATATATATATATATATAAAATTATATATATATAAATAATTTGCTTCCATACCCTCTCAAAGCATATTACCCTTTTAGCCCTGTGATATATCCACCAACCCAGAAGCTCTCTGAACTCCTTGTTCAATAATTTTTATAGAGCTCAATCTCTAATGCCTCCTTCTTCCCTCCCCTAGGTGTGTGGGTGGGCCCGAGAGCTCCAACCCTCTAATCACTTGGTCCTTCTGGTGACCAGCCTCATCTTAAGGCTATCTAGGATCCCCATTCTAAGTCACTTCATTAACATGAACTCATGTGTGCTCTGAAAGGACTCCTCGTGAATATCTAAAAACACTCCCATCACTCAGGAAATTCCAAGGGTTTTAGGGGCTCTGTGCCAGGAACCAGGGACAAAAGATCTAATATTTCTTATACCACAACTCAAAACTGATCCATTTAGTGCTAGTGAACATTTGGGAGGTTTCCAGTTTTTCACCATTACAAGCAATGTTGAAATAAATATCCTTGAACACATCTTCTGATGCATGTGTGCAAGAATTTCTTTAGGACATTCTCTCTAGAGATGAAACTGAAGGGTCATCCAGATTATGCACATTTTCAACTTTACTAAAAATTGGCAAATTATTCTCCAATGTGCTGGTTGTGCTTATTTGTACTCATACCAATGCTTGGGATTGTCAAATTTTCTCCCATCCCCAATTCCTTCTTTTGTGCCTCAGTGTATACAAAAGGATGTAGGAAAGAAGGAAAACTAACATTTATTGAGTTGCCTACTCTGTGTGCTAAGTAAGTATTACTGGGGTTCAGAACACACTACCCCAAAATATAGCACTTTGGTATATTAAATATCTTAAGCTCAAGGAGCTTGAGAAAATGGTAGGAGCAGGAAGGTCACTCTGAACCACCCCTCACCTTCTGTCCTGAAAGCAGAAGACAAATCTCCCCTGTGAAATGTACCCTCCCTGTACAAGGAAGGTGGAAGGTATCCTTACTACCAGAGAGGGAATTTAGGGCCAAGAAGTCTACGTAAAAAAACCTGTTACTTCTTCACCATTATGCTGCTCCTAAGCCAAACCCCTTTTTCTTGTCAATTCTTCACAAATTTATTGTTTCTTTGTCTAAATGGTATAAAAGCTTCCTGCTTTGGTCACTTCTTTGAGTCTCATATATTTGTGGGGCTCCTGTAAATACACATGAAGTTAAATTTGCTTTTTTTTTCTATAAATCTGTCTTTTTACTACAAAGGGGTCTAGAAGGGTAGAGGGAAAATTATTTTTCCTCCCATACAGTGTTCACTGTCTGTTTTCATATGCGCTATTTCATTTCATTTGACCCTTCCTTGTTCTGTTTATTCCCCTTTATCCTCATTTTCTACACCTATTCTCCACCCTCCTCCCATATCCCTACAACTTTTTTACTGTGTTTAAGGTATATCCTTCTATTTGTATGAGAATATGTGTTTTGCATGTATGTATTTTTTTATTCACATAATAGTAAGTGTGATATATCTCATTCTGTTTCCTGCTGTTTGTAGTCAGCACCGGTTGTTGGGATAATCCCCACTGCTACTTGTTCTCTGGTCCTTTCCTTCTAACTGCTATACTTCAAGCTATGTATCCACCTTAGTTTGCTGATCTCTTCCTCCAGTGACAGATAGTCAGATGGCTTCCAACCACCTCCGCCACCATCACTACTACAATGAGAACAGTTATACACACCCCCACAGAGAAAGTGTGAGAAGGTCTTTGGGGTATATACCCAGGAGGGAGATTGTTGGGCCACCGATTATTAGTGTACTTAAGCTAACTAAGTACTCCAGGTATGATTCTGAAGATTGATTTACATCCCATTCACAGTGCAGGAGTGCTTTTTTATCCTACAACATCTTCTGATCAACATTCCCAGATCAGTAGGAAGAAAGGAAACTCAGAATTTCTGTGCCTTGCTTTTTAAATTTTCTTAATCATGTTTTTTAATGATAAAAAGTTTTAAATTATGATGAAGAGCAGAAGCAAGAAGAACTACAATCCTGCAGCCTGTGGAACAACAACCACATTCACTGCAAGATAGACAAGATGAAAAGGCAGAGGGCTATGTACCAGTTGAAGTAACAAGATAAAACCCCAGAAAAACAACTAACTGAAGTGGAGATAGGCAACCTTCCAGAAAAAGAATTCAGAATAATGATAGTGAAGATGATCCAGGACCTCGGAAAAAGAATGGAGGCAAAGATCCAGAAGACGCAAAAAATGTTTAATGAAGACCTAGAAGAATTAAAGAACAAACAAAGAGAGATGAACAATACAATAAGTGAAATGAAAACTACACTAGAAGGAATCAATAGCAAATAACTGAGGCAGAAAAAAGGATAAGTGACCTGGAAGACAGAATGGTGGAATTCACTGCTGTGGAACAGAATAAAGAAAAAAGAATGAAAAGAAATGAAGACAGCCTAAGAGGCCTCTGGGACAACATTAAACACAACAACATTTGCATTACAGGGGTCCCAGAAGGAGAGGAGAGAGAGAAAGGACCCGAGAAAATATTTGAAGAGATTATAGTCGAAAACTTCCCTAACATGGGAGAGGAAATAGCCACCCAAGTCCAGGAAACGCAGAGAGTCCCATACAGGATAAACCCGAGGAAAAACACGCTGAGACACATAGTAATCAAATTGGCAAAAATTAAAGATAAACAAAAATTATTGAAAGCAGGAAGGGAAAAATGACAAATAACATAAAACGGAACTCCCATAAGGTTAACAGCTGATTTCTCAGCAGAAACTCTACAAGCCAGAAGGGAGTGGCATGATATACTTAAAGTGATGAAAGAGAAGAACCTACAACCAAGATTACTCTACCCAGCAAGAATCTCATTCAGATTCGATGGAGAAATCAAAAGCTTTACAGACAAGCAAAAGCTAGGAGAATTCAGCACCACCAAACCAGCGCTACAAAAAATGCTAAAGGAACTTCTCTAAGTGGGAAACACAAGAGAAGACAAGGACCTACAAAACAAATGCAAAACAATTAAGAAAATGGTCATAGGAACATACATATTGATAATTACCTTAAACGTGAAGGGATTAAATGCTCCAACCAAAAGACACGGGCTTGCTGAATGGATACAAAAACAAGACCCATCCATATACTGTCTACAAGAGACCCACTTCAGACCTAGGGACACATACAGACTGAAAGTGAGGGGATGGAAAAAGATATTCCATGCAAATGGAAATCAAAAGAAAGCTGGAGTAGCAATACTCATATCAGATAAAATAGACTTTAAAATAAAGAATGTTACAAGAGACAAGGAAGGACACTACATAATGATCAAGGGATCAATCCAAGGAGAAGATATAACAATTATAAATATATATACATCCAATATAGGAGCACCTCAATACATAAGGCAACTGCTAACAGCTATAAAAGAGGAAATTGACAGTAACACAATAATAGTGGGGGACTTTAACACCTCACTTATACCAATGGACAGATCATGCAAAATGAAAATAAATAAGGAAACAGAAGTTTTAAATGACACAACAGACCAGATAGATTTAATTGATATCTATAGGACATTCCATCCAAAACCAGCAGATTACACTTTCTTCTCAAGTGCACATGGAACATTCTCCAGTATACATCACATCTTGGGTCACAAATC
The DNA here is from genome assembly GCF_964341445.2 of Mesoplodon mirus. Taxonomy (NCBI): domain Eukaryota; kingdom Metazoa; phylum Chordata; class Mammalia; order Artiodactyla; family Ziphiidae; genus Mesoplodon; species Mesoplodon mirus. The sequence continues at coordinate 35,162,737 of NC_138977.1, read as the reverse complement.
AAGCATCAGTAAATTTAAGAAAATTGAAATCATATCAAGCATCTTTTCTCAACACAACGCTATGAGATTAGAAATGAATTACAGGGGAAAAAACGTAAAAAACACAGACACGCAGAGGCTTAACACTACGTTACTAAATAAACAAGAGATCACTGAAGAAGTTAAAGAGGAAATCAAAAAATACCTAGAAAGAAGTGACAATGAAAACATGACAATCCAGAACCTATGGGATGCAGCAAAAGCAGTTCTAAGAGGGAAGTTTATAGCTATAGAAACCTACCTCAAGAAACAAGAAAAATCCCAAATAAATAATCTAACCTTACACCTAAAGGAACTAAAGGAAGAAAAACAAACAAAACCCGAAGTTAGCAGAAGGAAAGAAATCATAAGGATCAGAGCAGAAATAAAGGAAATAGAAATAAAGGAAACAATAGCAAAGATCAATAAAACTAAAAGTTGGTTCTTTCAGAAGATAAAATTGATAAACCATTAGCCAGACTCATCAAGAAAAAGAGGGAGAGGACTCAAATCAATAAAATTAGAAATGAAAAAGGAGAAGTTACAACAAACACTGCAGAAATACAAAGCATCCTAAGAGACTACTACAAGCAACTCTGTGCCAATATAATGGACAGCCTGGAAGAAACAGACAAATTCTTAGAAAAGTATAAACTTCCAACATGGAACCAGGAAGAAATAGAAAATATGAAAAGACCAATCACAAGTAATGAAATTGAAACTGTGATTTAAAATCTTCCAACAGGGCTTCCCTGGTGACGCAGTGGTTGAGAGTCTGCCTGCTGATGCAAGGGACACGGGTTCGTGCCCCAGTCCGGGAAGATCCCACATGCCACGGAGTGGCTGGGCCAGTCAGCCATGGCCTCTGAGCCTGCGCATCCAGAGCCTGTGCTCTGCAACGGGAGAGGCCACAACAGTGAGAGGCCCGCGTACCGCAAAAAAAAAAAAAAAAGCAGAAGTAAAACTGTCGCTGTTTGCAGATGACATGATACTATACATAGAGAATCCTAAAGATGCCACCAGAAAACTACTAAAGGTAATCAATGAATTTGGTAAACTTTCAGGATACAAAATTAATGCACAGAAATCTCTTGCATTCCCATACACTAATGATGAAAAATCTGAAAGAGAAATTAAGAAAACACTCCCATTTACCACTGCAACAAAAAGAATAAAATACCTAGGAATAAACCTACCTAGGGAGACAAAAGACCTGTATGCAGAAAACTATGACAATGATGAAAGAAGTTAAAGGTGATACCAACAAGTCCACTCTCTAGTAGGTCTGTGTCTGTATTCCTGTCTTACCCCTATGTTCTTCATGACATTTTTTTTTTTTGGACTTGAGGATATGGGGAGGGGGAAGGGTAAGTTGTGACAAAGTGAAAGAGCGGCATGGACATATATACACTACCAAACGTAAGGTAGATAGCTAGTGGGAAGCAGCCGCATAGCACAGGGAGATCCGCTCGGTGCTTTGTGACCGCCTGGAGGGGTGGGATAGGGAGGGTGGGCGGGAGACACAAAAGGGAGGGGATATGGGAACATATGTATATGTATAACTGATTAAATTTGTTATAAAGCAAAAAAAAAAAAGGTAATACCAACAGATGGAGAGATATACCATGTCCTTGGATTGGAAGAATCAATATTGTGAAAATGACTATACTACCCAAAGCAATCTACAGATTCAATGAAATCCCTATCAAATTACCAATGGCATTTTTTAAGGAAGTAGAACAAAAAATCTTAAAATTTATATGGAGACACAAAAGACCCCGAATATCCAAAGCAGTCTTGAGGGAAAAAAACAGAGCTCGAGGAATCAGGCTCCCTGACTTCAGACTATACTACAAAGCTACAGTAATCAAGACAATATGGAACTGACACAAAAACAGAAACATAGATCAATGGAACAAGATACAAGCCCAGAGGTAAACCCACGCACCTATGGTCAACTAATCTATGACAAAGGAAGCAAGGATATACAATGGAGGAAAGACAGTCTCTTCAATAAATGGTGCTGGGCCTAAAGCAATTAGAGAAAGAAGAACAAAAACACCCCAAAGTTAGCAGAAGGAAAGAAATCATAAAGATCAGATCAGAAATAAATGAAAAAGAAATGAAGGAAACGATAGCAAAGATCAATAAAACTAAAAGCTGGTTCTTTGAGAAGATAAATAAAATTAATAAACCATTAGCCAGACTCATCAAGAAAAAAAGGGAGAAAACTCAAATCAATAGAATTAGAAATGAAAAAGGAGAAGTAACAACTGACACTGCAGAAATACAAAAGATCATGAGAGATTACTACAAGAAACTCTATGCTAATAAAATGGACAACCTGGAAGAAATGGACAAATTCTTAGAAATGCACAACCTGCCAAGACTGAATCAGGAAGAAATAGAAAATATGAATAGACCAATCACAAGCCCTGAAATTGAAACTGTGATTAAAAATCTTCCAACAAACAAAAGCCCAGGACCAGATGGCTTCACAGGCGAATTCTATCAAACATTTAGAGAAGAGCTAACACCTATCCTTCTCAAACTCTTCCAAAATATAGCAGAGGGAGGAGCACCCTCAAACTCATTCTACGAGGCCACCATCACCTTGATACCAAAACCAGGCAAGGATGTCACAAAGAAAGAAAACTACAGGCCAATATCACTGATGAACATAGATGCAAAAATCCTCAACAAAATACTAGCAAACAGAATCCAACAGCACATTAAAAGGATCATACACCATGATCAAGTGGAGTTTATTCCAGGAATGCAAGGATTCTTCAATATATGCAAATCAATCAATGTGATACACCATATTAACAAATTGAAGAAGAAAAACCATATGATCATCTCAATAGATGCAGAAAAAGCTTTTGACAAAATTCAACACCCATTTCTGATAAAAACCCTGCAGAAAGTAGGCATAGAGGGAACTTTCCTCAACATAATAAAGGCCATATATGACAAACCCACAGCCAACATTGTCCTCAATGGTGAAAAACTGAAACCATTTCCACTAAGATCAGGAACAAGACAAGGCTGCCCACTCTCACCACTCTTATTCAACATAATTTTGGAAGTTTTAGCCCCAGCAATCAAAGAAGAGAAGGAAATAATAGGAAGTCAAATTGGAAAAGAAGAAGTAAAGCTGTCACTGTTTGCAGATGACATGATACTATACATAGAGAATCCTAAAGATGCTACCAGAAAACTACTAGAGCTAATAAATGAATTTGGTAAACTAGCTGGATACAAAATTAATGCACAGAAATCTCTGGCATTCCTGTACACTAATGATGAAAAATCTGAAAGTGAAATCAAGAAAACACTCCCATTTACCACTGCAACAAAAAGAATAAAATATCTAGGAATAAACCTACCTAAGGAGACAAAAGACCTGTATGCAGAAAATTATAAGACACTGATGAAAGAAATTAAAGATGATACAAACAGATGGAGAGATATACCATGTTCCTGGATTGGAAGAATCAATATTGTGAAAATGACTCTACTACCCAAAGCAATCTACAGATTCAATGCAATCCCTATCAAACTACCACTGGCATTTTTCACAGAACTAGAACAAAAAATTTCAAAATTTGTTAGGAAAAACAAAAGACCCCGAATAGCCAAAGCAATCTTGAGAACGAAACACGGAGCTGGAGGAATCAGGCTCCCTGACTTCAGACTATACTACAAAGCTACAGTAATCAAGACAGTGTGGTACTGGCACAAAAACAGAAAGATAGATCAATGGAACAGGATAGAAAGCCCAGAGATAAACCCACGCACATATGGCCAACTTATCTTTGATAAAGGAGGCAGGAATGTACAGTGGAGAAAGGACAGTCTCTTCAATAAGTGGTGCTGGGAAAACTGGACAGGGACATGTAAAAGTATGAGATTAGATCATTCCCTAACACCATACACAAAAATAAGCTCAAAATGGATTAAAGACCTAAATATAAGGCCATAAACTATCAAACTCTTAGAGGAAAACATAGGCAGAACACTCTATGACATAAATCACAGCAAGATCCTTTTGGACCCACCTCCTAGAGAAATGGAAATAAAAACAAAGATAAACAAATGGGACCTAATGAAACCGAAAAGCTTTTGCACAGCAAAGAAAACCATAAACAAGACCAAAAGAGAACCCTCAGAATGGGAGAAAATATTTGCAAATGAAGCAACTGACAAAGGATTAATCTCCAAAATTCATAAGCAGCTCATGCAGCTCAATAGCAAAAAAACAAACAACCCAATCCAAAAATGGGCAGAAGACTTAAATAGGCATTTCTCCAAAGAAGATATACAGACTGCCAACAAACACATGAAAGAATGCTCAACATCATTAATCATTAGAGAAATGCAAATCAAAACTACAATGAGATATCATTTCACACCAGTCAGAATGGCCGTCATCAAGAAATCTAGAAACAATAAATGCTGGAGAGGGTGTGGAGAAAAGGGAACACTCTTGCACTGCTGGTGGGAATGTGAATTGGTACAGCCGCTATGGAGAACAGTATGGAGGTTCCTTAAAAAACTACAAATAGAACTACCATATGACCCAGCAATCCCACTACTAGGCATATACCCCGAGAAAACCATAATTCAAAAAGAGACATGTACCAAAATGTTCATTGCAGCTCTATTCACAATAGCCCAGAGATGGAAACAACCTAAGTGTCCATCATCGGATGAATGGATAAAGAAGATGTGGCACATATATACAATGGAATATTACTCAGCCATAAAAAGAAATGAAACTGAGCTATTTGTAATGAAGTGGATAGACCTAGAGTCTGTCATACAGAGTGAAGTAAGTCAGAAAGAGAAAGACAAATACCGTATGCTAACACATATATATGGAATTTAAGGAAAAAAATGTCATGAAGAACCTAGGGGTAAGACAGGAATAAAGACACAGACCTACTGACAATGGACTTGAGGATATGGGGGCGGGGAAGGGTAAGCTGTGACAAAGCGAAAGAGAGGCATGGACATATATACACTACCAAACGTAAGGTAGATAGATAGTGGGAAGCAGCCGCATAGCACAGGGAGATCAGCTCGGTGCTTTGTGACCGCTTGTAGGGGTGGGATAGGGAGGGTGGGAGGGAGGGAGACGCAAGAGGGAAGGGATGTGGGAACAGATGTATATGTATGACTGATTCACTTTGTTATAAAGAAGAAACTAATAAAAAAATTAAAAAAAAATAAGAGGTGCTGGGAAAACTGGACAGCTACATGTAAAAGAATGAAATTAGAACACTCCCCAACACCATACACAAAAATAAACTCAGAAATGGATTACAGACCTAAATGTAAGACTGGACACTATAAAACTCTTAGAGGAAAACATAGGAAGAACACTCTTTGACATAAATCACAGCAAGATCTTTTTTGATCCACCTCCTAGAGTAATCGAAATAAAAGAAATAAATAAACAAATGGGACCTAATGAAATTTAAAAGCTTTTGCACAGCAAAGGAAACCATAAACAAGATGAAAAGACAACCCTCAGAATGGGAGAAAATATTTGCAAACAAGTCAGTGGACAAAGGTTTAATCTCCAAAATATATAAACAGCTCATGCAGCTCAATATTAAAGGAACAAACAACCCAATCCAAAAATGGGCAGAAGACATAAATAGACATTTCTCCAATGAAGACATATAGATGTCCAAGAAGCACATGAAAAGCTGCTCAACATCACTAATTATTAGAGAAATGCAAATCAAAACTACAGTGAGGTATCACCTCACACCAGTTAGAATGGGCTTCATCAGAAAATCTACAAACAACAAATGCTGGAGAGGGTGTGGAGAAAAGGGAACCCTGTTGCACTGTTGGTGGGAATGTAAACTGATACAGCCACTATGGAGAACAGTATGCAGGTTCCTCAAAAAACTAAAAATAGAATTACCATATGATCCAGCAATCCCACTACTGGACATATACCCAGAGAAAACCACAATTCAAAAAGGCATATGCACCCCAATATTCATTGCAGCACTATTTACAATAGCCAGGTCATGAAAGCAACCTAAATGCCCATCAACAGACGAATGGATAAAGAAGATGTGGGGCATATGTACAAGGGAATATTACTCAGCCATAAAAAGGAACGAAATTGGGTCACTTGTTGAGACGTGGATGGATCTTGAGACTGTCATATAGAGTGAAGTAAGTCAGAAAGAGAAAAATAAATATCGTATATTAACGCATATATGTGGAACCTAGAAAAGTGGTACAGATGAACCGGTTTGCAGGGCAGAAATTGAGACACAGATGTAGGGAACAAACGTATGGACAACAAGGGGGGAAAGCCGCAGGGAGGTGGGGATGGTGGTGTAATGAATTGGGAGATTGGGATTGACATGTATACACTGATGTGTATAAAACTGATGACTAATAAGAACCTGCTGTTTAAAAAAAATAGAAAAAACCTCTTTATTAAAAAATAAAAAAATAAATAATAATAAAAAAAATTATGATGAAGTCCAGTTTATCAATTTCTTCTTTTATGGTTTGTACTTTGACCTTGCCTAACTCAAGATCACAAAGATTCTCTCCTGCTTTCTTCCAGAAGTTTTAGCTTTTACATTAATTCAAGTTAATACTTGTTTATGTGTATAAAGTTCATTTTTTTGCCATACGGAAGTCCAATTGTTCCAGTAATGTTTGTTGAAAAGACAATTCTTTCTTAATTAATTGGCCTCGACATCTTTATTGACAATCACTTGATCATATTTGTGTGGGTCTATTTCTAGACTTAGAGTTTGTCTTCTGTTCCACTAATCTATATCTATGTCTCACCTTATTTCAATACCCTATTCTCTTGATTACTATAGCATTATAATAAGTCTTAAAATCACTTAGTGTAAATCCTTTGTTCTTCAAAGCATTAAGCTTTCATGAGTAAAAACTGATTATTAGGTAATTTGAGAAACAGACACTCTTGCCTTTCTCTGAGCCTCTAAACATCTCTGTGCTTCTCCCCATCCCTGAGCTTCACTGAGTTCAGTGGGGTTAGGAAGGAGTGAGGAGAGGGATGATGGAGCTGACGCTGTTTGGCTGACCCAACCTGAACCACAGCCCTGATCTTCCCAGCCAGCCTCCTCCAGGTAGGTTATCCATGGGACCCACTTCTGGCTAATGAGAAATGATATTTCAGCTGTCACATCTGTCACACAAATATTGCTTTTATGAGAAAATCTTGGCAAGAAAGTGGTAATAGGTCAGTACAGACCTCTTCATCCTTGAAGACATATTTTATAACAGTTTTCCCCTCCGGGAGACTTGTTATCATAATAGATGTTCCAGCTACCACTTCTTAGATTGATTGCCAGGAACTCCACCTCTCTTTGTTGTTTAGCTAATGGACTCCAGGTGTCCTGGACTAGGACGTGTCGAGCCCAACATAATTATCCGTAAACCACGACCACCAGCAGTGGTGGAAGTGTTAGTAGTATAGAACGTACTGTTTATAGAATACAAGCACTTGCCTTGCGTTGTTTCTTTCTCCAAACAAATCTGTAAGGCAGGTACCCCGCCCTAACAACTATTAGGTAACATAACCCTTTAAAATGGTATTTCAAAAACTAAATCCAAGTTTCTTGAAGGCAATTTAGCTGAATCTACATTGACTGCAGGTGAGGGCAAACACAGAGGTATAATTTTTCCTGTGTGAGAATTGAAATCAGTGCAACTGCACCCTATAGAACTATAATTTCCAAATTAGTCAGTGTTCATTAACATACCCTCCTAAATTCAGAGTTAAGTATTAAACACAGACTTGAATACATTTTCCTACAAGTTCCCTAGACAAGACTCTGACTGAATATGTAAAACAACAGGACCCTTTACACAACAACAGCAGAAGGGTAACTTGGGTCTTGACTGGTGACTCTCGTGAGTTGATGTGATCTTCCAGGGATGGTGGGGAGGACCAGGTGCCTCAGGATGGATCCGAGGTCTGACGACAGGGACCGTAGCCTTCCCAAGAAGGGACACGGCCTGGAGAAAATGTTCATGGGTTAGAGCACCATTCTCTGTCAAACATATCTGGTCCTCCCACCTCTCCTCTTTCTTTTACCCTCTGCAGATCCTTCCCACACCTCCACCTGCCAACCCACTCCCAACAGATTTGTCCTTACCCTTGTCATAATAGCAGTAAGACACAGAAGGTCAGCTGGATTTGTGCAAATGTGTTTTAAGTTTATATCTTCAAAAATATAAAGCCCTTTGTTATCAAAATTTCATAGATCAGGAAAATTAAACTATTGTTCAGTAGTGCAGGTCTATGGTTGGGGGTTGGGAAGCTCATACATGTCTCAGTCTGAGTTAATCAAGACTTTTAGAGTGTTCTTTGTTCTTCTTGCCCCAGAGCTTCAGTTTTTAACAGGGGTCTTCAAAATTCCTAGGCTAGCCTTTGGAAAGAGTGGAAAAATGGAGTAAATAATTGCTTCCTATCTGTGGTTTCACTTCAATACCTTTCAGTCATATAATTCTTTTCTTAAATAACAACTTTATTGAGACGTAATTCACATATAATGAAATTCAGTCTTTCAAAGTGTACAATCAGTGATATTTAGTATATTCAGAGTTGTGCAACCATCACCACTATTTAATGTCAGAGCATTTTCATCACCCTAAAAAGAAGCCTTGTACCCATTAGTAGTCACCCCCCATTCCCACCAGTCCCTGTCAACCACGAATCTACATTCTGTCTCTAAGGATTTGCCAGTTCTGGAATTTCATATGAATGGAATCATACAATATGTGGCCTTTTGTGACTGGCTTCTTTCACTTATAATATTTTTTGATTTTCATCCATGTTGTAGCATGTATCAGTACTTTATTCCTTTTTCTTGCTGAATAATATTCCATCGTATGAATATACCACACTTTGTTTATCTAGTCATCAACTGGTAGACACTTGGGTTGTTTCCTGTTTGGGGCTATTATGAATAATGCTATGAACATTTGTGTACATGTTTTTGTGTGGCCATATGCTTACATTCTCTTGGGTATGTACCTGTGACTTCAAAATTTTAATGTAATTAAACTATTGTTTAAGCAAATTCATATAGACAGTTTCACTCTCTAGGACTGAATTCACATGTGAGAGTAGTTCCATTCTATGACACAGACATTATTTTAAATGAGTTGACTTTGAATTTACTACTTAGAATAGGACCAAAAAAAAAAAAATGATGGGACTGTTAAGACACATTGCTTACAATCAAATTGTAAACGCAAAGATAATCTTGCATATCTTGAACAGAATCCAGAAAATATATTAAAAGACTGATACTTCATGACCAAGTGGGATATATTCCAGAAATGCAAATGTGGCTTATAGCTTTTTATAAAACTATGAATATAATTCACCATATGTATATTAATAAATCAAAGGATTTATGGAAATAAACATCCATTTCCAATGAAAATACTTAGTAAGTAGAATTAGATGAATATTTTCTTAACTCTTTAAAATCAGGAATAAAATAGTGGTGTTGTTTATATATCAAGGAATCAAATAAGAGCTGGAATGGAAGCAGCAAAGCTATCATTATTGTAGGTGATTTAAAATTATATATATAAAATTAGTAGTTGGCTTATATTTTAAAAATATCTAGTCAGAAAATATATTGACAGACAACACCAATTTCGATAGCAACAAGAATGTAAAATACATTAAAAAAAACTTTAACAAGAAGTGCTATATGAAGAAAATGATCAGACTTTATTGAGGTATGTTTGACTCCAAATACAATGCTTTAATCACTATTCTAGATGTATCCATACATTTCTCTCTTTTTTTTGGCTGCGCAGGGGCTAAGATGCAGCATGCGGGATCTTCATTGCCTCATGCAGAATCTTCGTTGCGGCATGCGGGATCTTTAGTTGCGACAGGTGGGATCTAGTTCCTTGACCAGGGATGGAACCCGGGCCCCCTGCATTGGGAGCACAGAGTCCCAACCACTGGACCACACAGGGAAGTATCCATACATATTAACTTATATAATAAAGTTAGCATTTCAAATAAGTAGACCATTCAGTAAGGGTTTGGACAGCAGGTCAATCATCTGGAAAAAGCAAAACAGACCAAGATTTCAACTCCTTACACGCTAATACCTTCCAGATGGATCACAGATGTAAGTGTGACAGATGGAATGTCGGAAGCACTAGAAGAAAACATGAATAACTATTTCCCCCTTTGGAATATGGCAAAACTATGTCCTGGAAAATCAGGAACCAAAAAAGGCTAAAATTGATAACTTTGACTTTTTAAAGTTCTGTGTTGCAAACAACCAAACAAAAAACAAACTCACTACTTATGCTACAGAGAAAGATAGATGACAAATTGGGAAAATGTTTTGCAACATGATGCAAAACAGAGGGCTAAAAATAAAGGTATATAAATTACACATATGTAGGAGGAAAAAAGACAAAAGAAAGACGACAAAAGAACAGGAAATTTACAAAAAGAAGAAATGCAAATGACCAATAAAGCATATGAGATATTTAACCTTACTAGGTAGGATCAAAACTAGCCAATAAAATATCAATGAAATATCACTTTTTGGCCCAATTGACAAATATTAAAAGGTTAATGATATTCAGAGTTGGAGATGGTTTCAGGAAATGGATACTTTTATGTCCTATTGGTGGGAATGTAAGTTGATACAATGTTGCTAGAGGATAGTTTGTCAATATGCATAAAAATGACCAAAAAACCTCATATATAGGAATTTATTCAAAAGAAATAAATGAATAAGTGAGAACAGATGTCACCAAGGGATACTCATTGTGGCTTTGTTTATAGTAGTAGAAATTCAGAAACAGCCTAGATAATTAAGTAAATTATGGTACATGGATTCAAAGGAATATACTGCAGCCTGTCAGACGAGAAAGTAGCTCTGTATTGTTGGGTATGGAAGAATGTCTGGGACAAATGGCTGACTGAAAAGAAGTGTGTTTCAGAATAGCCGGTACAGTGTGATTTCCTTTATGTAAGATAGTATTTGTCTGCAAATGTGTAGATATGCATAGAGAAACATTGGAGGGTGTCACCACACTGTCAGATGCTTTCTCTGGGAATTTTGGTATATTTTTATTTTCTTCTTTGTACCTTTCTGTCATGTTAGAATTTTGTTCATAATGAGCATGTATCATATTTTAAAAACAATAAGCTAGTTTTCATATATTGACTGTAAAGGCAGCTCCTTTCAGCGTGGCAATGCATGTGTTAGCAATGTGGCACAGATATGGGAGCAGTGATCATGTCAAGGACATCTCTCCTTTAAAACACCCTCAGTCTAAAGAAAAGTATAAAAAAGCTCAGAGTGTAGAAGAGATATTGGGAGGGATTTAGTACAGGGTGATTTGTACGGAGTCAGATAACTCTGTACCCAACAGTTTGGCCTCAAAGAGTTCACCTACCATCTGTGTATCCCATTAAAACAGTCTGCCAGCAAAATTTATACTCAAATATACCACATTTATACTGAAAAGTGACATTCACTGTTCAAATTAAATCTCTTGAATTGGTACATATTCCTGTGGTGAAATACCTAAAAACAAGGTCAGGAAAACCATCACTGACTCTCATGAAGGAAGCTTACATTTGCAGTCAGAGGACAAACATATCAAAGGACAAAAAAAATAGTGTCAGGCAATAGTATTGGGCAAGGCCAAATACATAGCACATCATTGCCAGAAACAAGGGTTGGTAATGGAACTATCAAATATATTTCAAGAGGATATTATGTTCCAGAGGAAATGGAATAGATTTAGAAGTAGATTTGGTCTTCCCTTCCCTGACCTGAAGCATTTCTGAGCACCAGCAACTATTAGGCAAGATCTCCATACTATTGGAATCAATAAACGTGTGCTTTATGTTTCATAAATACTTATTTAGGATTTATTTTTTTTCATGTAATTATGCCAACAGGCAACCTCTAAAGAAAATGCTGTCTTTAATAAGCTTCCTTGACACTGTAGATTGAGTCAAATTTCGTATTCTACTACAACCTTGAGAAGTTCTAGGTTCTGCTGTCTTGAATTCTATTTCCAGTTGCAGCACTATTTTGCTGTTACGTTTGGACAAACTCTTGTATTTCTAAGACTTGGTCAGCCCAATTTGAAAAACAAAGAGAGCAAGAGCATCTCCTTACTTCACAGGGGGTCAGTAAAAGTTAATGAGATAATATTGATAACCATTTTTAGGAAAAAGGGAGAAAATGCTATGCATATGTTTATTGCATACTGATAACTAAAAGGAAAAATATAGTCCCACAAATAAAAAGCATGTGTAAACTTTAATACCTTCAATGTTTCAAATTCATAGATAAATTCCGTCTCTATGCTTTGCCAAGAAGGTTAAAAAACAAAAAACAAAAAACCCTCAGCTTTAGAAACACCAAAGTTCCCAAGGTCATATAAATGCTAAGAAGGCAAGGTTTCCACATTGTTCCACTGTTGCTCAGCCTTATCCCTTAGTCACTAACTTCTGGCTCTCATTTTTTCAGGAATGTGCATAAGCTAGTTTGGTATAAAAACTGAAATGCAGAACTACGTATTCTGGAAAATGGGATTGAAAATAGAAAACTCTTTTAGACTAATCAAAGAGTTCTTTAAATTCTGTTTTGCACCATGGGAAACACAAGGATTATCGTGGGCTGCTAGTTTTTATTAGTTACAAACTCGAAAGTCATTACTGCAGGGTTCTAGAACCAACTGTAGAACCTCTAAGAAACCTGAACATTTTCCCCAGGGACCAATTAAGTTCCTATTTTATAAGTGAAGCTCTCTGTTTAATGCAGTTTGGGATATCTACAACAACTTTCTCTTTAGAATTTCTTTTTCAATTTTGGCAGATTTACTAACCAAGCTCCAGGGAGCAGTACAGTTGCACCAGTGATTCTCAAGCGGGACCATGTGGGAGGGTCGACAGTCAATCCCCACCTTCCTCACTCAGGGTTGGCTGAGAATCTCTAGGTGTATGTAAGTGGGAAAAAAAATTCAATTATAACTTTACATTTTGGGGGAAATACTCTTACTTTTGTAATGACGAGAGAAGGTAAAAACTCTGGGAAAAAAATAGGTGTACAGGTTAAAAAGCTTGAGCATTAATAAATACTGAACATTATTGTAAAAGAAGGAGGGTTAAAAAGAGCTGGTCATTTAGCTGGGATCTGAAGAAAATTTTCTTAGTAAAAGGGGTGACAGAGGGACGGGGAGATCTCCAGCACCCAGTGTTCCAGTTTCCTCCCTTCCCACGCCTGTCTGCTCACAGCAAGCTGTGAATTTGGAAGACAGAGCTGCAACTTGATTAGCTTCATTAAAGGCCAAGTTCAGTTGAAATCATGGGCACTGCATTTCAGAACTGAAACAAGTGGCAATTACAGAAGGTTAAGGGTTTTGATTGGGCCTAACGGTGACTGGGAAAGTAAAGATAACAAAATAAGGAGAGGGAGGGAGGGGGACAGAGAGACGGAGAGAGAGACAAAGAGAATCAGAAAGAGACTGGGTGGGGGTGGGGAGAACCGTGTGGAAGAGAGCCCAAGCAAGCTCTAGAAGAGAGGGAAAGAGAAAACTAAGAAAACGTTTTCTTGAATTTTAAGTTTATGAAGAAACACAGACTCTCTAACGATAGATCATCATACAATTAAGTGTATAGTAATCAATAAAAAATGCTGTTCACTACAATGTACAGGGATTTAGCATTTTAAGGTAACAAGTCTACTGCTGCCAAAAGCTAGAATTACAAGTAGTGTTCAAAAGCATGTATTATTTGGAGGCAAGTAGCATAGCAGGCACACACACATTTTCATACTCTAACCATTTGCTGCACAGTAATTACTCTAAACTGCTAGAGAAATACAGAGAGCCCCTGGAGAACAAATAGGGACACTCCACCTATATCCCATGGAAGAAGACATTTTAAGAGTCACTTCTGGAAGGAGAATGCTTGTATCTTTTGGGTTTCTCATGACCTTTCTTTGCAGGCCATGTGGTACAACTGGGTCGCTGTGCAGTGAAGCCTGTCAGGGTTGACTTATCTGGGTTAAAATATGGTCCGTTACAAGTCATCCATAGGTGGGTAAAGTTACTTACCACAATTATTCAGAATTATTGTCTGGAAGACCCAAGTGAATCAAAGTCTGATTTATAAAGTTCTTTTTGAGATCTATAAGTTTGTGTTTTAAAGGTCCCCTGGAATATGGGCTAATTCCCGCAAAACTTCCAAGGAGAGCGTCTTTGGGACCTTTTTAACAGACAGATAAAAATCATTTTTAATTTGTTATCATTTACATGCAAATAAATGCCGCCACAGAATTTCAAGGGTGCTGGAATGGTCTTCTTGAGGAAGGCTAATAGTCCCCTCTGGATTCTTTTTCATTAATAATTTACTTAGCAAACACTTTCTTCCAAAAAAATACAAAGGTGGTGATCTTACCATTGTAGAACTATCCCATCTTCTTAAACACTAAGTTTCTTTAATGAGAAATTACTGGTATCCTCCTATTACCTTTATCACACAAGAATGGTAATTGTGTCATGTGTATCAACCTGTGGAAAACAGTCCAGATGGCAGTTCCCTATGGTTTGATTAGCTATTTCTAGAATATTCATTTCAACATTAAACAAGATTTGGGAAAATTCTGTGGATTTATTTAGCTAATAAATATTTATCTGAATCTTTTTCCACATGAACAATGTGTTGGGAGATGGTGTAGACAAAGGTAAAGATCCAAAACATTCTTTGAATGTGATAATGAGAACAAAGTAGAACCTAGTAACCTTGGAGGGGGAAGCAGAACCACCCAGCAAAGCCAGGCTGGAGCAGCTCCCCCAGAAGCTTGTGGAGTTGAGAATTAATGTCATGAGGCACTGAACTGTGGCTAGTTTCTATGCAGCATCCTCATAGCAGTGCTGACAAATATACTTACATAAGCTGTGATCATTTCATTATTAACTTAAAGAGGATAAATGGGAGCAAATGGAGGAAGACAAAAAGTGGCATAAAAGGGAAGGCGAGTGGGAAAAATCTTGGTCAAGATCCAGAGTTCAGCTGGAATCTGAGCAGCATGCAGGAGCAAGAGCTGAGCTGGGGGAAAACTTCTACACCCTCCAGTCCTTGCTTTTAGAGAGGAAGATACTGGATCTCGGGGAAGCGGAGTCACAAGCTCACACCATGGCAGAAGCAGGTCTTTTATCTCTCCCCATCCATTATTGCTGGGTGGAAACCCTACCCATCCTTCAAGGCTCAAGTCAAAAGCCACCCCTTCCTCATTTCTCTTAACTAAAAGTTGTCTCTTTCGCCTCTGAATTTCTACAGATTCCTGAACTCTGTCTGATTTAAAAGAGCAACAGTTTTGTGTGCTCTGTGTTGCTTGTCCTGGTGTGCTATCCTTTCTTTTCTTGTCCTGGGCTGCTTCTCAGCTGAGGCCTGCTGGTGCTGGAGGAGAGAGGCTTACATCTCCTTCAGGACACTACTCATGTGTGTGCAGGCGGGAAGGCTGTTTTACATAGAGGGTTGTCTTGCTGGAGGGAAGAACAGAAAAATAAGGAAATGTGCCTGGCCCCATCCCGTCATCCCTTCTTTTCAGTAAATGACCTTCATAAATTCTGTTTTATGTCTTCCTATTCCTATGAACCCAGGCGCTAGCTTATTTAAGGTTTCCCCTCAGAGCATTCTATTAGCTCTATGCTATGATCCAAAAAGAAAAAAAAAAAAAAAAAAAAAAACAGAAATCCCAGGACCTGTGGGAGACCAGAAGCCAGATGACTTCAGCTTTTCTCTGTTTCCACTTTGCGTGACAGGTAGTAACAGACATGGCATGACATTGTTGGTGTCACAGGGCCACAGTGGTCATGTGTCGGATTTAAAAGAGCAACAGTTTTGTGTTGCTCTGTGTTGCTTGACTGACAGGGAATTTAAAAGTAAGAAAGAAGCATCTATAACTTTTGCTATTATTATGCTAAAAGAGAGCTCATTATGTATCATGTTTGAAGAGAAGACGGTTTATACCTAAAGGAGGAATTAACAGCTCGAAAAAGAGAGATGTCATCTCTTGTCAGTGAGCTTTTGTGAATTTAGAAACCCTGATGAGTGAGTCACTGAAAAGCCCCAACGGGTAACATTGTTAATCTGTCTCTTCTTCTCCAGAGAAATCAGATACAAGAGACTTGAAATAAAAACTAAAGTCCACCACCCATCACATATCTGAAGAAACTAGTGGCAGCACAGTGATAGACTAAAACAAAATAAAACAAATAAGCAGACCCAATTCCAAGAAATAGGGAGAGTGTGCTTTAGTTGCTGCAAAGTCCTGGAAAGCAAAGCAGATAGTCAAATTATCACTGCCTTGGGGAAGAAGCTGTGTTTTGTTCACCGGTGAATTCCCTGTTCACTCAGCAGCACAGAGGAGCAGCTCAGTAGATGTCTGGTGCATTAAAAACTTTTAGGCACACTTGGTCTAGGAAAGGTCAGCTCATGCCTGTGTTCTCTCCCGGAGTGAGCCAATCTTTTCTGTTCTGTGCACTTCACTAAATTGGTGACAGGAAAGCAGATGCCCTCAATCTTTTGTACTATCTGTTCCAAGCCTGGGTCTCACAGTAATTTATTTCCCTTTCTTTCTGCTGAGTGAAAATTGATGACTTTTCTAGTAAACGATGTACATCTCCATTGCCACTAAAAATGACAAATCAAAAGGCCAGCAGGGCCCCTATTTTTCATGCCTAGACACTATTATTGGTTGGAATGTGGTCCTTGAGTTTAAGGGTTTCATTCCCAAACCCTGGGGCACCGGGTGTCAGGGCAGCGTCCCCTGAACTAAGTACTCACCCCTCCTGTTGCTGCTGTGGACTTCTCTGCCTTTCACACCAGCAGAGCCAGACAGCTCTGTCCAGAGAGCCTATTACTTTTTAAAAAATAAAGTATTCATGATCAGAAAATCAATATATTTTACTGTTAAAAGTGATGGTAGAGAACTGTATGGAGTAAAAAGAAAGAGCTCCAACCCTTTGCCATTCTGTCATCAATCCATTCACCTGAGGTCACAACAGAAATGTCTTGAAAGATTCAGACAGATTATGTCAGGGTCAATGTTGGAAGGAAGAAAAACCTTGCATTCAAAATCATTCTGTCTACAAGACTTCCAATCACTCATCTTACAGCTCTGTTAAACCCTGATCAGGTACTCTAGACGATCTTTAACTGATGATGCCCGGCACACCCGTGTGGGGTACATCCCACCCATGTACACCTTGTACTCCTCTCCCCACTCCTGGATCCCTGGGAGCGGGTGTGTGGTGTGGGCGTGCTTCGTGTGCTTGACATCTATAAATACACTCAGAGCTGCTCAGAGCCTCTCACTGGTATTTCAGCACATTCACTCTACCCGGTTTTTACATACATCTGCACCCTCACAAAAAGGAGAAAAGCAGAACTTTATTTCTGCTATGATGACCATGACTCCAGATAAATTGCTACGAAACCAGATACCGCTTTTAAGTGTACCTCATTTGTCTGCAGCCACACAGAGCACACTCTGCTCTCACTCTGTTGCCTCCACCTCTCTCAGTGCCGGCTTCCATTTATGCCTCCACCTGCCTCTACAGTTTAGTTCAGGGTTTATTTTTCTCTGAGCCTGTAGCTCTGACTCCATTTCTTGGCTAAAGCTTTATTCTCTCCTTTTCCCAGGAATCCCACCCACAAGTCCTCTACCTGCTGCTGCCCAGACCTGATGTCACAGTCTACACTGACCTGCATAGCGTTCCGGGCCTGTCACTCTCTGTCCCTTCTCACCCTCTGGACTCGCTGCCTGGTTCCTCCTCAGTCTCTGGAGCTGGACTGGGTCCAGGCCTTGGCTTTGCCTCCTGCTGGGTATGGGCTACTCAACACGTGTTGGCTTCAGTTTCCTCATCTGAAAAATGGGGATATTAATAGGGCCTACCTCTCGGGGTTTTTATGAAGACTGTGGTAGATTGCTGAAGTACTGGCGAACCCAGTGAGTCATGCCTCCCTGAACACATGCCCTTGGGAGATCCCCTCCCACAGCGATTTTTTTGTTTGGCCGTGTGGTCTCTTTGGCCAGTGGCAGAAGCAGAGGCTTGATCAGTGCCTGCACATTGAGTTTTTACACTCTCTCCCTTGCTGCTGTTTTGAACCCAGCCACCACCCAAAGAAGCCTGGGTAGACCTCCTGGATGATGAGAGACACCTGTTCAGCTGACCCCACCCTACCCCACCTCCCCTTGGTCAACTACTAGACATGTGAATGAGGCCACTTGGGACTAATCAGCCCGGCTAACTTGCCAAGTAAATGCAAAAACATGAATGATTCCAGCTGACACTAAATGGAGCAGAGATGAATTTTACCAACTAAATCCAAATTGCCAACCCACAGAATCTTCAGCAATTAAGTGGTGATTGAGTCATTAATTTTTGGAGTGGTTTGTTATGTGGCAATAGTTAGCTGATACAAGACAAATGAGTTTTTCTATGGTACATGAAAGGTATTTAGAAAAGTGTCTGGCACTATCGGTAGTTGTTTGTTATTCTTTAGCAATGGTTCCAGCCATAATGGTGATCTTGGAGACCTGTGAATATGCTGAGCCTTCTTATATTCCTGTACCTTTGCACATGACTAAAACTTTCATGTCTGCATTCATTGACTGCCTACCTCCTCCTTGTCCCTTGAGCAGGGGGATATTAAAAATATTTAAGAACTGGTATGGCATGGGCAGCAAGCAATCAAATGTGAATGACCTGAATGTCATGTCTGTCTTTGAGTCTCAGTTCAAGCATCCTCCTGCCTGGATTATTAGAACACCTCATATGATTTCCCTGCTTCTGCTCTCACATTCCCCATCCCATAGTTTGTTCTCAACATAATTATCTTTTAAAATATAAATGATCAGTTAAAAACATACGTCAGATTATGCACCCTCTCTCAAAACTGTGCAGTGGTTCTCGGGTTCACTCCAAGTAAAATCTAAAGTCCTTAGAATGGTCTGAGCCCTCTGTTCCCGCCCCTTACCTCTCCCACCTCCTCTCATCTGCTTGCCCCTCTTACACTCTGCAACAGCCACACTGGCCCCTTTCTTCAAAGCTTCCTACCTTAGGGACTTTGTTCTAGCAGTTCTTTCTGCCTGGAACGACTGTCCCAAAGGAAGACTTGCGTCCCTGCCTCACCTCTGCCAAGTCTGCTCAGATCTCACTTTCTCAATGAAGCCTGAGCTGACTCTCTTATTTAATACTGCAACCTGCTCTCTCCTGCCACGTTACACTCTCACTCACCCCCGTACCCTATCATCTTTGGTATCAGTCAGGGATCCACTAGAGAAACAGAACTAGAAGGAGATCTATATCTAAGAAGCTGGCTTCTGCAGCTGTGGGGTCTGGCTAGGCAAGTCCAAAACCCACAGGGCAGGCTGTCAGGAAGGGGCAGGCTAGCACTTGTCCACAAGAGTCAAAGCTGCAATCCACAGGGGGAATTTCTTGTTCTTAGGAAAGCCTTAGTTCTACTCTTCAGGTCTTTCACCTGATTGAATCAGGCCTTCCCAGATTATCTAGGATAACCTTCCCAAGAACACTTTAATTAGTGTTTGATTGGATAACTAAGGACTATACCCTAGCCAATAGGCACATAAAATTGACCATCATACCTTCTAACATCCTGTATAATTTTCTAATTTTTACAACAGTTGTCTGTCTCCTCTACTAAAAATAAGTCCCATGAGGTTTGGAGGCCTTTGTTTTGCTTGCCGATGTATTCCACAGTAAACATTCAACAGGTACTCATTGGACGAAATAACATCACACCCTCAAGAAGTCTTCTCTAACTATCCACTGTTCCCCCAAGAGACACCCACATCTGCCAAGTTAGGTGCTGCTCTTCTTCTCATTTACCTAATGTTAGTTAAAGCCACTCACTTCAATCAGACCGATCTAACCTTACAGGATAGAGCACCAGAAATAACTAAATATCTTATATTTTATTTGTTTAACTTTTCTCTTTGCTCACATTAGTCTCTTATTTTGCATCTATTCCTTTAGCTTTCTTCTGATTCCTTCCCCTACTCTACTTTGACGGGTTGGGAAAAATACAAGGAAGGATTGTTACAGTTAAATGTACATATATAAAGATCCCTTATGCACAAGGCCAAAGGCAGTGTCAAGTTGTTAGACATCTTCACCTGCAGAAATAGTCTTTCAATTTAGCCGCATGCATCCACAGTTTTACCAGCATTTACTAAGCACCAAATATGTCAGACATTGTATAAAACATTGAGACCACAGAGAGAAAAGTCAAGGTCTCTGCCTTCAAGTTGTTTATAGTCTAGTGCAGAATGATGAAGTGATGTCCTGGGGATTGAATCTAGCCCTTATTCGTTATTGTCAACAGTTCAACTCACATATTGTTGGTCTATGTGGTATTTGATATTTTAATTAGTTATTAACATTGGAAAATTAGAAGATTTCACATAAAATTCAGACTTTCGGGCTTCCCTTGAAATATGAGAGGATCTAGCATCATTGGCCCTAGCTGCCCAGATCCAAGGAGGAGCTGCTCATGGAGCATGACTGCTCCATCTCTAGTTCCCCATCTTCCCTACCAGTGCTTTCCCAACATCACGAGCAGATGCCAGTTGCTGTCTGTCATCTTACACCTGGCCTGATCTGGTCATTTAGGTTACCTTCCCGGTTGCTTGTGGGCATCTGGGTTATTTTAGATCTCTAGACTAGTGAGTTGCATTTGATAATACACTACTAAAACACTATTTAACTCTGCAAAATAATTCTGCTTCTATGATATGATTTGATATTCATAGTAAATGTCAGACTTAGGCCAAGTATTAGTTCCATTTTTCACAAGAGGTGATGAAACTTTGGAGAGGTTAATTTACTAGTCTGGACTATAGAGGTGATTCTAGAAATCAAATTTCCTGGTGAGTCATCCTAAGTCTGAGGAGCATTGCAAAGGGATCTCACCCCTTCCTCAACTGTCTTCCCTACAAGACTTCAGACTGAAGTAGTCAAAGATTGGGGAGGGAGAGAAAAATTAACACAAAGTTAAGTTTGGAATTTTGACTATTACTTAAGACTGAGTTGTGGCTTGCTAGGACTATAATTGGCTGAAGGACTTTTTATTATCTAAGAGTGATGGGCCTGTTTGACACTTCACCTTAGGGCAGGAAAAGGTAACATCAATGAATGCATATTTAAAAGGACAAAAATTGCATTTTCTATACATTTAAATTGTGTCATATTTGTTTAACTTACCCGTTATACACAGACAGGCACACACACACACACACACACACACACACTTCTCCTTGTACATGACTAGATCATACCATACAGAATATTTTGTTACTCCCTTTTTTCTTCCAACGGTATCATCTTTTTGTGACGTTAAGTAGTCTTATCATGTAACAATTTTAATATAATATGATGATATTATAATAATATTTCTCCAGTCACCTTTTGGTCAATTTAAATTTCCAATTTATTATTGTATGAATATACTGATTTAATATTCTGACAGCTGACTTATTATGTGCATCTATGATTACTTCTTTAGGATAAATTCCTAGAAGTGGAATTCCTAGAAGATGTGTCCTGTCACAGGACACATCTAGCTTTTAAAATTTTTGACGCATATGTAATGTCTCCTCTATCAATGTCCTTCCTTCTAAAATCTCCCAACAAGGCTATCCACTTCAGCCAGATAAATCTCATCAAAGTCACACTTGCATATTTTACTCCCTTGTTAAAGAGCCTCAGTGTCTTCTAGCTTATTAGATTAATTTCAAACCACCACTCACTCAGGCTTTGGGGTTCTCCTGGCAAAACACCTTGCCTACCTGTCCAACCTCACTTATTACTTTGCAGTTCCAGTTAAGGCAGATCTATCATTTCTCCCAGGTGAACCATTTGTTTTTTCCTTCCCTGTATGAGGAAACTGCTCCCTTTCTTCTCCACTAATGTAGATCCTATATGTCTCCCAAAGCCCAGATCAAATTATACCTCTTCCAGAAAGGGTTTCTGGGATAATCCCACCTCAAAATTATCTTTTCACTCATGAATCATATTCCCCTATAATTTTAAGTATGTATATCTCATTTCCTCAGGGTGGGCAAGCTGTTCCCAGGCAGGTTGTTTTTTGAATCTGTCTCCAAAGCAAACACAGAGCTAGGTGTTGAACCTTAAAAAGGACTGTAAAAGTGTGGATTGAGTTGCTGGAGAAAGTTCTGAAATCTTCCCCAAATGCCTTTAGAATTGGTCATACTCCCATATGAAATTGGGTGAATAAACGGGATGAGTTTTCAGAGTGGCTTCAGGCATCCTTTTCTAATAATATGACTATAAAATTTTTGATGAAATATAAATATTTTTTAGCTAGTCATTTGAAAGACACTTTTGCTTACTTACAAAAATTATTTGGCATGAAGTTCAGTATATGAGAAAAAAAAACCTCTCAAAAATGATTTAATCACCACAATTACGAAGTAGTTAGTGGTGGCCATATGACACAGATTTTGAAAACCACATTAGTGTGATTCCATTGTGTAAAGATGTTTTTATTCACAGATCATAATATAAAATAGAAACAATTAATTTTAAAATTACCCTAGACACTGAACATTAAAAAAACTTTAGTTCATTTAAAAATACATAAATTATTTTCATTCCACCCCTCCAAAAGTATGGTACTTCACTGTTCCAAAAATACTACATATTCAAATAAACTGTAATTATGAATATATATAGCTTCTCACAGTTAGAACTTTAAAAGTGGATTGTGCTAAATAAAATGCATGTTACTGAAATATTTATACATGCTTTAAAGTAAATCATTATAAATAGGCATGTAATTACTACAGTTTTAGGAAGGTTTAATCAGGAACTAAAACACTAAAGAATAAAATTTCAGCAGCTCTTGACCAACAAAAAATCCACAGATATTCTTCAAGACCTTCCTCACACCCTGAGTTTCAAAGAGAAAGCCATCTTCTTAGATGAGGTAATTGGAATAAAAAATTATGGAGAGAAAAAGTACAGATTGAAACAAAAGATATGAAAAAAACAGAAATAGAGAATCTAGAAATACTAAGGATTTCTTGAAAGGTAAGTTCAATTTTAAAAAAACTAATTTATACTGGGGAAGCAGTGACTTTGAATCTTGCTCCCTCAGGATTAGAGTAAAAATAAGATTTACAAAAGAGTATGTGTGTTTTGGTGAGAAGGGAGGGAAAAATTGTCTGTGGCACTAAGATGCAGTGGAGTATCTATTTGGCAGGGTACTGTTTAATGTAATGCATCAGCCAAATTTCTGATGTTCAGAATCTTCCCTGAAATTAGCATCAGTTAAAATCCTGGATGCATTGGCAGCTGGCAGCTCAGCTCCCCCTGCCTGGGTCCCGCAGCTACAGCAAATTGGCAGTAAGGCTTCCTTAGCAGTTACTAACAGGCTAATGGTACCACACAGCATGATTCCTCTTAGGTAAAGCAAACAAATACAAACCCTTGTATTTATATATGTACCACATATGTATGTAATTGTGTAGAACAATATTTGAAAAGACACACATAAAACCATTAAAATGTGTAATCTCTGTTTACACAAGGGATTGGAAGAGAGGCTGATGGATACTTTCATTCTATGGTATGAATTTTTACTATAAGAAAGTAAGCATGTAGTTTTGCACAATTTTAGAACTTAAAATTAAGAAAGCAACACTGGGATGCCAACCTATGTAGAGAGAAATGTGAAGAACATACAGGAGACTTTTTTAAAAAATTAATTAATTAATTTGGCTGCGTTGGGTCTGAGCTGCTGCCCGCGGGCTTTCTCTAGTTGCAGTGAGCGGGGGCTACTCTTCCATGCTGTGTGCAGGCTTCTCATTGTGGTGGCTTCTCTTGTAGTGGAGCATGGGCTCTAGGTGCGCGGGCTTCAGTAGTTGTGGCACGCGGGCTCAGTAGTTGTGGTGCATGGGCTTAGTTGCTCCACGGCATGTGGGATCTTCCTGGGCCAGGGCACGAACCCGTGTCCCCTGCCTTGGCAGGTGGATTCCTAACCACTGCGCCACCAGGGAAGTCCCCATACAGGAGAGTTTACATCTCTTTTTTTTGAGGTTACATCTTGTAACAAAGAAAATCCCCACAGAAAGTTGCCCTACCAGTTTCTTTAAGGGTCAATAATTTTATGAGTGATTCTATCTTTGTACCAAGTATCCTTGTCCTGGCTTATCTACAATTTCTTGCTGGACATTCGCTTGGATATCTTGCCATTACTGACAACTTGGCAGGTCTAAAACCACACACATCCTCATCTACCTCATGTGACTTTCTTCTTTTTATCAATTCTGTCTCCATAGTCTCAGGTTGAAAACCTTAGGATATTTGACTACCTTACCTTCTTTGCCCCCATTTCAAATTAGTTATCATTCTTATTTCATTTTTGCCATTTGGCCATTCCTTTTCATTTATAGCACGCTATTCTACTTCAAGTTTTATCTTCTCGTGCATGAAATCTTGCAGTTGTTTCCCAACTAATCTCTCCTACCTGTCATTAATTTTGCACACCCATGCCAGATGAAAAGCCTTAACAGTAGAGTTTGTTTATTCTGCCTGCGCAAACACACACACACACACGCTCACACACAGACACACTCACACACAGACATACTCCTCCAATACTTGACTATTACTCCACATAAAGCCTAACATCCATTCAAGGATCCCCAGGATCTGACATTAACATTAACATCTTGGCTTTTTCTTATTACCCCACCCTTGAAATCGTTTGTCTAAAGTCTCCTTTACTGTCCACTGAACATGCTCTCTTTTCCTACTATATGCCTTTCTCTTTCTTACGTGCTCAACTCAGCATTCATCTTATTTGTGAAGACTTTCTTGTCTGATATTTTTGTTTAATTAATTTGGTTTAAACATTGAACTTACTTCTTGTATCTCAAGTTAGTTACAAATTTCTTAAGGGTAGAATCCTTGCCTTAAGCTTTTTCTTATTTATATCACCCCCTACTACCCACCTATCACAGTGTATTCATCAAAGAAATCATTCAGCAAATGTTGGCCGATTGACTGACTGAAATCAAAGAAAGTTTCTCTGTGTCTTCCTTATTTCCGGGGAGCATTGGTTTTATGCTTCCAAAAGTAAAAAGAAATGAAAACTAACATATAGATGTAGTTTATATCTGTTAAAATGAACATTGCATGAACTTGAGTTAAAACGTATGTTTCTGGAGGTTAACTTTTTGGTTGGTGTACACAATAAATCATGCCAGTTTGTTCATCCAACAGTATTGCTGTGGGCATACTATTTGCAGTACTTTCTAGGCCCTGAGGGTATGGCAGTGACTAATCAGACAAAATCCATGCTTTTATAGAGTTTACATTCCAAGGGAGAAGATAGACAATAAATGAAAAAATAAGTAGAACCCATAGTTTGTCAAGTTGTGATAAGAGCTTTGGGGAAACCTAAATCAGGAAAGGAGTTTAGGGAGTGCTGGGGGTGCAGAGGTAGCTGCAACTTGAAATAGGGCTGTCAGTATTTCCCCTATCTGGCATAAAAAAAGGTTGATATAACACCTAAGTATAATACAATACAATGAAGATTGGCTTGAATCAGTTTGCTTCAGAAAATATGACTAGGAATATTTTTCTCATGATTTACTTTTAGTTGGCTTTTAACAAGGACTTCAAAATGGCAGCTTAGGTTCATTTTTAGTTCAATGTAGAATAGTTCTCATACATATGCAGCCTGGATTCAATCCTTTTCTTGGGTTGGATTATTACCAAGATCTTAACAAGAAAAATGAAGAAATATGGATGCCTCAAGAATTGACTAACCACTTATATCCTGCATTAAACGTGCTCCTCTGCATCCAGAAGCTGATTTTTAGTACCAGATTAGGAATGAGAAAGGATTTCTTGGCAAAGTATCTTTATTTGCAAAAATAATTCCAAGACTTGGGCTGAGCTCAAATTTTAGGATTTATGTGGAAACTCAAGACTTATCTTTTCACATTACCATGTGATCAATTTGAACAAATAATACAAACTCCTAGAGGTTTGGTCTCAAAAGGTCTAGACTTTAAGAAGAATATTTTTCATCTTTCTCAGCCTGGTCCTTGATTAAAGCATTCCTTTGACAGTGTTATACAGAAATACCTCTATTAATGAAAAAGACACATTTCAACATCACACTTAGTTGTCAAAAATGTTGTGATTGAAATAATATAGAAGGCATTGGAATGCACTTTAGGAGGAAGGAGAATAGGGAATAGGGTATGAAGATATTATTTGGCTAAAATAATAGCATGAAATAATACCAGTATTACCCATTGTATTATAGTGTAATCCACTAATCATTCTAACTGATATTAGATAATTTCTAAGTTTGATTAGGGATGAGGAGAGGACAGTGGAGTCCTGCGGATGGTGAGGGTCAGAGGTGATAGATATATCAACACCATAAGGAAAAAAGTGAACACTGGGGGAAAGGAGAATGGCAAAAAACCCCCTTATTTCACAATTTAGCTTAGGGTCCATGCTATTAACAGTCATCGGTGATGAACAAACAGAAACTGTGGGTAGAAGTGTGTGTGTGTGTGTGCGTAACCTGAGATGAATGACACCAAGCTCATAATGATTTGCATAAGTTATCAAGAACTTTTACTTGCTTTTTCTTCTCCTGGCATTGCTGACTGTGTAGATAGATGTTTAGTCCTAGATAATTCTGTAATGGGGTATTACATCACCAGACTACATAAATAGATACCATATAACTATATACAAGTAAAAATAGATTAAGTAAATTTCCTTTTGTTAAAAAAGCACAGAGAAATTCCTTACCTGATATACTGAAGTCTATATGGGGATACTTCCAACAGATTTCCAATTGAACTTTGCACTAAACAATTTGCTTTCATCTTTCCAGGAACCTCTGATACAGGATAATGGGCAGCTGTGTTGTGCTGGATGTAAGGTTTGTATCTTAAAGGTTACAGAAACAAGGAAGCAACTTTTGTAGAGTAAACTGGACTCATAGAAATGAAGGATTCCTTCAATTAAAGATTTTCTACTGGTCTGAAGCAGAAGACTCACATCACCCCATTTAACACCACAAAGCCTGTAATAAATACTTTCGTGTATTGACAAGTCCGTTTGCTAAATAGCAGTCTCACAAGAATAATTTGAAATGCTTCATAATATATTACATACACTAAGCTGCTTCCAAATCAAAAGAATAAAAGCAAAAACCCTGATTTAAAGTCAGAAAAGCAACTCAAGTAATGCATTTTAGACTAACTCTTTAGGATAGAAACTAAGGCTTTTTAGGCGGTCTCCACCTTCTTTAATATGATTTTTTTTTTCTTTTTTGCCACGCAGCTTGAGGGATCTTAGTTCCCTGACCAGGGATCGAAGCTGGTCCTAATCACTGGACACCCAGGGAATTCCCTAATATCCCATTTTTGAATGAGTGATGCTTTTCATCCTTGCTACCTTTACACTGGATGGAATCACAAAACAGACTCTTTACCATTTTATATATTCTTTGGTGAAATTGTCTTTTCTTTACAGGAGCAATTCTCAGTTCCCAGATTCTTGCCATGTGTTATGTTTGTGCTTGCCATGTCATGTCATTAGTTCTACTGCACCATCTGATTTTGACTCAATCTAAGTAATTTTTGCTACCAGCTACTGTCACAGACTTGTTCCTCTGCATGGTTGCATCTTCTTTACCAGTGATATAGTCCAGCTACTTAACTTAGCCTTAGGTTATGGTCACTAATACAGCCAAGGAATTGTTCTATTTCAACAGTATAACAAATGAATGGACTTCTGTAATATTTCATCCCTCTTTGGGGAATTGAAGAGCTCATCTAAAGAAGAATTGGTAGGTGGTTGGAGCTAATAACCTGAACAGGGAGAGGTCAAACACCTCAGCATGGCTAGTTAGTTCTTAGGCCAATGGAAATGGAGACAGGAAGTCCTTGGTGGCCTTGGGTAGCTACTCCTAATCTTTTAATTCAGAATATGGTGAAACTGACATACAAAGGAAGACATATTAAACTTTTTTTTCCCCCACAGATGGATTTGTGTTCATCCTATCAAGGTTTTTTGTTTATTTTTCTTGTGTTTGGTGAGACAGGGTTAACTGTTGAGGCTATATCTGGCCAAGGACCAGTTTTGTGAAGTTACTTGGCCCACACAAAGATGAAAATGGAAACTCTGGCCTCATAAATTGCTACTGCTCTTAAGCAGGTCTGCCTATGTCTGAAAGCTAAAGGTCCCATCACCGTCTTTTCAGAAAACAACAAAGGCTCAGTGTAAATTAACATTTTCAAATTGCTTCAAGATTCACAGATGAGATGTTGAGCTGCGGACCTAGTTCTTCCTCTTCTCTGCATGGAGTGGGGTCAGGGCAGAGAACTGAATTAGGAACACGAACGTCTTCAAATCTACCTGGTGGCCACCACACTAGGATACCAGAGCTTGTGGGGTTGACATTTAACTCCTAGCAAGGTTGAGGGTAAAAAAGTACCCTTTCCCAGGCCCACAAATTTAGGGATGTGTGTAAAAAAGAAAAAGTTTGAGTAGATATTTAGCATGCTAGCTGAACTGGATCCCTTAAGAAGCAGAGAATTGTACCAGACAAAACCAATCCAGGAGAGGATGTGAAAGGGGCTATGGTTTGGAGTTGTGTGCCTATTTGTCATATTGATATAAGCCTCACTTTTCAGTATTCAGTTGCATCTATAACATTATTTGGGGTGGGAAGACACAAAAGCATTAGAAGAATTTTATGCTTTTGTTTTGCTTTGTCCTGAAAGATCTCCTGAAATGGCTGATCGAACAGTCCTGCTCACTCTGCTTGCATGCAGAAGGTCAGGCCAAAGGATTGATCAAACCTAAGTTAGTGTGTATCTCTTGGGTTTAGAACTTAATCTCAATTCCTAGCTGAGTCAAGTAAAACTGATGGTCATGGAAATATGCAGAAATAACGAAAGCAATAAACATTTATTGTTTCCCTTATACACTTAGTGCTATATGCTTTACTTTTTTTACTTTTTATTTTTTAAATTTTATTTCTTTTTGGCTGCATTGGGTCTTTGTTGCTGCCTGTGGGGTTTTTCTAGTTGAGGTGAGCGAGGGGCGGGGGGGACTACTCTTCGTTGTGGTACACGGGCTTCTCATTGTGGTGGCTTCTCTTGTTGTGGAGCATGAGCTCTAGGGCACGTGGGCTTCAGTAGCTGTGGCATGTGGGCTCAGTAGTTGTGGCTCGCAGGCTCTGGAGCGCAGGCTCAGTAGTTGTGGCGCACGGGTTTAGCTGCTCCGTGGCATGTGGGATCTTCCTAGACCAGGGATCGAACCCATGTCCCCTGCATCGGCAGGCAGATTCTTAACCACTGCACCACCAGGGATGTCTGCTATATGTTTTAAATAGATTATTTTATTTAATTCTTACAATGACCTTATAAAGTAGGAAGTTTTATTATGGATCTGAACAAAATCACCACTAACACTTGAGAAATAACTCAATCAGGTATGCCCTCCTCATGGTGGGTCAATAATGCCAGGAGGTTATGGAAGGGTGAGTTCATGCTAAGGCTTACTAGATACAGCCTTTTCCTGGAACACATCAGTAGGCTACCAAGATATTTCTCCTACTTCACTACTGCTCCCTTTTCTGTCTCCTTTGCTGAACCCTCCTTATATTATTGTTTTAGTGTTGGAGTGCCCCAGGGCTCACTTCTTGGTCTCTTCTTTACTCTAGTTACATTATCTAGTTGATCTCAACCAGTCCTTAAATACCACCTGTATGCTGCCAACCCACACATTTATGTCCACCCCGATACCTAATTGTCTACACCTATCTTCACATGGATGTTTAACAGACACCTCAGACGTAACCATGTCTAAATCAGAACTGGCAAATACGCTCCTTGCCCCACCAAATCTGTTTCTTCTCTATTTCCTCAATCTCAGTAAATGTCAACTCCACTCTCCCAAGAGCCCAGACCAAAACCCTTGGGATGATCTTTCACTCTAGTCTTTCTCTTATATCTAATCTATCAGCAACTCTCATCTGCTATATCTTCTCTCCATCACTCTGATCATCCCAGCCAGGTAACTCCTTGTTTGCTTTCTTGGCTCATCTAGCAACATAAAAATCAGTTTTTATTATGAACCTTTTAAAACATACACATAAATACACATAAATGACTACTCCCATGCACTCATCACTCAGCATCAAAAATTAACATTTTGCCCATCTTCTTTCTTCTATTCCCTATCCTCCCTTTTTTTGAGGATTTTAAAACAAATCCCAGCAAAGTCATCCTTTTAATGATCAGATCACGTTGCTCACAACTTTTCATTGTTCCTCTTCTCAGTAAAAGCCAAAACCTTTTTGATGGCCTACCACGCCTGTGTGATCTGTCACTATTCCCCGAGACCAACTCCTCCAACTGTCTCCTGTCCTGACTCTGCTTCAGTTACCGCAGAGGTTCTTAAACCTTAGCGGGCACCAGCATCCTCTGGAGGGCTTGTCACAGCACAGGCTGCTGGGCCTCACCTCCAGAACTTCTCATTGAGATCTGAAGTGGGCCTCGAGAATTTGCATTTCTAACAAGTTCCCAGATGCTACCGCTGCCCAGCGGCATACTTGGGGAACCATCAGCCACACTGTACTCTTCCCGCTCTTCGATGGCCAGGAGTCTCTGCACTGCTCTTCCCTCTGCCCTGAGAACTCTGATTTACTCAAGATTCGCTTTCTTCCATCTCTTTTAAATGACATGTTTTGAGAGGACTTCCTTGACTACCATTTAGCATCCTGTCTCCTCGCCTTGATTATTTGGTATTTTCACGGCAGGCATCGTCGTTCTTCTGTTCCCCTTGTCACGTCCAGATGGACAGGTGCGCGGGCACGGAGACCTGGTTTTGCTCTGCATCCCATCCCAGCGCCGAGACCTCGCCCAGCAGGTGCAACGAGCGGATCACTGCCTGAGCAGGGAGGCTCCAGTTCCTGCTTGGGACCCTGGACAGGCGAGTCATTTCTTCTTGCCTCAGTTTCACCATCCGTAGAGGAAGGATCGGCTACGCCCACCCCTCCCGCCTCCCTGGCCGCAGGCTGGGAAAGGACAGAGCGAACGCGCCTGTGGAGCGAGACAGTCAGGGAACGCGGAGCGGAGGTACGCCGCGCTTTCCGGCGAGACCGCACCCTTACGTCTCCAGCTCCAGCGTTTGGGCCGGCGGACCCACCCCGTACTTCGCGGTTGCAGGAAGGGGCGGGGCGGGGCGGGGTCTCGAGGGCCCGTCACACCCGGAAGTGCCCGCCTGCAGCCCCGCCCCCAGCAGCGCCGGCAGGCTGAGCGAGCCAGCCGAGCGGGGCTGGCGGAGTTGGGCCACCTCGGGGGCGGGTGTGGGTGCGGCGCGGGTGAGGGGCGGCGGGCGGGTGCCCGGGCGGATGGGACGCGGCGCGGCGGGCGGGCTGGGCAGGCGTCCGCAGCTGGAATGGTGCTGGCGGCGGCGGGCGCCCGCGAGCTGAAGCCTGAGAGGAGCCGCCATGGAGATGCCGCCGCGGCCTCCCGCGTGAGTGAGCTGACGGGCGGCGGGCGGGGCCGCTGCGGCCGGGCAGGGCCGGCGGCGGGCCGGGCGGCGGGCGGAACCCAGCCTGGCTGGCGGGCGGGGCGTCACCGCGCGGTGTGCGGGGAGGTTCCTCCGCCGGTGAGCGGGAGTCTCGGGAGGGCCGGGCGTCCGCGGGATGGAGACAGGATGCGCGCGAGGCCGTCGGAAAAGGAAGCTGCAAAGTACAGACGCCGGTGCCGAGAGGAATTCCTCTTAGCTTGCCTGCTTCTCCGAATTCCTAGCAAAATTCTGTCCGAGGAGCTTGCACATCACTCGGAACGAGCCGAGCCGCGGCTGTACAGGGCATGTGACCTCTTTTACCTGGCACTGCAGAAAATCATATCCAGAAATCACAGCATCTTCTGTTTCTTTGGCACCCTGGGCGAATATAGTGTAGGAACTGTCAGGCACAGGTGTCTATTTCCTTGGTACCCAAGTACAGTCAAGACCACCTGCGAAAAAATTGCTTCCAGAAATAAGCTGAACAATTATGTGGGAGACATTGAAGATATTGCATTATTCAATACAAGATTTTTTTTTAGCATTTTGTTAAAAGTGGACTGTAAATCCCCAGGAATTTTGAACATTTCAATTTTGATTTGCTTTCCTTAGTTTAACCTTTATGAAGTAACAAGAGCCCTTTGAATCTGACTTTTCAAACCGCCAAAAAATCTCATTCTAAGAACCGTGTACCTTTTCATGACAGCTCATTCTTGGAGCATTATTGTTTTTCACTTAGATTTGGCCAGCTTCACTCCAGGGCAGTTGTATCACACCAGCCTCTTGTGGCTGTTTGGCAGAATACCAGCCAAAATATAAATATTTGGCTTGGGCTGAAAATTTTTTTGATGTTGAGTGTTTTTAGGAGCGCTCATAGGATTCTGGCACTTTTTAAAAGTGCCTTACAGAAATTTTAGCTTGAGTGGAACAGGTCATGGAAATCTAAGGGAGTACCTACGACTCTTGAATTGACCCTCCTGGGCTGGTAGGAATAAGAGCTCAGTTGCTTGGTGATGGCTGTCGCTTTGAAGACTTTGTCACCTGGTCATGTTCTTCAGCAGGTTTGGGAAGGCTCCTGAAGCTGTAGGAAACATGTTGGTGGATTGTTAGCATCATGTGTGAGCACAGCATCAGCACATGAGTTCTGCCCAGGCTCAGAGGCACGCAAGGCAGGAAATGCTACTTGTCTATAGACAACACATAGTATAGAGGGTATCCCACATAGGATGATATTTGTCGTAAACCTGCCCCCTTTATGTCAGTTCTCTGCAGTCCCTGTTTTGCTTCTGGAGCAAAGGGAGCTAAAGGAAAGAAAAGGGGGACCTTAGGATGCAGGTGAGAAAAGGGTGTGGAAAAGCAGGCTCTGGAGGGAGGGAGGAGAGATATTAAAAATCATTTAAATAGAGATAGTTAAAATGAAATAAATGTGTGCGTGCAGATATTGATAAACTGAATCTAAGACATCAACTAATCAGAATTTTGGTGTTCAGCGCAGTTCTTTGCTATTGAGACTTCATCAGTAGTGCTGGAACAATGAGAGGCTGAGATGTAATGGAAAGCCTGAATGCCAACAGGGATGAAAGAATAGTTAAAGAAAACCAAAACCCAAAAAACTCTGTTCAGCCATGGGTGGCTGAAGTTGGTGAGACTTTTGTTTCTGTTCATTTAACGGTAAATACAAATAGGTTTTATTTTCATTTGGTCTATCTAGGAGTAGCCCTAATTCCAGAACTATAGTGTTTTTTTACCTTTCTGTGCATCAGAATAGTTTTTCTTCCCACCCCTTGACCTATTTGCCTCTACTCCCAATAATTTTTTTTCCTTCCACACTGAATCATGGGTGCTGGATTTGAGAAATGGCAGTTCTTAGGGACGGAGCTCTGTCAGGCCTCGCTGTGCTAAAGCTTAGCTAGGTCAGAGGCCAGCGCAAGTTATTGGGCGGGCTCAGCTTTTCATAAGGTTAGATTTTTAGCTTGAGCTTAAAGGCAAAGAAAGTTGTTTGAGGTGGACTTAAAGTGCCTTGGATGATGTGGTTGGAAGCAGGGACTCAGATCCTCTTTGCATAAATGTCTGTTTATTCATTCCTTCTGCAAATGTTTGCATGCTAGTCTCTCCCTGGCACTGAGTGTGATACTTTTGCTTGCCCTTCTCTTTTAACAGCCAGTTTTGCATCATTTTCAAATCCCACCTTGCTCCGTTTCAGCCTGTTAGACATTGTCTTGGAGGGATGCAGGTGACTACTAGTCCAGGCTCCCTAGTTCCTTCAGATGGGCTTGTTGAGATTAGGTTTTTAAAATTTCTTCTGCTCTTTTTACTCCTTGCCTTCACATTCTTCTCATCCTTTTTGATTCTCATGTTGATTGTCATGGGCTTTATATCTCTATTATTTTTTGCATCCTTGAGTGTATGTGGCTTTTAGATTCTCCTGCATTTTCGGATCTGGGTGATATTAAGACCATGGAACATTTATTTGCCTGATTGAACCTGAAAAGTGTTCAACTAAAATTATATGTAGGTTAGCAAAGGAGTTGTCTCAGGCAATAAACTGAGATGTGTGAAAGGAATTGTAAACTGATCAGACCTGACCTCAGGAATGTTTTATACATTCTAGCTTTTACAGTTATTTTTGTAAAGGATTTTCATAATTACTAAGTTGAAGGAAGACTGTGAGTATAGGACAGAGTGCATCCCTTTGACCTCACTGAAAAGTTTTCTTGGCCTTCATTTTCCTACTGGCCCTCTTTCACAAGTTGGCTTTCTCCCTGTAGGCCTTGCTTTTTTGCTTTCCAAACATGCCTCAGATATACAGCCATGTCTTTTTTTTTTTTTTTTTTTTTTTTTTTGCGGTACGCGGGCTTCTCACTGCCGTGGCCTCTCCCGTTGCAGAGCACAGGCTCCGGACGCGCAGGCCCAGCGGCCATGGCTCACGGGCCCAGCCGCTCCGCGGCATGTGGGATCCTCCCAGACCGGGGCACGAACCCGCGTCCCCTGCATCAGCAGGCGGACTCTCAACCACTGCGCCACCAGGGAAGCCCCCAGCCATGTCTTTTTTTCAGTGCATTCCACATCACTGGAAGCTCTTGAGCGTTAGAGATGTTCAGCATAGGCAGACAAACATCTTGTTGACTGTGTTTCTAAGGGATTTAGGCAGCAGAAAATTAGTTGGATTAGAGCAGAGATTCTCATAGTTTTGGATTTCACTGACTGTAAAATTAAAAAAAAAAACTGAAGTCTAACATAGAATTGCTAAGTTTTTTGTTTTGCCAAGTTAAAAAAAAAAAGATAAAATTATCAACTATCATCATCTTTTTGTAAAAGAAAGGACATTTTAGTGCCCCTCCCCAAATACAGAGAAGTACATAATCTCAGGCCAAAGGATAGTTCTCAAATTGAATACATTTAATTTTATGAAAACTTACTACATTGTCCTCATTTTGTCACAGATCAATAAAAAGTTCATTGAAACCTGATGTTTGCGATCCACTGGACCAGATGACCTTTAATGTTCATTCTAATTCTAAGATTTAATTACTATGAATTTGGAACCTTGGCATGGGTTACCCCAGTATTCATTTGTTTGCCTTTTACAACCCTTTGGAATGTATTCTTGTTTTTGTTTAACTAGTCCTAAGTGTAAATTGGGCATCTCTCAGATCATAGGCCAACCTCCTTAATGACAGACAAAGACGTTTAAAATATTCAGGAACGATAATGGCCCACATGGTGATGTTGAAAGAAGACGTGTGCATCAACATGTGTTGAAGTGTCATATATAAGGAAAATTTTGAGGTGCATTTGGGAACTTGAGAAGTGGATTCGGAAAATAGGTAGCATTTATGTAGTAGTCTCTGATTCTGGGAAATCACTCCTCCCCCTCCCACCAAATAGTCCTAAACCTCTTGTTTCTAATTTACATTTTCTTATGCACATAGTAGGCATCAGTAAATATTAGTAAGTGTGCTTTTGTGAAGGTGATTGTACATCTACTCAGCTGTGGTTACGGAACTGCACAAAGAGTGTTTATGAAAGCAAGTGAAATTCTTTCTTAAGATCAGGTGGAAAGTCCTTTCGAGGTGATACAGAGAATGGAAATTGCCTTTCAGATGCTCTTCTATAGAATTCTACCAAATTCCAGATGTATTTACTGTTTATAATGAGGGAGTTCAGGTTTTTTATTCATATTTATTGGGTGCCTTCGGTGAACAGGCTTTGGGAATATCTCAGAAAACAAAGTACTTCTCCTCATGGTTGAAACTGACAGTAAACAAATACATGATACAGTTACTGTAGTGGGTGGGTCTGTGTACTTTGTGTTGTGTGCTTTTCTGTCTCAAATTTCAGGCTATGGGCATTTGCTAAAGTATTTTTTGACCAGTTCTTTTCACTGATCCTGCCTTGAAAAACAGGCCCTTGCTTGCCATGACACTACTTTTTCTTGGTTTCCTGCTCTAGTTTTTAGGTTGTTAAAGGTGATTTACTTTATTTATATTTTAGTACTTTATCTCATTTAATCTTGTCAACAACCTACCTTATGAAGTGTGGGTCTCTTATTATTACTAATTTTCAGAGGTTAAGTTACATTCCCAAGCTTATCAAGTAGAGGAGAAACTGGGACTCTAATCTCTCTCTGTTGATCGCTTTTTTGGCTTACATGGCTTCTGTTCGTTGGCAGTAGCTGTTTCTTCCAGATGCAGGCCTTGGCCAGTTCTTCTTTTCAATCGACTATTAATCACTAAGTTGTGGCTCCATCTGTATCTTAAACCTGGGCTCTAGATCTGTGCCTCAGTTTTGAATTTTGAGCTTCATACGGAACATTTACCCTTAGCTTATACATCAGATTCAGCATGTCTAAAACTGAGTTTTCATAATGTTTGTTCTCAAACTGACTTCCCTTTATAACATCTCCACTTAGTGGAATAATCATTCTTCTGGTCCTGGATACACAAAGCCTTGGAATGGTCTTTGATTTCTCTTTCTTTCGTCATCCTCCACATTTCATCAGCTCCCAGGAACTGTACAGTGTTGATTTCAAGTGTCCATTCTGATTGCTGATACTCTGATGATACTCAAGTTTTCATCCCTTGATACCTGGATTATTTCTCCTGTTGAACTCTTAGGTATTCTCTCATCACCTTTCAGTCCACCTATTGTTTTGACCCCCCCCCCCAACATCGAGTCAAGTCACACACTTAACAAAACCAGATACCTCAGCCAGGAAGTCTCAGCCCTCCATCATTTTGGCCTTATATGTTCAAAATCATTATGTGCCTTAACCTCCCAAGGTAAATTATACCTTATCACAAGCCAGGAGTCTCCAGCCTTTTCCTATCCTGTCCTCGGTTAAAACAACTTAGAATTCCTCCAAGGCCCAGTGGAGCCCCATCCCCTTCACAAAGTCTTCCCTGCATACATCAACTCATTCTAGCTCCTCTTTGCAATTCCTATACTATTTATAATTGGTCGCACATAATCTTGCACTTGTGTGTGGACTTCGTGCCATTCCCTGGTGGTTTCTGAAGTGCCTCCTCACTTGGCTGGTAACTGGAGAAGGTTTCTGTGTTCAGCATCCTAATCCCTCACCCTGCTTAGTGTAGGGCAGCAGTGGGCTAGGCAGTGCTTACCTACTTGATTTATTAACAGTGGTGGTGGTCTGGAGTATTGCCAATAACTTTTAATTTAGTGTTGCAATTAAAAATGAAGAAGGCCAAGAAAATCCATAAAAATGTATCTCTATGTTCAGTTTAGCTCCTAACCCCAACATTTTTCTTCTTAACTGTGTTTACATTCACATAGTGTTTAGTGCTTATATAGTTCCTGAGGCAAGTAGGTGAGGTGTCACTATCTTTGACTTTCATATTACATTTCCTATTAGACATATCTGTGGAATAACAAAAACCTTATTTTATAAGTACACAGTCTGAAGCCCAGAGAGGCTAAGGGACTAATCCAAGGTCACTTGGTTAGTATCTACAGGCTACGATTGCAGCTCATGTCTTCCAGCTGATTTTGCTCCTCTTCCAGTGCCTTTTCATTAAATGCGGGAAAATGTAGCCCAGTCAACTGAATATGCCAAGTCAAGGTGCTGCCCCCTTACCAGCCAAGTGATGGTAATAGGAAAAGTGGCAAAAGAAAGGTCAGGAATGAGAGTGATAGAAGACATGGAAATGTTTGAAATGGATCGTCAACCTTCTCCTCCCTATTTTAGCACCTCACAGGTATCCCACTCTGACAATGCTGTGTTAATTGTTTATAACATATCCTTTAAAATAAGACTGATCTTGCATAAGACATGCTTTTACCCTGGTCGCTTTCCTGGTAGTAGTCACTATCAGGGACAAAAAGTGCCAGGTTGTCCTCTGTCACGTAGGTGAGAGGAAGCGGGGTTGACCTGAAGCAGAGCATTTTACAGCTCTGTTGTTCTAGCATCAGAGAGCTTCGTCACCTCTGCACCTCAGAGTCCCAGCTACCTCCACCTGCCGGTGTTTCTCTCGAAGGCCACGTCCTGGTCCTGGGGGAGGACAGGGCGAAGGCCCCCCTCCATCCTCCGGAAGGTTCAGCACTCCGCTTTAATTGCTAAGCCGTTTTAGTAAAATTGAGCATGGCCAGCTTTTCTAGACTTTTCCTTTCCAGCTCTGGGAAATTGGAAACATAACTTTTAGCAATACTTGTACTATACTAATGTATTCAGTGGCATTGTTATGATGTCTGTACGGTGTTCTGTGACTGGAGAGGAGTTTTTTTATCTCACAAGATGCTTCACATTCAGTTCTAATATGTCATATTAGGTCATATTTGGTAATATGACCATATGTTCATTGATTAACGTTAGTCTGCTGGGTCTGTACCTAATAAAAGTGTAAGTTCCAAGCACTTGAAAAAAATTTGCAGAGCAGGTCTTTTTGCATGTAGCTAATTGCAAAAACTGAAAACACAACTCTACCACGAAGCAAAATGTTTCCAGTGCAGAAAGCCTCCCACTTTTACAACTCTAAGTAATACGGTGGTTATTTGGGTGAGGTGAAGAATGTGAGTGTATTTTGTTAGGAAACTGTAGAGTGGCACAACAAGTATTAAAGTATGAGTTATGGTTGAATCTCTTCTTTTTATATCCTGGACTTGTTATGGGAGCAATGTTCTTATGATAATCAGCTTCCAAATGCAAGTTTAGCTCAGAAGACAGCAGAGAAAATAGAAGAGATATAAAGTAATGGAGAACTTCATAGCAGTATAGCATGGATGGTGACTTTGAAAACGTCAGCTGCTGACGTGAACTTGACAGAAATTTATAAGTAATGGTGGGTGACTCATTGCAAGCAGGGGAGTCTTGCAGCTTTTGAGGTGAACAGGCAAAGGGGAGAGTAGAGATGGTGGCCACCCAGGGGCTGAGTATTTGTCCTGAATGTGAAAATGTCTGGTCTCCTGTTCAATTTTTCAGCTGCATCATTCACATGACTTACAGCATTATTTCCACCAGAAAACCTTGAAAACATAAACAACCTATTTCCTAAAGTGTTCTCTCTCGATCTGAGATGATTGTCCTGTGGTGGGAGGTAAGTGGGTGGTGGGGCATATTACATCATCCTCTTTTTAAAAAAATCGTACACAGCTGTCTTTCCCCCCTACTCCTGGAGATGCTGTCATTCTGATATGCCTAGACCTGTAGAAAGGGCTTGCCTGAATCTTCACATGAAGAGGGATGGTTATGGGTAGTTTAGAAAAATTGCTTGGGTCATGTGGTTGTTCTGTCCATCGAAAATCACTATTCCAGAGCAAATAATATGCATCTAAAGAAACTGTATGTTATTTCTAAGATGTTCTCAGAATTTTTGCAGGAGGTTTAAACCTTTGGTTGGTTATGGAATCTTGACTGTTGGAAGGAGACAGCCCTTATTAGAGTCTTTGCCTCCTCTCTTGAGAATTCAGTTATTGGCAGTAGTGTGTTCTTAGGCAGAGTTAGAAAGTTACCGGTCTGAGAAGCCAACCTTGCCTACAGCTGGGAATTTGTAGAAGAGTCAGTCGTGGAAGGAAGCCTGTCGGATTATCTGTTAGCAGTGTTCTGGGATCCAAACCCTTGAACTCCCAATTATTGTAGAATACGTGTTGTAACAACAGGCTGTTGGGTAGTTTTAACACTGGTTTATGGGATGTAGAGTTGGGGGAAAGACTTAAAAATGAAAGAACCTTGAAAAAGTATCTCCTCCAGATAGTTTAAAGAATATGGTTCTCATAGCGAGGAGCTTTTCTGGAAAAGGCTAGCCCTTCGCTTCACAAGGGAAGCAGGGAGGTGTAACTGTACTTAATGGTGTAACTTAAAAGGTAAACCTTTCCCTCCTACTTGGTTGCTTTCTAGTGGATGTTCATCTTCCACATCTGTAATTTTAGATATGATGTATCATTTTCTGTTACTCAGTCCTGCTTCTGAACGAGAGACCATCTGACACAAAACCATATAGGAAATAGAAAATTGTGGAAAGGACTTTAGTGTTGAAAATGTAGACCTGTGGCAGGGTGCTGCATTTGTAAGGGGCTCTCAGTACAGACAACCCTTAAAAGAATGCGGTGTTGGGCTTCCCTGGTGGCGCAGTGGTTGAAACAAGTCCGCCTGCCAATGCAGGGGACGCGGGTTCATGCCCCGGTCTGGGAAGATCCCACATTCTGCGGAGCGGCTGGGCCCGTGAGCCATGGCCGCTGAGCCTGCGCGTCCGGAGCCTGTGCTCCACAACGGGAGAGGCCACAACAGTGAGAGGCCCGCATACCGCAAAAAAAAAAAAAAAAAAAAAAAAAAGAATGTGGTGTTATTTCTTATTTGTTCCTTTAAGCCTTCGAATGGAATCTTTTCTTTGCAGAGTTTCTGGAGTATTAGAGAAGTGGGAGCTAAAAATATTTAGCTTTAAGAAAGAAAGCAGCAATATAAACATTGGTTGTTGTATGGTATCTGTCTTAAAGTTAATTCTTTAATGCAGGAAGTTTTAATTCCCAATTTCTTAAGCAAATATAAACACTCTTGACTCTTAGGGATATTCTTTGTAGGGCAGAGTTGCTTTTGTTTCCATTCTGAGCATTGAAAGGCCTTCTATGATAGTTTTGCCAGTCCTCGATATTATATTTTCCCTCTGTTGTAAACTTAAGTAATTAAATTTGAAGCAGATATAAATATCATTAACTTGCTACATATGTGGCTATTTGGTGTTACATGGTCAGAAAGTTTGTGTAGGTTGCATATATCTACATAATTTCCCCTTTTCCTACTGTTTTCTTAATGAAAAGGTGGTGGAAATGGCATTATGAGAATACATCTTATACTAAAGAGTGTGTCCCCACTTCCCTCTGCCAGATCTGGATGTTCTTTCTTTCTTGGCTTCTAGCTCTTTTTCTTAGGCCGGGTGTAACTCACCCCTCTATGCGTGTGTGCGTGCGCACGCGGTCACAAGTAGAGTGCACCATCCTATACTCCCTTCCACTCCAGCTGTGGACTCACCCACTGGAGGCAGCAATGGCACTAATTCGTTTGTAAGGTCCCTCTAGAAACTCAATTGGTGGGGTAGCAGCTCTGATGTCCACTTCTAGTGGGTGAGCCCTCAAAGGATCAGGTATCCCTCAATAAGTGTTGATTCTGGGGGAGGGGGAACAAGCAAGGATAACTTCTGTGGTTAATGCTGGGTTATCTTAATGTTCAAGTACCCAAGTTTCATGGCTTCATGTACCACATTTCTGTCTCCAGCTAGATTTTTTTCTCTCAAACTCTAGACTCCTGTAATCATCTGCCAATTTGAGAACATCTTCACTTGGAAGTCTGATATCTTAAAACCAACATGTGTAAAAACTGAGCCCTTGATCTTCCAACTTCCAGACTGGTTCTATCTGCAGCCTCCTCCATTCAATTAATGGAAAGTCAATGCTTCTAGCTACTCAGGCCAAAAAACTTGGAGTCATTCAGACTTCACCGACATGGCACGTGCCTTCTGTCAACAGATCTTATTAGCACTCCTTTAAAATATATCCAGAACTCAGGCACTTCTCATCACTGCTCCTGCCTCCACTGCTGCTACGCTGTTCTGAGCCACTGTCATCTCCTCCTGCGTTACCCTTCTCAGTAGCTTCCCTCTTTTCATCTTTGACCCATAGAGACTATTCTCAACCAGCAGCCAAAATGATCCTTTGAAAACATAAGTTGGGTTGTGTCACTGTTCTGCAGTACCTTGCCATTTCACTCAGGGTAAAAGCTAGTGTACCCAAATTATTTTCTGCCTCAATCTCTTTATCTGTTATATGGGGATAATAATAGTAATTAGCTCACTCAGGGTAAAAGCTAGTGTCCTACATGATCTGTACTCCCCTCTCCAGCCCTGCTCTCATGTCCTGGAACACACGAGGTGCATACTGGCCTTTGCTCTAGTTATTCCTTCTGTCGGGGCCTTCTCCCACCTCCTGGTCCTCATTCTAATCTCAGTTCTCAATTTGGCCTGCCCTGTTCACCCTGTTTAATACTGCAAGTTCCATCACTCCATCACCATCACCCCCATACTCCTCACTCGCTTTACCTGGCTCTCTTTCTTTTT
This sequence comes from Mesoplodon mirus, assembly GCF_964341445.2. Taxonomy (NCBI): domain Eukaryota; kingdom Metazoa; phylum Chordata; class Mammalia; order Artiodactyla; family Ziphiidae; genus Mesoplodon; species Mesoplodon mirus. The sequence goes on along the minus strand of NC_138977.1, from coordinate 35,120,465 downwards.
TCCGTAGTTCTTAATTTCTAACGTGCCACTTACTCTACTGGTCTGTTGTGTGTATTGTCGATGCCCCCCAACCCCGCCCGCCCCCCGACTCCAAGCTCCCAGAGGACAGGGATTTTTATTTTGTTTATTGATGTATTCCTTGTGCCTAGAATAGTGCTTGGTACATAGTTGGCACTCAAAAATTATTTGCTGAATTAATAAAATAATATTTAAAGAATGAATTATCCTTTCAGAAATGGGTCAGGAAAGGAAGAGGTGTGAAAAGAAATGGTGCAATAAATAATGATGTTTGCCTTTTGTTCTTTGTGTGATGTATATACAAGTATGATTTTTTTAGGCTTAATTTGGTATCCTAATTTATTAAACTTTAATAGCTTTATTAAGGTATAATTTACATACCATAAAATTCACCCATTATAATTGTGATCGTAGTAAGTTTCTAGAGTTGTGCAACCATCTCCTCAAAAAGTTCCTTTTGCAGTTAACCCTCCCCACCATGGCACCCTGATTTCATTTGTTAATTTTTTCGCTCCCAGATTTTGAAAGAATAATTTATACAGCAATACTAACATAGCTTTGTACTCTTAAAAATTACACATTTAAATATGATATTAACTATCCATTGCTTAATGTAGGAAATGGTGTTGAACATTATTAGTGAAAAGAATGGCCTTGAAGGTCAGACTAGCTGCACTCTTATCAGCTCTACCATTTACCCAGATTGTTTTCTGCCTCAATCTCTTTATCTGTTACATGGGGATAATAATAGTAATTAGCTCACAGAGTTGTTGTGAGGATTAAACAAACAATGAAAGAAAATTTAGTACAGTGTCTGCCTTAAAGTTAATACTCAGTGAACAGTTAAAGTAGGTCCAAAGTATATGGGGTAAATAAACTTGCAGGTAGAAAACAAAATTCAAATCAGATTCTAAACTTCTGAAGTGTGTGTAAAATACTGTCTTGGTTTGTAAATAGGCCCACTGCAGAATGTAAAAGCAGGTTAATTTCTACCAGAGAAAATCATTTCTCAGCATTTCTTTTGACGGTATCTGCTAAACCATGTTTACTGAATTTTCTGTGCCCATCTTTGAGAGATCTTTGAAACCAGGAAGGTAATTATCTACTTTTTTGTTAAAACCACAGTGACCATCAGAAAGTGTTCTGAATTGTGTTTTAGTCTTGGGTTGAAAAAAGCTGTGAGACTTCCTCTAAATGAGTAGGGGAGGAGGGCATTCATTGTATCTCTTGTAGCCTGGTAAGTCTGAACTAAACTATCTTTAATAAGATCTTTTTCTGTGTTTTGTTATTTTCTTTTATGTACAGATGCACAAAGCAGGGTCATCAGAAGCCTCTCGATTCAAAAGATGATAATACCGAAAAACACTGCCCGGTGACAGTGAATCCTTGGCATATGAAGAAAGCTTTTAAAGTCATGAATGAATTAAGAAGGTATTATTACGTTAACATGCCTTTATTTTTCACTATAAAGTGAATATATTCCCCACCCCTCATTTTTGCTTTGTTTGACACAGAGAACATTTAAAGCTTTTTCTGCAAGTTTTTTAAAGGAAGGAAGAGAGCAAAAAACTTATCAGAAGTGTGAATGGTATAAGGCTGCTCTGTCCACTATGGTAGCCACTAGCCACATGTGGCTAGTCTGAATTGAGGTGCTCTGTAAGTGGAAAATACATAATGGATTTTCAAGACGAGCTACCAAAAAAAAAGTAAAATATTTATTAATAAGTTTTAAAAATAATACACTTTGAAATGATATCGATTATTCTAATATTGGATATTTTGGGTTAAATAGAATTTTACTTAATTCTATTAAATTAATTTCACTTGTTTTTATTTTTAAATGGGATTACTAGAGAATTCTGACTTGCATTATATTTCTATTGGACTGGCTGGTCTAGGGTTTCTAACTTTTCATCGCAAAGCATATGAAAACTTTTATTAAAATTTTTTTTATTGAATAGTTAATTTATAACATCATATTAGTTTCAGGTGTACAACATAGAGACTCAACATTTTTATAGATTATACTCCACTTAAAGTCACCACAAAATAATGTGTATATATCCTTGTGGCCTATCCATTTTATACATAGTAGTTTGTACCTCTCAGTCAAATCCACTACCCCATCCTGCCTCTCCCGTTCTTCTCCCACTGGTAACCACTTGTGAGTCTGTTTCTGTTTTGCTATATTCACTAGTTTGTTTTCTTTTTTAGATTCCACATATGAGTTATAACAGAATATTTTTCTTTCTCTGACTTATTTCATTTAGCATAATACCCTCTAGGTCCATCCATGTTGTTGCCAATGGCAGAATCTCATTCTTTTTTATGGCTGAGTAGTAGTCCATTGTGTATATATACCACATCTTCTTTATTCATTCAACTGTTGATGGACACTTAGGTTGCTTCTACATCTTGGCTATTGTAAATAATGCTGCTCTGTACATTCAGATGCGTGTATCTTTTGGAATTAGTGTTTTCATTTTCTTCAGATGTATACCCAGGATTAGAATTGCTGGTAGTTCTATTTTCAGTTTTTTGAGAAACCTCCATAGTGTTTTCTGTAGTGGCTGTACCAAGTTATATTCCCACCAACAGTGTAAGAGTGTTTCCTTTTCTCCACATCTTTGTCAACATTGGTTATTTGTAGATTTTTTGATGATAGCCATTCTGACAGGTGTGAGGTTATATCTCATTGTGGTTTTGATTTTCCTTTCTATGAAAATTACAGATGTTGAGCATCTTTTCATGTGTCTGGCCATTTCTATGTCTTCTTTGGAAAATGTCTATTCAGGTCCTCTGCCTATTTTTTAATCAGATTGTGTTTTTGATATTGAATTGTATGAACTGTTTGTGTATTTTGGATATTAACAGCTTATCAGACATATCATTTGCAAATATTTTCTCCCATTTAGTAGGTTGTCTTATCATTTTGTCAATGATTTCCTTTGCTGTGCAAAAGCTTTTAAGTATAATTAGATCCCATTTGTTTATTTTTGCTTTTGTTTGTTTTGCCTTAGGAGACAAAAAAAAATATTGCTACGATTTGTGTCAAAGAGTGTTCTGCCTATGTTTTTTTCTAGATTCTTTATGGTTTCGGGTCTCTATTTAGGTCTTTAATCCATTTTGAGTTTATTTTTGTATATGGTTTGAGAAAATGTGCTACTTTCATTCTTTACATGTAGCTGTTCAGTTTTCCCAGCACCACTTGTTGAAGAGACAGTCTTGTCTCCATTGTATATTCCTGCCTCCTTTGTTGTACATTAATTGACCATAGATGGGCAATTCTTTATTCTGTTCCACTGATCTATGTTTCTGTTTTTGTGCCAATACCATGCTGCCTTGATTATGGTACTTTTTAGTCAGGGAGTGTGATACCTCCAGCTTTGTTCTTTTTTTCTCAGGACTGCTTTGGCTGTGCAGGGTCTTTTGTGGTTCCATATAAATTTTAGGATTATTTGTTCTAGTTCTGTGAAAAATGTCATGGGTATTTTGATAGGGATTGCATTAAATTTATAGATTGCTTTGGGTAGTGTGGACATTTTAACAATATTAATTCTTCTTATCTATGTACATGGGATATTTTTTCATTTCTTTGTATCATCTTCTTTTCCTTCGTCAATATTTTATATTTTCAGAGTGTAGGTCTTTCACCTCCTTGGTTAAGTTTATTCTTAGGTATTTTATTTTTTTTTGGTGTGATTTTGAATGGGATTGTTTTCTTACTTTTTCTGATAGTTCATTATTAGTATATAGAAAAGCAACAGACTTCCATATATTAATTTTGTCTCCTGCAAATTTACTAAATTCATTTGTTAGTTTAATATTTTATTGGTGGAGACTGTTAGGGTTTTCTGTATATAGTATCATGTCATCTGCAAGTAGTAACAGTTTTACTTCTTCCCTTCCAATTTAGATTCCTTTTATTTCTCTTTCTTTTCTGATTGCTCTGGCTAGGACTTCCAATACTATGTTAAATAGAAGTGGCAAGAGTGAGCATCCTTGTCTTGTTCCTGATTTTAGAAGAAAAGCTTTCAGCTTTAATCGTTGAGTATTTTGTTGGCTAACGGTTTATCATAAATGGCCTTAATTATGTTGAGATATGTTTCCTCTGTACCCACTTTGGTGAGAGTTTTTATCATGAATGGATGTTGAATTTGTTGAATACTTTTTTTGCATCTATTGAGGTGATCATGTGATTTTTATCCTTCCTTTTGTTAATGTGGTATATCACATTGATTTATGGGTGTTGGACCATCCTTGCATCCCTGAAATAAATTCCACTTGATCGTGGTATAAGATCCTATTTATATATTGTTGAATTCGGCTTCATAATATTTTGTTGAGGATTTTTGCATCTGTATTCATCAGATATATTGGCCTGTGATTTTCTTTTTTTGTAATATCTTTTTCTGGTTTTGGTATCAGGGTAATTAATGGTGGCCTTGTAGAATGAATTTGGGAGTGTTCAATCCTCTTTAATTTTTTGGAATAGTTTGAGAAAGATAGGTATTAGGTCTTCTTTATATGTTTGGTAGAACTACCCTGTGAAGCCATCCTGTCCTGGACTTTTGTTTGCTGAGAGGTTTTTTTTATTACAGATTTAATTTCATTACTAGTGGTTGGTCTGTTCAGATTGTCTGATTCTTCTTGATTCTGTCTTGGCAGTTTGTATGTTCCTGGAAATTTGTCCATTTCTACTAGGTTGTCTAATTTGTTAGCATATAACTGTTTGTAGTATTCTCTTATGATTTTTTTGTATCTCTGTGGTATAGGTTGTTATTTCTCCTCTTTCAGTTTTTATTTTATTTGAGTCCTCTCTTCTTGCTGGTGAGCCTGGCTGAAAGTTTTATCAATTTTGTTTATCTTTTAAAAAAGCTCTTGGTTTCATTGTTTTTTGTTTGCTTTCTTTTTTGTTTGTTTAGTCTCTGTTTTACTTATTTCCTCTTTGATCTTTATTATTTCCTCCCTTCTGATGACTTTGGGCTTTGTTAGTTCTTCTTTTTTTTAATTCCTTTAGATGAAGATTAGGTTGTTTGAGATTTTTCTTTTTTCTTGAGGAAGGCCTGTATCACTATAAACTTCCCTCTTAAAACTGCTTTTGCTGCATTCCATAGATTTTGGAAAGTTGTGTTTCCATTTTCATTTGTCTTGAGGTATTTTCTGATTTTCTCTCTGATTTCTTTATTGACCCATTGGTTTTTTTAGTAGCATGTTTAGTCTCCATGTGTTTGTGCTTTTCCCATTTTTCTTTTTGTATTTGATTTCTTGTTTCATACTGTTGTGGTTGGAAAAAATGCTTGATACAATTTGTGTCCTCTCAAATTTGTTGAGACTTGTCTTATGGCTTAGCATGTGATCTATCCTGGAGAACATTCCATGTGTACTTGAAAAGAAAGTACATTCTACTGTTTTGGATGGAATGTCTTGTAGATATCTTTTAAGTCCAACTGGTCCAATGTGGTATTTAAGACAACTGTTTCCTTATTGATTTTTTGTCTGGATGATCTGTCCATTGATGTCAGTGGGGTGCTAAAGTCCCCTCCTATTATTGTATTATTGTCAACATCTCCCTTTATGTCTGTTAATATTTGCTTTATATATTTAGGTGCTCCTGTATTAGGTGCATATATGTTAATGAGTGTTACATCCTCTTCTTGTATTGATCTCTTTATTTATAATGTCCTTCTTTGTCTTTTGTTATAGACTTTGTTTTAAAGTCTGGTTTGTCTGATATGAGTATTTCTACTCCTGCTTTCTTGTGATTTCCATTTGCATGAAATATAAGGAAACTTTTAGAGAAAAATGTAAATCTCTCTTTGGTGATGGTGGTGGTGGTAGTGTTAGTAATTTGGGGAAGTAGTGACCTGCCCATTGCTAAGTAATTCTCAAATATGTTAAGAGTCACTGCAATGAAAGAGTGACTTTAAAAGCTGATTGAAAAATGAGTAGCTTTTTTTTTTTTTTTTTTTTTTTTTTTTTTTTTTTGTGGTACGCGGGCCTCTCACTGTTGTGGCCTCTCCCGGTGCGGAGCACAGGCTCTGGACATGCAGGCTCAGCGGCCATGGCTCACGGGCCCAGCCACTCCACGGCATGTGGGATCTTCCCAGACCGGGGCACGAACCCGCGTCCCCTGCATCGGCAGGCGGACTTTCAACCACTGCGCCACCAGGGAAGCCCCCGAGCAGCTTTTTTTTAAATTAAAAGACTAATGTGTGTATTAACAGGCTTGGTTTTATTTTCTTAGCATTTTGTGAAAGACATATATTTTCCCATCATTCCCTTTGTGAAAGCACATATATTTAAAAGCTTGGGCTAAGAAGGAAGTGACTTAAACTTTCCTTTAATCTCTCTATGCTATATCTTCCTGAAAGCCCATCCTTTTTTTTTGGTTCCATCATTTGTTTGTTTCTTCTTTAATTAAAGATTCAGTAAATATTCATCTGCTGGGTGCTGGAGATACAATGGTAAGCCAAAACAGACATGGCTGCTACCCTCATGGGGCTTATGATTGGCTGCAGGAAGCAGGCATTAATCAAAGAATCACACAAATAATTTACTGTAAATTTTAATGGAAGTAACTGCTACAGGGAGGGCTATGAAGTTAGATAACAGTGGTCAGGGAAAACTTCCCTGAGAAGATAAGAATAATTGTGCTGAGATCAAAAGGAAAAGAGAAGTAAGGAAATGAAGTCAGGCATAGGGAATGGCAGTGTCCAAGTCTTGTGGTGGGAGTGAGCTAGCCTCCTGGAGGAGCTGAGGGGTAGCTGGAGTGCAGATGGCTGGAGGGTCATGGCAAGAGAGGAGGCTGAGTGAGTAGGTGAGGGCCAGCATTCTTAGAGCCTTCTGCATTTTGGTCTTTATCAGTAGTTGCCGTGGGAGAAGCCATTGGAGAGTTTTAAGCAGGGATGTGACATGATCAGATCAGATTTGTATTTTGAAAAGAACACACTGGCTGCTGGGTGGAGAGTGGATTGGAGAGAGAGAGGTAAGAGAAAATTAAACCAAATAATAGATATTAGATTTGTTTCCTAGTGCTGTTCTGACATCAGTTTCAGTAAGTAGGTTTTCATTTAGTTTTTGGGAGAAAATATAGCTGGGGTAATCCAGCAGGTCTGCCCATGCTGTTTCAGTTAATCTCGTTGCAAAAGTAGTTATTAGAATGTAAAATGCAATGGTTATTAAGTGACACTGAAGGAAAAGTAAGAAAAATAGTCTGGTTATTTTGAGACATTTTCTTTTTCTTTGAAAAATCTAGAAAGACTGGCTTTTAATAAGGCCTATTCATGCTACTTTTCCCCCCACTCCCATGGGGCTGGTAGCCAGACCTTCCACTGATGTGTGAGTAGGCCCCTGTTGACGAAGATCTCAGTCACTAAACTACAGGGAGTGCCAAACCTAGCTCTCCTTCCTGAGGTGAATGACCCAAGTTTTCGGACAAACTCTTTGGCCTTGGGCCAGTTGTTTTACTTTTTTGAGCCTTAACTATAAAATGAGGGGAGCAGATGGAAGGCAGTCTAAGGTTCATTGCTGCTCTGACGTTCTTTTAGCCTGTGAGGTTTTTTCCTGCTTCCCTGCGTGTGGTGCACCTTGTCTCATCCTGGGATTACTTAGCTGTAGCCGTCATTCAGCTGTTTGTACCATTTTGGGGGTGAACTGTATGGCTGTGGAACAGTATGTTTTTGATCTTTGTGTTGCACCATTTCAGTAGCTAGCATGTAACCAGGCTAATAGTTGATGTTGATTTTCAGAACGAAGAATGACCTTTGAATAGCTGAGTCTTGGCTGCCACATCCACAACAAGGATTGTTTTAATGAAGTCAACGACTGCTAGTGTCTTAAAAAATGAGCTCTCTTTGAGGCTCATCAGCACTTTTTTTTTTAATGTCATTCCCTTTTCTCTTACCCCTTATTGCCAATTTTATGTAATTCTGTTTTTTTTTTTTTTTTTTTGCGGTACGCGGGCCTCTCACTGTTGTGGCCTCTCCCGTTGCGGAGCACAGGCTCCCGAAGCGCAGGCTCAGCGGCCATGGCTCAAGGGCCCAGCCGCTCCGTGGCATGTGGGATCTTCCCGGACCGGGGCACGAACCCGTGTCCCCTGCATCAGCAGGCGGACTCTCAACCACTGCGCCACCAGGGAAGCCCTAATTCTGTTTTTTAAAAAATAAATTTATTTATTTATTTTTGGCTGTGTTGGGTCTTCGTTGCTGTGCGCAGGCTTTTCTCTCGTTGCGGTTAGTGGGGGCTACTCTTTGTTGCAGTGCGTGGGCTTCTCATTGCAGTGGCTTCTCTTGTTGCGGAGCACGGGCTCTAGGAGTGTGGGCTCCGTAGTTGTGGCTTGTGGGTTCTAGAGCGCAAGCTCGGTAGTTGTGGCACATGGGCTCAGTTGCTCCGTGGCATGTGGGATCTTCCCAGACCAGGGATTGAACCCGTGTCCCCTGCATTGGCAGGCGGATTCCTAATCACTGCACCACCAGGCAAGTCCCAGTAATTCTTAAAACAAAACAAAACAAAACAAAAAAATCTCTGAAGAAACCTACTCCTTGTACAGCTGAAAATCTTTTGTCATTTCCTGTCCTTGCATCAACTTCCTTCTGCCAGAAATAGGTAGCTGAGAGTGGCTTCCTGACTTCTGGGAAGGGAGAACTTCCTTGTTCTCTCCATTCTGCTCTTGGGCTGTCACCTCTAATAGGTAGAATATCAGCTATACCCTAGAGAGTGTTGTTATTAACCTTTGGCTAATGAAAGAGAAATTTAAAAGTCACTTTTCTTCCAATTATACTTGGTGTAAGGTATGGTTATGGGAATAGGAGGACAGGAGTTTTGTAAAGTTTAAGTTATAGAATTTTTTTAATATAAATTTTATTGATTTATTTATTTTTGGCTGCGTTGGGTCTTCGTTGTTGCACACGGGCTTTCTCTAGTTGCGGCGAGCGGGGTCTACTCTTCGTTGCAGTGAGTGGGCTCATTGCGGTGGCTTCTCTTGTTGCAGAGCACGGGCTCTAGGCGTGCAGACTTCGATAGTTGTGGCCCATGGGCTTCAGTAGTTGTGGCTTGCGGGCTTTAGAGCACAGGCTCAGTAGTTGTGGCGCACGGGCTTAGTTGTTCCTCGGGATGTGGGATCTTCCCAGACCAGGGCTTGAAGCCATGTCCCCTGCATTGGCAGGCAGATTCTTAACCACTGTGCTGCCAGGGAAGCCCCAAGTTATAGAATTATAACTTGAGTTTAACTTAAGAATTATAATTTAAATTTATAAAAATGGAATGTTACATTTTCTTTAAACTAGTTTTTCATTTCTTTTAGACAGGAGGCCCAGATATAGCTCTATGCCTCAGTCCAATATGAGTTTGAATAACTTGCAATTATTGGTTTTAAAAACCCTGTGGTCAGTTCTAAACAGTGTAGTCAGCAAGTATTTATAAGTACCTGGTTCTCCTTTGAAGTCAGCTAGCACACCCAGAGGCTGTGTGGGAGCCAGAGCCAGTGTCTGATGTGGCCCCTGCCTTTCGAGTGACCTGATTGTGCAGGAGATGTAGAGAAGAGGATGAGGTGGTGGAATATCGTGTGCAAAATGTGGGTCCTGAAAAGGACTCTCACAAGAGAAATTCACAGAGGTGGTTTCGCTTGGGCCTGATAGGGATGCAGTAGGATTCATACAAAGGACTGGAGAGGAAAGGCAGTTCCTGGTCTGGATAATTGCACAAGCTAGGGTCGGGCTAAATGTAACCTGTTTGGTAAAATGAATCAAGAAGAGTTCATGCTGGGGAGTCTGTAGAAAAGGTCAGAATTATGGCAGGCTTAAACAGTGTGATTCATTGGGATTTAATTCCAAGGACAGTGGGAATCAGTGAAGGTTTTTGAGAAAGGGTGTAGCATCATAAGACTAATGATGTCGAGAAACAGCCTGGCAGCGTAGTGAAAGGTGAGTCTTGTACAGCAACACATCTCTGGTGGGGAATTCAGTTCTGTACATTTCCTAGGCATGGCTTGGCAGGAGGAGGAGTTTTTCAAAGGACTAACACACTGACATTTTCAAAATCAAAGCAATAGACCTTTACAGAGTGCTTACTCTATGTATTGGGCCTGTGGAGCAGACAGAGAAGCAGGCTGTGCCCCAGACACACATTTGCTTGAGGACATTACACCATGAGCTTTTTGAGATGACCAAAAAGGAACTGTCAGATTTAATGTTTTGTGTTTAAAGTAAATTAAAAAAAGTCTGTTTTCTAGGATATAGGATAAGACCGGACTTGAGTTTTAAAAGTTCCAATGAGTATTACTGGGGGGGGGGGGGCAACCTATTATTTGTTTAGAAGAAAGCTAATATTGATCCTTAAGTTGCATTTAGGAGTTGAAACTTTTTAGTAAGGATAAGTCTTATGAAGCAGTTTGAATGTTTGCCTGTATATCACACAGAAGCCATAAACATTTAATCGTTCAGTTACATTAGCATTTCTTACATTCCAGAAGATAATTTTTATTTTATTTTATTTATTTGTTTGTTTGTTTGTTTGTTTATTTTTGCTGTGTTGGCTCTTCGTTTCTGTGCGAGGGCTTTCACCAGTTGTGGCAAGTGGGGGCCACTCCTCATCGCAGTGCGCGGGCCTCTCACTATCGCGGCCTCTCTTGTTGTGGAGCACAGGCTCCAGACACGCAGGCTCAGTAATTGTGGCTCACGGGCCCAGTCGCTCCGCGGCATGTGGGATCTTCCCAGACCGGGGCTCGAACCTGGGTCACCTGCATTGGCAGGCAGATTCTCAACCACTGCGCCACCAGGGAAGCCCCCAGAAGATAATTTAAACAGAAGATCCTGAATCCCTCTCTTAAGGGAATGCTTACTGTATTTTTCCCCCAGGACTTTTAGCCATTGTGGACCCAGATCACTACTAGGATTATATCTGTTGTGCATCTGTGAAAACTTTGAGTTTGTGGCTCTTCTTTGGTTATTTGCACTTTGTTGCTTAGGTTGCAAGTGAATTAAACAACAAACTGAAGTGAGACTACCTTTTCATAGCTTTATATTACTGTTTTTGAAAGAGATTTAGGAAATTACACAGGGTGTGAATTTTTTTTATCACTAATGTATGTATATATATTTCTGTAGTAAAACATTGTCAGTTTCTTTTGTTTTTATATTGTACTAAAGTAGAATATAAAACATTCCTTGAAGGACAGAGCAGTTGGGAAGGGTCCCTAAATCAAGCAAACTTGTTTATTTAAGAAAGTTTAAGAGACATTTTGAAGCTAACAGTCTCAATTTAACTGGTAATCTTCTACAGTGTATCTTAAGTACTTGTGATAGACTTCTTATTAGGTGGTGTTTGTTGAGCATGGATAGAATCATTAAACATTTCAAAGATGTGAAGAATGGATGGTAGTGAATGAATTTGCTTCTGTTTCGTCTTCTCTTTCCCGGTGTGGGGTGCTGTGCTGCCTCAGGGTTTGCGTTCAGCATCCCCTCCTAAGTCAGAAAATCGGAAGATGCCACCTTGGCTGTTTTCCTTTTAAATTATTATAGCTAAGAGTATCTAGCTCATGTTTTATTTCACCAAGTTTTTTTAAAAAGTAACTTTTAATAAGGAAGTTTTCTTTGTACATATTCTCCATTTTCTACATGTAGTCGAGCTTTTATCACACATGTTCAGAAACTCACTCCTGCCATTTCTGTTTCCCCTCTCTGAAATCCTCATCTCTCCATTTTGCCTCCTCCCCATCACCTTTTCCCTGTCACTCATATCTTCTTTCACTTTATTTCTAATTATTCTTTTCATCTCCTCTCAACTGTGACCAAGTATTCTTAGAAGTCCTCAAATCTGGAGTTGTTACCTTCCCTTCTCGACAAATACTCAGTAATGTGCTTCCCTCCACATCTTCCTGTGGCTCAGTTTTGTCACTTTTCCGTGTCATTCTGTTCTCTTGATTCTATGTGAGATTCTCTATTCTGGGATCCTTTTCTAGTTTAAGGCAGTTTCTAAATCACTGACTGTAGTAGGTTTTCATACGAGTTTCCAAGTTGACTGTCATCCTTTCCTGCTTCCTGTTAGAAAATCTCAGCAGGTGCAAATCTGTTGAAGGGGCTGTGCTGTTTTTCAGGACTCTAATTGTGGTGGTGAGTCTTAGTAAGCCCAACAGCTAGGTTTTCCCTGTGCTTCACTGCCACAGAAATTCAAATTCAAACCATCATTGTTTTCAGATGAAGAAGGTGATGGTGGTGACACTTGTTATGGAGTTGTGTTGCTCTTCAAGATTATTGACATTTTAGCTAGGTTGCATCTCCCTTGTCTGTAAATGACACTATCGGGTTTTGGAGGTTTGGTTAAATATAACTGATTTAAGTCAGTGATCAGGAAGCCTTTCACCTTTAAAACAGCTTGTTTTCATTCCCCACCTCCCTTCTTCCTGAGCAGCCAGAACCTGATGAAGTAGCTGATCAGCAGCTCCGCATCTGGCTCATCCTGTGCTTCCTCACTAGGTTTTAACTTTCTTGGCTTCTGACCTCTTGCCTAACTTCTTTTTCTGTCTTGCTCTTGTTTCTTTATCCTAACACTGATGCTGCTCCAAAGATGCCTTTGGGCATGTTCCAAGGCTGTGGCTTGTGTTTGCTCTGTGGACTCTGGCTAAAGCTCATCTCAGCAGCCTAGAACCTCAGCCGTTATTCTGATTCTGCTCCATGTGGCAGGAGGTGCCTCCAGATCTCACACAGCCTGGCACCTGAGGAGGAAAGGTGGACAGATGCTATCTATGTAATCTCTCCACCACCCCCACTTCCAGTAGAAAGTAAATTCTTGTTTCGTGAAACTACCAATTATTTTAGATATCTCAGAGCCTAATGGCACATTTTATTTTAAGAAGATACACATTAGTCCCCCCTTATCCAAGATTTTAGTTACTGTAGTCAACCACACTCTGAAAATATTAAATGGAAAATTCCAGAAGTAAACAATTCATAAGTTTTAAATTGAGTACTGTTCTGAGTAGTGTGATGAAATCTCACTGTCCTGCTCCATTCCACTTGAGACATGAATCATCCCTCTGTCCAGTGTGTCCCGGCTGTTAGCCTTCTTGGTTATCAGGTTGACTGTTGCAGTATCACAGTGCTTGTGTTCAAGTGACCCTTATTTTAACTCATAATGGCCCCAAAGCACAGGAGAAGTGATGCTGGCAATTCAGATGTGCCAAAAATATGCTGTAAACTACTTCCTTTAAGTGAAAGGGGTGAATGTTCTTGACTTAGTAAGAAAAGAAAAAAAATCATATGCTGAGGTTGCTAAAGATCTATGGTAAGAAGGAATCTTCTATCTGTGAAATAGTGAAAAAGGAAAAAGAAATTTATGCTACTTTTGCTGTTGAACCTCAAACTATGAAAGTTACAGCCACAGGGCATGATAATTGCTTAGTTAAGATAGAGAAGGCATTAAATTTGTTTAGTAAGATATTTCGAGAGAGAGGTTACATTCACATAACTTTTATTACAGTATAGTTATCATTGTTGTATTTTATTACTAGTTACTGTTAATCTCTTACTGTGCCTAATTTATAAATTGAACTTTATCATGGGTATGTATGTGTAGGAAATAACATGGTACATATAGGTTTCGGTACTATCTGTGGTTTTAGGGATCCACTGGAGGTCTTAGAATGCATCCACCATGATTAAGGAGGCTTCTGTATATACAGCAGTGATAGGGTTTTCTAGTCTTAGGAATTCATTCATTTGATATCAGAAAACCAAAGGGTGTCTAGATATATTTGGATATGATTCATTTTCAAAGCAATTTTTTTCTTGAGAAGGACCGATTTTCATGATGTTTCACTTGGGAGATGAGTGCCTATCTTTTTATCTGTGTCATTTGAGTTTTACATAAGGCCTGTGCAACTCCTGTTTTTCTCCAGACTTGAGCTTAGAAGCAGTTTTCTTTCCAAAGCTTTCCTGTATGTTTGGGCTTGACCTGTCTCCTGTGTACTCAAACACCCCACACTTGCCCTAATAGCTATCAGTTCATTTTGTAAGTACCTGTCAGCTTGTCTCTTTCCCCAGCTCCACTGTAAACTCCTTGCTATCACGGACATTGTCTTGTTTACTGTGGTAAACTGACATAGTCCCTGGTGCCCAGTACGCACTTTAGATATTTGATGAATGAGTGAATAAATTCGGATTTTGCTAAGTAGCAACTTTATTTATACCATTATTCTGAAAGACTTTTCCTTCTGTAGTCCATTCCCTCATTAGATTTCACATAATAGGAATATAAACTCACCCTGTAGACTTTGGGTATGGGCTGCTAAAACAAGTTTCTGTCATTTTTATTGCCGGATTTTATTTGTAGCCCTCTTCTCCTCACCTAAAGTCACTCAGCTTCTTGTGAGCATGCACACTTGGAATGAAGAGGTAAGGGCCAGAGTCCACAGACACACACTGGCTGAATGATAAGAAGGTTGGTCAAATCTCTCTAGTCTGTGAGTGCTGTTTTAAAAACATGTTATTGCTAGAGACAGAAAGATAAAAAATTGAACACTAAAACTAAGCATGTCCTTGATCTATAATGTGGCATTAGACTCCATGTGACCTAACCCAGGGTGTGGCTGCATACTGGTTTGGCAGTGTTTTTACTCTATTAGTTAACTAACATCAGCTAATAAGCCAGTAAGGCCAAGATAATTATGTGATAGCCAGCGGGTGTTATGCTAGAAGGTTTGGATCAATGAGTAATTATAATTGAAGTTGAATAGAATTAATTATGTGATTTGGAGGCATTCAAGTGTAATTCCACTTGAGTTCCATCTTGAAACCAGAGCACTAGGAAGGATTATTGACAAAAGGAAAATAGACATAAAGATGCACTTGACTCACGTTTGAGCTGTGTCCAGATGACCTGGTCACCGTAGGAAACCTAGATGGCCCTGCTGACCCCAGCATCCCTCTTCTCCTTCTCGCCCATGCTTCTTGTGCTACACACCCCGTTGTGCTTTGCTGCTTCATGTCTCTGTCCAGCAGCATCTGCTGTTCTCTCTGTGTGGGGTTCTCTTGTCCTTTTCCATCCAACTAACAGTTACTTGTGTTTAGAACTCGGCCAAGGGCAGTAGCTGCAGGACACCTTTTCTGACCCCCAGTCTGATTTAGATGCTCCCCTGTTCCCCTAGCATCTTCACTCTGGCGCTTTCCACTTTGTCCTGTAATCCTTGCATTGTCAGTCCTTTCTGCTAGTCTCCTTAATGGCAGAGATGATCTTGCAGGACTTTGTTGAATTTGATTTTTTCTAACTATTCTTGTAGAGGTAGTGCTAAAACCCCACTAAAACTGGCCCTTTTATAAACTATATATAGAACTTTAAAAAATAGCTTCTAGTATACAGTATGTCAAATAATAATTGGGTGTTGTTTCTTTCTTTCTATTCCCTGTTTTATTCAAGCTTTAACAAGTCTTAAAACCACATAGCTTGGGCCTCCCTGGTGGCGCAGTGGTTGAGAGTCCGCCTGCCGATGCAGGGGATACGGGTTCGTGCCCCGGTCTGGGAGGATCCCATATGCCGCGGAGCGGCTGGGCCCGTGAGCCATGGCCGCTGAGCCTGTGCGTCCGGAGCCTGTGCTCCGCAACGGGAGAGGCCACAACAGTGAGAGGCCCGCGTACAGCAAAAAAAAAAACAAAAAAAAACCCACATAGCTTTAGATGGTTTTGTGAGCCAGACTCCATAGATTTGAATCCTGGCATTGCCACTAGTGGTGACTTCAGGCTGCTTCTTCATCTTTTCCTTGGTTTCCCCAGCTATACATTTTAAGGGTAAAAATCACAATAACATGAATCTCATAAGGTTTTGGTAGGGTCTAAGTGAAATAATACATGCGGGTGGAGCTCCTGTATAACACCTTCCTGGAAACACCACTGAGTTCCCCCTGCTTAACTTGTGAACCCATGGAATTCATAGAATTGCAGAATGATTTTATCTGCGCAGAGCAGACTGTAGACTTTGTCAGTTTTCCACAGTGATCTGGAGGAACTACAGCTAAGTGATGGCCACCTCTTGAGTCTAACACGTGGCCTGCCTGATGTCTCATATGGCATCGTGACCCGTGCTTCAACTTACAGGGCACAGCATTAAAATTACATTTAATTTTATGTGTGGTAATATTTTCTGACCTTGAAGAATGAGATATTTTGCATTGGGAAAATATTCTGATTAAGTTAAACTTCAAATGCTCAAACGCCTTTCAAGCAGCAGGTGTAGCTGAATGTAATTTTACCTTTGCTTGATGACCCAGGGCATTTTCTATGTCTGTATAGTTTTTTTTTTTTTTTTTTTTTTTGCGGTACGCGGGCCTCTCACTGCCGTGGCCTCCCCCGTTGCGGAGCACAGCCTCTGGACGCGCAGGCTCAGCGGCCATGGCTCACGGGCCCAGCCGCTCCGCGGCATGTGGGATCCTCCCAGACCGGGGCACGAACCCATGTCCCCTGCATCGGCAGGCGGACTCCCAACCACTGCGCCACCAGGGAAGCCCTATGTCTGTATAGTTTTGATACTTTGACCCAATTTAGTTTTCTCCATGTGTTTTATTTTGTCTTTATCTTAGTGTCATACCACCATCTGCCACTCCTGCTGATGCAGTTCTTAATGCAAACAGCCTCCCCTTTTACACCCCATTAATGGTTTGCTGCCAGTAATTTTTATTAGGTTGAGAAATCAGTAATCAAGTTTGGAAAGATTTCTCTGTTAAACAAAGGCAAGATTCTGAGTGAGGGCCAAGGTATGTTGGCCTACGTCATGACTGTTTTCTATGTTC
The DNA here is from genome assembly GCF_964341445.2 of Mesoplodon mirus. Lineage (NCBI taxonomy): Eukaryota > Metazoa > Chordata > Mammalia > Artiodactyla > Ziphiidae > Mesoplodon > Mesoplodon mirus. The sequence continues at coordinate 35,103,670 of NC_138977.1, read as the reverse complement.
TTCATGTTTGGGTATCCTGTTTTTAAGGATGGCAATTTTTAGTCTTAACTTCAGAAAATTGGGCTTTTACTGTAAAATTTTTGCATAGGGTGTTCAATACACTTACTCTTGTTATCATTAAAATTATTCTCTCCCTGTTTTGTAAACAGTCAGAATTTGCTGTGTGATGTCACGATTGTGGCTGAAGACATGGAAATCTCTGCTCACAGAGTGGTGCTGGCCGCCTGTAGTCCTTACTTTCACGCCATGTTTACAGGTATGAAATGTTTTAGTTATGGATATTTATAAAATGTATACAGATCTGGGCTTTTCTTTCCATATTTTCTTTCCTTATTAACATTTTATTGTTATGAAGTTAAGCATTGTAATGGAAGAAAATGCTCTTGCTTTGTTTTAAATTACTCCTCATCTTTGTTTTTCATTCTTGTAATGGTGTTGTGTACACACACGTGTCCATTACATACATGTATATGTTACCTACAAATGCAATTTTATGCTCAGTTTCCCCCCTTCACATTTATATTTGCATATATTGGCTAAGTTTGCCTTCTTGCCATTTATAACAGCCTTTGGCACTTTCTTATTTGCTTTTACTGTTTCACATTTCTTCAAATGATTTTCACATTTGCCTCATCCAGTGTTTCTAGTGAACAAAGAGATGTTTATTTAATGCCTTTTGATTCAGAAATATAAGAAAATAGAGTGGATACTTAGGCAACTGTAAAAATACATAAAATGATTTTAATATCTCTGGCAAAAAAGCAATTTGTGCCTGCCACACTGGAAGCCTTTAAAAATATAGTTGATGTACAATATTATGTTTCAGGAGCACTATGTAATGGTTTGACATTTGTGTGCTTTATGAAATGATCACCATGATAAGTCCTTTAACCATCTGTCCCCATACAAAGTTACTATAATATTATTGTCCTTATGCTGTATATTACATCCCCATGGCTTATTTACGTTATAACTGGAGGTTTGTATCACTTAACTATTCACCTAATTCTCCCACCCGACCCCACCCCCACCATACTCCCCTCTGTGAACCATTTGTTCTCCCCGTTTGTTCTCTGTATCTGTTGAGTCTGTTTTCATTTTATTTATTTATTTATGTTTTTATTTCACATATGAAATCATTTGATATTTGTATTCTCTGTCTGACTTATTGCACTTAGCATGATACCCTCTAGGTCCATCCATGTTGTTGCAAATGGCAAGATTTCATTCTTTTTTAAGCCTATTAATATTCCATTGTGTGTATATATATATATATATATATATATATATATATACACACACACACACACATACACCACATCTTCTTTATCCATTTATCTATCAATGGACACAGGTTGCTTCCATTTGTTAGCTATTGTAAATAATGCTGTGGTGAACATAGGGGTGCACATATCTTTCCAATTACTGTTTTTGTTTTCTTCAGAAGTGGAATTTCTGGATCATATGGTAGTTCTATTTTTAATTTTTTGAGGAACCTCCATACTGTTTTCCATAGTGGTAGTACCAGTTTACAATCCCACCAACAGTACACAAGGGTTTCCTTTTCTTTACATCCTCACCAATATTTGTTATTTGTTATCTTCTTGAAAATAGCCATTCTGACAGGTATGAGGTAGTATCTCATTCTGCTTTTGATTTGCATTTCCCTGGTGATTAGTGATGCTGACTATCTTTTCACATGTCTGTTGGCCATCTGTATGTCTTCTTTGGAAAAATGTGTATACAAGTACTCCTCCCATTTTTCAATTTTTTTTTTTGTTGTTGTTGTTGAGTTGTATGAGTTCTTTGTATATTTTGGATAGAAACTCCTTATTGGGTAGTTCATTTGCAAATACCTCCTTCCATTTGGTAGGCTGCCTTTGTTGATAGTTTCCTTTGCTGTGCAAAAACTTTTTAGTTTCATGTAGTACCATTTGTTCATTTTTGCTTTTTTGCCCTTTCCTGAGGAGAAAGATCCAAAAAATATTACTAAGACCTGCTGCCTATGTTTTCTTTTAGGACTTTTATGGTTTCAGGTCTTACATTTAAGTTTTTAATCCATTTTGAGTTTATTTTTGTGCATGGTGTTAGAAAGTAGTCCAGTTTGATTCTTTTGCATGTAGCTGTCCACATTTCCCAGCATCGTTTATCGAAGAGACTATCTATTCCCCATTGCCTCCTTTGTTGGAGATTAATTGACCATATAAGTTTGGATTTATTTCTCTATTCTCTATTCTGTTACATTGATCTATGTATCTTTTTTGTGTGTGCCAATACCAGACTGTTTTGATTACTGTAGCTTTGTAGTATAATTTGAAATCAGGGAGCATGATACCTCTAGCTTTGTTCTCCTTTCCCAAGATTGCTTTGGGTATTTGGGGTCTTTTGTGTTTCCATACAAATTTTAGAATTATTTGTTCTAGTTCCGTGAAAAATGTCATGGGTATTTTGATAGGGATTGCATTGAATCTGTAGATTGCCTTAGGGTTTATGGTCATTTTAACAATATTAATTCTTCCAACCCATGAGCACAGTATATCTTTCCATTTGTTTGTGTCATCTTCAGTTTCTTTCATCAGTGTCTTATAGCTTTCAAAGTACAAGTTTTTTGCCTCTTTGGTTATATTTATTCCTAGGTATTTTATTCTTTTAGATGAAATTGTTAATGAGATTGTTTAATTTCGCTTTCTGATAGTTTGTTATTAGTGTATAGAAACACAACAGATATCTGTATTACATTTTTATCCTGGATCTTTACTGAATTCATTTATTAATTCTGATCTTTTTGGTGGCATCATTAGGATTTTCTATATATGGTATCATGTCCTCTGCAGACAGTGACAGTTTTACTTCTTTCTTTCCAATTTGGATTCCTTTTATTTATTTTTCTTCTCTGATTGCTGTGGCCAGGACTTCCAAAACTATGTTGAATAAAAGTGGTGAGAGTGGACATCCTTGTTTTGTTCCTGATCTTAGAGGAAATGCTCTCAGCTTTTCATCATTGAGTATGATATTAACTGTGGGCTTGTCATATATGGCCTTTATTATATTGAGGTAGGTCCCCTCTATGCCTGCTTTCTAGAGAGTTTTTATTATAAATGGATGTTGAATTTTATCAGTAGCTTTTTCTGCATCTATTGATATGATCATATCATTTTTATTCTTCAGTTTGTTAATGTGGTGTATCACATTGGTTGATTTGTGGATATTGAACCATCCTTGCATCCCTAGGGTAAATTCCACTTGATATGGTATATGATTCTTTTGATGTATTGTTGAATTCAGTTTGCTAGTATTTTGAGAATATTTGCATCTGTGTTCATCAGTGATATTGGCCTGTAATTCTACTTTTTTGTGGTGTTTTTGCCTGTTTTTTGTTAAGGTGATGCTGGCCTTATAGAATGTGTTCCAAAGTGTTCCTTCATCTTCAATTTTTTTGGAATAGTTTGAGAAGAATAGGTGTTAACTCTTTAAATGTTTGGTAGAATTCACCTACTGGTCCTGGACTTTTGTTTGTTGGTAGTTTTCTAAATTACTGATTCAATTTCATTACTGGTAACCGGTCTGCTCATATTTTCTGTTTCTTCCTGATTCAGTCTTGGGAGATTGTACCTAGGAATATATCTATTGTAAATTGTTCATTTTGTTGACGTATAATTGTTCGAAGTAATCTCTAATGATCCTATGTATTTCTGTGGTTTCATTTGTAATTTCTCTTTCATTTCTGGATTATTTATTGGGCCTTCTCTTTTTCTTATGAGTCTGGCTAAAGGTTTATTAATTTTGTGTATTTTTTCAAAGAACCAGCTCTTTCATCGATCTTTTCTGCTTTTTTAGTCTTTATTTAATTTATTTCTGCACTGTTATTTATTATTTCTTTCCTTCTAACTTTAGGTTTTGTTTATTCTTCTTTTTCTGGTTCCTTCAGGTGTAAGTTTAGATTGTTTTGAGATTTTTCTTGTTTCCTGAGGTATGCTTGTATGGCTGTAAACTTTCCTCTTAGAACAGCTTTTGCTGTGTTCCATAGATTTTGGATTGTTGTGTTGTTGTGTTTGGAATGTGTTTCTTTTTCATTTGTCTCCAGATTTTTTTTTTCCTTTTAATTTCTTCAGTGACCCATTGGTTGTTCAGTAGCATATTGTTTAGACTCCATGTGTTTGTGTTTTTTCATTTTTTTTCTTGTAGTTGATTTCTCTGCTCATACCATTGATATGACTTCAGTTATCTTAAATTTATTCAGATTTAGTTTGTGGCATGTGATCTGTCCTGAAGAATGTTCCATGTGCACTTGAAAAGTATGTGTATTCTACTGCTTTAGGTTGAAATGTTCTATATATATCAATATTTATGAAATCTGTCTAGTCTAATGTGTCATTTAATGCCATGTTTCCATATTGATTTTTTTTCTGGATGATCTGTCCATAGATGTAAATGGGGTGTTGAAGTCCCCTACTATTACTGTATTACTGTCAGTTTCTCCCTTTATGTTTACCTGTATTTGCTTAATGTATTTAGATGCTCCTATGTTGGGTGCATATACATTTATACAGTTGTTGTATCTGCTTCTTGGATTGATCCCTTGATCATTAAATGGTAATGTCCTTCTTTGTCTCTTGGTAACATCTTTGTTTTAAACTCTGTCTTGTCTATAGAGACACAGATGTAGCGAACAACATATGGACACCAAGGGGGGAAAGCGGGGGTGGGGGGTGGTGGTGGTGGGATGAATTGGGAGATTGGGATTGGAATATATACACTAATATGTATAAAATAGATAACTAATAAGAACCTGCTGTATAAAAAATAAACTGAAATAAAAAAAAAGAAAGTCTGCCTTGTCTGATGTACATTTGCTATCCCAGCTTTCTTTTCATTTGCATTTATGTGGAATACTTTTTCCATCCCTTCATTTTTAGTCTGTGTGTGTCTTTAGATTGGAAGTGAGTCTCCTATAGGTAGCATATAGATGGGTCTTGTTTTTTAATCCATTTGGCCACTCTGTCTTTTGATCAGAGCAGTTTGTTCATTTACATTTAAAGTAATTATTGATAAGTATGTACTTACTGCCATTTTGTTAATTGTTTTCTGGTCGTTTTTATGGTTCTCTTTTGTTCCTTTTTTCTTTTGCTCTCCTCTCTTGTGACTTGATGACTCTCTTTAGTGTTATGTTTGGACTCCTTTCTTTTTCTTTTTTTTTGTGTGTATACATCTATTAAAGGCTTTTGGTTTATTATTACCATAAGGTTCATATATAACAACCTATGTGTATCTATATATGTGATTGTTTTAAGTTGAGGATCTCTTCAGTTCTAATGCATTGTAACAACCCTGTATTTTTACTTCCACCTCCCCATATTTAATGTTTTTGATGTCATATTTTACATCTTTTTGTTTTGTGTACCCCTGAATTATTTATTGTGAATATAGATGACTTTTGACTTTTAACCTTCCTTCTATCTTTATAAGTTGTTGATCTATGACTTTTACTAAATGTTTGCCTTTACCAGTGAGAATTTTCCTTTCCTAATTTTCATGTTTCTAGTTGTGGTCTTTTCTTTTTCACTTAGAGAGATCCCTTGAATGTTTCTTGTAAAGCTGGTTTAGTGGTGTTTTAGCTTTTGCTTGTCTGCAAAGCTCTTTCTCTGTCCTTCAAATCTGAATGAGAGTCTTGCAGATAGAGCATTTGTGGTGTACATTTTATCCTTTCATCACTTGAAATATATCATGGCCGTCCTCCTGGCCTGTTAAGTTTCTGCTGAAAAGTCAGTTGACAGTCTGTGGGCATTCTCTTGCTGCTTTTAAGATTTTCTCTTTATCCTTAATTTTTGCCATTTTAATTATAATGTGTTGTGGTGTGGACCTCTTTCAGTTCTTCTTGTTTGGGACTCTGTACTTCCTCTACCTGGATGTCTGTTTCCTTCCCTAGGTTAAGGAAGTTTTCATCTGCTATTTCCTCAAGTAAGTTCTCTACCCTTTTCTCTCTTCTTCTGGTACCCCTATAATGTGAATGTTAGTATGCTTGATGTTGTCCCAGAGGTCTCTTAAACTACCCTCATTTTTTCAAATTCTTTTTTTTTCTGTTCATCTTGGGTGATTTCCACTAGTCTGTCTTCCAGATTGCTATTCCACTCCTCTGTATCATCTAGTATACTGTTCATTACTTCTAGTTTTTTTGTTTTTTTTTTCTGGTTATTTTATCTTCGGGTCTGTTTGGGGCATCTTTGTATTTTCTAACTACTTAATTAAAATTCTCACTGTGTTCATCCAATTCTTCTCCCAAGTTTGTGGAGCATCTTAATGATCATTACCTAGAATTCTTTATCAAGTAGATTGCTTTTCTCCATTTCATTTAGTTCTTTTTCTGAGGTTTTCTCTTGTTCCTTTGTTGAGAACATATTTTGCTCTCTCATCATTTTGCCCAATTTTCTGTATTTATTTCTGTGTATCAGGTAGATTGGTTAAGTTTCTGGATCTTGGAGAGGTGGCCTTATGCAGTTGACATCCTGTGGGGCCCAGCAGCTCACTCCCCTCCTGTTCAGAGCTGTATGCTCTAGGGGTACCCCCTGTGTGGGCTGTGTGACCCCTTCTGTTGTGGTGGGAAGAGTACTGTGGGCGGTCTGGTAGGCAGGCTGGCCCCTGGCCTGGTTGGCTTCAAGGCTGTGCCTTGCACAGTGGCTGTGGTCAGGCTGGAGGGTGGGGTAGGCTTCCCACGTGGCTGTCTGCATGGTCTGGTTGGGGCACACAGCTGCCGCCAGCCCACTGGTGGGAAGGTAAGCCCCTGGCACTAATAGTCTATAGGGTGGACCCCAAAATGGCACTTGCTAGCACCAGTGTCCTTGTGGAAGAATGAGCTCCCCAAAATGGCTGCCACCAGCATCAGTGACCCCAGGGTGAGCTCTTGCCTCTCTGGGAGGCTCTCTGAGATCAGAAAATAGGTCTGACCCAGGCTCCTTTCAAACTACTGCCTCTGCCCTGGGTCTCAGAGTGTATGAGATTTTGCACACACCCTTAACAGATGAGTCTCTGTCTCCTACAGCCCTCTTGCTCTCATGTAGCCAAGCCCTTCTGGCCTTCAAAGCCAGATGTTCTGGGGGCTTGTCTTCTCGGTGTAGGATGCCTGGACTGGGGAGTCCAATGTGGGGCTCAGAACCCTTGATCTTTGGGGAGAATCTCTGTAATTGTGATTATCATCTTGTTTGTGGGTTGCTGACCTGGGTGAGTGGGTCTTGACTAGGTCATGTCATTGCCCCTTCTATCCTTCTCATTGTGGTTCCTTTTCTATGTCTTTAGTTGTGGGAAATCTCTGCTAGTCTTCAGGTCATTCTCATTTATAGTTGCTCTGTGAGTAGTTGTAATTTGGTGTGCCTGTAGGAGCTGGTGAGCTCCAGGTCTTCCTACTCTGCCACCTGGCCACACCCTCCCTCAACCTCATTCTTAAAAAAACAAAATTTAAACATGCAGTACTGTACAAGGATATGAAGTTGTTATCTGTTCCAACAATGAGCTTATAATCTTAGATTATTGGTAGGACAAATAAATACTTGTAAATACATATACAGTTATAGAAAAAAAGCACAAATACAAATCTATTCATACTTTAGAAACTTAAATATATCCTGGGTCTAACATTTTGCTAGATACTTCAAGGAATACAAAACAATATTAGCATACTTCCTGCCCCAGTAGTTTATTATATCACTGGGGAAATGAGATGTGCACACTTTAAATACATAATAGTTTATGGAAGATCTGTGTGTGCAGATGGTGAGGACTGTGATGGGCAGCATTGAGAGAAGGGAATCTGACATTTCTTGAAACATAATGAACGTAAAGGCTTATACAGATGAAGAAAAGTGCAGAAAGCAATGTGGAGAGAATGGGCTTAGTGTTTTGGGACTAGAGAGGAGCCTGGAGGCACCTTACTCTTCAGCCTATTACGTTCTGGCTGTTCCGAACTGAATTAAATAATCAAGAATTTAGGAAAGATAGTAGAGGGGCTGTGAGCCAAGTTGGGCAAGTGATTTGGGGAGGGTGCCTTCAGCTGAGGCTGATTCGAAAAGTTGAAATGGGGTTAGTCAAATTTTTATGTTGTGGATTCACTTCAGTCTTTTGGTTTACATCTTATTTATTACTCCTGAAGTCTTTTCTAAACAGAATCTCTAGTTTGCAAAAGGAGTATTTGATCTGCATTGGCCTAATTTAGGAATTCACTAGTAAAGTGTTGTCCCTGTAAGTGGCCTTCCTTCAGGTGACACTGTTACTGCCACTTCCTTGGCAGAGTTACTGGATCTTTGGGATCATTAATCACTTCATCAGTCTGGGCTTCAGTTTCCTGTTCTGGAAAATGGGGATGATAATATTTACGTCCTAGGATTCTTATAAAGATTAAGTGAGATCATGTATGTTAGCCCTTTATTTGGCACATAGGAAATGTTCAATTAATGTTGGCAGTAATTATCATGATTATCATTATTATTTTTTACCCTCAATTCCTAAATGCCTTTATACTGTAAGACTATAAGATTGGAAATGTCTTACACTAGACTTTTTTTGATAAATGTTTTATTTTCCAGTTACAAAATGTAGTGATTAACTTAAAATTACAAGATCAGGGTTAGTTTCCTTTCCCTTCAAAAGATGATACTTAGAGTCTGCAGACTCCCTGAGCCTCTGACATCCAGAGACGTGGATGCTGGAGATAGGAGATCTCATTATGTCTCTATTTTTCTTCTCTGTTTACTTAAGAATCTGAACTATATTTCAGCTTCCCTCTTTTCTTTTTTTCTTTTCTCTCTCTCTTTTTTTTTTTTTTTGCCTAATGGTTCTCACCTCTTCATGTTTCAGCTAACATGCAATTTCTGAATAAGTGAGTTTTGCTTAATGATGGGAATGAGGCCCTGAAGATGTCTTGATTATATAAGTATTCCTAAGTATGTATCTCAGTTAACTGGTGGGTGGGTCCTTGCAGTTCAACCTGTTTCTGCCTGAGAATACTTGGTCAAATCTTAGATTGCTAGGTGCTAAAGTAGATACAAAATAGGGATTCTGTGTTAATTTCTGACACATATAAAATGTGAATTGAGTACCTCAATTGTGACTTTTTTACAACTTTATTGAGGCATATTTTATATTGTAGTGGTCAGTGATTTTTAGTAAATTTACTGAGTAGTACTTCCATCACCATAAGTCAACTTTAGAACATTTTTGTTCCCACATAATAATTTTGAGGTTCATCCATGTCATAGTATGTATCATCAGTCTGTTCCTTTTTATTGCTAAGTAAATTCCATTGTATGAAAATGGCACATTTTGACTATTCATTTACCAGCTGATGGACATTTACATTGTTTCCAATTTTTGGCTATTAAGAATAATGCTGGGGACTTCCTTGGTGGCACTTCCTTGGTGGTTAAGAATCCACCTGCCAATGAAGGGACATGTGTTTGATCCCTGGTCTGGGAAGATCCCACATGCTGCGGAGCAGCTAAGCCTGTGAGCCACAACTACTGAGCCTGTGCTCTAGTGCCTGCAAGCCACAACTACTGAGCCTGCGCCCCACAGCTACTGAAGCCTGTGTGCCTGGAGCCCATGCTCCGCAACAAGAGAAGCCACTGTAGTGAGAAGCCTGCGCACTGCAACGAAGAGTAGCCCCTGCTTGCCACAACTAGAGAAAGCTCACGTGCAGCAATGAAGACCCAACGCAGCCAAAAATAAAATTAAAATTAAAATAAAGAATAATGCTGCTATGAACATTCATGTGCAGTTCTTTGTGTGGACAAATGTCTCATGGTGGTAGATACCTATGTGTGGAATTCCTGGGTCATATGGTAAATTTATATTTAACTTTAAAAAAATTGCTGTGCTATTTCCCCAAGTGGCTGCATCATTTTATATTCCTATGTTATGTATGACTGTTCCCCTTTCTCTACGTCCTTGCCAACACTTGTTGCTATCTTTTTTGTTTTTTCAATTGTGGTCATTCTAATGGGTGTGAAATGGCATCTCTTATAGTTTTAATTTGCACTTCCCTAATGACTAATGATGTTGAGCATCTTTTCATTTGCTTAGTAGGCTAGACTTTTATGGTTCTTCAGCAATGGATGCTATTTACCTTTCTGGCAATCTTTGTTCATTTTCTTCTTTTGAATCCACTAAATACTCAGCAGTTTGGCAGAGATTACCTTAGATTTTTTACCCAAAGAAGACATGAAAATCTGGTCTAGGTGGTTTAGTGTACATATATTCATTTAAGATTTGCTAGACTGTGAGCCCATTGTTTATCTGTTTTCCTGGTCTGAAGTCCTATTATATTTATATTATCTGTCATAAAAAATATGGCGAGGCCCACAAGTAGACCTTGGCGTGTTTCCATCCCATCACACACTGTGATGTTTGTGTACTCTGGCTCAGTGATCAGCAGTAAGCAGAAGTGTCTGCAGTGGCACAGGGCTGCCTTGTACTCCTCTTGTTCCCTGTGACTCGCCTATTAGGAAATGGGGACTCTACAGATATTCTTTTTGGCCCTTGTTTTTCATCTCCCCTAAACTGTAGGTGAATGTTTCATTCAGATTATATCACCTAAAAAAGAATTCTCTTACTCATTGTAGTTCCAAATATTTGGGTAGAAGAAGGGAGGTGAAAAGTAATTCTGTGATGTAGTCACAGGTTTTTCTTTTGTGAAATACGGGCCAATTTAGATCAAGGCCAGGTTGTTTAACTGTTACTTGAGAAAGAATAGATCAAATTGTGTTCCTGTGTTTTTATTTATTTATTTATTTTATCATCCTTTTTTGGTTTTGTTTGGGTTTTTTTGGCCATGCCACGTGGCATGCGGGATCTTAGTTACCCTACCAGGGATTGAACCTATGTCCCCTGCAAAGGAAGCATGGTCCCTTAACCATGGACCTTCAGGGAAGTCCTGAGTTCTTGTGTTTTTAAATTACTTGTTTGTGTACAAATGTGGCATTTAAAATGCCGTTTTTCTTAACAAATATATTTTAGGCTTCTGTGGTGCCACAGGCTAAAATATCTGAAATCTAGTGGGAAATACTGTATTTTTATTTTCACTCTTCTTTTTTTGGGGGTGCTTTTTGATAATTTCTTTTGTCACATTGAACATGATTTAATAAGGTAAATTAGAATAGGAAACGACAGATTGTCATTTGAATGAGTAAGATGTGAGATATTTTAAAAGTTGTGTGCATGTTTTATTTGTCTAAGATTTGTGCTTTCCTTCATGAAGGAGTACTCATTGAGCATCTTCTGTGTGCTAGGTGTTATCCTAGGCTTTGGGGAGGGGAGGAATGGTTAGAGAGGAAACATAAAGAAAAGGTAATGTCTTATATCGCTGACTGCTGTGAAGAACATTAAATAGGACATTGCACATAAAGTGCATATAACTTTAGTCTGCATATAACAGAAAACTCCCCTTAAGCTGGTTTAAGTAGCAAGGGAATATATTCTCTCATAACTGGAAATAGGCTGGGCACCAGCTATGATCGGGTCATCAGGGATCCTCTTCCTTCTGTCTCGCCACCCGGCTGTCCTCACTAAAAATTTTATCCTATGGTTGCTTCCCCCATGAATGCAAGATGCCTACGAGAGTGGACCCAACATCTCAAGGAAGGAGAGGGGTTGTCTCTTTCCTATTTTTCTTTTAGGAACTGGGAAACCTGTTCCAGAAGTTACTCAAACTAGAGCCAAACTGGTGGGGTAATGTAGTTACCATGTTTGCCTTAGATTAGTTGTAGAATTGGGGAATTATGTACCATGCCACCATAGCCAGTGCCTGGCAGGGGCATTCGGGTCATCTTGCCAGAATGAAGATACCATTGTGTCAGTAGCTTCTTTGTAACCTGAAACTAATAATGAGCAAAAGGGCAACAATGATTGGAGTAGGTGACAAGTATAACTTGAAGAGTAATGTAATAAAATTTATTTATTAAATGTGGCTGTAAACTTGTCATTCAATTCTTAGGGTTTCAACATAGTATAAAGTGTACTGTATTATATTTTTATTATTTTTTCCATTTATGTGCTGAGCAATAACTGAAATTAGAGTCACATGAGTTTTTAATTGATCCTAGGGTTTTCCCTCTTAAACCTGTTCACTATTTAGAACTTCAGAATGGGTAAATACAGTCACTAGTTTGTTCTGGGCTTCAGGAGTCCTGATTAAGGTCCTTGAGATGGAAATGTTTCTATCCATACACGTGTCCGTAAGCTTTTACGATTTGGAAGACTTCATTTCTTTTCTCAAAAACAGTAGAGATGGTGCAGTGTTCATTAGTGAAAGTGCTTAGTTCGGCCTGTATAGTGGATGTTCAATAAATGTTTGTTGACTGAAATCCTTCAGAGCTAGAATACCCATATTCAAGACTAACTTAAGTGTTAGTAATTGTGTTAAGTAAAGGTGCTACATTTAAAATTGGTACTTGTGGGCTTCCTTGGTGGCGCAGTGGTTGGGAGTCCGCCTGCTGATGCAGGGGACACGGGATCGTGCCCCGGTCCGGGAGGATCCCACATGCCACGGAGCGGCTGGGCCTGTGAGCCATGGCCACTGAGCCTGCGCGTCCAGAGCCTGTGCTCCGCAACGGGAGAGGCCACAACAGTGAGAGGCCCGCGTACCGCAAAAAAAAAAAAAAAAAAAAAAATTGGTACTTGTTTTACTTTTCGCTTTTCTAGTCATTCATTCAAACAGCCATTATTTATTGGGTATCTACCATATGTCAGGCACTGTGGGATACAGAGGTAAGAAAGTTGTCATCTCTGCTCTCAGGAAGCTCAAGAATCCAGGTGGGGAGAACCAGATATTATTATGACAGAGTGGATTTGCAGGAGGTAACCTAGGGTGAGAACCTAACCCAGCCTTGGGTCATCAGCAGGCAAGGCTGCTTGGAGAGGTTCCAGCTGAATCTCTAAGAATATGTGGCAGTTAGCCTGGGGAATGAGGGCATGGGGAGACAGAGATGAGGAAGCTCAACAGAGGCATCGAGGTAGGAAATTGCTGGGTGTGTATGGGAAACTACACAAAGTTCCTTCCTTATATAAATTAAGGCTAGAAGTGGGAGAGAGAGAGAGAGGAGGCTGGATAGCGAGGCAGGGGTGGGACATGGACAGGCCTGCATGCCTGGACTGGGAGTAGCTGAAGGCTTTTGAGTGCTATGGTCAGATGTATGGAGTCCATCCTGGAGGTGAGGAAGAAGGAAGAGGTGGCACAGCGGCAGGAGGGATGGAGAGGAGGTGAGGGTGGCGATATCTGTGTGGATATCATAGTATAGTTTCAGTTCTATAAAACATGATTAAACACAGGAGAAGAACACTAAGACAGGAAGTTAAAAAAATGTTACGAGATTAAACTCTTTACAGTATCATTGGGTATGGTGTTTTCTTGTTTTTTTTTTGCGGTACGCGGGCCTCTCACTATTGTGGCCTCTCCCGTTGAGGAGCACAGGCTCCAGACACGCAGACTCAGCGGCCATGGCTCACGGGCCCAGCTGCTCCACGACATGTGGGATCTTCCCGGACCGGGGCACAAACCCGTGTTCCCTGCATCGGCAGGCGGACTCTCAACCACTGCGCCACCAGGGAAGCCCCATTGGGTATCTTTTTAAAATTCATTATCAGGAATTCCTTGGTGGTCCAGTGGTTATGACTTGGCGTTTTCACTGCTGTGGGCCTGGGTTCAATCCCTAGTCAGAGAACCAAGATCCCACAAGCCACATGGCACGGCCAAAAAAAAAAAAAAAATAAGAAAGAAAGAAAAACAAAACATTATCAAAAATAAATCTCCTCTATAAACACAGCAAAGGACAGAAGTAAGATAATATTTAACAACTAGAATTAGCTCTAAGTAGCTTTTACAACTCTCTTTGGTACGTGTTTTGGTTCTTCGTAGTTACTGGAATTTTTAAACTATTAACACAGTCTGCGGCAAGCTATTTGTTTTGTAAATTATTTAAAGCATTTCTAAAGCAGTATGTGATAGAGATAGAATTTGTTGGAAGTAGATACAGTTTTCTTGGGAGAGAAATAATTAATATTAAAAATGACACTTAAGGAATGTATGAATCAGCACAGTGCATCTTATAACAATACCTTAAAAACTATAATATTAAAAACTGCTTGGCAGAGAACTGATAATTTTTCAGTCATAAATGTAAATTAAAGTCAAACTTGTTTTTGTCTAAATCATACCTAAGTCCTGGGGAGTGAATTCCTTGAGAACTAAGTACATGGCTTTATGCTTGTGTGGCCCCGGGCCCTGTGGGGCTTTGCACATCGCAGGGGCCCTAGAGATGAATTAGAGTGGCCTTTCACTAAAATCCAAGTGGGAATTACCAAAGTGTCCTCACTTCACCACAAAAGAGCTTTCAGATGACACAAATCCCATCTAGCTACAAGATCCAGAGAGACTAGGACAGAGGAAGGTGCCTTATATGTAGATGAAGAATTATGTTTCCATATTCCTTGCCCCTACTTTTTTTACCCTTTTCTTTAAGGGGGAAAAAAACATGCTTTCCCCTTTTTCATGAAAGGAAAAAAAAACCCAAAAAGCAAAAAAACGTGCTGAGGCAGCAGATACATAGCCCAATCCCTTGTCCTCCTGCCATATAGGCACATAACAGGAGCATATCATCACCTTTCTCTCTTCCCTTGTAATACCAGTGGGTGTTTTCCCCCCTGGGAAGTAGCATAATAGTTTTTCAGATATTTTAGCTCTTAGGAGAACAGCTTTTTTTGAGCTTTTTTCAGAGAGAATCTCCAGGGAAGCAGGTAGTTAAATATACATCACTATTATTATTTCTCTCTTCCCAGTGTTTATGTTTGCAAAGGAATTTTGTATAATTATGGGTTCCTATAGCCTTTTCTGATAATTTATGGTTACTGACAGTATACCGTACCTGAAAAAGAAATGAACTTTCAAGAAATCTTGAGGCCATTGTCTTGTTTTTCTAACAGGTGAGGGATGGTGGCATTGTTTTTCATACTTCCTTTATCTTTGAAACCTGATGAATGTAGAACTAAACCTTTTTGCTAAGGTGTCCTCTAACACTCAAGATTATTTTTAGACTGTCTTGTTTTTAATTGAGTTTTCTTTCCGCATTCAATTGCTTATGTTTCCCTATTCTTGGGCCATTTTATGTCCGCACATATGTGCCCAAGTAACTTTCCATGAGTCCCCTGGGTTTAGGGGCCATCCCTTCTTTTTTCTGCTTCCCCATTTCTTTATACAAGAGAGGATCTTATTTATGATCCCTGAATGCTTAACTAGTTCAGTGGATAGTAAGAGGGAGGTCTTGTACCACTTATTTAGCAGGCAGTGATGTAGAAGGGCATCTGGCTTTAGTAATAAATGCTGGTGTGGAAATGACTTCAGGATGAAGTTGCTGCAGATGACAAATAGGAACGGAACTTGGGCTAGAAGGCCCATTACCATTTGCCTTGGCCATTGACTCACCTCTTTAAGACCCCTCTTTTGTCTTGCATTTCCTGGGCATCTTCTGTAATTTGTGTTCTGGTTGTTTCCTATCTGAGAGGTGTGTCTTCCCAGAGGGCAGGGGCAGGCACTGGCGTGCTTGTGAGTGAGTACCGGGAACTTGGAAGTTAGCCTCACGGGGTAACGCTGTGTTCTAGTCTTGAATAGAAATTCAAAAGGAAAAGAAACTGCTCTAAAGCATTGTCAACTAAAAAAATGCACACCCTAGAAGCTGCGAATTGTTTTATTCAGTGGACTTTCGGAGGACTTCAGCCCAGGAGGCAGCCTCTCAGATCTCTCTGAGGGACTGCTCCAAAGAGGTCAGGGAGGAGCCAGAATATGTAGGAGCTTTTGCAAAAGAACCAGGTAGTCGGAACATCAAAAGATTATTGTTAATTAAAGAAAACCAGACAAGTTAATAAATTTAGCACTTTTCTGTGTATGGGAAGATAACAAGCTTCTAGGCTCATTGAAATCATTCCTTTGATACACACCGTAACTATCTAGGGCCAGTATCCTATTTTTTTTTTTCCCATTCTGAATCCCCTCATGGTGCACAGTCTGGGGTGGCCTGCAATGGCTGATGGCTGCAACATCCTTTGTTTACTGCTATGGCAGGCGACATTCTTTGTCCACACATTGGACCAAAAAAAGGCATGGACGGCATTGGGTCCTGAACCTATAATTCTACAGGTATTAAGAGTTCATGCAGTTGGACACGTGGCATATTCATCACCATGATGTGATTTCTAGGTACAAGTGGGTAACAGAAGTACCTTGTATGGTTTCCTCAGGTAAGCTTTTAGGGGAGGTAGGGGAATGTTGTGGGCCTGCTGAAGTGGCTGACCATGTTGCCTCCTGAATACAGTGAGTGGCTGTCTGACTGGGTGTTGGTCTTCCTGCTGGGTGTCTGCTGCAGCATCAGCCTTGCTCCTTGTGTTTCAGGTGAGATGAGTGAGAGCCGAGCAAAGAGAGTTCGAATCAAGGAGGTGGACGGCTGGACCCTGAGGATGCTGATTGACTATGTTTACACGGCGGAGATTCAGGTGACAGAAGAGAATGTACAGGTAAGGGTGACGCCCCATATCACTTAATCCTTTACACATGTCAGTGTTCTAATGCAAAAGGGCATACCTATACATAGACACTTTGTACAAAAGTAATAGAATTTGTTGTTAAAACTGTATTTTTAAGAGACATTATAATGATTATAGCTTTTTAGATACTGACTTCAGTATCTTTTATATTCTCAAAGTTCTAAGATACAAATCCTTTAGTTCTCTGAATGATGCTTGTTCTTTTATGAAGACATGGTCATGTTCATTTATAACTACAGTGCTACCCATATTTTCCTTTATTCCCTAGAAGGTTAAGTCTGTAAAAGGTGTTTTTGGCGGCCAACAGCCTTTACTTCTTTGACTATTTCAGCATCCTCTATTAGTGATTCTAGATTTTAGCTAAAATTTGGCATCACACCTCTCTTACTTTCTATAAAGAACAAATGTTTTATATATATGATGTAAATGTTTAACTAATACAGGTGGATGTGGAGTAGAAAGTGAAAGTCCCTCTAAAACTGTACTTCTCTTTGCACTCACCAGTCCCACACTCTGTGATTTACTCTCTTTCCCCAGAGGGTAGCCTCTGTTATCTGTTTGGTGTTAATCTTTAAGAATATTTTCTATGTAGTTACACACACACACACACACACACACACACACACACACACACACACACACAATTTTCTTGACATAAGTATACTTTTACTATACCTGTTGTTTTGTAACTTTGCTTTTTTCCCTGAACAAAGTGTCTTGGAGTTCTTTACATGTCAATACATATGAGTCCAGCTCATTCTTCTGTGTGGTGTCCTGTATGTTAATCAGCATATATGATTTTTCACCTTTCCAAAAATGTTGCAGTGAATGAACATTTTTATATTTCCATCCAAAAATTTCATGGGATAGATTCCTCAATGTATAATAGCTGGATCAAAAGGTACATTCATGTTTTAATTTGATAGATATGCCAAATTGCCATCTAAAAGTTTGTATTTATTTATACTCCTTCCAATAGGTAGACTGTATTTTGAGGACAGCAAAAAGAACTAGGACTAACTTCTTAAGAAATAATCTCTAAATTCTACTTGTGCAAATAGGAAATCTTTTGTCCCTTGTAATTAGTTGAAATATGCTGCAAAATATTTGAATTTGGAGACAGATCTTTTCACTTTAACTGTTAGAGCATGCTGTTATTAAATCTTAAATACTGGCAGTGGTAAGGCCTCCTGGTGATCCTTAGATGGCCTCAGTTAACCTCTGCTTAGAAGTCCCATTCATGAGGTAAAGCATTTGAAAAGCCTTGGTTGATCCTGAAGTCATGTACAAAGGTGTGAATCAGATGCTATGTGAACCTTTTTTTAACATGGAGGAAAATGTTTAGTATGTGTCATCTCATTCTGGTCTTTTCTGTACAGGTGTGCTATTTGCTGGATTCTGGGACATTGGTTTCAACAAGACCCTTATCTTGGGTTTCTTTTGCTCCTTCTTTTTACTCATTTGAGTGCCTGAGTCTCACTGTACCCTATATCTGACCTTCAGTAAATGAATTACTGATTGGTTTCTTTGATTCACATAATGTGTCACATGGGGGAAAATTGCAAAAGGTGGTTTAGGCCTACAAGACTGGAGTGTGTGAATTCAGCTCTGAATGCTGTTTGTAGTAGCTCTTGCAGTAGAGACATTGGCCTGTGAGGAACTGGGAGAACGCTTCTCATGTTTCTTTTAATAACTGTCATGTTCCAGTCCTGTCATCACACCTTTCAGAAAACCTCTTGCCCTGCTAATTTGCCCTTGTGTATATTGCTAGCTCTTACAGGAATACATTGAAAGAGTGGTATTTGGCAGACTCATTAAATGCTTAACATTCACATTGTTTTTGTTGTTTTTTGGAAGAGGGATGTTTCTTCACTGTAGGGGTATCTTGGTATATAAAGCCTTATTTTATACTCCATTGAAAAATACTTGTTTTGCAAAAGTCAGTTTGGAAATAAAATTGATTAAAATAAGCTACCTTTTCCATAACAAGTATTTTTAAAAATTCTTTCTATTATTATTTTTTAAATTTATTTATTTTATTAATTTATTTTTGGCTGCATTGGGTCTTCATTGCTGCACGGGGGCTTTCTCTAGTTGCGACAAGTGGGGGCTACTCTTCATTGTGGTGTGCGGGCTTCTTATTGCGGTGGCTTGTCTTGTTGTGGAGCATGGGCTTTTAGGCACACGAGCTTCAGTAGTTGTGGCATGTGGGCTCAGTAGTTGTGGCTAGTGGGTTCTAGAGCACAGGCTCAGTAGTTGTGGCGCATGGGCTTAGTTGCTTCGTGGCATGGGGGATCTTCCCAGACCAGGGCTTGAACCCGTGTCCTCTGCATTGGTAGGTGGATTCTTAACCACTGTGCAACCAGGGAAGCCCCATAACAAGTATTGTTTATTGAAATACAGAGTAAGGGCTTACCTATCAAGACACACTAAGCTGCTCTTTCCTCTATTTTGTGTATTTTTGTCTGTCTGTACTTTGTTAAATCTTTCTTCTAAGTGCTGTTCACCTTAAGGAAAGGAGCAGTTCTGGGGAGGTATCTGTTATTCTTATTAATGTGAAGCTAAAGTTTTAAATGGCCCCAACTAGAAGCTCTGCTCTGAGTATATCTACTCTGAGAGTGTTGACAGTGGGGACGGAACTTTCTGTAATTCAAAGGTTTATTGTTGTCGGTATATTTTCTCATTAGACCTAGAATCAAATCTCTTGTCAGGTAACCTCCCTTTTGTACATTTCTGTTTTAGTAATAAAGTATAGTCTTAGGATAGCAGGTATCTTAGTCTTCTACTTTGGGACTGCATGTTTTTATGTAGAAGCATAGTGCCATAGAATGCTGAGGTCCAGCTGTCTTAGAGTCAGTTGGTGACAGAACAGGACCATAACCCTGGTTTCCCTGATACCTAGTTATCCTTCTGTGATACTACACAGTCTCCTTATTACATAGATTTAAAATATATATAATAACTGTTTGAAGTGAATATTGTTAACTTTGAGTCAAAATGAAGGAATGAAGTAGTTTGAAAGATTAACTCTAAAGAAGGGACAATTGTCATTTTATTATATAAGTAATAGGGTTTTAATTCTGGTTGTTTAGGGTTTCCTGATTATTTTTTTCTTTTGTTATTGCTGTTCTTTTGTTTAGGTTTTCAAACTTTGAGTTTGGATGGTTGCTTTTAATTATGGTAACGTTGGGGAATATTTTGAGCCAAATGAATTTTTTTAAAAAAGAGAAATAAAAGGAGAATACATATTTTACCATGACCACACTTTAATTGAATTTTTTTGCTGTTGTTGCTGTTGAATAATTTAAATTACTTGTGTTTAAAGTATCCAATCAAATATTATAAACTTTATATATATGGGACCAAAGAAAATAAAGCCAAAGCCTACTATAAAAGGAGGTAAACTTTTTTGGGGTCATGGACTCCTTTGAGAAGCTAATGAAAAACTGAACTCTTTCCCAAGTAAAGGGCACTAAAGTATATATGCATGAAGTTTCACATACATGTTCAGAGAATGCATGTACTTTGTCTCCTCCCACCTTCCCCATTAAGAATACTTGACTTTGTGTGTGTGTTTGTGTGTGTGTATTTGAAGGGTTTTCACATGGGTTTATCTTCACCTGTGTGCTAGGCATTTTACGTATGTCTTAGTTGATATTCACCAGCATATTAGATAGGTATTACTCTATTTTGCAAATGAGGAAACTCAGGAAGGTTAAGTAATTAGTTCAGCATCACACAGCAACTATTAAGTTGTCATTAACTACTAGTGTTATTGAAAAAGAGAATTTGTATATTCAAAAATAAAAGTACATTTATAACTGAAAAAAATTTTTTCAGTATCCCCAAAATTATTGAAGGTTTATTATTCTTCATTTGATGTGTTGATGAACATTTTGGAGAATCCTAAAGGATCTTGAATTTTTTTAAACATTTACTTTATTGCTAAATTTGTGGTTTTGTTACATATGTTTTTACTTCTCAGCTTTTGGGCATTTGTTTTGGCTTGCTAAAAGTAGATAAGAGTTTTTCACCTGATGTAAGTGTGAAAAACTAAGGTAAGGCTATTAATAGACAGTGCCAATGTAAGTAAATGATCTTATTCCCAAATTAATATTATAAGTGTTCATCTATAGGTTCTGTCTACATTAGAACTTTTATCATCTCAGAATTGAAGAAGCATCTGATAATTTTGAATGGATGGGTTTTAAACAGTTCATGAACTGTTTAAACTTTATGTTGCATAAACTGGAATTATTTGAGATAGAAAATCTCATCTCTTTAAAAAAAGAGCAGAATTTATTTATTTATTTATTTTTTAATATTTTCGTTGGAGTATAATTGCTTTACAATGTAGAGTTAGTTTCTGCTGTACAACAAAGTGAATCAGCTGTATGTATACATATATCCCCATATCCCCTCCCTCTTGAGCCTCCCTCCCATCTTCCCTGTCCCACCCCTCTAGGTCATCACAAAGCACCGCGCTGATCTCCCTGTGCTATGCAGCAGCTTCCCACTAGCTATCTGTGTTACATTTGGTCGTGTATATATGTCAGTGCTACTCTCTCACTTCGTCCCAGCTTCCCCTACCCCACCTGTGTCCTCAAGTCCGTTCTCTACATCTGCCTCTTTATTCCTACCCTGCTGCTAGGTTCATCAGTACCGTTTTTTAGATTCCATATATGTGCATTAGCATATGGCATTTGTTTTTCTCTTTCTGACTTACTTCACTCTGTATGACAGACTGTGGCTCCATCCACCTCATTACAGATAACTCACTTTCGTTCAATAAAGGAACAGAATTTAAACAAGAGTTTTTCAAGAGATAGTTACAATTAATTATTGGTAATAAACACACTAGAGTGTTTAACACAACCTCAGTACAGTAGAAAATCGAAGCTCGTGTGTCCATTTCCTTGGTGGTGTAGGGCAGGGTGTTTGTTGTTTGAGATGGGACCAGAAGTGACAGCAGTGTGTCATTGTGGAGCCTTCTACCCCTGAGGGCTCCTGAAAGGAGGGCATCGTAGGAGGGGCTTCCATGGTAGGAGTCCTGTTGATATGGTTGACCACTTGATCAAAAAAAGGCTGAAGGGGAGAAACGGTTAAAAAAGAGTACTTGTATACCCTAAATATTTTATTTTAACCCCAAACATGTAACTGTACAATTGTATGCTAGTCTTTCGTTGTAAAACTAAGTATGGCCCGCTGCTTGGAGAGCCACACGCTTGTTCTTGCACATAACCACACCACACTGGTACATCAGCTCTAACTACCCAGGGCTTTTAAAGTGTGGCGAGAGCTCAGACACTTGAAAAGAAATCTCAATGCAAAGTCATCTTCGGACTATACACTTTCTCTGACATTCCTCACATGTCTAATTTGATTGAGAAATTTTTTTGTGGTAACACATTGATCAAATCATTCTAAAGCAATCAAGTTAGTTTTCTTAGAAAAGCTCTCTTTTTACATGCACATGTCATTGGATTACATGTATTTATTCAAGTTATATAATTTCAGTAACAAGTGCAAGTGTTCCAAACAAATTGGGAGCAAATCTAACATGCATGAGTTGATGAATTGCATCTCAGCTGGAGAGGAGCGGTAGAAGTGTGTAAGCCTGTTAGAGTGTACAGAGGGTGTGGGAGAGTTGGTTAGTCAGGCCAGTAGGTTGAACGGGGAGGTTGGTAAAGGGTGCTTTTGCTGTATTTCTGCATTGTATAAATAAACATTGAAATGAGATTCCTGTTGATGGATATTTATTTTAAAAATGGACATTGAAGACACCCTATGAGTTAAACAGACATTGACGGAATATTTGCTGAGTAGTCAGGCCTATGCTGATGATGGTCCTGATGCTACAAAAAATGAACAAGGAACAAAACGTAATGGAGAGAGTATAGACTTAAACTGAATTTGAATCTTGGCTTTGCTATTTAAATGCCCTGTGACCTTGTCCATATCCCTTAACCTCTCTGAGCCTGATTTTCTTGTCTGAAAAAGGGGGATGATTCTGTTCTTTCTTATATAAGACCTTGTGGAACACTGTGATTAGATAACTAGTTTATATAGAGGTGAGACATGCTGGGACTTCATTAAGAGCCCGGTTGGGATTGAGGCTTGAGCCAGAAATAAATGGGGCTAGGAATAAGGGTGTAATTTGGGGCAGGGCAGGTGGCAAGCACTCAATGAATATTTTTTAAATTGAGGGTGGCATGAATTCCAAATTAAAATGTTCAAGGATGAGTGACAAATTCAGGTATGAATGAGGTGCTTCAGGATGCATGGCAGCAGGGTCTTGTGCTGGTGCCTACTGTTAGGCTGATGACAATGTCTTTGATTCAGGAAGAGCTCCCCTGAGTGAACAGTGATCCGAGCGTACAGCTCCTGGCTTGTCTGGAAAGAGACTTGGTAAGGGCTAGGCAGTTGTAATGACCAGAGCTAAGTAAGTTTGGGATTGTGGTGTCTGTTAGGGAATGGACAGCAAACCCAGAATCTGGGGTCATGCTCAGTTCTGTGGGGCTTTAGGGTTCACATTGTGGCTTGGTAAGCATGGGGGTGCTTTGGGGGAGCACACCACATTTAGCGCAGCAGGCTTAATGACAGACCATAATCATTGATTAGGCTCCTAATCAACTTTGCAGTCTTGGTCAGGATTAGTTTAGGACTGAATTGGACTGAACTTGAAGATTTAAGGCTGTTAAGGTCTGCAGCTAGACCAGGCTAGTTCACATAAGGATTAATAACGATTTTACTGCTTTTTATACATGGCTTGCTCTTTCTCTTTCATACTTCTAAGCTATTGAGCTTGCCTGTTTTTCCACTGCCAGTATTGATCCTGATAAATTCCAGTTTTCAGTAATAGTTCATTAAAAATTTATGGAGCATCCATTTTGTGCCAGACAATGTTCCAGCTGTTGGCAATGCAATATCAAGCAAGACAGACAAGGCCTCTGTCCTGAGAACCTTTACAGCGTATTTTCATGTAATTGGGTGTTTCTAGTGACTGTATATATGTGTACATTAGCCAGTGTGCATCATTCTTAGGATCTAGGTATCTAAGTGATATAATTAGTAATCAGAGGATTGTGTGGTTAGTGTGGAGTCACAGAGAAGGGGGTTTGCTTCAAATGGATAAGAGAGGGCTCTAATGAACTATCAAACACACATTTCTAGTGACTAGAATATTGATTGAGTGCCATCAAATCCAGTGTCTCTCCACGCTGTGTGGTATCCAGAAAAACTCTGACAAATAACTGCTCTTCAGATAACCCATTTCTGAACATTTGATATTCAGTAGTTGTCTTTTCTACTCAATCACTTGAGCATGTGACAAACTGTACCAGCCACAGTGCTTGTTGAGGCTAGAATTCCAACCAGAGGGTAGAGGGCTGTAGTATTTTTGAACTCTCCATCTGTCTCCATATGGAAATTGAATAACATAGACCATTTTGCACCTTATGTTAAAAATAATTTTTTCTGACAGAGACTATAACTGTACACTTGATTATGGTTTAAACTTGGTTACAGTCATGTTCTAGATCTGCCCTTTAGTTACCCTGAATGAATGACCATTCTCCATTCTGAGCCACACATTTAGAAGTTGTCCAAGTACCAAAGGAGTTCAGTAGAAGGAAGGCTCATCTTCAAGGTGAACAAAACATCTACTGAACAGTTTTACAAATTTTTACAGTGGCATCTTAGCATAAAATTACTTAAGTGAGTATATAATACTGCATATTTAATTATTGTTGAACAACTCAGAACATAATAAGGAGCCCTTAGATTGGCTGTCTGCTAGAAACTTCATGGGCCAGTGGACTCTGGCTAGTTGTCCTATTAGAATTCAAAGCTCAAATCTTGAACTTACTATTGACTTCACTAATGGCCTTGAGTAAGACATTAACCTTTCTGTCTCTTTTACAGCTATTAAATGAGGCTAATGATGCTTTGACACCTCGTAGAAATGTTGTAAAATATACTAGTTAAAGCTTCTAAAAATATTAAAGTGCTCTATGAATGTTAGCCAGAAAATGGAACAGCAATAAAAAGACTTGAGGCCGTGAGGAAGAAGAACTCATTTGAGATTGTTTGGGATCGCTGGATAAAAAGTGCTCATGTGGGCTTCCCTGGTGGCGCAGTGGTTGAGAGTCCGCCTGCCGATGCAGGGGACACGGGTTTGTGCCTCGGTCTGGGAAGATCCCACATGCCGCGGAGCGGCTGGGCCCGTGAGCCATGGCCGCTGAGCCTGTGCGTACGGAGCCTGTGCTCCGCAACGGGAGAGGCCACAACAGTGAGGGCTCCGCGTACCGCAAAAAAAAAAAAAAAAGTGCTCATGTAATCTTTCCCTTACTCTATATTCTCAGTCTTTATAACCAGGATGTATTATTTGTGACCAAAAAAAAAATCAAAGATTCTTAATTTGCTATTGATTTCTCTCCACCCAACAAGTCTTGTGTATTTGGATTAGTGTGGAGACAGCACTCTGGAGTGATGGCAGTACTGTTTTATATCTTCGATTTATAACAGTCTTTTCCATTGGTTTGAATGTGGTGGCTGCAGATATTTCTCGTAGCAGAGTCTACAGAAAGCTTACTGTTTTTCCATTTGAGTTTTGTTTCTCTTATGAGGTAGAGCATTAAGTCCTTTGTGTCTAAAAGGGTTTTGGCAGAGGATGTGCTTGGAAAACACTTGTTAAAACTTAAAAAAAAATTAAAATGCCTTGAATCAAACCTTTAGGATTAGTGGTTGTTTATGGTATTGCAATGAAAATCCTATTATGGGAGTGAATTTATCTGACATTCTAATACCTAGAGATCTGTTAACTTAGTATTTTATCACTTTACCAGAATAGTGATAATTTTAGTTTATTGTTATTATCCAGAGGCAAAAATGATGACTTTCTTTTATATTAATAATTACTGTAAAATTTTAAATTATTTACAGCTGAGTTTTGATCTTAATTGTATTTTATTGTTTTAAGTTAGAACGCGGTAAGCCTCATAATTTTAATCAAAATATTTGACCAATGAGAACATCCATTTTTAATCATGCCAATTAAATTATGTTTTATTCTATATAAGTTAAGAGTATAGAACAGATGAAGAACTTATTTAAAATTTAATATGGAAGAAGCCATTGAGGTCAGTTAGTTTGAGAAAATCTAGTACCTTTATTATAAGAATATCCTATAGAACTAGATGGACATCACACTTGAAGTGGTTTTTTAAGTTCTTGTTTGGAGAAAAGCTAGTTACTCCAGAAGCATTAGGCCATGTTATTTGCTGTAACCTCATATCATTAAAATACATAATCTTTGAAGATGTCCAGGTGGTTGAGTCATTTTGGAGTTCATGTTTTAAGGTGCTGCATGTGGTATATAAAAGGTATTTATCTTGATGAACAAAAAATGACTCTATCCTGATTATGACTTAGCATCTTATAAGCAACATTGAATAATTTGTGCAAGGATGAGAAAAATTCGAAATAAATCCTTATCAGGTGGATTTTTTTTCTTGATCTTTGATCTTTGCCTCATGTTTAGGTATGGAGCCTGTGTGGGAGATAGCATGTTTGCATCTGGCTTGTGGCCAGTGTTAAGGGTCTGTCTCTCCAAACCAGTTTAGGTGGTTAGAGTCTAGAGCTATTAATTTATCTGTGATTCTGGCATATGTGGTTTGAGATAAGCCAAAGGTTTTATAAGCCCTAGCATTATTGACATACAATTTTTAAAAATGATTACCTTTTGAACCTTGATGTATTAATCCCATTGTCAGGTTAGTAAAATTAATGCACTTCTGATCATCTGTTTTTTTTTTAAAATTATTTATTTATTTTTGGCTGCGTTGGGTCTTTGTTGCTGCGCGAGGGCTTTCTCTAGTTGCAGCGAGCGGGGGCTACTCTTCCTTGCAGTGAGCGGGCTTCTCATTGCAGTGGCTTCTCTTGTTGCAGAGCACGGGCTCTAGGTGCGCGGGCTCAGTAGTTGTGGCTTGCGGGCTGTAGAGCGCAGGCTCAGTAGTTGTGGCGCACGGGCTTAGTTGCTCCGTGGCATGTGGGATCTTCCCGGACCAGGGATCAAATCCGTTTCCCCTGCCAATGCAGGCGGATTCTTAACCACTGAGCCACCAGGGAAGCCCTGATCATCTGGTTTAAGTGTACTTGTGCCTTTCCCGAGGACATATAATTTATGATAACTTTACTTTGTGAAAGCATAGCTGTATCACTAACATGTATTCAGAAGCCTTATGATGACTAGTGTAGAAATTTGGTCATGTAAGTATGTTTGATTTTTTTGGGGGGGTTAGTTTCTTATTTAGGATTCTATCAGATAGGATTATTATTTTCCATTAAAAATTTTGTTTCATAATTTATAAAGGCCTTCCACTGACCTCTGGTTAATCTCAGTGTTGGCTTAAAACAATCGTTTCCCCCCACCTGGTGGGCTGTAGTTTACATTCCATAGATTTTAACTGTTCAATTTGCTGTTCAATTTGCTAAGTGTTAACAAATGCATACACCTGTTAACCCCACCCAAATCAAGATATTGAACATTTATAACTTCAAGCCCCTTCCCTGTAAATCCCTCACCCTAACTCGAGGGTGACATGATCTCTATTTTAATATATTAGTTTTGCCTCTTGAACTTCATATAAATAGAACCACACAGAATGTATTCTTCTGAGGCTGACTTTTTTGGCACAACATAACATTTGTGAGATTCACGTATGTTACCACATGTTCCAGTAGTTTGTTCTCCTTTATAAATATGCTGAGTACTCCTTTGTGTGGATTTACTGCAATTTACCATGTTGAGGAACATGTGTTTAAAGTTTTTGGCTGTTATGAAGAAAACTTAAAGCACTTTGATAAGGGACATTAACAATAACACACTATAATTAAGCTCTAGTTGGGGTCAGGTAGTGGCTGTTATTAAGATGGATGAACTTATTTAATTGCCTATTAAATATGATTTTTTTTTCTTTTTCTTTGTTTTGCTTAACATGTGTTTTCTTATCATGTATTTTCTCACTTTTCATTCTCCAGCAATAATTTGATTTTATCTTACAATCTCTTTTTTATGTTAAGTCTGGGCTTTGAGAAACAAAGTTGAGAGATGATGTATGAATATTGATTGCAGACAAGATTGAGAGGAGAGAATACAGAATAATTTCTGATGAAAAATAACATGTACATGAAAAGAGCTATTTGTCTAAGGAGTAAGAGTGTATGACGTGTGTGTGTATGAGAGAGAGAGAGAGTGTGTGTGCACATATGCACATGCATGTATGTCTGTTTTTTTTTTTTTTTTTGCGGTACACGGGCTTCTCACTGCTGTGGCCTCTCCCGTTGCGGAGCACAGGCTCCGGATGCGCAGGCTCAGCGGCCATGGCTCACGGGCCCAGCCGCTCCGCGGCATGTGGGATCTTCCCAGACCGGGGCACGAACCCGCGTCCCCTGCATCGGCAGGCGGACTCGCAACCACTGCGCCACCAGAGAAGCCCCTGTATGTCTGTTTTGATTTAGCATTATATTTACAGAAAAACAAAAAAAAGTCTTTAAAAATTGTTAACAGTCTTTTCAGCCTTGAAAAAATCCCATTGAAATAAATTTGGTAATCTGTGGGGTCCTCTGAATAATGTAAAGCAATTTAGAAAGAAGATGGAAAAGGAATAGTCATGGACAAAAAGGGTGAGAGGAAGGAGAGGACAGAACGAGAAAGAGAGGAAGAGGAGGATGTAGGATGTAACTGAGTCATACTGTGCCCTCACATGACCCAATATTTTTCTTTAAAATAGAGATCTTGCCTAAGGCCTTACTCATTTTATTATACATGTAAAGTCGTTCCCCATTAACTATTCTATGATACCTACTGAACAATGATGGCTGGATAAAGACTCCCATTTTTATCAACATTACAGATTTTGGAACAAGGAAGAAATATTTGTTGGTGGAAGAATAATGAACCCTTGGTAAAGGATCTCTCAAATTGATCATATTAGGAATTTTCTTTTTTCCTTCATTTAAAAAATTTCTGGTTTTCAGACATGTTTGAATGAAAGTTTAATCCAATCCTATTTGTGCTTAGACCAGATGACTGACACAAAAGGGAAATAATGAATATGAACTATTTTGACAATTATATTTGGCAGTTAATTTGGTGATTATCATCCATAGTTGTAAATATATCCATGCAACACCTTTGAAAAGTCAGAGGTGTCCTTAGTCCCCTGTATTAAGAGATATATATCTTACTTCTGTTCTTTGAGTTAATTGATAATCTTGGCCCTTTAAACTTGCCTGTTTTTATTTTAATTTAAAAAATATATATTTCTGAGGCCCACTGATGGCACCTGTCAGTCTCTATTTTCTTCTTTAGACAGTGGGTCGATGCCTTAACCTCACAACTCTGATCTAACCAGCTTAAATTCTGGTTATGAAATTCTGAGGTTGTGAAAAGGAAGAATCTTAGAGGATCTGATGGAGATACAGAAGGGAATTTTGACGTATAGAAGTAAAAATATATGTTCAGTTTGTTGAGAGACCAGCAGTCATGTTTTTTGATTTGTAGTGATTATGGAGAGGAGATTAAAATGGATTAATTCTGATTAATGATAGGAGAAATAGAATAAAATATTCTTCTTGGAAGAAAGGACTATCTGCCTTCTGTGTTTCAGTTACTTTGCTAAATGCTGACCTCATTTAGTCTTTGTAACATCCTGGACAGAGGGTTATTTTATTTTT
This sequence comes from Mesoplodon mirus, assembly GCF_964341445.2. NCBI lineage: Eukaryota > Metazoa > Chordata > Mammalia > Artiodactyla > Ziphiidae > Mesoplodon > Mesoplodon mirus. The sequence continues at coordinate 35,074,357 of NC_138977.1, read as the reverse complement.
TTTACAAATCAGAGAATTCCAGCTCTGAAGGCCTAAGTGACTATGGTGATACGGTGAGTATGGAGCTTATCCAGCCTTCAAGGCCAGAGCTCTCTAACTCTAGAGCTTGTGGTAGAGTTTCCATTCTCCATTCTTTACACACTAACTCTATTCTGCCCCTGAGGCTTTACAGGAACTCAGTGACAGATTGGGGATTAATATCTACAGCTCCTGAGTACTCTCATGCCTGTGAACTTTAGATTTTGTGATCCAGAGACCACTGTGAAGGGCAGGAGCACTCGACTAGTGGTTGGTATTAATTAGAAGCTCAGTAAACGTTTTTCAAATGAATAATGAGGGAATGCCCATAGGATAGGTTGGCCCTGTTTGATGAATCGAGGCTGAGCCAGGCAGGAGGTCCTGGCAGGACAGGAAGAAGGAGACCTGGGAACAGACATTTGTACTTTCTGGGCAGGGACTCAGGGTCATGATTTTGGTTTCTTGGAGAAGTGGTCAGTACACAGTAAAGTAGGGTCCACTGGGAGAAGGGACCTAGTTAGGGGGGCATGTGGGCTGGAACTGGGTCTGGGGAGCAGAGCATCACAGTGCCCAGGGCCACATCAGTGTGGGGATAAATTAGTGCCCACTGGGTTGAGCTGCTTAATTAGAGCCCCGACGTTCTCTCTGCTTAGAGATAAGATTAGATTCAGATCTAAAGCTTCCAGCTATGGAACTGATGGATGCAAGGGCAGGGAGGCGAGCTGTCATTGAAGGATCCATGGACCACTTTCTTTACTTATGTCCACTATGTGTTAGGAAAAATGAATCCTGTGGGAATGTTCAGGTGTTCTGTTTGTTCAACATTGTCTTACTAATCAAGTTCCTTGAGATCAAAGGAACATGATTGATGTCCATTAAACTTTTTCTAGAATGATTATAGGTTAAAGCTGTGTATTCACTTAATTTTATAATATGATTGTATCTTATTGCAAACATTTTAGAAATATTAGTTTTTTCAACCATTATTAGTTTTCATTGTCATTGATTATAATATTTCATTATGTGAGTGTAACATAATTTAGCTAATTGTCGTACTGTTCAATCTTTAGTTGTTTCTGTTTTTTTCCCTACTCTTATAAGTAATGCTAAAGTAGAATTCATGGATGTAGCCTGTTTCATTTTTTGAACTATTTTCTCAAGGTACATTCCCAGAACATACTTTCAGGGTTAAAGGCTTTAAACTTTTATATTTTTTGGTAGCTCTTTATGAATGTTGCCTGTTTCCTTTCTAAGAGAGCTGACTAGTTTACAGCGACAGCAAAAATGTGCTAGGGGCCAAGGTCTACTATACCTTGACCTGAATGTTTGATGTTAATTTTTTTAATCAGTAGTCATAAAATGCTCTTATTTTAATTTATATTTATTTGATAATTAGTGAGGTATCAAATATATTTTCTATTTTTGTATGTTGTGTTTGTTCTTTTCCAAATTGTCCCTGATTATATCTTTTACTTTTAGAATATTTGATGCAAAAAGAAAGCAACCTTATGCTTATTGTGACTGATCTGGCATAGAACGTCATCTTGTGAGGGAGAAAGGAAATCGTGGCATTTCATTGTAATGGGATTGAATGTTCAAACTAAGAACAAAAGCCTTGAATTAGCGCTAATGTGCTACTCTGGTCATGTGCCAGGCACTGTGTTGAATGGTTGACGAACTTTTTAAATTTTTTCAACAACTCTGCAAGGTAGGTGCTGTCTTCATTGTACATTTGAGTCACTGTTGACTAAGTTGGAGACTTTAGAGAAAACTTGGGTTAAAAATAATGGAAGAAGCAGCTGTAAAGAGGGTAGTATAGGAGAGGGGGCTTTCATCCTGCCTGAAAGCCATATTGCCCCCATGTTTCTTCTTTCAGTGCTACCTTTGCCTTTCTCCTTCATTTATTATATCATTGGAAATCACATCAATTACAGACGTGTTCTGCTTAAGAGTCAGCCTCTTTTAAAACTTTAAATACCTCTGGAAGGTGATGTGTTATTAACTCTTAGTATGAATTAATAATAAGATGGCTTTCCTTTTGACCCTGCTGGCAGTAGCTATCCCAAGGAATGGAGCTTGGGTGGGGGGGAGGGTGTTCGGAGGGGGAGGTGAGGTAGGTGTATTTAGAGGATGAAACACTTAGCAGGAAAGGCAGATCTGGGTGGAGAATCATAGCTGGGTACACAGCACAGAGAACTGGCTGCCTGTGGCCCAGCTTTAGGGCTTTGAGATGTAGAAGTGAGAATGAGGTGGCAGGATGCCAATGACAAACACTTCCTATTTCAAAACTCTGTCCCTGGCCAGGCCTACATCCCAGAAAGAGGAAGGAAACTTTCTTCTTCCTTCTCTGCACCCACTGTCCCCTGAGGTCATAGCAGTCAAGTAGTAATATTATGTTCATTGCTGTTGTGGTTTATAACTATTTTTAGTACTGTTTCTATGAGTAAATGTGCAATGAGTGTCATGTAGCCAGTTGAAAAAATAAACTTGTGGAACATGACTTTTTTATAAATTGGGACTAAATGCAGATTTTAGAAGACATATGCTAATGAAAGTTATAGGTTATATTTCATAATGAGGCTTTTTGAGTCTAACAACATATAGCTTCTTTAACTTTGGGGGTAATTTCTACCCTCTGCTCTTGCCCTTCGGGCAGCTGTTTACATGTTTTCACGTCACGTCACACAAGGCCCTGGCACTTTAAATAAACAGGTGCTTCTGATATGACTATAAGATGGCTGGGAAATTAATAAAAATTTTCTTTTTAGAAATACACTGACTGTAACGTTAATAGGGACTGAGCTGTGAGCATCGTGTTTGCATGTTTTCCTAGACATCTGGAAATCTTACATCTATGGAATAATCAGACCCCATGGTAGTATATTCTAATAAACACCCTGCTAATGGCTCAGGATTTAAAAGATTTACTACATAAATTATTTCCCCCTATGGAGTAAGTACCCAAGCTGAAAATAAACTACAGATCCTAATAGCCAAGCAGAAGGAGTGTACTTGTCTAAGTGAAACATCTTATATGTAATTTGGCTTGTCAGACAACGTGAAGTAGGATGAAAGCTTCTTACTTTAAAATGTGCAGCTGGTGTAAGAGTGTCATATGGGTGCTCATTGTTTGGCCCGGGTGTCTTCCGTGCCAAGTGTTCTACTTGTCTTCAGGAGTCAGCGGTAGCTTTCCCCCCACTTCTTTGTTCATTGCAGAAAACATCTCCACAGCATAAAATGTTTAGGCTTTATGTGTCTCCATATGTTGGAAATCAACATATCTAGATGGAAAATTTTTTTTCTGTTTAACAAAATGATAGCATATGGAGTTAAGTTTATTTAATCAGCTGGCATGTTCTTTTACTTCATGTTTCTCCAAGCACTTAAAGAGATTGCTATTCACATGAACAAGAAGATGAATGTGTAGAACCTCTTACTGTTCTACAAAACACTAGCTTTATGACTAAAGGCCTTTCAGCTTCATGGTACTTAGAGGACAGGCCAAACTGAGGCAGTTTATGGTGAGTGGTGGGTGATAGTCACTAAATAAACAGCTTACTTACCATTGCTGTATTGGCTAGAGTTCTAGATGTCCAGAAAGGCATTACTTTACTTGCTTCTCCCTGACTTTCTTTAGAATAATATGTGACCATTTAAATGGTGCATATTCATGATTGAAAATTTAGAAAATACAAATAAAAAGAACAAAATAGAAAGCCTCCATACTACTGTTAACCAGAGATAACATCCCCATTAACAATTGTGGAATATTCCTCTAGTACTGTCTCTGTGTTTATGTGTATGTGTGCTTACAAAAAAGGGGACTGTTTAGAAATTAGCTTTTTATACTAAATATATTAGGAACATTCTTCCTAGTCATTAACTATTTATCTACTATATTTCTTTTAATTCAGTGGGCCCTCCATATCTTCAGGTTCCACATGTACGGATTCAACCAACCAGAGGTTAAAAATGTTAAAAAAAAAAAAAAATTCCAGGAAGTTCCAAAAAGCTGTGTGCTGGTAACTATTCACATAGCATTTAAATTGTATTTAACAACTATTTACATAACATTTACATTTTATTAGGTATTATAATCTATAGATGATTTGAAGTATATGGGAGGATATGTGTAGGTTATACACAAATACTACACCATTTTATGTAAGGGACCTGAGCATCTGTGGATTTTGGTATCCCTGGAGGGTCCTGAAACCAGTCCCCAGTGGAAACCGAGGGACATCTGTACTTACAAAGTATTCAATTTTATTGATAATATAGAATTTGCATAATCTACCCACTGTTATTGGACATGTAAGTTCTTTTCAATTTTCAATATTATAAACAGCACTGTAATTAATATTATAACTAAATATATCCACATTCACGGTTTGTTCCATGTGTAGTATAATAGACTGGGGTTCCCCTGAAAGCAAAGCTTTTGGGCAGTTAGTTTAGTTAGAAAGTGATCCAAGAGAGTGACAGTGAGTAAATGGGGGATTTGAATTGAAAAGGAGGGAAAACCATTTCAAAATGTGGTATAGATATAAATGTGACATGTTTATTTTCACCAGGACCTTTTGAGGAGCCTTATGAAATGTGTCTCAGAGCTATCTGCTTGGGGAAGAAAATGGGGAAGCATTTATCTGTCATCTTCCTTTGAACCATTCTCCACTGGTCCAAGGTGGTCCCACAAGCATTGTTTCCCCTGTGCTTCCAGGTTGTGCAGGTGTGGGTACCTAAGTGCACCCCCAGTAGGCAGCCACAGACAGGTATGGTAGGGGCTGGGGTGAGACACTGTTAAGTTACATCTTCACAAAGGTGATCAAGTACTACTTGCACTTGGTTGTTGCAGTGGTAGCTTGAACAAGAGGTGGGACTGAGAGGATTTGCAGAAGGACACAGGTGTCCCATATACATTTTAGAATAGTATTTCTGGGTCAAAAGACATCCAAAATTGTATACCACCAGAGTAACAAAATAATTTACTTTCAGGTTGATTTATTTATTAAGCACCTATATATTCTGCTGCTACCTGAGGATACAACAGAGGGTAGAACAGATGTGACTATGGTCTCAGAGTATATGTTCTTTTGCAGGGATAGAGAGAGTCCATGTGGGAGCAGATACATAAAGACTGATTCTGACAGTGCTGAGTGTTACAAAGCAAATGAAATGGAGCGATGCTGTTAGTAGTGACCTGCAGGAACTGAGACCCTGGTGAGAGCACCAGGGTCTGAGTGGAGAGCATCAGGGTTGATGGAATAGAACTAAGGGGGAAACGTAGGAGGAGTCCATAGGAAGGAGTGGTGAGGGCCAGCCCCAAGACAAACTGCCTACTTTACATTTTTTCGTAGGGCTTGGCGTACCCAAGAGAGATGTTTTAGCTTTTGGAATGTGGTCCTCTCTCAATATATACACTGTATGGGAATTAATCACTTTTACATTCTTAGAATATATCATTAACATTCAGACTATATTAACAATATAATTGCTTTTTCTTTGACATTTTGGAATACACTTGAGGATCTTAGAGAGCCTTAGGATTTTTAAAATCAATCTCAGAGTTAATACTAGTGAAGCATATTGAAAAGGAAACAAATGGAAATTTTCTATTAGCTCATAGTGCTTTGTGGCTATGAAGGTTTATTGTATCAATATACTTCCATTTTGAGCTGAACCAAGATGGCGGAGTAGAAGTATGAGCTCTCACTCCCTCTGGTGAGAACACCAGAATCACAACTAGCTGCTGGACAATCATCGACAGGAAGACACTGGAACTCACCAAAAAAGATACCCCACATCCAAAGACAAAGGAGAAGCCACAATAAGATGGTAGGAGTGGCGCAGTCACAGTAAAATCAAATCCCGTAACTGTTGGGTGGGTGACTCACAGACTGGAGAAGACATATACCACAGAAGTACACCCACTGGAGTGAAGGTTCTGAGCCCCACGTCAGGATTCCCAACCTGGGGGTCTGGCAACGGGAGGAGGAATTCCTAGAGAATCAGACTTTGAAGGCTAGTGGGATTTGATTGCAGAACTTCAGCAGAACTGGGGGAAACAGAGACTCCACTCTTGGAGGGCACACACAAAGTAATGTGCACATCGGGACCCAGGGAAAGGAGCAGTGAACCCAGGGGAGACTGAACCAGACCTAACTGCTAGTGTTGCAGGCTCTCCTGCAGAGGCGGGGGTTGACTGTGGCTCACCGTGGGGACAAGGACACTGTCAGCAGAAATTCTGGGGAGTACTCCTTGGCGTGAGCCCTCCCAGAGTCTGCCATTAGCCCCACCAAAGAGCCCAGGTAGGCTCCAGTGTTGGGTTGCCTCAGGCGAAACAACCAACAGGGAGGGAACCCAGCCGCACCCATCAGCAGTCAAGAAGATTAAAGTTGAGCTTTGCCCACCAGAGCAGCAGTCAGCTCTACCCACCACCAGTCGCTCCCATCAGGAAACTTGCACAAGCCTCTTAGATAGCCTCAGCCGCCAGAGGGCCCAGGGCAGAAGCAAGAAGAACTACAATCCTGCAGCCTGTGGAACAAAAACCACATTCACAGAAAGACAGACAAGATGAAAAGGCAGAGGGATATATACCAGGTGAAGGAACAAGATTAAACCCCAGAAAAACAACTAAATGAAGTGGAGATAGGCAACCTTCCAGAAAAAGAATTCAGAATAATGATAGTGAAGATGATCCAGGACCTCAGAAAAAGAATGGAGGCAAAGATCGAGAAGGTGCAAGAAATGTTTAACGAAGACCTAGAAGAATTAAAGAACAAACAGAGACGAACAATACAATAACTGAAATGAAAACTACACTAGAAGGAATCAATAGCAGAATAACTGAGGCAGAAGAACGGATAAGTGACCTGGAAGACAGAATGGTGTAATTCACTGATACGGAACAGAATAAAGAAAAAAGAATGAAAAGAAATGAAGACAGCCTGAGACCTCTTGGACAACATTAAACAAACCAACATTCGCATTACAGGGGTCCCAGAAGGAGAAGAGAGAGAGAAAGGACCCGAGAAAATATTTGAAGACATTATAGTCGAAAACTTCCCTAACATGGGAAAGGAAATAGCCACCTAAGTCCAGGAAGCGCAGTGAGTCCCATACATGATAAATACAAGGAGAAACACGCTGAGACACATAGTAATCAAATTGGAAAAATTAAAGATAAAAATTACTGAAAGCAACAAGGGAAAAACAACAAGTAACATACAAGGGAACTCTCATAAGGTTAACAGCTGATTTTTCAACAGAAACTCTACAAGCCAGAAGGGAGTGGCAAGATATACTTAAAGTGATGAAATGGAAGAACCTACAACCAAGATTACTCTACCCAGCAAGGATCTCATTCAGATTCGATGGAGAAATCAAAAGCTTTACAGACAAGCAAAACCTAAGAGAATTCAGCACCACCAAACCAGCTCTACAACAGATGCTAAAGGAATTTCTCTAAGTGGGAAACACAAGAGAAGAAAAGGACCTACAAACACAAACCCAAAACAATTAAGAAAATAGTCATAGGAACATAAATATCGAGAATTACCTTAAATGTGAATGGATTGAATGCTCCAACCAAAAGACACAGATTGGCTGAATGGATACAAAAACAAGACCCATATATATGCTGTCTACAAGAGCCCCACTTCAGACCTAGGGACACATACAGACTGAAAGTGAGGGGATGGAAAAAGATATTCCATGCAAATGGAAATCAAAAGAAAGCTGGAGTAGCAATACTCATATTAGATAAAATAGACTTTAAAATAAAGAATGTTACAAGAGACAAAGAAGGACACTACATAATGATCAAGGGATCAATCCAAGGAGAAGATATAACAATAATAAATATATATGCACCCAATATAGGAGCACCTCAATACATAAGGCAACTGCTAACAGCTATAAAAGAGGAAATTGACAGTAACACAATAATAGTGAGGGACTTTAACACCTCACTTACACCAACGGACAGATCATCCAAACAGAAAATTAATAAGGAAACAGAAGCTTTAAATGACACAATAGACCAGATAGATTTAATTGATATTTATAGGACAGTCCATCCCCAAACAGCAGATTACACTTTCTTCTCAAGTGCGCATGGAACATCCTCCAGGCTAGATCACATCTTGGGTCACAAATCAAGCCTCAGTAAATTTAAGAAAATTGAAATCATATCAAGCATCTTTTTTGAATACAGCGCTCTGAAATTAGAAATGAATTACAGGGGAAAGAACGTAAAAAACACAAACACATGGAGGCTAAGCAGTACGTTACTAAATAACCAAGAGATCACTGAAGAAATCAAAGAGGAAATCACAATATACCTAGGGACAAATGACAATGAAAACATGACGATCCAAAACCTATGCAATGCAGTAAAAGCATTCAAAGAGGGAAGTTTATAGCTATACAGTCGTACCTCAAGAAAGAAGAAAACTCTGAAATAAACAATCTAACCTTACACCTAAAGGAACTAGAGAAAGAAGAACAAACAAAACCCAAAGTTAGCAGAAGGAAAGAAACCATCAAGATCAGAGCAGAAATAAATGAAATAGAAACAAAGAAAACAATAGCAAAGATCAATAAAACTAAAAGCTGGTACTTTGAGAAGATAAACAAAATTCATAAACCATTAGCCAGACTCATCAAGAAGAAGAGGGAGAGGACTCAAATCAATAAAATTAAAAATTAAAAAGGAGTAGTTACAATAGACACCACAGAAATACAAAGCATCCTAAGAGACTACTACAAGCAAATCTCTGCCAATAAAATGGACAACCTGGAGGAAATGGACAAATTCTTAGAAAGGTATAACCTTCCAAGACTGAACCAGGAAGAAATAGAAAATATAAACAGACCAATCACAAGTAATGAAATTGAAACTGTCATTAAAAATCTTCCAACAAACAAAAGTCCAGGACCAGATGGCTTCACAGGTGAATTCTATCAAACATTTAGAGAAGAGCTAACACCCATCCTTCTCAAACTCTTCCAGAAAATTGCAAAGGAAGGAACACTCCCAAACTCATTCTATGAGGCCACCATCACCCTGATACCAAAACCAGACAAAGATACTACAAGAAAATAAAATTACAGACCAATATCACTGATGAATATAGATGCAAAATCCTCAACAAAATACTAGCAAACAGAATCCAACAACACAGTAAAGGATCATACACCGTGATCAAGTGGGATTTATCCCAGGGATGCAAGGATTCTTCAGTATATGCAAATCAATCAATGTTATACACCATATTAAGAGACTGAAGAATAAAAACCATATGATCATCTCAATAGATGCAGGAAAAGCTTTTGACAAAATTCAACACCCATTTATGATAAAAACTCTCCAGAAAGTGGGCATAGAGGGAAACTACCTCAACATAATAAAGGTCATATATGACAGACCCACAGCAAACATAATTTTCAATGGTGAAAAACTGAAAGAATTTCCTTTAAGATCATGAACAAGACATGGATGTCCACTCTCACCAACATTATTCAACATAGTTTTGGAAGTCCTAGCCACAGCAGTCAGAGAAGAAAAAGAAATAAAAGGAATATAAATTGGAAAAGAAGCAGTGAAACTGTCACTGTTTGCAGACGACATGATATTATACATGGAGAATCCTAAAGATGCCACCAGAAAACTACTAGAGCTAATCAGTGAATTTGGTGAAATAGCAGGATACAAAATTAATGCACAGAAATCTCTTGCATTCCTGCACACTAATGATGAAAAATCTGAAAGAGAAATTAAGGAAACACTCCCGTTTACCATTGCAACAAAAAGAATAATATACCTAGGAATAAACCTACCTAGGGAGACAAAAGACCTGTATGCAGAAAACAGTAAGACACTGATGAAAGAAATTAAAGATGATACCAACAGATGGAGAGATATACCATGTTCTTGGATGAGAAGAATCAATATTGTGAAAACATGAGTATACTACTCAAAGCAATCTACAGATTCAATGCAATCCCTATCAAATTACCAATAGCATTTTTTAAGAAAGTAGAACAAAAAATCTTAAAATTTGTATGGAGACACAAAAGACCCCAAATAGCCAAAGCAGTCTTGAGGGAAAAAAGCGGAGCTGGAGGAATCAGACTCCCTGACTTCAGACTATACTACAAAGCTACAGTAATCAAGACAATATGGTACTGGCACAAAAACAGAGATATAGATCAATGTAACAGGATAGAAAGCCCAGAGATAAACCCACACACCTATGGTCAACTAATCTATGACAAAGGAGGCAAGGATATACAATGGAGAAAAGATAGTCTCTTCAATAAGGGGTGCTGGGAAACTGGACAGCTACATGTAAAAGAATGAAATTAGAACACTCCCCAACACCATACAAAAAAATAAAGTTAAAATGGATTAGAAACCTATATGTAAGACCAGACACTATAAAACTCTTAGAGGAAAACATAGGAAGAACACTCTTTGACATAAATCACAGCAAGATCTTTTTTGATCCACCTCCTGAGTAATGGAAATAAAAACAAAAATAAACAAATGGGACCTAATGAAACTTCAGTGCTTTTTCACAGCAAAGGAAACCATAAACTAGAAAAAAGGACAACCCTCAGAATGGGAGAAAATATTTGCAAACGAATCAATGGACAAAGTATTAATCTCCAAAATATATATACAGCTCATGCAGCTCAATATTAAAAAAATAAACAATCTAATCCAGAAATGGGCAGAAGACCTAAATAGACATTTCTCCAGTGAAGACATACAGATGGCCAAGAAGCACATTAAAAGCTGCTCAACGTCACTAATTATCAGAGAAATGCAAATCAAAATTACAATGAGGTATTACCTCACACCAGTTAGAATGGGCATCATCAGAAAATCTACAAACAACAAATGCTGGAGAGAGTGTGGAGAAAAGGGAACCCTGTTGCACTGTTGGTGGGAATGTAAATTGATACAGCCACTATGGAGAACAGTATGCCAGTTCCTCAAAAAACTAAAAACAGAATTACCATATGATCCAGCAATCCCGCTACTGGGCATATACCCAGAGAAAACCATAATTCAAAAAGATGCATGCAGCCCAGTGTTCACTGCAGCACTATTTACAATAGCCAGGTTATGGAAGCAACGTAAATGCCCATCGACAGATGAATGGTTAAGAAGATGTGGTACATATATACAATGGAATATTACTCAGTCGTAAAACGGAACGAAATTGGGTCATTTGTTGAGATGTGGATGGATCTAGAGACTGTCATACAGAGTGCAGTAAGTCAGAAAGGGAAAAACAAATATCGTATATTAACGCATATATGTGCAACCTAGAAAAATGGTACAGATGAACCAGTTTGCAGGGCGGAAACTGAGACACAGATGTAGAGAACAAACGTATGGACACCAAGGGGGGAAAGCCGCGGGTGGTGTTGGTGGTGGTGTGATGAATTGGGCGATTGGGGTTGACATGTATACACTGATGTGTATAAAATTGATGACTAAGAAGAACCTGCTGTATAAAAAAATAAATTAAAAAATTAAAAAAAAAAGATTTAGGAGTCCAAGGACCTGAGACCCTGCACACACCGTAATCTTGTCAGCAACCCCTCCCTTGGGAAGTATTGTTACAAAACGCCTTATCAAATCCTCCTGGGTTGGGACACATAGTTTTTTGAGGCAGGAGCCTGCTGTGTCCCCCTTTGCCTGGCAAAGTAATAAAGCTATCCTTTAAAAAAAAAAAATACATATATATATATATATACTTCCATTTCATATATGAAGCAGCACTATTCAACTACTTCTTTAGAGAGCTCAGGAAAATTAGTTTTAGAGACATAAATGTATTCTTCAGATTTCTTAATTATAATGCCTAAGATATTTTTGTGACCTGAATAGCACATTAAGAAACCACCTCTTCACAATATAGGTGTTTCCCACATTTGTTACCAACTGTACAGTTAATCCACTTTGTAGAAAATAAGCCATGGGATTATGATCACCCCAGATTAAAAAGCACATCTTCCTTTTCAGCGATATGTAAAAACCACAGAAGCCAGAATGATATCAGATACTGAAAGATTAGGATACTAAATCTGATCTCCCAAATCAGTAATTTGTGTGCCACCTTCATGATTTGCTATATTCTGTAGTGCTCATACTATTAAATACTTAATGTTTTTATCTTCATGACTCAGTTTTTGCTTAAATTTATTTAAGAATTTATTTTATTGAAATAAATAGTAACTTTAAAGATGTATTCCCAACTATTAACATGAGAATGTTCGTCTGTGCCATCTAAACATTATACCCACTTTGGTTAATACCTCTCTCCTAGCAGATTCAAGCTATCCCATCCAGGTGTGTGACCTTGGGCAACTTACCAGCTTCTCCCAGCCTCTGTATTCATTGTGTCTAATGGGGGTAATGAGGTGCTGTTGCCTGTCAAGTGCTTAAGACAGTGCCCGACACAGTAATTAGTCAGTAAACAGAAGCAACTGCATGAATTCAGTTGAAGTGATTTTCGTCTTTATTACTCTTCTGAAAAGAGCAACATTGCAGATTTAGAAATTAGACAAGCACTTCCATTCTGCATCTACAGATGGGGCTCAAGGTAGTGGAAAGAACAATAGACCAAAGAGTTGGTGAATTTTATATCACTAGCTCTGTGCAACTTGTTCAGATCTTTTGGCCTCTCTAGGATTTGGTTTCTTCATCAGACAAATCAGGAGGTTTGATTTGACTTGATCCCAAGGCATCTAGCTCATAGGCTGCCAGCTGTTTGATTCTGACTGTGGGATATGGTTCATCTGTAATTTGAGCATGTTTTGTTTGTTTGTTTTTTTAGCTGGTTGTCTGATACATAGAGTAATCTGGGCATTTGGTGTGGTCCCAGCTGCTTTCCTGTTTTCATCATGTTAGTAAGCCTGGGCCAATTATTAATTGTTTTTGAAGCTGTATATAATTATTTAATAATTATGAGCTATTGAAGTTTAATCCTAGTAAAATTACATCATAAAACTGAGGCATTTTTGAAGGATTTACTGATAAAAGGAAAATATAAATAAATTCATTTTACACATGTTACTAACATTTAAGGTGTACTTAATATATGTTTGCCAGTCATGGAACCACTTAACCCATCATTGTCATCAATAAAAAATTATATGTGAATCTCTAGCCATGTGGCCTACAATTAAAATAACTTTTATATCTCTGGCCTACATGACTTGCCATATCCTTTCCAGATCTGGGATTCTACAGTTTTATGAATTTCAGTCTCCTGATAGGGTAGGTCTAGAGTTGGTAGTGATGAAGTCAAGGAAGCAAAATAAATTTTTAAAAGTCTGCTATAGCTGCTTTTTTAGATGGCTATGTATATAAATATGGGTGTGTATGTGTATGTCAGCATAGTATGAACCAATTGCTGATTTTTTTCCCTTAAGAATATATCTTAGAAAATTTCCCATTCATATAGTTTCCTCATTCTTTTGAATGGTTGCAGTGTTCCATCGAATGGATAATCACCAGTGTTTAACCAGTCTCCTTACAGTGGACATTTAGGCTTTTTTCTAACTTCTGCTATTACCCACAATAATGCTCTAATGAATGTCTTGTGTGTGTGAGCTTTTGTGCATATGTTAGTGTATCTGTAGGTTAAATTGCTGGGTTGGAGGATATGTGCATTTGTAATTTTGATTAAGTAGACAAATTGCTCTTCATGGAGGTTGAACCAGTGTACACACCCACCAACAATGCGTGAGTGAACCTGCTTCTGCTTGGCTGCTTTCCCCCTCAAGGATCCCTGTCTTTCTGTATTACGAAGCAATTTGAGTACTACTGTATTATACTTTGTTGTCTCTGGGAAAATGCTGATTAGGTGGGTGATCATTACTATTGATATTTGTGCAAATTTCACAGATTGAATCTTACACTGAAGACCACTTAACTATATGTATTTGCTGAATTAAATGGCTGCACAGTTAAGCATCTTGGAATGTGCTTTACGTTACTTCAGAGCACAATTATACCAGTGTAGAAAAACTCCAACTTGCAAATTGTCAGCAACTAAAGCCTTCCATGGAGATTCATTCCCATAACATAACGAAACACACTATATATATTATACAAAAGATTTGGCTATAAACAGAGTTATTTACACTTTATTTTTCTTAAATTTAGAAGGAAAAGCCATTATCACCAGATACTGTTGCCTTGTTTTCAGAGAAAACTAATATTAGTTGGTGGAGTTGGACTAAAACACAAAGAGTTGTCCTCTTAGTCCTTGCTTCATAACCATTTGATTGTGTACATGCGGGCCCACAGCCTTTAGATCTGAGAGTTAAAGCTGCTGTGGTTCCTTGAAGAAAATAGAGTAGTTTGTGTTACAGAAAGATACGAATGCACTCTTTCTCTTCCACATTTAGGACTTACTACATACATTTAGGAAAATTGTAAAGGATATTCAAAACTACTATCTCTTTTCTCTTTTTCTCTTTGGGCTGCAGCTTGGCATGTATGAAAGTCAGTTCCTGAAGGAACTTAGATCTTATTTATTTTTTATGCTAATATGCCAATGTGACCTTTTCTTAAATTGACTATTCTGATAGTTTTTTTTTTTCCCTTTGGCTTTTATAGAAGGACTTGCAAACTTCTTTTTTATGAAGTTTTATGAAGTTTTTTTAAAGAAGTTTTCCAATTTGATTTTCAAATATGGTTCTTTACATAGCATCATACTAATTCACTTTTTTTTGAAATTTTTTATGAAGTTTTCCAATTTGATTTTCAAATATGATCCTTTACAAAGCATCATACTAATTCACTTACAAGGAAGAATTTTTCCATCATTGACCTATTTGAAAAGCAGTTGTAGTGTTGGATGTAGTATTTCTAGTAAAGATACTGGTTAAATCCCAAAGAATAACCTAATTAATACAAAATCTCTTGGAGTTATTGAAATAAAAATACAAATTAAAAAGTTATTATTAGGCAATTACTCTTTATGGTTTTTTTTAGCACATATATTACATTTCAGAGAAACTGTTTGATTGTAGTTAGACTGTTGAGTTTTAAATTGTTCTATCCCCCTAAGGAAAGCAGTTTGTGGTGTTACTCAGAGACAGTGGAAAAACAGAATGAGGCTTTGTTGTGGCATTTATTACTCTGTGCTCACCCCTTCCCCATAAATTCACTGAAGCTCATGACTCCTTGAACTAAGGGAAGAAAACCATTTTCACTGAACCATAGCACCCCCTAACAGCCTAATAATTTATGTTTTTAAAATTCAAAGGAACATTTTGTTTCTGCTTATGAAAAGAATCATTAATCTAATATGATCTGATATCTCTTATGTTCTTGTGACCAAGAAGAGATCTTTGAAAGAGTCCATAGAAATTATGGGGAATGGAAGGAGGCATTACCCTTTTTGCAAATAATTGTTACATTACTCTTCTATGGGATGCTGGGGTCTGGATGCAGATCTTGAGCTGTGGCTGGACCCCTAAGCCCTCTATAGACACAGTGAACAGTGAAACTTCTTCTAGCCAGTTGCCTAACCATGCTTACTTGTGTGTTATAGGTTCTTCTCCCAGCAGCTGGTCTGTTACAGTTACAGGATGTGAAGAAGACTTGCTGTGAATTTTTGGAATCTCAGCTTCACCCTGTCAACTGCTTAGGAATCCGGGCTTTCGCTGATATGCACGCATGCACAGACCTCCTGAACAAGGCCAACACCTATGCAGGCAAGTGGAATAAACCTCGGCTGAGTTTGAGACAGGGAAGAATGTGGAACTCTTGATTTCTGATATGATTCTATAGTGAATCTGGAAAGTTGTGTCATATTTCTGGACCTGGACTTTATAAAAATACATTTACAGTCTTATAATGGTATGGTAGCACTGCATAATTGAAGCATGTTCATGGAGTTCTGAATTTAAAAGAAAAAAGAAGAAACTGTATGTGGTATTAGGCCTAGTAGTTTTATGTAAATATTGAATCCCTATGTATTTTTCTTTCAAATTATCAAATTAATAGGCATATAAGAAAGTGTTTACATATGAAATTAAGTCATTTTATCTCTGTGGCTTTTTACACCTTTTTCTTGTATCCAAGAAAACATTCTGTGGCATAAAAATACTCAAAGCAAAGAAATCTAGTTGCCTTTGAGTGGGGTAGAAAAGTTGATCCCAAATAGAGGCAGCCCTCTCCTTAGATTAAACACTCATTTCCAGGACCTCCTGCTGGCATCCTCTCCCTGTGGTGGCCTGTGTCTGTCCAGTCGGGGAGAAGAGATTATTGTTATAGCTTAGGATGTAGCTAAAGTACACAAAAGTAACCTATAATTTATTTTGCTCTGAGTTTACAAACATTTAAAAAATTCATATTAAAAGTGATTATTAGGAAGTGTCTAATTTTTTAAAAAATGATTTTCTAGAAGATAAACCTGGTGGAAGTTATAATCCCTCATCTCTGCCCTATATCTGTGACAGCCAGTAGGAACAGTTACCATAGAACCTCCCAAGACTATTGCCCCTTAGTAAGCTCTAGAACCCCAACTTCCTGGAGCCTTCAAATGCAAGAGCCCCTCATCTAAACTCTGCTCCACTCTGCATACTCTGATAACTAAGGAACATTTTGGCACATAGACCCAGGTAAGGGGTGTGTGTGTATGTGTACACAGAGCTTCTGACAGGAGAAGTATTCCTAGAATCCCTGTTGCATTTATCAAAGAAATAGTCGTACAAGGTGGTTAGTTGGAAAAAAAAAAAAAAAGCCCACAGCGCTGCAGTAAAATATAATAGGTCCAGTAAGTTTGAACTTTATAGATTTCGGTGGGGTGGTCTGATTGACCTAACTACCTTTTATAAAATTGTTTCAGTGGGAAAATGTGATATAAGTCCCAAAATGCTTATTTACAGATAAACTTTTAGAACATAACCCTTCTGTAAGTTGGGGAATGCATATAATATGTAATCTGCATTAAATATATCTTTCTCGGGCTGCTGGTTGTCTCACGGTACTTGATAAATATTACTGAATCTTAAGAGATAGAGAGGGAATGAATAAAATAGAATTAATGCAAAACATGTCCATACATAGTTCTCATGATATACTAGAACTGTTAGTTTCACTCATATCAGAACCAACTCATTGACTGTGTCTTAAGGAGACAGATTTTATTATTTCTTTCTTATTTACAATCATAAATTTATTGTAGTTTACGACAGAATGTGAACAATTTTCCACAAGAATTACACCTATACATCGTAGTTGATAGAGTCTTCCTTCATAATTATGACAAGAATTTTTTGTGGAAAAATTGTCAGTTTCAACAAAATTGCAAAGAAAATTTGATTTTTCATTTTTAATGCACTAAACCTTAAATCAAAGTCTTATTTAAAAGATATACTGCTTTTATACCATGCATCTGAATCTTAAAGTTGCTCAAGTTTCTAAAGTAACATTTTATAGCATTTTTTATTATGAAAAGTTGCAATACATACAAAAATAGAATAGTACTCACCACCCACCTCACCATCAGTTGTCAATTAATGGATAATCTTGTTTTAACTACACCCTCTTAACTACTCCTCCTCTGTTATTATTTTTTATATGTAAACTTTTTAGTAAAGTCTAATGAACATATAAAAAGTATGCAAATCATACATCTACAGCTTCATGAATTTTTGTATCCTCTTGTGCAATATTATTATTATTATTTTTTAAACATCTTTATTGGAGTATAATTGCTTTCCAATGGTGTGTTAGTTTCTGCCTTATAAGAAAGTGAATCAGCTATACATATACATAAATCCCCATATCTCCTCCCTCTTGCGTCTCCCTCACACCCTCCCTATCCTACCCCTCTAGGTGGACACAAAGCACCGAGCTGATCTCCCTGTGCTAGGCGGCTGCTTCCCACTAGCTATCTATTTTACATTTGGTAGTTTATATATGTCCATGCCACTCTCTCACTTTGTCCCAGCTTACCCTTCCCCATTCCTGTGTCCTCAAGTCCATTCTCTATGTCTGTGTCTTTATTCCTGTCCTGCCCCTAGGTTCTTCAGAACGTTTTTTTCCCTTTAGATTCCATATATATGGGTTAGCATATGGTATTTGTTTTTCTCTTTGACTTACTTCCTCTGTATGACAGTCTCTAGGTCCATCCACTTAACTACAAATAACTCAATTTCATTTCTTTTTATAGCTGAGTAATATTCCATTGTATATATGTGCCACATCTTCTTTATCCATTCATCTGTCGATGGACACTTAGATTGTTTCCATGTCCTGGCTGTTGTAAATAGAGCTGCAGTGAACATTGTGGTACATGCCTCTTTTTGAATTATGGTTTTCTCAGGGTATATGCTCAGTAGTGGGATTGCTGGGTCGTATGGTAGTTCTATTTTTATTTTTTTGAGGAACCTCCATACCGTTCTCCATAGTGGCTGTATCAATTTACATTCCCACCAACAGTGCAAGAGGGTTCCCTTTTCTCCACACCCTCTCCAGCATTTATTGTTTCTAGATTTTTTGATGATGGTCATTCTGACTGGTGTGAGATGATATCTCTTGTAGTTTTGATTTGCATTTCTCTAATGATTAGTGATGTTCAGCATCCTTTCATGTGTTTGTTGGCAATATGTATATCTTCTTTGAGGAAATGTCTATTTAGGTCTTATGCCCCTTTTTTTTTTTTTTTTTTGCCGTACGCGGGCCTCTCACTGTTGTGGCCTCTCCCGTTGCGGAGCACAGGCTCTGGATGTGCAGCCTCAGTGGCCATGGCCCACGGGCCTAGCCGCTCCACGGCATGTGGGATCTTCCCGTGCCATGTCCCCTGCATCGGCAGGCGGACTCTTAACCACTGCACCACCAGGGAAGCTCTTCTGCCCATTTTTTGATTGGGTTGTTTGTTGTTTTGATATTGAGCTGCATGAGCTGCTTGTATATTTTGGAGATTAATCCTTTGTCAGTCATTTCGTTTGCAAATATTTCCTCCCATTCTGAGGGTTCTCTTTTCGTCTTGTTTATGGTTTCCTTTGCTGTGCAAAAGCTTTTAAGTTTCATTAGGTCCCATTTGTTTATCTTTGTATTTATTTCCATTTCTCTAGGAGGTGGGTCAAAAAGGATCTTGCTGTGATTTATGTCATGGAGTGTTCTGTGTATGTTTTCCTCTAAGAGTTTTATAGTGTCTGGCCTTACATTTAGGTCTTGAATCCATTTTGAATTTATTTTTGTGTATGGTGTTAGGGAGTGTACTAATTTCATTCTTTTCCATGTAGCTGTCCAGTTTTCCCAGCACCACTTACTGAAGAGGCTATCTTTTCTACATTGTATATTCTTGCTTCTTTTATCAAAGATAAGGTGACCATATGTGTGTGGGTTTTTCTCTGGGCTTTCTATCCTGTTCCATTGATCTATCTTTCTGTTTTTGTGCCAGTACCATATTGTCTTGATTACTGTAGCTTTGTAGTATAGTCTGAAGTCAGGGAGCCTGATTCCTCCAGCTCTGTTTTTCTTTCTCAAGATGGCTTTGGCTATTCAGGGTCTTTTGTGTTTCCATACAAATTGTAAAATTTTTTGTTCTAGTTTTGTGAAAAATGTCTTTGGTAATTCGATAGGGATTGCATTGAATCTGTAGATTGCTTTGTATAGTATAGTCATTTCCACAATGTTGATTCTTCCAATCCAAGAACATGGTGTATCTCTCCATCTGTTTATATCATCTTTAATTTCTTTCATCAGTGTCTTATAGTTTTCTGCATACAGGTCTTTGGTCTCTTTAGGAAGGTTTATTCCTAGATATTTTATTCTTTTTGTTCCAATGGTAAATGGGAGTGTTTCCTTAATTTTTCTTTTAATTTTTCATCATTAGTGTGTAGGAATGCAAGAGATTTCTGTGCATTAATTTTATATCTGGCTACTCTACCAAATTCATTGGTTAGCTCTAGCAGTTTTCTGGTAACTTCTTTAGGATTCTCTATGTATAGTATCATATCATCTGCAAACAGTGACAGTTTTACTTCTTCTTTTCCAATTTGGATTCCTTTTATTTTTTTTCTTCTCTGATTGCCGTGGCTGAAACTTCCAAAACTATGTTGAATAATAGTGGTGAGAGTGGGCAACCTTGTCTTGTTCCTGATCTTAGTGGAAATGGTTTCAGTTCTTCACCATTGAGGATGATGTTGGCTGTGGGTTTGTCATATATGGCCTTTATTATGTTGAGGTAAGTTCCCTCTATGCCTACTTTCCAGAGGGTTTTTATCATAAATGGGTGTTGAAATTTGTCGAAAGCTCTTTCTGCATCTTTTGACATGATCATATGGTTTTCCTCCTTCAATTTGTTAATATGGTTTATCACATTGATTGACTTGCGTATATTGAAGAAACCTTGCGTTCCTGGGATAAACCCCACTTGATGATGATGTATGATCCTTTTAATGTACTGTTGGATTCTGCTTGCTAGTATTTTGTTGAGGATTTTTGCATCTATGTTCATCAGTGATATTGGCCTGTAGTTTTCTTTCTTTGTGGCATCTTTGTCTGGTTTTCGTATCAGGGTGATGGTGGCCCCTAGAATGAGTTTGGGAATGTTCCTCCCTCTGCTATATTTTGGAGGAGTTTGAGACGGATGGGTTTTAGTTCTTCTCTAAATGTTTGATAGAATTTGCCTGTGAAGCCAACTGGTCCTGGGCTTTTGTTTGTTGGAAGATTTTTAATGACAGTTTCAATTTCAGTGCTTGTGATTGGTCTGTTTATATTTTCTGTTTCTTCCTAGTTCAGTCTCAGAAGGTTGTGCTTTTTAAGAATGTGTCCATTTCTTCCAGGTTGTCCATTTTATTGGCATATAGTTGCTTGTAGTAATCTCATGATCCTTTGTATTTCTGTAGTGTCAGTTGTTACTTCTCCTTTTTCATTTCTGATTCTGTTAATTTGAGTGTTCTCCCTTTTTTTCTTTTTTTTTTTTTCCGGTACGCAGGCCTCTCACTGTTGTGGACTCTCCCGTTGCGGCGCACAGGCTCCAGACGCGCAGGCTCAGCAGCCATGGCTCACGGGCCTAGCCGCTCTGCGGCTTGTGGGATCTTCCCAGACCGGGGCATGAACCCGTATCCCCTGCATCGGCAGGCGGACTCTCAACCACTGTGCCATGGGGGGAGCCCTCCCTTTTTTTTCCTAATGAGTCTGGCTAAAGGTTTATCAATTTTGTTTATGTTCTCAAAGAACCAGCTTTTAGTTTTATTGATCTCTGCTATTGTTTTCTTTGTTTCTATTTCATTTATTTGTGCTCTTATCTTTATGATTTCTTTCCTTCTGCTAACTTTGGGTTTTGTTTGTTCTTCTTTCTCTAGTTCCTTTAGGTGTAAGGTTAGATTGTTTGTTTGAGATTTTTCTTCTTTCTTGAGGTAGGCTTGTATAGCTATAAACTTCCCTCTTTGAACTGCTTTTGTTGCGTCCCATAGGTTTTGGATCATCGTGTTTTCATTGTCATTTGTCCCTAGGTATATTTTGATTTCCTCTTTGATTTCTTCAGTGATCTCTTGGTTATTTAGTAACGTACTGTTTAGCCTCCATGTTTGTGTTTTTTATGTTTTTTCTCCTGTAATTCATTTCTAATCTGATAGCATTGTGGTCAGAAAAGATGCTTGATATGATTTCAATTTTCTTAAATTTACTGAGGCTTGATTTGTGACCCAAGATGTGATCTAGCCTGGAGGATGTTCCATGCGCACTTGAGAAGAAAGTGTAATCTGCTGTTTGGGGATGGACTGTCCTATAAATATCAATTAAATCTATCTGGTCTATTGTGTCATTTAAAGCTTCTGTTTCCTTATTAATTTTCTGTTTGGATGATCTGTCCATTGGTGTAAGTGAGGTATTAAAGTCCCCCACTATTATTGTGTTACTGTCGATTTCCTCTTTTATAGCTGTTAGCAGTTGCTTTATGTATTGAGGTGCTCCTATATTGGGTGCATATATATTTATTATTGTTATATCTTCTCCTTGGATTGATCCCTTGATCATTATGTAGTGTCCTTCTTTGTCTCTTGTAACATTCTTTATTTTAAAGTCTATTTTATCTAATATGAGTATTGCTACTCCAGCTTTCTTTTGATTTCCATTTGCATGGAATATCTTTTTCCATCCCCTCACTTTCAGTCTGTATGTGTCCCTAGGTCTGAAGTGGGGCTCTTGTAGACAGCATATATATGGGTCTTGTTTTTGTATCCATTCAGCCAATCTATGTCTTTTGGTTGGAGCATTTAATCCATTCACATTTAAGGTAGTCATCAATATGTATTTTCCTATTACCATTTTCTTTATTGTTTTGGGTTTGTTATTGTAGGTCTTTTCCTTCTCTTGTGTTTCCTGCTTAGAGAAGTTCCTTTAGCATTTGTTGTAGAGCTGGTTTGGTGGTGCTGAGTCTCTTAACTTTTGCTTATCTGTAAAGGTTTTAATTTCTCCATCGAATCTGAATGAGATCCTTGCTGGGTAGAGTAATCTTGGTTGTAGGTTTTTCCCTTTCATCACTTTAAATATGTCCTGCCCCTCCCTTCTGGCTTGCAGAGTTTCTTCTGAAAGATCAGCTGTTAACCTTATGGGGATTCCCTTGTGTGTTAATTGTTGCTTTTCCCTTGCTGCTTTTAATATTTTTTCTTTGTATTTAATTTTTGAGAGTTTGATTAATGTGTGTCTTGGCGTTTTTCTCCTTGGATTTATCCTGTATGGGACTCTCTGTGCTTCCTGGACTTGATTGACTATTTCCTTTCCCATATTAGGGAAGTTTTCAACTATAATCTCTTCAAATATTTTCTCAGTCCCTTTTTTGTTTTCTCTTCTTCTGGGATCCCTATAATTCGAATGTTGGTGCGTTTAATGTTGTCCGAGACGTCTCTATGACTGTCCTCAATTCTTTTCATTCTTTTTTCTGTATTCTGCTCTGAAGTAGTTATTTCCACTATTTTATCTTCCAGGTCCCTTATCCCTTCCTCTGCCTCAGTTATTCTGCTATTGGTTCCTTCTATAGGATTTTTAATTTCATTTATTGTGTTGTTCATCATTGTTTGTTTGCTCTTTAGTTCTTCTAGGTCCTTGTTAAACGTTTCTTGCATTTTCTCCATTCTATTTCCAGGATTTTGGATCATCTTTACTATCATTACTCTGAATTATTTTCCCAGTAGACTGCATATTTCCTCTTCATGTTTTGGTCTGGTGGGTTTTTACCTTGCTCCTTCATCTGCTGCATATTTCTCTGTCTTCTCATTTTATTTAACTTGCTGTGTTTGGGTTCTCATTTTTTCTGGCTGCAGGATCATAGTTCCTGTCATTTTTGGTGTCTGCCCCCAGTGGGTAAGGTTGTTTCAGTGGGTTGTGTGGGCCTCCTGGTAGAGGGCACTGGTGCCTGTGTTCTGGTGGATGAGGTTGGATCTTGTCTTTCTGGTGGGCAGGACCATGTCCGGTGGTGTGTTTTGGGGTGTTTGTGACCTTATTATGATTTTAGGCCGCCTCTCTGCTAATGGGTGTGCTTGTGTTCCTGTCTTGGTAGTTGTTTGGCATAGGGTGTCCAGCACTGTAACTTGGTGGTCATTGCGTGGAGCTGGGTCTTAGCATTGAGATGGAGATCTCTGGGAGAGCTCTCGTCATTTGATATTATGTGGGGCTGGAGGGTCTCTGGCGGACCAATGTCCTGAACTTGGCTCTCCCACCTCAGAGGCTCAGGCCTGACACCAGGGCAGAGTACCAAGACCCTTTTGGCAAGTTTGAGGGCTTCTGCCGGCATTCAGTAGGTGTTCTGTAGGAGTTGTTCCACATGTAGATGTAGTTTTGATGTATTTGTGGGGAGCAAGGTGATATCCACGTCTTACTCCTCTGCCATCTTGAAAGCGCCCTCTCCAATATTATTTTGAAGCAATTGAGTAATATTATTTCATATACATATTTCATCCTTATAATTTTAAAGAAGTAAAATTGCAGTGACCAACTTCGTGTAATCAAGCTATTTCCATAACTTTGGGGTATTGTTAACTAGTTGCAACAAACTTTCTAAAATAAATAATCCAGTATAATACTAAAGTAAAATAGTTGTTCTTCATAGTGAAAATATCTGATTGTTGTTTATATCTTAAGCAAACAGGAGGTGGGGAGGTAGGGAATCAACACAGGAAGATACCTAGAGTTCTCTTTTTCTGCCATAATAAATCATTGTTTTTCAGTCCCTCCCTCCTTTATTTTTACAATTCAAACATTTTATGTCTCCAGAAGGGCTACCCAAACTCCTAAATTACTTTTAAGTTCAAATTTGAACATATAAATCTAGGAGACTGAAGGTATTCCCGGAACAGTGACATAGAAGAAGTTAATATCTTAACTTTTTTCCCCCGTCCTAGACAGTGGGCTTATAAGTGGACTGTGTGACATACAGGCAAGAAAGAAAGAAAGGAAGAAATAAGGAGCAATAGAAGAGTTATTAAATACATAAGTACATATGTACGTGGAAAGAAGCAGGGAGGAGAAAGAGGGGCTGAGGGAGAGAGAGGGGAAAGGGAAGAAAGTTTCATAACCTCAGGGTACATCCTGATCCAAGGTGTGACTGCACTTAAGAGGCTGGAGCACTCCTTATCCTCTGAAAACTCACCAGAGCTTCTGGGCAGAAGATCTGCTTCATTCCTTTCTTTTGCAGATTGGAAATGAGCTGTGTCTTATTCATTATAATTGAATTAAATTGTACAGGTGTAATGAAAGAATTAAAATGGTCCATGGGAATCTCTTCTGTGAACTCGTGTTCATTTTCATTTATCAGCATCTTTAGAAAAAGTAAAAATATGGGAAACCTAGTGGGGAAGGTCGAAGGTCTCAGCACTGGGGGAGAGTCTGCACTGCCCATCCTGGTGACCCCCTCCCATTGCTTCAGTCACAGCCCTTCCCCCCTGGCCCACTCTGCTTTTCCAGGGTCGTGAGCAGCCTGAAACCATGGACCACCGAGGGCCACCAGACCAGTCAGGCAAAATGACCTGCATGTTGAGACCTGGTGTTCTGGACTGTAATCAGCCTTTCTTATGCTCTTGAGTAATTGTTTTCTTAGCAGAAAAGCTGTGTGAAATTATTTTTGCTCTATACCTAAAAACTCAAAATTTCACACCTATGCCAAGAGTATGAACTTGTTTGGAGAATGCTGGTTTATGGACTTGTGTTTTGATTGGTGTTCATGTTTTACTCATTTCCCAAATCATTAAGACCTTTGTTTTGAGCATTTTTGCTGAACTGAAAATATAGAGGAGATAAAAACTGAACTTACGACTTCAGGGGCATTTTTATAGTCCCAGCAAAAGATTCTTTTGGAAGTTAGATTTTAACTTGAAATATGAATTTTATTCAGCCTTCCTTGTTGATAAACAAAAGTTACCAGTGGTTGACTTGTGAGAATTTCTAACAAATTTAAGGGAAACAGTAAGTTCTCGATTCTTAGTCATTCCTACATCTCACCACTCCCCACATTAAAAAATTGAGAAGCTGCTTAATATTGGTTCTAACTGACCTTTGGGGAAATTTTTAGTATCATATTCAAACCAGTGCTCTAGCTGAAACTCTGAGGGACCTGACATTCCTCAGTAACAGGGCTACCTGTGGAGAAGTCCTCAGGTCACTGACATGCTTTCAGTTTATTTCCTGTTCTCTTCTTATTCTTAACCCTATTATCTGTTTATATATCCTAGGCCTGTCCAGGCACCCCATAGTGCCCTACTTTTTTTGTTTGTTTGTTTGTTTGCGGTACGCAGGCCTCTCACTGTTGTGGCTTCTCCCGTTGCAGAGCACAGGCTCTAGACGCGCAGGCTCAGTGGCCATGGCTCACGGGCCCAGCCGCTCTGCGGCATGTGGGATCTTCCCGGACCGGGGCACGAACCCGTGTTCCCTGCATTGGCAGGTGGGCTCTCAACCACTGCGCCACCAGGGAAGCCCCATAGTGCCCTACTTTAAGAGCCTTCCCACTATGCTTGGACACTGATCAAACATTTTTATATGCCCAGCTGTTTTCTTGTGTGTACCCTCTCCCTTTGTCTTAAATGAAACTTTGCTTTGTCCCATACCTGCATGTTGGGGGCAAACTTCTTTAAGGGGCACTCCCCCCCGACTCACCAGGTGGGTAGGAGGGTAGACTTCCAGACTGTTGTTCTGTCACTGTCACTGTCCTCGGTTCTGCACTTTCTGACTGTCAGTCTGCAGCATTCTCTCTAGGACTCCAGGCCTCCAGTCATACGAAGTCTGACATCTGTATTGTCTTTTCCCTCTGTACCTTGTTTCTCTTGCCATCAGCAACTTCAAAATCTATACTGTTGTCTCCCTTGAGCCTCCCTCTTCCTACCTCCTTGAGACTGCTGTCTTCCGTCCATAAACCCATTTGCCACCTTAGAGCACAACTCTAGGGCATGTTGAACCTTGTTGGTATTTGGAACTCCCAAGGTTTCAACCTTTGTGCTGACCATATTCCTGCCTTCTCGTGCTCTTGTATTTCTTCATAAATATGTATTCTCTGGTGCCAGTTCTCCCAGTCATCTCTTGGCTGCTCAGCTTAGACTCAGTGGTCAGTCCTTTCAGAGCTACCCTCTTTATGTACCAAACTGCTGTGGGTGATGACAGGCTCAGTACGATTTAACCCCTGCTTCATAGGAGTTTATAGGCCAGTAGTAGTCAAGTCACACCCAAATTTGGTATATCTAGATTATGCCTTATTCTCTCTGAGAGCTGGTCCCATAACATTTTCTTCTGCAGTCAGTTTACTTCAATCATTTGCCCACCCTTCTGTAATTTAGGCTAGGAATCACTGCTTGGGGTAAACATCTGTCAAAATAAGCTCATGATTTTGAAATCTTCCCTCTTGAAGGAAACTTGAAAGAGTGGTTCTAAGAATGGTATCACCAGCCTTGACTTTGTGATATACATACTAAAGAATAGATGCCGCTTATTCGAGGGTCTGTCACAATGTTAATTTAATGATATCCTTTGCAGAACTGTGAAAGCATTTGATGTACACCACTTCTTGATTGAATTTAAGCTGACTTAAATGACACTTCTTAAAAGAATTAATCATTTTTATATTCTTAAACTTACTATGGTCTTCATTTATGTCCTAACAAACTACATGCAGTTTCTCTGTTCTGCTTTGTTGACAGTTTTTCTGGCTGAGGTGAGCTAGCTTTTTTCAGGTTTCACCAAACTGTCTGTGTTAATGGAACTGCTGGATATATATATATGAATTTTTTTTTCCCTTAGAGACTAATAGTATTCAGAATGAAAGACTCATGGAGTATTAGCACTAGTTGGGAACCTTAGCAGTTATCTAGTCTAACACTGTCATTTTATTAATTAAGAAAATGAAGACTAGAGATATCTTTATTTTCCCCCAAACACTTTGTCTCTCAGGGGTAAGCTGTTTGTGGGTCTAAAATACTGTTGTTGTATCCATGCACTTAACCTCACTTCTCAGATAGATTCTGCACTGGATGGAGTATAGAGGAATTATAGGAGCCCCTTGCAGCATTTAATTTTGATCAAAAAGGTGCTTGTTGTGTAGAAATCAGATATAAAGACTACTTTGTACCTTATCACAGGGTACAAAACAGAACAAGCAGAACTTTGGATTTGTATTGTTGACTTCATTTGGGATGAGGGACCTGAACCCTTTAGACCTGGTGTGACAGACCTTACAGCCTATCTCTCATTTCTTGATACGCTTATTTTATTTGTAGGAGGGAAGCAAACAGCAAAGTTAAACTACTCTACAGAGTGAAGACATTCCTTATATATAAGGAAGAATGCCTATGTACATTATATACGTACAAATATGTGTTCAATGTATGTTGCATATCCACGACATAGTCCATACGACTGGGAATCATGCTCTGTTGCAGTTATGGGGTTTGTTGAGAGAGAAGGAACTGATTATCAAATGCCTGTATATTACTGGTTGGCTTTACTCAGTGCCAGAGTAAACGAGTAGTGGCAAATCAGTAATACCACAAGGCAAGCTCTGTGCTATAAACAGAATAGTCTGTCAACATGTGGGTGAGAGGACTGGAAAGAGTAGTTGAGGTTGGTAACGGTGAGAACTAGGGTAGTGAAGATAGAGAGGAGGTTGTGAATCTGGGAACTAATCCTGGATAAGAGTACAAGAAACAGAATAGACTCTGAGATGTTCTGTCCTGTAGCATTACATTTTAGGTAATGCTTTGTAGGTACATTTCAGTGTGTATATTTATTGCCAATGTGCAGTAGCTGCTAATTTTTACTGTACCTTACTGAGATACAGTAATCTGAATAAAAATTCATTTAGCAAAAAGGAAGAGTTTCTTATCTCAGCTTTGTGACAAGTATTAGGCTTGTATTGGCCAAACCAATCCAAAGTTGCTAGGGTTTTTGTTGATAGTGGATTCAGTAGCAATCAGTAATGTAATCATGTCTAGAAAGGTGTAAGGTGATTATCTCATTCTGTTCTGCCTATCTATGGAATTGAGTTCATTTAATTTCTTTATTTTTATTATTTATTTATTTATTTGGCTGCATTAGTTCTTTGTTGCGGCATGCGGCCTTCTCCCTAGTTGTGGCTCATGGGCTCTAGAGCCTGCTGGCTCAGTAATTACAGCACATGGGCTTAGTTGCCCCGCGGCATGTGGGATCTTGGTTCCCCGACCAGGGACTGAACCCACGTCCCCTGAATTGGAAGGCGGATTCTTAACCACTGGACCACCAGGGAAGTTCCGAATTCATTTTCAGTTATTGTTTTCAGAGAGACTGATGAACTGAAGCACCGAATTCACAGCCAGGATGATGATGAAGACCCCAAACCATGTTGTAGAAGTAGTTGTCAAAAGACTTAGGAATTTATAAACCATAGAAGGAAAATTCGGGAGAATATAATGCTCTCTGTAAAAGTTCGAAGGAATTTCATGAGAGAAAGAACTTAATCTTGTTCTGTGGTGGGCATAAGTAGTATCAATGTTACAAAATAAGGAGAAACGTAAAGAAGCTTATAGTAAATGCTCAAGGGTGACTGCTTTGCTCTCTGCTGATATGTGCAAACTGTAGCTAGATATCCCTTGAATGTAAACATTTTAGAGGTTACTCTTACATACGAAAGTTGTGGTCAGGTGACCTTTCAGATCCCTTATACCACTAGATCTTATGATTCCTGTGGCACTAGAGAAAGGTTCCCAGGATTTGTGAAACAATTTATCTTAGGGTTCATAGAGAGGAAGGGATGGAGGAGGAGGAAAGGGGGAGTTTTTTTTTTATTGTATGTATTTTTTTATTAGTTTTTGCTTTATAACAAAGTGAATCAGTTATACATATACATCTGTTCCCATATCCCTTCCCTCTTGCGTCTCCCTCCCTCCCACCCTCCCTATCCCACCCCTCCAGGTGGTCACAAAGCACTGAGCTGATCTCCCTGTGCTATGCGGCTGCTTCCCACTAGCTATCTATCTTACGTTTGGTAGTGTATACATGTCCATGCCTCTCTCTCGCTTTGTCACGGAAAAGGGGAGTTGTTTAACAGGTATAGAGTTTTAGATTTTCCAGTGTGAGCATATTTAACACTACTGAACTATACGTATACTTAAAAATGGTTAAGGTGGTAAATTATCTTATGTTTTTACCACAATAAAAAGAGATAGAGGGAGTGGGGAATCAATTGTGACTGAGAATTTATTTAGCCTTGGAGTCAGTGTGGATAACAGAGTCATTAATACCCAAAAGAAACATGGGAGGTCAGGAGGCAGGTGTCTGGAGGAAGGTGTATGTAGGTCTTAGTCTTGATTGCTCAAGGGACAACCAGCAGTGAAGTGCAGTATCACTTTAGAGGTTCTCAGACTCGGCAAGATTATTAGCAGTAGCCAAAGACAGCTTGGCCAACAGAAGACATTAATTTGTTTTGAGGAGATAATCAGCACACTCAGCCAGAGAATCTTTGCTGAGCATCAAGCCAAGAAGTGAAGCAAAGCCATCAATGGAAAGATGTATGATGATTAAAAAGTCAGACCACAGAGCGCAAAAGAAGCCAAAGTAAGTGACCTATGGCAATGAA
This sequence comes from Mesoplodon mirus, assembly GCF_964341445.2. Classification (NCBI taxonomy): domain Eukaryota; kingdom Metazoa; phylum Chordata; class Mammalia; order Artiodactyla; family Ziphiidae; genus Mesoplodon; species Mesoplodon mirus. Next base: position 35,044,259 of record NC_138977.1, on the reverse strand, counting down.
TAATGTGAGTTTTAGAGGACTGCTTGTATGTGTTGCAGGTGAATGGTGTTGTGGTGGATCTGTTTGTTTAAAATAGCTATGACGGTTAGACAGAGCATATGGAGACTAACAGATAGCTGGAAATTCAGTTATTGGGGTTTGGGAAAGAGGTTGACTCTGGAATTGTCAACTGTTGACAGTAACTGGGGACACACAAATGTGGATGAAATGGTTAAAGGAGAACAAGCAGAAAATGAAAAGGGGACTTGGGGCAGGCAGGACTGTAGGCAATACCTAGCTTTAGGGAGCTGATGGAGACAGACTGGGTAGTTAGAAAGGTAGAAAAAAGTGTTATAGAATCCAAGCTAGGAGAGAGTGTTCTTAGGGTGAAACACTGCACAGGGGTTGAGAAATACTAATCTTAAGAAAAGAACTTCCAAAGAACAATTTGAGGGGAAAATGAGCCAGAGCCTGTGTTTCAACAGATAAAGATGTGTGTGCATCAGTATGTAGAGGCTTCAGTATTAAGGTCTGCTCTAAAGAACTTTAGAGGCCAGCAAGGTAGAGCAGTGGCCCAAGTAGGAGAGGATAGCAGATGATTGTTCACGGAAGTCAAGACAATAAAATGCATTGACTGTTTATAGTAACACTTTTCTTTCTCACTGGGGACAGAAACTAGTTAGACTTAGTTTAGGGATATTTTGTTCCTTTTTTTGTTTTTAAAATTTCAATCACTGATGTTTTCACATGGTTATAAACGTTTTCTGGTCATGGGCATAAGACATCCCTCATTCTTGCTTTCCCTCCCTGCACAACAAATATCCTGTATCCATCCACAAATGAACGTACCTTTGTGGGAGCTGTGGGATCCAGCATCATACCCTAAGGGACCCAGAAGGAGCCTTGCCCACTGTGCATTAGGCAATAGGCAGGCAGACCTTGGTACTGGCTGTAGATCCTGAAGTCATCTGTGAACTGGTTCCAGCCCCTCTTGACTTCAGTCTGGGAGCCCCCGGAGAACACTGAGCCAGACTATCCCCTACAGATGAGAGAGCCTTCTTGGAAGTCCAGGTTTCCAGAGGAGATGATATAGCATTACATCAGAGCAAAAACAACAATACCAGCACAAATTTGGACATGCTGGAGAGGGTGAGAGGAGCAGCTTGACCTCACCTGTGTCATCCCTCCCACATGGCAGCACGGCTTAGCGCCAGGAGTGCCCTTTCTTAGTCCGTGATTCAGAAATGAAGGAGAGAGAAAGACTTTCCCAGACGCAAAGGCTGAGGGAGTTCATCACCACTATTTCTGCCATAAAAGAAATGCTGAAAGGAGTTCTTCAAGCTGAAATAAAAGGGCACCTATTAGTAGCATGAAAATGTATGAAAATATACAACACACTGGTAAAGGTAAGCATATAATCAAATTAAGAATACTCTAATACTCTAAAATAGTGGTATAAGGTTGAAGGATAAGAGTATTAAAAAAACTATAGCTACAATAACTTGTTCATGAATTTACAATGTAAAAAGAGGTACATTATACATCAAAACCCATAAAAGGTAAGGGGGCAGTAAAAGGGTAGAGTTTTTGTATATGATTAAAGTTAAGTTGTTACCAGCATAAAATACATTGTTATATCTATAAGATATTTTATGTAAGCCTCATGGTAACCACAAAGCAAAAACCTAAAGTAGATACACAAAAGGTAAAAGAAGGGACTCAAAGCACACCACTATAGAAAATCATGTTTACTAAAGAAGACAGTGAGAGAGGAAGAAAGGAACAAGGGAACTGCAAAAATAGCCAGAAAACTGTAAGATGGAATTAGTAATATCTTACCTATCAATAATCACGCTAAATGTAAATGGATTTGATTGGAGAATCAAAAGGCATAGATTGGTTGAATGGATTTTTTAAAAACAAACAAATAAATAATATGTGGTGCCTACCAGAGTCTCACTTCAGTTTTGAGGTCACACATGGGCTCAAAGTGAAGAGATGGAAAAGATATTCCCTGCAAGTGGAAACCAAAAGAGTACAGGGGTACCTATACTGATGTCAGACAAAATAGATGTTAAGCCAAAAATGGTAACTAGAGACAGAGAAGGTCATTATATAATGATAAATGGTTCAATTCATCAAGAAGATATAACAATCATAGATATAAATGCACGCAACATTGGAACACCTAAATGTATTAAGAAATACTAAAAGATCTGGAAGGAGAAATAGACAATAATAAAATAATCTTCAGGAACATCAATACGCCACCTTTAATCAACAATGGGTAATCATCTGGACAGAATATCAACAAGGAAACATTGGACTTGAGCTGTACTTTAGACCCAGTGGACCTAACAGACATATTCAGAACATTCTATCCGAAAATAGCAGAATACACATTATTCTCAAGCACACACAGAACTTCTCCAGGCTAGACCATATGGTAGGTCACACAACAAGTCTTAACAAATTTAAGAAAATTAAAATCATACCAAGTATATTTTTTGACCACAGTGGTAAAACACTATAAATCAGTAACAGGAGGAAATTCAAAAATTCACAAATGTGTGGAAATTAAACAACACAGCCCTGAACAACCAATGGGTCAAAAAAAGAAATTTAAAAAAAAAAGAAAGAAAGAAAAGAAAACAAAAGAAATCAAAAAGGAAATTAAAAATATCTTGAAACAAATAAAAATGAAAACACACCATACCAAAATCTATGAGATGCTGCAAAACCAGTTCTAAGAGGGAAGTTAACAGTGATGAATGCCTATATTAAGAAAAAAGATCTCAAACAACCTAATTTTGTATCTCAGGGAACTAGAAAAAGAAGAACAAACTAAGCCCAACGATAGCAGAAGGAAGGAAATAACAAAGATCAGAGTAGAAATAAATGAAATAGAGACCAGAAAAACAATAGAAAAAGGTAAGTGAAATTAAGGGCTGGTTGTCTGAAAAGATAAACCAAATGGACAAACCTTTAGCTAGACTAGGGAAAAAAGAAGGTTCAAGTGAATTAAAATTAATAATGAAAGAGGAGACATTATACTGCAGAAATGCAAAGGATTGTAAGAGACTATGATGGATGTTTATATGCCAATATAACCTTGAAGAAATGGATAAATTCCTAGAAACATACAATCTATGAAGACTGAATCATGAAACAGAAAATCTGAACAGACCAATAACAAATAAGGAGTTTGAATCAGAAATCAAAAACTTCCCAGCAAAGCAAAGTTGAGGACCAAGTTGGCTTCACTGGTGAATTCCATCAAACGTTTAAAGAAGAATTAACACTAATCCTTCTCAAACTCTTACAAAACATCAAAGAGGAAGCAAAACTCTCAAACTCATATTACAAGGCCAGCATTACCCTGATACCAAAGCCAGATAAAGACATTACAAGAAAAGATAACTATAGGCCGGTATCCTTGATGAATATAGATACAAAAATTTTCAACCAAATATTAGCAAACTGATGTTAACAGCACATTAAATGGGTCATACACCATGATCAAGTGGAGTTTATGCATAGGATTCAACATATACAAATCAGTTAATGAGGTACACCACTTAATAGAATGAAAGATAAAAATCATACAATCATCTTAGTAGATGCAGAAAAACCATTTGACAAAGTACAGCATCCTTTCATGAGAAAAACTCTCAGCAAATTGGGTATAGAAGGAACATACCGTAACATAATAAAGGCCATATATGGCAAGCCCACAGCTGATGTCATACTCAAAAAGCAAAAAGTTGAAAGCTTTTCCTTTAAGATCAGATATTAGACAGGGGTGCCCACCATTACCACTCCTATTCAACACAGTAGTGGAAGTCCTAGCCAGAGCAATCAGGCAAGAGAAAGAAATAAAAGGTACCCAGTCAGAAAGGAAGAAGTAAAATTGTTTGTTTGCAGATAGGATCTTATATGATATGATCTCCACCAAAAAAAAAAAAAACCTGTTGAAACTAATCAACAAATTTATTAAAGTTGCATGATGCAAAATCAACACATAAATCAGTTGAATTTATATATAGTAACAATGAAATATATAAAAAAGAAATAAAACAGCCCCATACACAATAGCATCAAAAACAATAAAATAGTTGGGAATAAATTTAACCAAGGAGGAGAAAGATCTGTACATTGAAAACTACAAGACTTAGATGAAAGAAATTGAAAAAGATGCAAATAAATAGATATCCTGCATTGATGGATTGGAAGAATTAATATTGTTAAAATGTCCATATTACCCAAAGCCATCTATGGATCCAATGCAATCCCTATCAAAATTTCAATGGTATTTTTCACAGAAATAGAAAAAAGATCCTGACATTTTAGTGGAACCACAAAAGAACCCAAATAGCCAAAGCAGTCCTGAGAGAGAAGAACAAAGCTGAAGGCATCACACTTCCTGATGTACAACTATATTACAAAGATACAATAATCAAAACAGGGTGGGTACTGGCATTAAAATAGACACATAGACCAATGAAATAGAATTGGGAGCCTGGTAATAACCCCCTTGTGGACACCAACCAGTATTTGGCAAGGAAGTCGAGAATATTCAGTGGGGGAAGTACAATCTCTTCAGTAAGTGGTGTTGGAAAAACTGGATAACCACATACAGAAGAATGAAATTGGACCCCTATCTTACAACACTTAACTAAAATTAACTCAAATAGATTAAAGACTTAAACATAAGACTGGAAACCATAAAACTCCTAGATGAAAACAGCTCCTTGACATTGGTCTTGGTAATGATTTTTCAGATATGACACCAAAAGCACAAGCAACGAAAGCAAAAATTAATAAGTAGGACTTTATCAAGCTAAGAAAAAGCTTCTGCACAGCAAAAGAAACAATAAATAAAATGAAAAAGCAGCCTTCAAAGTGGGAGAAAATATTTGCAAATTATATATCTGATAAGGGATTGATATCTAAAATATATAATGAACTCACACAATTGAATAACAGAACATAATTACTATTACTTTTTTGTGGTGAGAACATTTAAGATTTACTCTCCTAGAAACTTTCAACTGTGTAATGCATTATTGTTGATGGTAGTCACCATGCTGTATGTTAGATCCCCAGAACTTATTCATCTTGTTACTGGCAGATTATCCCCTTTGACCTAACCCCTCCAAGCCTTGGTAACCACCACAGTCTACTCTGTTTCTATGACTTTGGCTGTTTTAGATTTCACATATAAGTGATATCATATAATATTTGTCTTTATCTGACTTACTTCACTTAGCATAAGGCCCTCAAGGTCCATCCATGTTGTTACAAATGGCCCAGTTTTCTTCTTTTTCTATTGAGAGAGTGTGTGTGTGTGTGTGTGTGTGTGTGTATCATATCTTTTTTCATTCATTTGTTAATGGACACTTAGGTTGTTTCCATATGTTGGCTATTATGAATAGTGCTGCAGTGAACATGATAATACAGATATCTCTTCAAGATAGTGACTTCATTTCCTTCAAATATATACCAGCAGTGGGATTTCTGGATCATACAGTAGTTTTATTTTTAACTTTTTTGAGGAACCTCCATACTGTGTTCCATAGTGGCTGCACCAGTTTATATTTCCACCAGCGGTGCAGGAGGGTTCCCTTTCTCCACATCCTCACCAATACTTGTCTCTTGTCTTTCTGATGAGCCATTCTAATAGTTGTCAGGTGATGTCTCATTGTGGTTTTGATTTGCATTTTCTGATGATAAGTGATGTTGAGCATCTTTTCATATGCCTTTTTGGGCATTTGTATGTCTTTGGAAAAATGTCTATGCAGATTCTCTGCCCATTTGTTAATCGGATTGTTTGGGGTTTTTTTGCTATTTATTAGGTGTAGGAGTTATTTTTATATTCTTGATAGTAACACCTAATCAGGTATATGATCTGTAAATATTTTTCTCCAGTTCCCATAGGTTGCTTTTGCACTCTGTTGATTGTGTCCTTTGATGCACAAAGTTTTTAAGTTTGATGTAGTCCCATTTATCTATTTTTGTTTTTGTTGCCTGTGCTTTTGGTGTCATATCTAAGAAAAAATTGCCAAATCAAACAGCATGAAGTTTTTCCCCTGTGTCTTCTTTTAGAGTTTTATAGTTTGGGGGTTTAGGTTTAGGTCTTTAATCCGTTTTGAATTAATTTTTGTGTATGGTATAAGATCAGAGCCCACCCTCATTCTTTTGCAGGTGGGTATCCAGTTTTCCCAACCCTGTTTTTTTTTTTTGTTTTTTGTTTTTGTGGTACGTGGGCCTCCCACTGTTGTGGTCTCTCCCGTTGTGGAGCACAGGCTCCGGACGCGCAGGCTCAGCAGCCATGGCTCACGGGCCCAGCCGCTCCACGGCATGTGGGATCTTCCCGGACCGGGGCACGAACTGGTGTCCCCTGCATCGGCAGGCGGACTCTCAACCACTGCGCCACCAGGGAAGCCCCCAGCCCTGTTTTTTGAAGAGACTGTTCTTTCCTCTTTCAGTGGTCTTGGCATCCTTACCAAAGATCATTTGACTATGTACAGAAGGGTATTGAAAGGTGTATATTGAAGAAGTCTCCCTTTTACCCTTGTCCGTCATTCCCCCTTACCCCCCGTCTCCCGACAAATGTAGTTACTAGTATTAGTTTTGGGTTTTTTGTTTTGTTTTGTGGGGGTGAGGGAGGCTAGGTAATCTATTCACATGGTTCATATAACAATAAAATGTACCAAGCTATCCACTGAAAAAATTTGTTTCCACGTCTGTCCTACTTCCCTCCTCCTTAGGTATGCCTTCCTCTATAGGGAAGTGTTTTTATTAGTTCCTTTTATAGTTTTCCAGTGTACATGAATCTTTAGTGTTATCCTTCCCCTTTCTTTACACAAAAGGTAGCTAATATGCTGTGTACTCCTTCGGTAGTACCTTTTCTCCCCTCAAACTGGCAACATTTCCTGAAACTCTCTTCATAGCATGAACTTTCTTATTCTTTTTTATAGATGCAGAATATTTTATAGATGCAGAATATTGTGTAATTGTACCATTTTTAATCAATGCCAACCAATTAACTCTTTTGCAGTTATTAAAAACAATGCTGCAGTGAATAACTTGGAATGTGTTATTTCATAACTGGTCAAGTGTATTTGTAGGATGAGATTTCAGTATTGATGTCTGTAGAGCTTGTACTAATTTATACTCCTACCGGCAGTATGAAATAGTACACAGTTTCATAGTAGGGATATGTTTTGGGGTTTTTTGTGTGTTTTTAAGTTTGATCTTCATGGTTTTGTAGCTTGAGGCCAGGGAAGAAATGTTCATATATCATTTTTATTAGCAGTAGTGGTAATATTAGAGCATTTAACAACAGGAACTAAGCAGCAGAGAGACAAATAATGATTTGTATAAAGAACACATAAAATGACAGGTAGCACTAACCTTCTTGCCTTTCTTCCTACAGAGTTCCTGTGAACAAATTTCTATCTAAACATGTTTTCAGTTGCTTTTGGTGCCTAGAAATTTGAATATACATATAGGAATAGTAAAATTGAGAACTGCCACTGTCAGGTTCACGTCATTTTAATGTTTTAGAAATACATGCAAGATTTTACTGATTCATTAAAGGTATTGTTAGGAGTCCGTGCTGTTTTTTTTAAATATGTATTGGGGAAATGGCTTGCTGTATTGTAAGTGTCTTACATTAGTTGACTAAAATTTGTGATCTCATCACACCCAAAGCTCTTCCTTCTGAGATGGCCTAGCGATTCCCTTTATAAATGTGGTTTGAATTTTATATGTTCCCATAACAACTTTGTAAAGCTCCTTTTGCCCTTACAAGTTTGACAACAGGGTTTTTTTCCTCTAGCAGATACAGAATTATACTTTTTCCCATTCAAATGACAAGACTTGCTTTATTTTAGCTCAAGAGAATTGGTTATAGGTACTGTAAAACAAACCACTTCCCATTTTCCTTACCCCAGAGCATTCTGAGGCATAAAACTGAATGGCGGTGGTAGCTAATGGACCCATTTCAGTATGCACATGTCTGTTCACTTGCACAGATGTGCAGTGGTTCCTCTTGATAGTGGCTCCTGTCCATGTGGTAATACTACTCTGTATTTCTCACAATTGTTCCATTTCTAGCCCACAATCAAAAAGCAGGATGGTTTGATGGCAACAGTGGAACTGTCATCTTCAGCATAAGGTTTGAGAATGACCATTGTGAAGGTAGCAGATTAAACTACACTCTAATGTCATTTAGAGTTTATTAGTATATTATTTAGATGTGCTATATGTGTTCTCTTGGCTGTTCATTAAAACTATCTCATTAACTGAGTAATAATTAATTCCTCCTCTATTCTCAGTTTCCAGTAGTACTTGCCAGAAGCTTAAATCACCAAAGTGTTTTTCACTAAAATATTTTTTTTTCTTATAGCACAAGGGTTACAAAGAAGAAAAGAGAAATGTTATATGCTTTTGAAAATAATGTAATAGGTTTGGATGCTACTTTTTTTGTAGGTATTAAAAACATTTTTTTTAATTGAATGAAAGATTCTTTAAATTCTGTAGTGCTTTGCAATTTCCAAAAGTTTTCCTGCCATAACAAAATACCACAGACTGGGTGACTTAAACAACAGAAATTTACCTCCTCATAGTTCTGGAGACTGGGAGTCCAAGATCAAGCTGCCAGTAAGGTTGGTTTCTGGTGAGACCTCTCTTCCCAGCTTATAGATGACCACCTTCTCACTGTGTCCGCACATGGCATTTTCTCTGTGCATGCACACCACTGGTGTCTTTTTATAAGGACACCAGTCCTATTGGATTAGGGCTGTCTTATGACCTCATTTAAATTTAATTACCTCCTTGAAGGATCTATCTCCAAATACAACCACATTAAGGGTTCAGTCTTCAAAATGTAAATTTTGGGGGAACACAATTCAGTCCACAGTAGTAATCCATAATGTCCAACAATGAGCAAAGAGGTATCCTAGGAGAGATATCCTAGGAGTAGTACTTTATGATAGAGACTTAGAACAGGCAACTGAAACATTTGTTTTCTAAAACTGGGGGAGGTAAAGGCATGAAGGGCTGGCTTATACGTCTTCACAAGTGTGTGCTCGCACTCAACATGGGGTAAGGACACCCCATGTGGGTGTGACCAAGGGAGGGTCTTCAACAGATAGATTCCTTCACTTTTCAGAAGAATCTGGGGAAGAGGAGGTGGGAGAAGATGCTGGTATGACTATACAGTTTCCCCCACAACACCTCAACTTCCTTTTATCCCTACCTGATTCAGTGGTTCCAGGACCAGGGCTGCAGTTGCAGGGGCCAGAAGCAGGGGTGATTTCTAAGCAAGAAACCTTAACTGTACTTTTAAACTTTTACGTCAGGATTCCTAAAGGCCTAATGTGATAGACTGTGCGTTCACCCCATCTGGCAAACTTGGGGTTGACAGTGAATACAGCTGTATTACCTAGTGGTTGAGATAGACCACTAGTTCTATACCTATGGAATGATACCCTATGTAAATGGGAGTGGGCTGAAGGGGAAGCATTTGCTAGATGGTATTGCTGCTGGCAATCGGGACCAGCCCAGTAGCCAAACCTATTGTCCCTTCCTGTCCCTTCCAAAGGTGGAAAAGTTAAAATTCAATGAGAAATGGAGAGAAGCTCCCAAGACTGAACCAGGAAGAAATAGAAGATATGAACAGACCAAGTAATGAAATTGAATAAGTAATTTTAAAACTCCCAGAATACAGAAGTCCAGAATCAGATGGCTTTACAGGTGAATTCTATGAAACATTTAGAGAAGAGTTAATACCTATCCTTCTCAAACTATTCCAAAAATTGCAGAGGAAGGAACACTTCCAAAGTCGTCCTGTGAGGGCACCATCACCCTGAAACCAAAACCAGACAAAGATATCACAAAAAAAGAAAATTATAGACCAATATCACTGATGAACACAGATACAAAAATCCTCAACAAAATACTAGCCAGTCGAATCCAACAATACATTAAAGGATCATACACCATGATCAAAAGGGATTTGTCTCAGAGATGCAAGGATTTTTCAGTATCCACAAATCAGTCAGTGTGATACATCACATTAACAAATTGAAGAGTAAAAACCATATGATCATCTCAGTAGATGCCAAAAACGATTTTGATAAAATTCAGTATCCATTTATGGTAAAAACTCTCCAGAAAGTGGACATAGAGTGAACGAACATACCTCAACATAATAAAGCCCAAGTATGACAAACCCACAGCTAACATCATACTCAATGGTGAAAAGCTGAAAGCATTCCCTCTTGAGATCAGGAACAAGACAAGGATGTCCTTCTCGCCACTTTTATTCAACATAGTTTTGGAAGTCTTAGCCACAGCAATCAGAGAAGAAAAAGAAATAAAAGGAATCCAAACTGGAAAGGAAGTAAAACTGTCACTGTTTGTTTGTGGGTTTTTTTTGGCTGCGTTAGGTCTTAGTTGCTGCACTCAGGCTTTCTCTAGTTACGGCAAGTGGGGGCTACTCTTGGTTGAGGTGCATGGGCGGCTCACTGCGGTGGCTTCTCTTGTTGCAGAGCATGGGCTGTAGGTACATGAGCTTCAGTAGTTGTGACACATGGGCTCAGTAGTTGTGACTCGCAGGTTCTAGAGCACAGGCTCTGTAGTTGTGGTGCACAGGATTAGTTGCTCCACGGCATGTGGGATCTTCCCAGACCAGGGATCAAACCCGTGTCCCCTGCATTGGCAGGCAGATTCTTAACCACTGCGCCACCAGGGAAGTCCCAAAACTGTCACTGTCTGCAGATGACATGATACTGTACGTAGCAAGTCCTAAAGGCTACCCGAGAAGTATTAGAGCTCAGTAATGAATTTGGTAAAGTATCAGGATACAAAATTAATATACAGAAATCTGTTGCATTTCTATACACTAACAACAAAGTATCAGAAAGATTAAGGAAATAATCCTATTTACCATCACATCAAAAAGAATGGATGCTACTTTTAATGTTTTTAGTTTGATACTGAGTGAATTGGTTAAAGTTTTAAGGTTGGTAGGATCATGCAGAGCAAGCATGGACTGATAAGAAACAATAGGATCTGGAGACCAAGGCTTCAGAACATATAAAATAACAGACAATTGGCAGTGTCAAGCGTAAGCTGTTCTGGAAACAGAGGGTTGGGCCAGGGATAGTGGCCCTAGGATAACCGTGAGTTCTGCTGGTGTGTGGGATGAAGTCAGGCCATATAAATTATGTGAATTGTTGTAGGTAGGTAGGTAGGTGGAATCTTCAGGTTTAGTGGGAAAGATCAGTAAATGCTCAAGTTAGGTGACATTAAGTTAAGAATATTATTCACAGGACAAACCTGTGTAACCAAAGACATTTAAAATATCACTCGTGCCCCAGAGTGCCTTACAGTGACTGAGCCCGTCATCTGGTGTGTCTGGGTGCCTGGGGTGTATTAACCAGCAATAGTCCTGCCAAATTGCCTGTCAGTTAATACAGCAGAACATTTGAAGATTCATACTGTTCATATAAATAGAGAAAAGGCAGGCCTTACAGTAAACTCATTTACTCCTGATGTTGCCAGATACTGCCCTCCATATTTAGTGATGCTCCACATAATTGCCAAAACTTTTCCAAGAAAGCTTAATGTGAAGGGGTAAACATTAGACACCAATCCGAAAGATTTTACTGAGGAGGAGAGGTTGTTCAGGTAGAAAGTAGAACATATGTGAGGGTTGGAACTATTTAAAAATATGTATATGACTTTCTACAATGAAAGTTCCCTTGAACATTTCATCTTTCTCCACTTTTCGTTTAGACTAGTTTTTTTGTAATTGGTGAGGGTCCTCAGGTTCATTTGTTTGAATAACAGCTATGTTATGGTTTTTGCAATACCATCATCCCTGTGTATCCTTGGGGGACTGGTTCCAGGAGACCCGCTGATACCAACATCTGTCTATACTCAGGTCCCCTGTATAAAATGATGTAGGATGAATACAGTTGAGTTTCACAGCCCTGGATATGGGAAGGTCGACGGTACAGTTGTGGTAGTTGACTACTTTTCCTGCCCTCTTAACGTCCTTTGATCACTAGTAAAGAGTACACAATGAATTTAGAGCCCAAACTTGACTTTGGATGAAGTTTACTAATGCCCTGAATTTACTTCTAAATTTAAGTAATTGATTATTTTTAAAACGTCACCAGGTTTGTTTTTTATTAAATCCATTTTTCTGATTAATGAGGCAAGAGTGTAGGGTAACTTATACAGTCATGATATAGAAAAGTTACGTTCTCTCTGTTGTGCTTGTTACCACTAGAGATTTTTTTCCCCCATGAAAAGTATAGGGAGGCCAGTAATCTCTTTCTTTGATTCAGATTTTAAAATTGTAAAAGAAGCTTGGCGCAAAATCATTACAGACCTATATTTGGAAGTGAAAATATTTTATGACTAGGAAAAAGAGGTTTATATTCACTTGTCTTTTGTTCAGTAGCTATTGTGTATTTATCTTTGAATTTCCAATTTGCTGTCATAAACATTTTTAAGTTTATATGCTATTTGCCAAATTTTCACTAAAATGAATTTCTCAATATTTGGGAACTTTAAATACAAAGAATTTCTGTATGCTTTTCTTATGTTCATTCTTTAAAAAGCAAATCCAACCACTGAAAAAAAGTTTTTCCTTATTTCTTTATGTATAAAAATTTCTGAAATGATTTTTTTGTGTAAACTTCTTGTGAGGTCAGGAACTATTAGGATCATATTTCAGATGTAGAAAGGACCTTTGTAATTAATCATGATGGTTTATTAAAATCTATAATCCTATTAAAAATTTCACACTAGGTTTTGAAGTACTATTATGAAGTAGTATGTTATAAGGACTAGATATCTCTTAAAAATGTAAGTTTAATCTTTAGTTTGTATTTTTTCGAATACTAATTTTAGTTTTTTTCATTGACTTTTGATTAATTACAAATTCAGTTACAAATTAATCATTTATGTTGTTCTTTATAGTGCATTCTTTTTTAACTAATAATATTTGTTAGAGCAGTTGTAGTTTTATAGACAAATTGAGTGGGCGGTGCAGAGTTCTTCCTGTGTCCTCCCTCTTCCTACAGTTTCTGCTATTATTAACATATTGCATTAGTGTGGTACATTTGTTACAGATTATGAGCCAATATTGATACATTATTATTAACTGAAGACCATAGTATATATGGTTCACTGCTTGTGTTGTATATTCTGTGGGTTTTGACAATGTATAAATGACATGTAGCCACCATTTTCCTCAAACCCAGAGGTTGCTTCCTCAGCCGTGTCCAGTCTACTAATCAGCCCATCAGAGACATTCTTCATTTTTCTTACTGTGTTTTTGATCTCTAGCATTTCTTTTTACTTTTTTCTTAGAATTTTCCATCTCTCTGTTTACATTGCCCATCTGTTCCTGCCTGCTGTCTGCTTTATCCATTAGAGCTCTGAGCATATTTATCATAGTTGTTTTAAATTCCCAGTTTGATAAATCCAGCATCCCTGCCGTGTCTGGTTTGGATGCTTGCTCTGTCTCTTCAAGTTGTGTTTTTTGCCTTTTGTAATTTTTTTCTTGGTAGCCAGACGTGATGTACCCAGTGAAAGGAACTGCTGTAAACAGGCCTTTAGAGATGTGGCAGTGAGATGTGGGGAGGGAAGCCTTCTGTATTCCTATGATTAGGTCTCCGTTTGTTAGTGAGCCTATGGCTCTGGACTGTGAACTTGACAAATGTTTCTCGGGTTTCTTTCTCCCTTCCTAGGTGGGCCAGGATGGCTGGAGTGGGCTGGAGTTGGGTGTTTCCCTTCCTTGGGTCAGTTAGGCTCTGGTTAACTAGTTTCTCCTGAGGGCAGGCCTTATTAAGAACAGACTGCTTTGGGTATTTCAAATTGTTGAAATTCATTTCTCCTCCCCCTACCAGAAGGCAGAGGGGATTCTTCTCTCATATTTACTGTGGAAACCTGGTTGAGCTCCTAGAGGAAATCTCACAATATTGTGGGGATCCCCCTATGACTGGGACCCCCTGGAGTTTTTAACTCTCAGAGTTGTCCACGCTGAGATTTTCCTACCCTCGCACTGATTCGCATGCAGTTTCCACTTGTGAGTCTCTGTTTCAATCAGCTGCAGCTCCCTGTGTTCTCCTGTTGATCTCTCCAATCTTGGGGGCATTGCTTTGCTCTGTGTTCTCTGCAAGGGAAGCCAACTAACCCTTTTTATGGTATGTTGAAACATACATTTGAAATGAAATCTTTTATTTCACCTTAGAAAAAAAAGGCTTTGAAAAAACTTACTATTAGAATATGGTTAATTGTAAAGACCTAGAAAATACCTAGAATTCCTAGCAGATTTTTACTTTAGAATATAGGGATCACAATACAATAGGAGCTAAATTATTGAGTCTTTACCCTTTACCACACACAGTTCTAAATGCTTACAAGCCATTAATTTATCTAATCCTCACAGAAATCTTGTTATGTAAGGTATTTTTATTATCCTCATTTTATAGATGAGGAAGCCAAGGGTTAGAGAAATTACAAAACTTTCCCAAGGTTTTACAAACTAGCACGTGGCAGAGCTGGGATTTGACCACCATATTTCCTTGTGAGCTCACACTTTAAAATGAGAGCTAGATTTGGAGGAAAGGATACTTTGTAAATGATTAGGTTTTTTTTTAAGTTTTTAAGTCATTGATTATACTAATAGTACCCCCTCCCCCCCTCCTTTGGAGGAGTGGGTATGTTTGTGAAATCAAAGAAAGGGTTTCTTTTTCAGTTTTAAGAATTACTAATTTCACTGGTTTCTGGAAAGTAATTGAGGGTATAAAATAGTGTAACTTGACCCCCAAGTAAATTGCTTACATAGAATTCAGAGTTATCTATTCAGACTGACCAGCATTTAAGATTTCCTTGTTTAGTCTTTAGTTTTCAATTAAAGCAGCTTCCCCTCCTTACCCCGTTATGTCCTAAAGCCCTCTAATGTTTTACATAATACATTTAAGTGTGTGAATAATAACACAATGTACTTTATCTAATTTATGTAATCAAAAGGTTTTACAAATTTCAACACTGATAGTCTTATTACCAGATAAGGAATAGATAGATGTTTAACTCTAAAACACCCCCTTATAAAACAGAAGTGATTCAGCCGAGTGTACAGTAAGGCTACCTTCCTGCCTGTGCTTCCACTTTGTCATTCAAGTACAGACCACTTCCCCAGGAGAGTTTGTGTGGGTTTGTCTTGTTAGTTCTTGCCTTAAGGAAGTACACTTGGTTTTCTCCTTCATAGGTTACATTAGGAAAAACCTCTTCTTTTTTAAGCAGTTTGAAACTATGGTAATAGAATGTGGCGTTAATGGGTTTCCTTTGTAACCTCCAAACAGAGCAACATTTTGCAGATGTCGTACTTAGTGAAGAATTTCTCAACCTGGGCATTGAACAAGTGTGCAGCTTAATCTCGAGTGACAAACTTACCATTTCTTCAGAAGAGAAGGTAAGTGTATTTTTCTTTTCCCAGTGTACAGTGATATAGTATTTTTCCTTTCTTTCACTTTGTTTTGTAACTTTTTGACCCTGTATGTGTAGTGACAGCCAGTGATCTTTGATCTGGAAGTTAAGAAACTCAGCTAGTTGACTTGTTGGTTGTGTAAATAACTGTGTTCTCACTCCTTAGGAGCTTCCCTAAATGGTTAGACACCAGAGTTTTGTGCTTGACCCCACAGCAAGAGCTTGCGTACATTGAACTATCTGAAACAAAGGGCCTTTGGGGAACTTGGTTTCTTCTCACAGCTAGATACCTGGGAAAATTGTGATCTAAACATAATATTCTCAGACTTCCCTGGTGGCACAGTGGTTAAGAATCTGCTTGCCAATGCAGGGGACATGGGTTCAAGCCCTGGTCCGGGAAGATCCCACATGCCGTGGAGCAACTAGCCTGTGTGCCACAACTATTGAGCCTGCGCTCAAGAGCCCATAAACCAAAACTACTGAGCCCGTGTGCCACAACTACTGAAGCCTGCATGCCTAGAACCCGTGCTCCTCAACAAGAGAAGCCACCGCAATGAGAAGCCTGCGCACCGCAACAAAGAGTAGCCCCCGCTCAACACAACTAGAGAAAGGCCGCGTGCAACAACGAAGACCCAACACAGCCAAAAACAAACAAATAAATAAATTAATTAATTAATAAAAAGAAGCCACTTAAAAAATAAATAAATAGGGCTTCCCTGGTGGTGCAGTGGTTGAGAGTCTGCCTGCCGATGCAGGGGACGCGGGTTCGTGCCCCAGTCCGGGAAGATCCCATATGCCGTGGAGAGGCTGGGCCGTGAGCCATGGCCACTGGGCCTGCACATCCGGATCCTGTGCTCCACAATGGGAGAGGCCACAACAGTGAGAGGCCCGTGTACTGCAAAAAAAAAAAAAATAATAATAATATAAATAAATAAATAAACAAACATAATATTCTCAAACCAGAGTAATTTCACCATCATGTGAGTTGGACGAAGTCACCCAGGTGGCAAAGTTTAGCTAGTTCCAGACTGACCTCTTCCTTCCGACTGGCTCCTACTGCTTACACTCCACCCTCCCCACGTGTCCTTCCCCGCTTCCAGAGCCTTGTGCAGCTGCTTTGTCTGGTTGTAGCCTGTCTCTCCGAAGTTGGGGTTGCCTTTTTCAGCCACCTGCACCTTTTGTATCGGTGGAGGGAGAAGCTTCTCAGTGGGTTTTATTCTTTGGGTAGGTTTTGTAGCTTGTGGGAATCAGGGTGCAAAAGCTTATGAACCTGCAGTGTTTGGAAGAAGTGAAACTTGAGTTTTTCCTTTGTGTGATTTGTTGTATAAACTTTGTTGTTCTTTTCCTCAAGGATATTCATACTGCTTGGGGGCAAAAAGACACATTTCTTATAATATTTACCAAATAAAAAATATGTGAAAGTGGTTGTGAAATGTATAATCTTAACACCCCAGAAATATAGAGGAGAGGAAGACACTACTATTCATGTTTAATAGATGTGTGTTGAGTGCGTACTGTGTACCAGACACTGCTATGGAGTCCTACGTACAAGAATATTGACAAAATAAAATCCTTTACTCATGACTAGAGGGACAACCAGTGGGGTAATAAGTGATCACAGAATGCTGTAGAGGGTCCAGAAGGAGCCTTTAATCATTCCTTGGATACAGATTGGAGTTCAGTGTGGCTCAGATGTATGATCCAAGTTTTTTAAAGTGCGTATGAGTTTGCCAGGGAAACAGGGATGGGTTGGAAGGAGAAGGGCAGCCCAGGTAGAGGGAACAGAATATGTAAGTGTAAAGAGGTGTGAAAGAATGATTGCATTCTTTTAGTTCAGTACAGTTAGAGTTTACAGTATGTTTGGCACAGTGGTAGGAGATAAGGTGGGAAGATGACATAAAATACCTTCGCAGCCATGTTAAAGAAAATTGACTTGGACTTCCCTGGTGGCACAGTGAATAGAATCTGCCTGCCGATGCAGGGGACACGGATTCAAGCCCTGGTCCAGGAAGATCCCACATGCAGCAGAGCAGCTAAGCCCGTGCACCACGACTACTAAGCCTGCTTTCTAGACCCCGCATGACACAACTACTGAGCCCGTGTGCCGCAACTACTGAAGCCCGCATGCCTAGAGGCCATGCTCCACAACAAGAGAAGCCACAACAAGAAGCCCATGCACTGCAATGAAGAGTAGCCCCCGCTCACCACAGCTAGAGAAAGCCTGCGCACAGCAACGAAGACCCAACACAGCCAAAAATAAATAAATTTTTTTTAAAAAAATTGACTTTATCCTGGTGATGAAGAGCCTCTGAAGAGTTCTAATCAGTAGAAGAGTGCTACGATAATGCCTTCACTGTAGAAATGTCACGGAGGCTGTTCTGGTTTTCTACTGCTGCATAACAACCACCCCAAAATGCAGTGACATAAAACAACCATGTCGTTATGCTCACAGTCTGTGGGCAGAATTCATGCAGGGCACATAGGGACAGCTTGTCTCTGCTCTGCAGTGCCTGGGGCTTCAGCTGGGTTGGCTTGACGGGTGACATTATTCTACTGGAGCCACATACCCAAGGCTTCAGTCCCTCTGCACATGGCATCTTATGTTTCTGGAACACCCAGGATGGTTCCTTCACTCGCTTGTCTGACTCCTGGGCCAGGTATTGGTTGGTAGCTCACCCTCCCCACCCCCCTTCCTCTCTGTGACTGGCTTGGGTCTCATAGCATCTCATCTCCAGTAATCAGACTTTTTACATGACACCTGGCTTCCCCCAAATGAGCATTTCAAGAGACCAGAGGCATCTTATGACCCAGCTTCAGAAGCCCCACAGCACTGCCTCCACAACCTTCTGTTGGTTACACAGGGCCAGCTTAGATTCCTGTGGGAGGTTACTACATAAGGTGTGGACACCAGAGAAGTGGTTTATTAGGGACCATTTTTGGAGACTAGCTCCAAAGTGGTGGTGTGCAGAATGGACCAAAAGTGGGGTGAGGGTCATATAGGAGGATGTTGAAGTTACCAGTGAGCAATAGGATCTGGTATAGGGTGGTAGAAAGAGGGGTGGAGAAGAGAAGACAGAGCTGAGAAATAGTTAGCAGATAGAATTGACAGGACCCTCTTTATCTTCTAGCATCTGGCACATAGAGGTACTTGGTGGCTGAGTGAATTAAAGAGGCTCATTAATTATAATATAGATTATTTTTAGCTTCTTGCTCTATACCTGCATCAAAATAACCTATTTTTTGCTTCCCAGTTATTCATTTACATATCATCGAACATTTTCTACAACCCTTTAAAGATTACTGGGTAGTATATTCATCAGTCTGGAAGGAAATTATGTATTCAAATACTGTCTTCATAATAGCTTATTAACTTTCTCATATGTATATGTTGTAATGCCCTTATTATTTTGATAATTTTTAATATAAAATATTATATTTTAATACATTCTACTGTTGTGACAAAAGAGAGTTAATGTATTCTGCAGATCCTTGATTTAGAAGTATATGGTCCAGCATTTGTTTGTAAACCCAAAGAAAAAGCCAAAAAATGAGTTGTTGCTAAGAGTACATGATTTTCATTCTAGATATCACTTTGCTTTATTATTTCGGGTGCTTTATTCAAGAGGGACTTTAGATTTAAATCTAAGTAAGTAGAACCAAATTCAATTTGGAAAGGTTGTCAACAATGAATTAGATCATATATCATCAAATTATCACTGCTACCACTCAAGTTCAAGAAGATTAGGTAATGTACTTGATGAAATATGTAGTAAATACCCAGCAAAAAGTACTCACTAAATACATAAAAGTACTAAAGTACTTATTAAAGTACCTACTAAATTAAAAGTAGATCTACCATATGATCCAGCAGTCCCACTTCTGAGTATATATCCAAAGGAAATAAAAACAGAATCTTGAAGAGATATCTGTATTGCTGTGTTGGCTGCAGCATTTTTCACAATAACCAAGATGTGGAAACAACCTGAATGAATAGATAGAAAGGTGCTATATATACACAATGTATATAAAAAGAAGGAAATAAAAAGCCATAAAAAGAAGGAAATTCTGCCTTTTGTGACAACATGGATGGATCTTGAGGGCATTATGCTAAGTGAAGTAAGTCAGAGAAAGACAAATACTGTATCATCTCACTTATATGCAGACTCAAAAGTCAAACTCATAGAAAGAGGGTTGAGTGGTGGTTACCAGGGGCTGGGAGTAGGGGAATCCGGGAGATGTTGGTCAAATGGTACAAACTTCTAGTTATAAGATGAAAAAGTTCTAGAGACCTAATGTGACTAACAATTAACAATACTGTATTATCTAAAAGTTCCTGAGAGTACCTCTTAAATTAAGTACATACTAAGTACCAAATGAAAAAAATAAAAAGCAAAGAAAGAAATGGAGTGGATTTACTTTTCAAGTGCATCATAAGTCAGGATTTGAAAAACTTGAGCCATGGATTATACTTGGATGTCTTAGCAGAGTTGTATATAAAATGTAATATTGTATTTTATTCAGATGCCTTGGTACATAACTCATTACTTATTTTTCTTTCCCCCATATTTTCGGCAAGGTATTTGAAGCAGTAATAGCTTGGGTGAATCATGACAAGGATGTAAGGCAAGAATTTATGGCTCGGCTGATGGAACATGTACGGTTACCTTTACTTCCTCGGGAATATTTAGTTCAGGTAAAAGCTTTGCAAAACACAGGAGTACATCTACTCCATGTCACTGGGCTGACAGCGTGTAGATTCCTGTTACACAGTGGTAACTAGGCAGAGGGCAGTAAACGCACCTGCTGTCCTTGGCAGCTGCTAACTCTTGGGGCAGTTGCCAGTCTTACAGGTTTGCTTCTTCCCTATTTCTGATTTGAGTAAGCAAGTACTAGAGCTTATGGAGGCAGTATTTGTGGTGACTTAAGTACATGTAAATAAATGCATTTGTGGCTCTGTGTCACTGCTCTGCATCTCCTTTGCTTTCCTTTTGATAGCCCACTCTGACTGCTCTGTAGAAATGGAATTTTGATGTTCTACCCAAATACTTTTTAGTTTTCCTTCACAGTTTCAGTGGCTTGCATTTGGTTTCTGTCTTTACTTCTAAACTGAGGAAAACCAGGTTATTTGAAATAAATAGCAATAAATGGATCTTTAGTAGTCTCTGAACAATTTGAAATTTATTGTTTTATTATTAATATTCTACTAGGAACATTTCAACATTTTAATTTATAATTGAAACCATCTAATCAAACATTTCTTTATTAGGAGATTAGAGCTGATCATTTTAGAATTTCTTGAAGCCTCATTATTTGTTTTAATATGTGTAATCATTGGTACTCTGCCTTTAAGAAAATGAACAGAAAAAATCTGTCCTTCACTTGATGTCAGGGATAGCAAGGACAAGTTTTATTTGTGGTGTAGGCACATTGTTATAAAGTATTTTGAATTCCTTTTCTGGGTATTTAGTTTGTGTTTTAAAAAGATGTCTTTAATTTATAAATATTTCCTCCCCCACCTGAAGGACTCATTATCTAAATTTTCTTATTTTTCTTACCATTTGGCTTAATGTTTAAAGATAACAAATAGGTGAACATAATATTATCCAAAGATTATTCTGTAGCTGACATTGAAGTATATAATTTTCATTGCATTCTTCTTTATTACTTATAAACATTTTGCTCTGCAGACCAGATACTTGAGCATTTGGGGGCATCATTTACTTTTGTTTTAGTGATATGTATAAACTTTCCTCTGTAACTTTTAGACTGAACCAGGGAGGATAGTTATTGCTTTTTTCCTCTACTTTACTTGTTTCTTTGTCAGTCTTATCATGAAGTAGCTATCCCCTCATGGGGTGGGTCTGATTTCTTCTTCCAGAGGGTTGAGGAAGAAGCACTGGTGAAGAACAGCAGTGCTTGCAAAGATTACCTCATTGAAGCTATGAAGTATCATCTGCTACCAACAGAGCAGCGTATATTAATGAAGAGTGTCCGGACCCGACTGAGGACACCCATGAACCTTCCCAAAGTAGGATCTGCTGTTCATACTTGTTACTACCTCATCTGAAAGGCCCATAGTGAGGCTGTTAATATTTTACTCATCTGATTTTCCATGTGCCCAGGAATTCATTGAAGTGTATATAATTCAGCTTCTCTATTGATTTTGTCTGTGGAGGGTGGGGATTGTTTGACTCACTTAATCTTTATAAACCGCATGATGTCACTCTTCTGGAACAGACGCAACTGGTATTTGTCCCTTCTGAGTTTTTTTAGCTCTTTACAAAGGTTTCTTTGTAAGCTACATGTTTGGATAATAACTGAAAACCAACTAGTTTCACAGAATTGCTAAGAACTTAGGATGCTAGCTTGTTCCTTTTGTTCCTTCCTATTGTCTGTTGTGTACTATTTGATGGTTCACTCACACATCATACATAGCCATTTCAGTGTAGATTTTCCATATGTTTTCCCAGATCTCCAGTGTTCATGTAATTCCTCTGTGAAAGTTCATATTCTACCTTTATCTTTTTAGTTGAAGCCATTCATGTCTTACTGATTTAATTTTCCTTACAAATAACCCCTCATTTCTGTCTCTCTGTTTACAATTCCTTCTGCTCTGTTTGCATCTTTACAGTACTAGGAGACCAGCACTTTGAGCACCATTTTGTGTATGGTCTAATCAGAATGACCCATAATGTAATGCTTTTATTTATGTATTGATTTTTAGCTCTCATGTGTGTTTGGGGCAATGATGAATTAAGAAATGAGAATTAATCTGTTATCCACTGTTTTCTTATATCACCTTTAGTTATTACTTTACCTTTTTATTAAATTAAATCTTTTAAATTCTTTCACTTTAATGCTTTTATTTAGTGTTTTTTCAATTTTATTTTTTTTTTTGGAGTCTACATTTTAATTGCTTCAAATCCATATTAGTAGTGTTTTTCTGTTTTGCCCAGTGTTAACAAGAGTTCTCAATTTAGAACCAACTTATTTTTCCAGTGTGCTACTCCCTCCTTTTTTCTAGATCATTAATAAATATTTTAATTTAAAATGGACTTCAGTACTCTCCCTGGTGATACCTCATTAGAAATACCCACTTACCAACATAGTCCATTTGTAGGAAGTTTCAGTCTATATGATTATGTTTATTATCTAAGCCAAAAAGTAAATAATTTGGCATATAACATCTATTGAGATTCAGGATCATATAGATTCAAATTTGGCCTGATTTTTTTTTTTAACATCCCTCTGCGTGTTGCTCATCGTTTCATAGGCTCCTGGAAGTTCAAATGCTTTTCTCAAAATATTCTAAATTTTTACTGAGAATATTATCACTTAAAAAATATTTACAAGGCGCTCACTTCCTACCCTATTTTGAAAATTGGTATTTGCCGTTTTTAAATTTTCTGATCTCTCCTCAGTTCTCCAAGATTTTTCAAAAATAATTGTAAGTGGCTCAGTAAGTACATTAGCTAGTTCCCTTAACACCTTAGTATGCATGCCATCTGGGTCTGCTGATTTTATAAGTGTTCACATTTCCCAAATACCCTTTTACCTCCTTTTATAAGTAGCCGTCTCTATAAGTCTTCATTACTTCATATTTGTCCATATAATTTGGTGTCAGTTTTTGTTCTTACAAAAAAAATAGATTTATAAAAGTTGTTCATAGCCTTAGCCCATACGAATTATTATTTCTTTTATGCTGGTCTTTTAAACTTCCTTCTAAATAGCTTGTTTTATCTTTAATACTTTTTAAACATTTCATATTTGTAAAAGATCTCTTCTTAACTTGCATATTCCCTCTGCTGGCATCTTTAGCTTTGCTATCTTTAGCTATGCCTTAACCTTTAGAGTGAAAACTAATTCTCTTCTAATTTCTGTAATAAGCATGTCACTTTTGAAGACATTCTAAAGAGTCTTTGGTAAAATCCTATCAAGTATTTTCTCTTATGTAGAGTTGTGATCATCTGTTCAGTTGACACTCTCTGGGCTTCTCTGGGTATGGCTTTGGAGTGACCCTCCTAACTGTATTAAACTTTCGGTTTCTCAGTTCTTTAGCTCTGATTTTGTGGTGGGTATGCTGATACATGAAGGTTCTCTTCTGTTCTCTCAGGGTGGCTGGGGAGGAGGGTTGCAGACCTGACAGGTAGCAGGGAGCTACTCAGCTCCTGGTTTTGTATTTGCATAGTCTCTCCTCAAAGTTTATTTATCTGCACATGTTTTTGCAAAAGTGCTTGTGTTGGACACTTTTTTCAATAGCACTGTTTGTCATTTTAGAGTGGTTGTACTCAAGATTAATTCTAAATAGGTAGGTAAGAATGAGGCAAAGATTAATTTCTCTTGCTGACATATCATAATCATGGTAA
Organism: Mesoplodon mirus; assembly: GCF_964341445.2. Lineage (NCBI taxonomy): Eukaryota > Metazoa > Chordata > Mammalia > Artiodactyla > Ziphiidae > Mesoplodon > Mesoplodon mirus. The sequence goes on along the minus strand of NC_138977.1, from coordinate 35,020,398 downwards.
GACCTATGAGACAAAATGTGGTAGCAATGCTGGAATAATAATGTTTCTACCATGACAGTGACTAATTAGGCTCTGATTCTGTGGACGCATACTAATTTGCATGAAAGATCTTTTTATATCTCAGATATTAGTTTTGTACCGTCAGTCAACCGTCTTGGGATTGTGTAAGGCACTCTTGGATTTGGACAGTATAATGAAAAACTGTATATGTTTTGCTGCTGTGTTTTGTTGTTAGCTTCTTTTTATCTTTGGAATCTGTATTTTTACCAATGCTATCTTATTATTTCTATATATTTATTTTTCTTTTTTTTACCCAGGATATCTATTAAGATTTCCAGTTGGAAAATTATGAAACTTGGTATTTCAGGAGGCAAAACTAATATTTAATATGTGAAGAAAATGAAAGAACAAAGTTTAATTGATCTACATTTCAGGATGGTCACTTGAATTTGTGTAACTCCCGACCCCTCGCCTTCCTTAAATACGTCACATTTAACTTTTCCACACAACTGTCTTCCCAGTTTTCTATTCCTTTGCATTAACATAAACTAGTATGATGTTTCTCAGATCAGGCGTCACAAATAACTGGGGTGTCAGAGTCATGACATCTCTTTTGATGCTAGTAGCACAGTGGTTTTTATCACCGTCTCTTGATCTCATACAAATATCCCTGCTCTCCTGCTCTTGTCTTCCCATTATACATTCCTCCTTTCCCCATTATCTCTGATTTCTGGAGTTCCAAATCCTCACCCCATTTTACTTGGGTGAGTAAAGAACAGATATTACTACCTTTCTCTATATTCAGTAGCACATATTCCCTTCCATCCTCATTTTGATCTATAAGAAGTGAACTATTGTGTGGAAATCACAGGATTCATAGTTGAGAATCATGGAATCTAATAAACTGTATTGTTTCTCAAGGATTATTTGAAAAGTATTCCCTTCAGAGATTTTTTTAAACTGATGTTCATCAGAGATGTTAACCAAACCTCTTTCAACTGTTGTCTAACTGCCGGGCAGAGTTTAAAAGTTAAGCACAGGTAGGTCTTCTATAGACCTCTAGATACAGGATTGATCTTACTGTCTGTTGCACCTCTGTGATTTCATAACCTTGCCCCTCCCTTTTTTCCCTTTGGGATTAGGAGGGAAGGGTATTGCAGATTTTCTTTGTTAATTCTTCCTTTTATTTATTTGTATTCAACACTAGAGGAATGGCAGGTCTGAAAAAAAAATATATAACTGTGCTACATTCAGTCTTCTTTTTAAGACCTTTAAAATTCTTTATACTTTCCAGTAAATAAATTACTAAAATAGGCTTCTTTTCGGAAACAAGATTTATTCTGATTTCTGTGTACCCATCTTTCTGTAGTTCCAAGTACAGGTAGGTCATTGCTCAGTCAAGGTTGCAAACCTTCCCTTTTTGTATGCATGAGTCATTCCATCTTCTGTTTGTTTTGATTTTTTGTTTCTTTTGAACATCCGTTTTTCCTGTCATCTCACTTTTCCCTTGACAGGTCCTTGCCATTCTTTACAGTGTTCCACACGTGACATCATTAACTTTTACATTCTTCTGAATTGACAGCTGTGTTTTCAGTGTTTCCAAAGAGTGCCCAGTGTGCCCACTTATACTCATTAAAAGACAAACACATTGATGGCTAAATCCCATCTATCTCTCAAGGTTCTACTCCCTCCAGGAAGCTTTCACTAAATTATGGCTATGTTTCATTTTCTGATCAGGAATAGCAATTAATGTCTATAATCATAGCTTTCTGGTCACATATAATTGTATATAGTTCTTGAAGTACTTTAGAGTCTTGTCTCCTTAGTGATATCTAAGAGCTCTTGGGGGTAGAGATCCTGTCTTACATTTCTTATGTAGAACATCTTAGCACAATTCTGATCAAATATGGAAGATAGACACTTAATAGTTGTTGGATTGAATTGAATTGAAGAAGTTTATGGACCTCACTTATTCTCAGTGCTGGACTGTTCTTCATTCATTCGTTATGATTTCTAGTATCTCCATTATCTGTCCTCTTGGTTGTTTTATTTGTGGGGCATCCAGGGAGGTCTCTTTACTTGACATCTGGGAATCTGTGCTCTCTTGTGAACTCCAATTCAATTAGTCCTCCTTTTTCAATAGGTTTTTTTTTTTTCCTTCTTCCATCTTTCTTTAATACCTTATTGTCCTTTTCATCCCACCTACCCACTAACATAAATTTCACTTCTGTCTGCTTTCCTAGATTGTGGAGATCTAGTCCCTGGTCATTACAAAGCTGGGATCTAGTTTATAGCAAGCCCTATGACACTGCAGCCTTGCCAGTGCTGACTGCCTGCTGTTTTTGGCTTAAATACTGCTTTTGCTTGAAGGATCAGAAACTTAGTTTCTGATATCCTTATTTTTGACTAAATGTGCTAGAAAATAGAATTGTAGTTCTAACATACATGTGTCCCCTTTGTTGATGTTTATTAAATGTTGATGAGGTGGTTGTTTTCCCCCAGCTTCCCCTACCATCTTCATCCTAATATTCTCCATGTCATTGTCTTTGTAAGACATTTTAAATCCCTGAATATGCAGTAGTTGTTGGTTCAAGTGCCTCTACTTCTGCCCTTGCAGTTAATGGTGGTGGTTGGGGGCCAAGCACCAAAGGCTATCCGCAGTGTGGAATGCTATGACTTCAAAGAAGAACGATGGCACCAAGTAGCAGAATTGCCTTCCAGGAGATGTAGGGCAGGTAAGCATCATGCATTGCGGTCATTTTCCTATTGCTGGGTCATTGGGAGCTTCCCTCTCAGGTCTTATTTTATTAACTAGAAGAATCTTTATTGGAAAAGCTTGGATTAAAATAGCCATGTGATTACAGAGTGATTGAGGAGCCCCATGCAACTCATAAGACATCGATGGGGATAGCTGCTCTGTCTTCAATTTACATATTTTTCTGATTCTCTAGTATAAAGTGGAGTAGCTAGCAATTTGCTGGATATTTTCCATGTTACCTTTGCTGAAGTGTTGAGAATTCTTTAGGTTGGGACCCTTAGTTCTAAGAGATTCCTGACTTAGCTAATAAGCCACAGTTTCCTTCTTCCAAGCATTCGTTTTACAAACATTTGTTGAAATAGACTTTATTTATCCAAAACTGTAATCAGAAGAGGCAGTTGCAAATTCTAAGGATTCTTCCTGTGACTCAAACCTGGATCCATAAATCATAGCTCCCATAGCAAATGAGTTCTAAGTGTAACAGAACATTTCTATCATGGTAGTCCTTTAACAATATATCCTAGAGATTGTTACATAACAGCATAAAGTTAACCCATTCCTTTCGAGCTGTCTAGTATGTTGGACAGGGATCTGGATGTAGTATAATTTTTACTAGTTTTTAATTGAACATTAAAATTGTTTTTAATCTTATGTTATAAATAGTACTGCAATGAATTCCTTATACATATATTATTATGTATGTATGCTAATATATTTTAGTGGGATAAAACTCTAGAACTAGAATTAATTATTCAAAGAGTATGCAAGGAAGATATACCAGTTATTACTTCCACTAACAGTAAAATATGAAGGTACAAATTTCCCTACATACCCTATAACACCTTATAATTAAATTGAGTTTTGCAATCTGGTAGGTGAAAAATGCTATCTCATTATCTACTTTGCACTTTTATTATGAGGAAAGTTAAACATCTTTCTGAATGGTCAGTTCATGATTCTTGCCATTTTTTTATTATACTATTTTATTGATTTGATACGTTAAGGGAAGTAGCCTTTTTGTCTGTCATTTGTGGTGTGAACGTTTATTTGTATTAATCTTTTATCTTCTGACTTTACTTGCATTATTTTTGTGTTATTTTGGCCATTTAACAATGTTACTTTTTATGAATTCCTGTACATCAGAATTTTGTCCTTGGACTTAAAGATTTGTTTCTTGTATAGAAAAGCGTTACTCAGAAATTATTTGTGTGTGTGTAATTCCCTAATATTAATACCTTATAAAACTGTGATTCAGTTATCAAAACTAAGAAATTAGCATTGGCATATTACTATTACTTAATATGATATTCTCTAGGTCCACCCATGTTGCTGGAAATGGCAGTATTTCATTCTTTGTTATGGCTGAGTAATATTCCATTGTATATATAACACATCTTCTCAAACCAATCATCTGTTGACGGGCAGTTGGGTTGTTTCCATGTCTTGGCTATTGTATTGGGTTGGCCAAAAAGTTCGTTCAGGTTTTTCCATAAGGTTACAGAAAACCCGAACGAACTTTTTGGCCAACCCAATAAATAGTGCTACTCTGAACACTGAGGTGCATGTATCTAAACTACAGACTTACTGTATTTTACCATTCTTTCCATTAATGTTCTTATTCTAGTTCAGGATCCCACATTGAATTAATGCATGCATTTATTTATAATTGAAGTATAGTTCATTTACAATATTGTGTTAGTTTCAGATGTGCAGCAAAGTGATTCACTTATATTTATTTTAGACTATTTTCCATTGTACATTATTACAAAATATTGAATATAGTTCTCTGTGCTATACAGTAAATCCTTGTTGCTTATCTATTTTATAAGTAGTAGTTTGTATCTATTAATCCCATACTCCTAATGTATCCCTTTGGTAACCGTAAGTTTATTTCCTATGTCTGTGAGTCTCTTTTGTATGTAGATTTGTTTGTTTCATTTTTTGGGGGGATTCCACATTTAAGTGATGTCATGTAGTATTTGTCTGTCTGACTTTACTTAGTATAATATTCTCTAGGTCCACCCATGTTGCTGCAAATGGCAGTATTTCATTCTTTGTTATGGCTGAGTAATATTCCATTGTATATATGTAACACATCTTCTTAAACCAGTCATCTGTTGACGGGCACTTGGGTTGTTTCCATGTCTAGACTGTTGTATTGGGTTGGCCAAAAAGTTCGTACAGGTTTTTCCATAAGGTTACAGAAAAACCAGAATGAACTTTTTGGCCAACCCAATAAATAGTGCTACTCTGAACACTGAGGTGCATGTATCTTTACAACTTACAGTTTTCATCCTTTCCAGATATAGGCCCAGGAGTGGGATTGCTGGATCATATCATAGTTATATTTTCAGTTTTTTAAGGAAACTCCATACCATTTTCCATACTGGCTGCACCAATTTACATTCCCACCAACAGAAGGGTTCCCTTTTCTTCACATCCTCTCCAGCATTTATTATTTGTAGACTTTTTGATGATAGCCATTCTGACCACTGTGAGGTGAGACCTCATTGTGGTTTTGATTTGCATTTCTCTGATAATTAGAGATGTTGAACATCTTTTTCTTGTGCTTGTTGGCCATCTATATATCTTCTTTGGAGAAATGTCTATTTAGGTTTCTGCCTACTTCCTGATTGGGTTGTTTGGGGACTTTTTTTGAATAGTATGAGCTATTTGTATATTTGGGTTATTAACCCCTTGTCAGTCACATCGTTTGCAAATATTTTCTCCATTCCGTAGGTTGTCTTTTATTTTGTTGATGGTTTCCTTTGCTGTGTAAAAACTTTTAAGTTTGATTAGGTCCTATTGTTTATTTTTGCCTTTATTTATTTTGCCTTGGGAAATTTCTCTAAGAACATAATGCTATGATTTATTTCCAAGAATGTTTCACCTATGTTCTCTCCTAGGAGTTTTATGGTATCATGTCTTACATTTAAGTCTTTAAACCATTTTATGTTTACTTTTGTATATGGTGTGAGGGAGTGTTCTAATTTCATTGATTTACATGCAGCTGTCCAGCTTTCCCAACACTACTTGTTGAAGAGACTGTCTTTTCTCCATTATATAGTTTTGTCTCCTTTGTCATGGATTAATTGACCATAGGTGTGTGGGTATATTTCCGGGCTCTCTGTTCACTTCCATTGATCTATATGTCTGTTTTTGTGCCAGTACCATGCTGTTTTGATTACTGTAGCTTTATAGTAGTGTCTAAGTCTGGAAGAGTTATGCCTCCAGCTTTGTTCTTTTTTCCTCAGGATTTCTTTGGCATTTCTGGGTCTTTTGTGGTTCCATATAAGTTTTAGTATTATTTGTTCTAGTTCTTTGAAAAATATCATGGATATTCTGATAAGGATTGCATTTAATCTGTAAATCGTATGGTCATTTTAACAATATTAATTTTTCCAAGAGCATGAGATTTCTTTCCAGTTCTTTGAATTATCTTCAGCTTCCTTTATCATTGTTTTATAGTTTTCAGTGTATAGGTCTTTCATCTCCTTGGTTAAGTTTATTCTTAGATTGTTGGGATTTTAAATGGGATTGGTTTTTTTTTTTTACTTTCTCTTTCTGATATTTTGTTGTTGTGTAAAGGATTGCAACAGATTTCTGTATATTAATCTTGTATCCTGCCACCATGCTGAATTTATTAGTTCTAATACTTTTCGTGTGGAGTCTTTAGGGTTCTCCATATAGCGTGTCACGTCATCTGCAAATAGTGACAGTTTTACCTCTTCACTTCCATTTGGATACATTTTATTTCTCTTTCTTGTCTGATTTCTGTGGCTAGGACTTCCAATACAATATTGAATAGAAGTGGTAATAGTGGACATCCTTGTCCTGTTCCTGAATTTAGCGGGAAGTTTTTCAGCTTTTCACCATTGAGTATTATGTTGGCTGTGGCTTTGTCATAAATGGCTTTTATTATGTTGAGATATGTTCCCTTTATACCCACTTTGGTGAGAGTTTTTGTCATGACTGGATGTTGAATTTTATCAAATGCTTATTCTGTGTCTATTGATATGATCATGTGGGTTTTTTCTTTCCTTTTGTTAAGGTGGTGTATTATAGTGATTGATTTGCATATGTTGAACCATCCTTTTTACCCTGGAATGAATCCAGCTTGGTCATGAGATATGATCCTTTCTCTGTATTGTTGGATTTGGTTTGCTAATATTTTGTTGAGGAATTTTGTATCTATATTCTTCAGCGATATTGGCCTATAATTTTCCTTTTTTGTAGTGTCTTTGTTTGTTTTTGGTATCAGGATGATGGTGCCCTCATACGATGACTTTAGAAGTGTTCCTTACTCTGTAATTTTTTGGAATAGTTTGAGAAGGATAGGTAAGCTGTATGGCCCTGGCCTTTTGTTTGCAGGGAGTTGTTTTCATTACAGATTCTATTCCACTTCTAATAATCAGTCTGTTCAAATTATCTGTTCCTTCTTGACTCAGTTTTGGCCAGTTATATGTTTCTTGAAACTTTTCCATTTCTTCCAGGAGGTCCAATTTGTCATTATATGTTCACAGTATTCTCTTCTGATTTTTTTGTATTTCTGTGGTTGTTATTTCTCCTCTTTCATTTCTTATTTTGTTTATTTGGATCCGCTCTCTTTTCTTCTTGGTGAACCTAGCTAGAGGTTTGTCAATTTTGTTTATCTTTTCCTAAAAACCAGCTCTTGGTTTTATTGATCTTTCCTGTTGTTGTTTTGATCTTCATTTTCTTTATTTCCTCTTTTATCCTTATTATTTTTCCTTCTGCTGACCTTGGTTTTGTTTGTTCTTATTGTTCTGATTCTTTTAGTTGGTAGGTTAGGTTGTTTGAGTTTTTTTCTTGAGGAAGGCCTGTGTGGCTATGAACTCTCTTAGAACTGTTTTTGCTGCATCCCATAGATTTTGTAAGGTTGTGTTTTTCATTGTCATTTGTCTCAAAGCATTTTCTGATTTCTTATTTGATTGCATCAGTGGCCATTGGTTTTTTAGTAGCATGTTGTTTAGTCTCCATGTGTTCGGTTTTTTCCCGTTTTTCTTTTTGTGGTTGATTTCTAGTTTTATACTGTCGTGGAAGGAAAAGATGCTTGAAATAATTTCTATCCTCTTAAATTTGTTGAGGCTTGTTTTTTGACCTAGTATCTCTTTTGCCGTTTTAATTATGAAATGTGTTGGTGTGGGTGTGATTGGGTTCATCTTGTTTGGGACCCTCCATGCTTCCTCTACCTGAATATCTGTTTCCTTCTTAAGTTTGGGAAGTTTTCAGCCATAATTTCTTCAAAAACATTTTTGAGCCCTTTTTCTCTTTCTGCAACCCCCCCTATTTTGTGTAGGTATGCTTTATATTATCCCATAGATCTTGTATGTTACTTTGGGGGTTTTTTATTTGGTTTTTTTTTTTTTTTCATTTGTCTTTCTGTCTGCTGCTCTGATTGGGTGATTTCCATCATTCTATCTTCCAGATCACTTATTCGTTCTTCTGCATTATTTAGTCTACAATTCATTGCCTCTGGATTTGTTTTTATCTCTGCCATTGAGTTGTCTAGTTTTGACTGGTTCATTTTATAATTTCTAGTTCCTTGTTATAGTGATCTGCATTTCTATCGATAATCTTTAATTCCTTCAACATCTTTATTACCTCCTTTTTGAACTAGGAGTCTGGTAGATTGGAGAGGTCTGTTTCATTATTTGTTCTTTCAGGGGATTTCTCTTGTTCTTTTAATTGGGAGTAGTTCCTCTGCTTTCTTATTTTACTTGACTTTGTCTGTCTCTATGAATTTAGGAGAAACAGTTGTCTGTTGTGGTCTGAAAGGGCTGTTTTTATGTAGGAGCATCCCTGTGTAGACTGTGTAAGTCCAGTATTTTTGGTGCAAGGGCTGTATGCCAACCATATCTTTCCTCAGAGTGTGCTGGCCATTATCCCCTTGATAAGGGGGTGTGATTGGAGTTGTGGTGTCTAGAACCTGCCCTGGATATTGGGCACAGCCTCCTCTTTTCTCTGTGGATGTCACAGCCTTGTCAGGGGCAAGGTCTGCTCCCCAGTTGTTTGAGTAGAAACCCTGAGTCTCAGATTTGATATGGCTCCATTGCCCTTGCTCTGTTGCAAAGGAGGTGAGTGCTGAAGCAAGTGAGGCCCATGTGGTCACAGTGAACCTATGCACCGCCTCTGCAGTCATCTGCAGTTCTGTCCAGAAGCAGCCCAAGGTCGTGTCCCTTTCTCCACTGTGTTTGTCCCAGATCCAGTGCTAGGCTATGGTGTGTGGTGTGGAGTGGGCTGCTGCTGGGGGCTGGGGTGCTGTGGCTGTAGGAGTCAAGGTGGTTGTGCTGCCACCTGGGATCTGGGCTGCCTCTGTGCAGGCCTCTCCCAGGACCTATCTGCACTAGATCTGGCTCCAAGCTTCAGTGTGGGCTGGGCAGAACTAGAGTGCTCCAGACAGAAAAGGAACCCCTGTATACTCCTCCCAAGGGGCTGTCCACCCAAAACATGCATTTCTGTGGTGTGACCCAGTGTGTGCACCAACAATGTCTGCTGGATCTGGACCCTCCCCCATGGTGTGAATGCTGACAGTGGGCTCTGAGGTTTGATAAGGCCATACCCCAGGCCCTCCAAGCTGTCTCCATGCAGGTAGACAGAGTCCTCTTCCTGGGCCCATCTGCCCAAGACTCAGCATCTAGCCACTGTGCATACTAGCACCCCTGCCCATCATACATTTCAGACTGGGAAGCGTGGCAAGGTTGCAGCTATCAGCTGTGCTCTGATTGCTAGTAAACCAGCACCCACACACTCCTTGAGAGCAGAGACCAGGCCCCTCTGAGACAGGCTGGGACCTGGGACTTGGGACCCTTTACTACAGTGCTTGCACCTGGACAAACATCTCCTTGAGCAACAGAATACAAAGAAACTCTAAGGGACTAAAAATAACTGCACACATGTGTAGTCAGGGTAATTATGAATAATAAGGTCAAAACCACTTCTGAACTGCCACTTCTGAAGTGCTAGGAGCAAAAGCAGGGTACTGGGCATGATCCCTGCACACACCACCCACCAAGGGGTGGGCAGACCACCTAAGCCACGCCTCCACCCTGAGCCACCAATGTGCCCCCACTCTCACCCCATTTAAGGAAACAGCTCCCCTCTCCCTCGTGCTAAGCACAAGTCCCAATAAAGCCTTGCCTGAATTCCTCATCTGGCCTCTTATCAATTTCTGTTGCTTAAAGAGTCCAAGAACCCAGGTCTGTAACACCTCCAGTCCCTCTATCTGTCCTGGCAGACTTTGTAGCAGGCAAAGGGGCTCCCCAGGGCGAGGTCCTGCCCGTGTGGACCTTCCCTCCTTCACAGATCCCTCCCAGGGGTGCCAGTCCTGTTCTGAATGCCTTTTCCCCCCCATCCTGCTGGGTTACGTGGAGATCTTTCTTGCAGCTTTGGTTGTAAAAGAGATCTTCTGCCAGTTTCCAGTTGGTTTTCTGTGAGAATTGTTCCACATGTAGATGTATGTTTGATGCGTTTGTGGGTGACGTGAGCTCCATGTCCTCCTACTCTGCCATCTTGATCCTCCCTTGTTATATTGCATTTAGTTGTCATGTTTTCTTAGTCTCTTCTGATCTGTGACAGTTCCGTAGTCTTTCCTTATCTTTCATGCCCTTGATTCTTTTGAAGAGCACTTGGTCTGGTATTTTTGAGTAGAAGGTCCACAATTGAAAACCATGGGAGATGTGTACAGGTTCAAGTAGTTGGAAAATATTGGCTCATTGTTTACGTCTGTAAGTAAGTCTTTGAAGAAGCCAAGAGTCAAAATAGTACCTCAGCCCATGCCATTGCATTTTTCAGTAGTAGTAAGGAGCACCGTCTATTCATTCTATATTCTCGCTAATGAATAGCATTTCTTAGGACCTATTCAGCCAGGCTTCTCCTAAGGGGGACTTCTGTTCTGACAACAGCTGTAGACTGTTTGGAATGCAGTCTTTAGATGTTGGTAGCATTTGGGTTGCACATGCATCATTAACTGCTGTATTTCTTTTTCAGGGATGGTCTACATGGCTGGACTCGTTTTTGCTGTCGGTGGCTTTAATGGCTCCTTAAGGGTCCGCACTGTGGATTCCTATGACCCGGTGAAAGATCAGTGGACCAGTGTTGCTAACATGCGAGACCGGAGAAGCACCCTGGGGGCTGCTGTGTTGAACGGACTGTTATATGCCGTGGGAGGCTTTGACGGGAGTACAGGCAATTTTCTTTTATCTTTCCTGCATTGCTGTTAGAATTAACATAGCAATCACATTTACGGAACAAGGCCTAGCAAAATTAGGAGGCATTTGAATGTTTTAACAGGTATTGTGAAGATAAGTTTAAAATTTCCATCCAGAATTCCTTTAAGTGATGTTAAGAGTGCTCAGTATGTAAATTTTCTTTCTCATGCTTCAGTGTCAGTCATCTTCTCAAGTTTAAAAAGCCAGTAAATGTCAGTAGCTTGCGTAGGAGCTCGCTATTCCTCTTCGTCACATAATTGGATTTTGGCCCACTTTAATGCAGCTGAAGTATTTCCCCTACTAATACATATAAGGAACCTGAGGTGCAGTGCGTTGTGCTTTGTTTATTACAGGGCTGTCCTCGGTGGAGGCTTACAACATCAAGTCTAACGAGTGGTTCCACGTGGCCCCCATGAACACGAGGAGGAGCAGTGTGGGTGTCGCCGTAGTTGGAGGTGGGTCGGCTTCCCGGTGGTTGTGAGTGGTTCTTCCCATAACCCGGACTCTGGTTTTCTAAATGGGCGACCAGAGGGCCATTTAAAAGGGAAATAGTGGCTATTGGAAAACGCTAGTTATCCCTTTTTAAAATAAGGCACGCCCACCCTCTGGTCCCCCTCCCTCTCTCTCTGTCCCCCTCCTTCTCCCCCTCTGTGTGTAACCTGTGTAATATTATTAATTGACTTTAATACAGTCATCTGGGGAACAAACCAGATGGCATGAATATGAAATTTTACATCTGGAGAAGGGCTGTTTAACATTTAAGGGATGGGTTGCCACAGTTATTTATTTATATCCTACTTTGTCCCCCAAAAGAGTTTAATTAGTATGATTTTTTTTTTACTTGGTTGGGCGAATTTGTGGGTTCCCACCACCCTCCCCATGGTGGGTATAATCCTCTGCACCAACTTTTCTTTTACCAGCTTTACTGAGATAGAATTCACATACCATACAATTCATGCATTTAAAGTATACAATCCAGTGTGCATCTGTCATAACAATTAATTTTAGAACACTTTTATTACCCCCCAAAGCAGTCCTACTCCCCTTGGCTATCATCCCCATCCTCCCAGCCCTCAGCAAACACTATCTACTTTCCTGTCTCTCTATAGATTTTCCACTTACAGACATTTCATATTAATGAAATCATACAGTATGTGGTCCTTTATGACTGGCTTCTTTGACTTGGCATAATGTTCAAGGTTTGTTCACGCTGTAGCATTTTACCAGTACTTCATTTCTTTTTATTGCCAAATAATATTCCATTGTATACTGGTACTGACTCTTGATTCAACTTTTTTTTCAATTTACTAAGATAACTTTGATATTTAATTTGGTTTTCCAGGATGTTCACTTACCAAATAGTGTTTATCCAAAGGTATACTGAGTGTACTTTCTTGTTCTATCAGTCAGATTATTGATGAAAGTGTTAAATTAATATCATATATATTCTGCCGATCTTTATAATATGATTTGGTAAGTCCACCTATCACTATTAGGCAAGATTTTAAATAGTTCCTAATACTTTAAAGGTAAACTCTGCTACCAAGGAGGAAAATATATTATTTCCTGACTTGAAAAAATAGCTTTTTATGAATTTGGCTTTCTCTGTGATTCCATGTTTAGGTCTGCTTTATGCTGTCGGGGGTTATGACGGAGCTTCACGTCAGTGTCTCAGCACAGTAGAATGCTACAGCGCCACAGCAAACGAGTGGACCTATATAGCAGAAATGAGTACCAGACGGAGTGGAGCAGGTGAATAGGAACCTCATTTAGAAATTAAAGCATGGAAATGATGGAAAAGAATTAAACAAGTGAAATGATGGCATCTCTTTATATTATCAGAAAATATATACTGATTTTAGTGACACTGTTAAAATGTCTTTTGTATTATGCAGGTAGAGTTGGTAGGTAGCTGCACTTAAATTTCACTTTGTAAAATTTCTAAAGTCCTATATTAAAGGCTTCTGTTTCGTTTAATTATTTATATTGTTTGGCATTACTTTTAGGTTTTCGTTTTTAGTGCTTATTGGAGAACTTGCTTAATAATCAACTCCATATCCATTGCTTACAGATTTTATGCTCTAATACTGGTTTGCTTTTATCACGAAAGTTGTTTTCAAAAGAATTGTGTAAAGGACTTCCCTCTCCGTGTTTCATCTCCATATTATTTTTATTGTATTTGACATGCTTTTTTAGAACAATAGTTCTGAGATTCTCATTTGTAATTCTATTTGTTTCTATTTCTTAGGCTGTATGCTTTAATATTGACTTTTAATATGAATAATCATTTCAGAAGTTTTGTTTACAAGTCATTTGAAGAAACCCTAATATATTATAAATTTTTTGTCCCTTTTACTCTACTATTGTTTGGTTCTTTGTGTTTTACAGGTGTTGGCGTGCTAAACAACTTATTGTATGCTGTCGGGGGTCATGATGGCCCTTTAGTACGAAAAAGTGTTGAAGTGTATGATCCCACCACCAACACATGGAGACAGGTTGCAGATATGAACATGTGTAGAAGAAATGCAGGTATCTATCTAGTTTATGATTATGAAATTTATACTGAATTGTATTCAGAGTATCACTGTGTATTTCCATTGTTCTTTTACTGATCTGGGTTCCCTAATAGACTTGCTCTTTAAAGGCAGAAACTTGCAGAAACTCTTGTAATAATCCTATATAGTGAACGCCTAGCATAGTGTCTGGACATACAGGTTGACGTGATCCTTCTGTTAACTTATAATTTCTGTCAAAGTTTACTTTTTGGTGATGAATGTAGAGACTTAACTAGAGGAAGAACCCTCTTTATTTGATACTTGAATTCATTCATTCTTACCACAGACATTTTTGAGTGTCTACCTGTATCACATTCTGGAGCCTATTTCTCAAGGAATTTAGTCTAGTTGAGTAAATATTTATACCAGATAAAAAAGCTAGTTGTTTATCTGAATCTGGAGGGGAAGCCTAAAGAAGCAACCTCAATTTAATACAGTTCAGGGTTTCTAGAAAATGGAAAAGCTAAAATAACAACAACAATAACTTTAAGAAAGCTGATGTCTTCAAGATATCTTAAGTAAGTAGGGAACTACCTACTTAAAAAGAAGATCTGTAGGGGGCTTCCCTGGTGGCGCAGTGGTTGAGAATCTGCCTGCTAATGCAGGGAACACGGGTTCGAGCCCTGGTCTGGGTGGATCCCACATGCGTGGTGCAACTAGGCCTGTGAGCCACAACTACTGAGCCTGCACGTCTGGAGCCTGTGCTCCACAACAAGAGAGGCCGCGATAGCGAGAGGCCTGCGCACCGCAATGAAGAGTGGCCCCCCGCTTGCCACAACTAGAGAAAGCCCTCACACAGAAACGAAGACCCAACACAGCAAAAATAAATTAATTAATAAACTCCTACCCGCAACATCTAAAAAAAAAAAAAAAAAAGATCTGTAGAAGGGAAATAGAAATGGAAAATAGATTCAGGGTACCTGGGTAGTCTTTTGGGGCAATTCTCATTTTCTTAAAAATGCCATTGTCTTCATGCCAGTTCCCATAATACAAAATAAGTTCCTGATGATTCTCATACTCACTGTATACCACTGGATGATGTTGCAAGATGCACCCTCCATCCCCCCAGAAGTGTTCTTCTTAATTTCTCTTTAATTTAAATGTGATCACTAAGGGAGATAAGTATATGGGACTGCAAGAACTTGCTCAACAAAGCAAAATATAAAATTAATTTACTTGACCTTTTACCTCATCCAACTGGTACAACTGGTACTTGGTGAAGTACTAAAACTCTCAGCTATGGATAGTCCAGAACTATTAATAGTAAGACCCACAAATCTGGGCCCCAGCACATATGAAGTTAGAAAAGCATATGTGCATGTGCTTCCTGGATTAGGAAATTTATTTGCAATTTGAACTTTTGTTATTATTTTCCTAAAGATTATTCTAGTCTTATTTTTTCTCTACCCTTGTTTTATTGTTTTCAAATCAAAATTAGCTCATTTATTCTAGCCAGAAGAATAAGGAGATACTTTGTGTATGTAGAGCTATTGTCATCCTGCTCTTGCTTTTCAGGTATTTGAACTACTTTAAAATGATATGAGTTTGCTTCCTGTCGAGAGACTATCATAGTAGCACAACAGAGCTTGAGTAAAGGGGATCCACTCCATCTGCACAGAAGATACTATTGCTTTTAAATGCTGTGTAGAGACTTGGGCTCATTATTTTGTTACGTTAAAAATCTACAAGCACCTATTAATTGTGTTAGCAAAACTGTGTAAAGAGACCAGTGTGTGGGCAGCACCCTTCTGGATGTTTTGATGCCCTGTAGTACCAGTTCATAAAAGCTCTGAGTCGTGTTTAAAATTATTAAATACGCTTTTTAAAAATAAATTGAAATAAAGAGCTTTTAAAAGGTGTTTATCTTTTCACTCAGCAGTTTTCTTTGTAAACATTTATATTAAGAAAATCGTTGCATAAGTATGCAAAATGTGCAAGAGATCCTTGTTCATTGTAACATTATTGATAAGAGCAAAAAAGCTGAGGGGCTTCCCTGGTGGCGCAGTGGTTGAGGGTCCGCCTGCCGATGGAGGGGACACAGGTTCGTGCCCCGGTCCGGGAAGATCCCACATGCCACGGAGTGGCTGGGCCCGTGAGCCATGGCCGCTGAGCCTGCGCGTCCGGAGCCTGTGCTCCGCAACGGGAGAGGCCACAAAAGTGAGAGGCCTGCGTACCGCAAAAAAAAAAAAAAAAAAAATGCTGAAAATAACTTAAAATCCATCAGTAAAAGACAAATTATGGTATTGTCATACATGGAATACTATGCAGCCATTAAAAATTATGTAGATCTGTATTTATTAACTTGGGGAAATGTCCAAGGCATATATTGTTTGGCGGGAGTGAGTAAAAAGTAGCATGTGTAGTATGAGCTACTTTGGGGTTAAAAAAAAGGAGTGTCTGAGTATATACATGTAGAAAAGAGCCAGAATTTCGATGATCAGGATTCTGAGCGGTATAGGATTAGTGGTGGGCTTTTTTTCTTTATACTTTTCTAGATGTTTTGAATTTTGCAAAAATCCAAAAAATATGTTATTCTCATAATAATTAAATAAATAATACTGTTTTCCCTTTTAAAGGAGATAAAATAGTTGACCAGTCAGTGTAATAATTAAAATTCAGAATCATTTTTACTTTCTACTAATATATATATTTATTTTTCCTTTTTCCTTAGGATTTCCGTAGAAGCTGACTTTGGGAGAGTTCTTTGACTTTTAATTTTCTATTGTTTTTTATAAAATGGGGATTAAAATAGTTTCTAAGCTGTAAAGTAAGGTTATTGTGAAGGTTAAATGAAATAATGCATATATAAAGCATCTACTGCATAAGTAACATGAGTAGGAGCTTATAGTTAGTATTAGATTCTCACATATAAAGGAATTCTTTTTGGGTTCCCCCATCTTCTCTCCTTGCCTCTTTCCAGGAAGTACATGTCTCTGGATCACCTTACCAGACACGTTCAGGGATACTTGTATTTATCCAAATTTTTAAAATAATTGTTTTCTCTCTGTGTAATTTTTTTAAAGGAGTTTGTGCAGTTAACGGTCTGTTATATGTAGTTGGAGGGGATGATGGTTCCTGTAACTTGGCATCAGTAGAATATTATAACCCAACAACTGATAAATGGACAGTTGTGTCATCTTGTATGAGCACAGGGAGAAGTTACGCAGGTAATAATTGTTCAGTTTTCTTATAGTCTTCTATTATAATACGAAAGGATTACATCATTATGATTTTTACATTAAGAATGTTTTTCTCCTATATAAGAAGGAAGTCTTTTCTCAAAGTATATCTTATTTCTTATTCTCAAAATAATTAATATCAGATATGTATATTCTGAAATAAAGCACTAGTATCCTTTTGTCATTCTGTAGTCATTTGTATTCAAAATTACAAATCTTTGCAGTGTTGAATCATAAAATTTAATATGGCTACATCTGTATGCAGTGTCATGGAATTCACAGTGTGGCAAGGCTTTAATTACTCAGATATCCAAAAGATATGAGCCCTATAACATCTCCCCTGGCAGGGCTCCATGTGATACTATTACAGTGAGGCTACAGAGTAATTTTCTTACTTAAGCACAGCACTGATTGGATTATAAAATATCAGTTTGGTCCATTCTCTTCGTAAGAGAAATGGTAATACTCTTTAATAAATATAATGATGAGTCTTTAAAAGTATATGTTGCATGTAGTTTATTCTGATGATAGATATTTATATTGCTTTAAAAATTAGAATGTTTCAGTAACATTCTAATATAGATTTAGTAGTGGGGAAAAAAGAAATTTATACTTATTAACCATCACTGTTACTTGTCATCTAAAACAACACCTAATAGAACTATTGATATATAGAGTAGGATCCCAGGATAGCATTCCTCAAAATTACGTGAAATTTTTTAAAACTGCTTTATTGAGGTATATCTGACATAGAATAAATAGCATATATTTAAAGTGTACAGTTTTATTAGTTTTGACATATGTATATAACCACAAAACCACCACAATCAAGGTAATGAAAATATTCATCACTCTTAAAAGTCTGTTTGTGCCCCTTTGAGTATTAAGTGGATCTTAGTATTTCTTGAGTAAAATTATTTTCCCTTAATTGTAACTGTGAAGAGCAAAAGATGAGCTCTGGATTAAATAGTCTTATGTAGTTTTGGTCCCTAATTTTTAAACAAAGATTTCATTGTCATTTAGATTAAAATGATAGTAATACTAAATTTTCTAAGAAAGAGATTTTGAAACATCATGATCTCTTCAGTCCCTCT
Source organism: Mesoplodon mirus (assembly GCF_964341445.2). Lineage (NCBI taxonomy): Eukaryota > Metazoa > Chordata > Mammalia > Artiodactyla > Ziphiidae > Mesoplodon > Mesoplodon mirus. The sequence goes on along the minus strand of NC_138977.1, from coordinate 35,002,584 downwards.
TAAGTAATAATATAAAAACTTCAGTATTTTCTCAGAGATACAGAATGCTTCCTGTGACTTCTGTTTTATTTCTTCGTTTCTTTGTTCAGGGGTCACAGTTATTGATAAACCATTATGAGCCTGAAGGACATTTTCAGCACATTTACACATGAGAAGAAGCAGACTTCAACAAGTACTTCTGAAGTGACTGAGAGTCTAGCACTTCTCCACTTGTAGCTGCACTTTAAGTCTCCGCAGAAGATAAGATCATCTGCCTTTATAGGCCTCCGATATTGAAGATTATTTTTGGTAGATGCACAGTGTAAGCGTTTCTGCAGTGAGCAGCAGCTGACTGAATTTTAATAAGAAACTTAGACTGCAGTATTATTCTGTAGTCTTTGGACAATAGTTGCTTTCACAAAGACTAGTTACCAATCTTGAATGACTGGATTATTTTGTGAAGGGGGATAAATATGTGCTCTTGTAAAATTAAGTTTCATCTTTATTCCTTCTCCTGAAAATCTGTATACACAGGAACTGAAAATCTTTGAAAAGGTATTAAACTCTGTGTAAGTATACAAACTAGTTGAGGGATAAAACTGTTTGCTTTTATAAAATATGTTTGATTACATGAGTATAATAAATTGTGTGCATATAAATGTGTGTCTAGATGCTTTCCTTTAAATATGTTTGAAAAGATGTTTGAAACTTGATTATACTATTTATAATTGGCACAGTACTTTGAATTATGCCAGTACTACATTGTAAAACAGAGTTGTATTTTTTGATATTTAACAATGCTTAACACTTTAAAATGCCACTTCTGAGGAATGAACTGGTGTAACACACTTGAATACATGTGTGATGCCAAACTTTTTAAAATAAAATATAAATTATGCTTATTTATTATTTTCTTTGGTTTAATCTTGGTCATGTTTTGGTGTGTATTTCAAATTTTTTTCTTAACAGTTTGGCATGAACATTACTGCAGGATTTTGATGAATATAATGAATGTATGGAATTCAACTGAATTTGCATGGTCTTAAGAATTTTTTCTGTGTGTATAAATTTAGCTGCTGTTAACAGAAAAGAGAACTTTCTGTGAGTAGCCATCTGTGTTGATCAGATAGAATTTTTCTGAGACCTTCAATTAATCTTACTTTAAAAATGACCAAAATATGTCTTTCTTGAATTAACTTTGAATAAAAGTTTGTATATTATTTGTTTCACATTGTCCTTGATTTTTATCTATTTAGTTTGCTACTAAGAAAGTTGCCTGTTCACTTTTTGTATTCTTTTATAAAATTTGCATTTTCTAACTTCATAAAGCAATCTTTAAAATTTGTTGCCAAAGAAAGCTACAAGGCAAGTCTGTTAAGTTCAACAACTGAAGTCATGGAAAACTGTTCTCCAAGAAAAAGCTACCTTAATAATCAAGGAAAAAGTCTCACAAGGATTGGTGAAATTTAAAGTTTTATATTCTTCTGTCCCTAATATGGGCAGGGCACAAGATAAAGATAAAACAAATAGCACTGGACCAAAAAGAAAGTCAAAGAAAAAATACGTACTTTAAAACAACTGAGAAAAAATTGTGGTTTTGATACCAAATAAAAGGAATTGAGGAAATGGGCATGGGGGAGTGGGGTGGACAGCTGAGGTGCTGGACACAGGAGGAGGAGGAGATGGAAGGGGGCGATGGGGTATGGGAGCTGTTTCTCAGGAATTTAAAAGGTAGGCATGAGCTCTTGCCAGAACAGTCAGTAATCAAGAGGAAAGAATTATACCTGTGATAAAATTTCTGTTTAGTTAATATAGAGTATTCACATTTAAACATAGAACCACATTTATTACCAACTTAGTTGAATTTTCCATTGTAAGTGGAAATATGAAGACTTTAATCAGAAAAAGAAAAAGCCTGTGTTCACCTTATGAAAACATGAATTTCTGCATTAGTGTGGCTCCAAGCACATCCACTGTCAACAAACATGTTGAGGATCTAATGAACTTGGAGCAATGCTAGCTGCTTCTGACAGTGACACCAAGAAAAGTGTGTCATTACGTTTCCTGATCACTTCCAAACTAATTTTCCATGAAACTCTCTGTGAATCTGTCAATTAAAGATTTATCTAAAAATCTTTAAAGCTTTTCTTAAAATATAATCTATTAGGGTGACAGTCTTAAAAACTTAGCATGTCAGATACCTCTTTGTCTTTTCTTTCTTTGAAGCTTTAATAGCTATACCATAAAACTGTTTGCCAAGATTTGTCAGTAGCTAGATTCATAACTCCATGATTTCAGAGACTTTGAATGTACTCCCTGCCCCCCCGCCAGCCTTTGTCTCTCCAGTTTGAAACATCTTGTTTTGTTTCGTTTAGGCTTATAAAAATGTTCCTGACTGGGCTTCCCTGGTGGCGCAGTGGTTGGGAGTCTGCCTGCTGATGCGGGGGACACGGGTTCGTGCCCCGGTCCGGGAGGATCCCGCATGCAGCGAAGCGGCTGGGCCCGTGGGCCATGGCTGCTGAGCCTGCGCATCTGGAGCCTGTGCTCCGCGTCTGGAGCCTGTGCTCCGCAACGGGAGAGGCCACAGCGGTGAGGGGCCCGCTGTGAAAAAAAAAAAAAAAAGTTCCTGACTTGTTCAGATTATTGTACAAAAAAGAGAGGTCAGAAGTCTTAGAAATCCTGACAAGGGAACCACCAGGTGTGAGCAGAGTTCAAGGTTATCTCCATGAAAATGCATTGTGAAGCAACTCTGCTGCTCGCTTTGCTTGGCTGTACACCTTGACTGAAAGCAGTGATGACTGGGGTTGAGGTGAATGGTGTGTATACTTTCAGTTCCCCTTCCATCCCTTATGGACTCTGGCATGTGATTCCTGGTTTTTATTATCATCCCTTATAGACAGCATGAGGACCCATGTATTTATAACGTCAGCTGTTGATGAGTTATGAGACAGGGTAGCATAATATTACATAGTGATGTAATGGATTAGCCCAGTGGTCCCCAACCTTTTTGGCACCAGGGACCGGTTTCGTGGAAGAAATTTTTTCCACAGAATGGTGGTGAGGGTAGGGGGATGGTTTCAGGATGATTGAAGCTCATTACACTTATTGTGTACTTTATTTCTATTATTATTACACTGTAAATATATAATGAAATAATTACACAACTCACCATAATGCAGAATCAGTGGGAGCCCTGAGCTTGTTTTCACTTGCCACTCACTGATAAGGTTTTGATATGAGTCTGCAAGCGATTGATTTATTATGGTCTCTGTGCAAACCTCTCTGCTAATGATCATCTGTATTTGCAGCTGCTCCCGAGTGCTAGCATCACCCCTCAGCTCCACCTCAGATCATCAGGCATTGGATTCTCGCAAGGAGCACACAGCTAGATCCCTTGCATGCACAGTTCACAGTAGGGTTCGCGCTTCTATGAGAATCTGATGCCGATGCTGATCTGACAGGAGGAGGAGCTCAGCAGGTAATGTGGGCGATGGGGAGTGGCTGTAAATACAGATGAAGATTTGTACTCTGGCCGGCTGCTCACCTCCTGCTGTGCAGCCCGGTTCCTAACAGGCCACGGGCCAGTACTGGCCCGGGGGTTGGGGACCCCTGGATTAGCCTGCCTCTTGTTTCAGTTTGGTCTTGAGCAAATTGTGTCCTACTGGCTTTTACGGCCGCCGTGTCTCATTTTGGAGAGGAGGCTACATGGGAAAGTTGAATCACACCTTGAATCAAGTTTCTGGCATTTTAACCCTGGCTTCACGACTCTAAGGAAAAAAGCAGTGTGTGATGTATTGCAGAGCCCATGGGCATAGGCATCAGATGGCTCTCAGTTTGCATCCCCCTCTGTCAGTTGCTAGCTGTCACCACTTTAAACACATTTCTTAACCTCTGACATTTTGTCTTCTCTAAAATGGCAACAGTAGTGTCTATGTCGCTTACAGGGTTATTGTGGAGTTTGAAAGAAATGGTGTATATTAGTGTGTTTGACATACAGAAGACCCTCAATAAATTATCACTATTGCTGCAGTTCTCTGAAACTCCCATTTCTTCATTGTAAGGAAATAAGTGAGTTGAGCTTATTTCTGTAATTTTGGAGCCATCTCTGTATTTCCTTTCAGCTCTGAATCTCCAAGATTTAAAATAATAATTTGACCCCTTCACATACATACATCTGCTCCGATATAAAAAATATATATCGCTACTGTGGTAGGATTTTAAGTCAGATAACATAGTATTACTGAGCACTTCCTCTATTTCAGATACTGTGCAAAGGGCTTTGCATACATAATCACATTTATTGTCATAACAAACTTTATTATAATACCCATTTTACAGAAGTACTAGATAAAATTTGAGAAATAAGTTATCTAAGAGCACACTGCTAATGAGTGACAACCTGGTAGGTCTGACCCCATAGCGCATGCTCTTAACACTCCTTGACAGAAGGCGGCACGTTTGGGCAAAGGGAAACTTGGGCTGCGGTGCAGTCACACCCACAACCTCTAGGGGGGCGCCTAGAGCTAGGCCGGCCAATCAAAGGAATCCTAAATTGGACTGAGGGGCTAGGAGGCACTCCTGCATCAACCAGTCACTGGACTTAGGCTGCCCCCGGAAAGGGACTTGTGCCATGGGAAAGTGGCTCTTTTTGCCAACATTGAGTAGCTGAAGACCTGCTTTAGTCCTGAAGGGGGGACCTAGGTGGTGCAGCACAGCATCCACCCCAGGGCACCATAGACCTCCTAAAGACAGGGCTCTGAACACCCAAGGGACAGATCCCGTTTCTTTTCATTTGATGTGATTTTTCTGTCATGATACTTTACAAAGAACGTGGGTGTCAAACACATGGGACAGTTGGATGAATGGGTAGAGGTCACTGCACCTAACAAGAGACACATCCCTCAAGAAGGGGCCTCCTAAAGCAGATGGTACCTGACCCCTTATTTCAGGCAGGAGAGCCAGTCCGATCACAGACATGAGAAGCGACATTATCCCGTTTGTAAAAAGTCCTGCATAGAAAGAGCCTTCAACTAGACCGCGTGTTGCCCTTGTGCAAGTTTTAAAAGGCTCTCTTACGCGAAAGCTTAAATTCGTGTATGACCCCCATCCGTGCACACTCCTGCACCCCCGCAGGGGCGGAAGGCGGCCAAGCCGGGCTGCAAGTGTGAGCCCAGTGCGGGTCCGCGGCGGCGGTCTCCCCGCGGGCCGAGCCAACTGCCGCGTCCAGTCTCTCCTAAACCTCCCGGACCCTCGGCTTCCCGTCCGGAAACAGGAATGGCGCTGCATTTGAAGTTCCCCATCTCCCACGTAAACGTAAACGTAAACGTGGGAGTTATCAAGGGGCGCTGGGGCTGGGGAGTAGAAAGAGGTGGTCTAAACTCGGGGTGCACCAGCGAAAGCAGCGACCTGTGAACCCAGCGCGGCGAAAACACTTTCACAGCCCGCGGAATCGCTGCCTCCCCCGACCGCACAGCCTCCTGGGAGTGGGGCCGAGGTTGATCCGCGACCCCTCACTGTCTCACCTCCGCCCCACCTACCTGGCTGTGCGCTCCCGCCCCCAGGCTCCGCAGCGCCGCTACTGGTCTGACGCCCAGCTCTCACGATCCTCACTCCATACGCTCAGCCAATGGCCGTGGCTCCAGTGCTCCATTCGCGCGAGTCACACGATGCCGGCAGCTGCACAGACCAATCACAGCGCCCGGAAGGCGGGGCGGGGGCCCTCGCAAGCCAATAACGGCGGGAGGAACCGCCCGAGCGGCTGAGCCTAGCGAAGCTCGGGAGGAGACGGTAGCAGGTACAGCGGTGTGCAGGTGAGCGGCCGGGTTGGAAGAGGGTACGGCCTCTGCCCGCGGGTGGAGGCCGGGATGGAGGGCGTGGCGGCGGGTACGGGTGGAAAAGGGTGAAATCCCTCAGTGTCGGAACCGGGCACGGCCCTCAGCCGTCCGGGACAGTGGTCACAGCCCAGCGTGCCAGTGTGACCAGAGTTGTACAAAAGGAGGGGGCAAGATCTGTTTGTGTGCGCGGCGGGGCGTGCGGTTGGGAAGAGCGTCCGAGGAGGGTACTGAAGGATGAATGGGAGTTGGGCAGAGGACGTACCGGCAAGGGACGCTGTTTCGTGAGCAGAAACGCCCAAGCGGAGGACGGTCAGAGGCCTTCTTGTAGGAATACCGAGGATCGGGGCGAGAAGGTGAGAGAGGAGGAGAGCCTAGGTCTTTATCTGTGGGGAGGCGCTCCCTGGAACTCTAAGGGTCTGGAGAAGGGGTGGTGAACCCAGTTTGCTGTTTAGATGGATGCCAGCATCCGTGTTCTGGAGGGAGGGTTTAAGAAAGGCACGCTTGGAGGCGCGATCCGGGCACAGCGAAGGGCAGGTACTGCTGGCGGCACTCCGACAGCTAAACTTGAAGGTTTCTAAGGGAATCCACAGATGACTACATTTCTTTTGTCTGAGCCTGTAGCAGGCCTCCAGTCAATCCAGTTGTGCAAGGATGAAAAAAGGAAAAGAAAATCCACTCTTTATTTCCCTTCCCCTTTCCTCTTTAATTCTTATTTTTTGCTTCAGTTGTCACAGTGTGTCCATCTCCCTCCCTTGAGTCTGGAGAGTAAACTCCTGAATGTTAATTAAAGCAGTTATCTCTAAATTGGGTAAGTGTGTGAAGACTTAACCTGGGCAGCAGAGATAGAGATCTGGAACATTCTGTCCCAGATAGCTAAGTAGGTGGTGGCACCAGTTCACTGCGTGGTACAGGAGGTAGGGAGTGTGTGGGTAGGGTTGCAAGAGGCAGTCGCGGAACACGTTGGACATGTTGACTTTGACGTGCCTCTGAACTGTCTAAATTGGAGATGGCCAGTAGATTTTTGGATAGTCACAACCTGGGGTTTAGGAGAGAGGCCTAGAGAGAGAGATTGTGGATATCAGCATATTCTTGCAACAGGAACAGATTAGCTCACTCCAGGTAATCTAGAATAGTTGGAAGGAGTAAAGAAAGCATCTCTGGGAAACTATTCAGCCTCAATTCTTGAGCCTTCCTTTCTCAAAAGCTGTACCACAGACTTAACTAAATCAGATAGTGCTGTATCCTTTCTCATCTCCTGGTTGAGTCTTTGGAACTGATGTTTCCTCTATTCAAAACTATCCCCCCCAACCCCATCCCACCCGACTTTACTCTCTTTTAATCTAGTCACCTCCCCTCCATGCTCCAGGCTTGAGTTTAGATGCCTCTTTCTCTAGGATGCCTCTTTCCCTGGGCCTCTCTGTTCTATATTTCCAACCCTTTATTGTTCTTGTCACAGATTTTGTGACAGTTTGGTTACTTCTTTGTATTCCTCACTAGATTTTATGTTTTGAAGTCAGGGGTGAGGGCAGCAGGGAGCACAGTGGCTACACATCGTACCACACATTAAATCCGAGTGAATACATATGAATCCCAAGAACCAAGAAAGGCGGGCATTTCAAAGTGAGAAGTATCAAATCTTCCAGACTGGCCAGATAAAATAAACTCAAAAACATGTTTGTTGGATCTGGGAGCTAGGAGACTTAGTGATTTTACTTAGTAAGAGTAAATTCAGTGCATTGATTAGAATAGGAAACATATTGTAATTGCTGGAGAATGGATGGGAAATGTGAAAATGAAGGCAGTCTATATGGAATACTCTTTCAAGGGGCTTGGGTAAACTGTGGGAATTATTCTCCTCTTACTATAATATTTATGTGCTTTATTATTTCGGATCACAGTATAGCATAATGAATGTGAGCACAGGCTCCCCCACGTAACATTTTTGTAATTTGGGAAAGTTACTTAATCTTTCTAAACCTCAGTTTTTCATTTGTAAAATGGGGATAATAAAAGTGCCTACCTTGGGCTTCCCTGGTGGCGCAGTGGTTGAGGGTCCGCCTGCCGATGCAGGGGACGCGGGTTCGTGCCCCGGTCCGGGAGGATCCCACGTGCCGCGGAGCAGCTGGGCCCGTGAGCCATGGCCGCTGGGCCTGCGCGTCCGGAGCCTGTGCTCCGCAACGGGAGAGGCCACAACAGTGAGAGGCCCGCGTAATGCAAAAAAAAAAAAAAAAAAAAAAAAAAAAAGTGCCTACCTTGAAGGTGTGGTAAGGATTAAAGTCTTTAATATAGAGAGAGCGTGTAACACTCTTAGAACAGTTAGTGGCCTATAGAAGGTCCTTAATAATTGTTAGCTTCTTGTAGCTACCATGTCAGGTCCTATGTTAAGTACTTCACGTGCATTATTTCTTGGACTCATGAGAAGAACTATATTGTTATTCCCTATTTTTTCAGCTTTTTTGAGGTACAGTTGACAAATAAAATTGTAAGGTATTTCACGTGTATGTTGTGGTGATTTGATATACATCATGAAAAGATTCCCATCATCTAGTTACTACTGTTATTCTTTACATTTTTCAGATAATAAAACTGAGGCTTAGAGAAGTGACTTAACTTGCTCAAGATCACACAGCTAGTAACTGGTGTTGGTTTAGCATCATCAGATTTGGTAACGACCTCATGAAAAATGAGGATTGGAACAACTTTTATTTTGTAATTTAGAATATTGAAGACATTTTGGTGTGGATGGGCACCTAGACTGCAAGTACAGTGGGCCCTTGAACAACTTGGGGATTGGGGTGCCAAACCCCTGGGCTGTTGAAAATCCACACATAACTTTTGGCTCCTCCAGAACTGAACTACTGATAGCCTACTGTTGACCAAAGCCTTACCAATAACATAAACAGCTGAGAAAAGAAAACGTTAAAAAATTAGGAAGAGAAAATACATTTACAGTACTGTGCTGTATTTATTGATACCGTAAGTTTATGCCTTTTTACAAGATGAATGGTCTGTCAGTACCTACATCAACATTGTCTTATATGATACAAAACACTGTGGATGTTATGAATATTACTAACACCAGACATCAAAAATGAAAAGATAATGTGAAAAAGAAATTCATATTTATTTACATGTATAAGGATTCATGCATTGATAATGAAGAAGCAGCAATATGATTGCTTTGTGGTCACCTCGTGTAGTCGATACTATTGCTTTACAGTAGCTCAGCCTATACACTAATAAATGAATCATTATAAAGTTTTATAGCATAGTATTAGTCATATTCATAATACAGTATTGGAAACATTGTTACTTTTTTTAAAAACCACTTCACTGATAATAGGCTGGTTTGCAGTAACACATTAATTTTATATTAAATATCACTCACTTTATGCCTGTGTAAGAATAGTATTTACATATATTTTATGCATTCATGACATACCTAACTTTTTTTTTTTGATATTTCTAGGCTATGTGGTTTATCTGTGAATTTTTTCAAATTGTTGCAAATCTCCCCCAATTTTTCCAATATATTTATTTTAAAAAATCTGAGTCTAAGGGGACCTGCACAGTTCAAACCTGTGTTATTGAAGGGTCAGCTGTAGTTGAGTGAGTTGTGTGTGTGAGAATTAACCAGTCAGAGGCTGTATGTTGATCTCTCCCTTGAGACAGAAGTTGGTTGGTCCAAAGAAAAAGAGAAAGGGAACAGTGGCTTGCGGAAGAGGTGATAGAGGTTAGGAAAACTTTTCTCAAGAAAGGAAGACTTGAGTATGTTGGGGTTTTTTTGTTTGTTTTTTTTTTTTTTTTTTGGGTACGCGGGCCTCTGACTGTTGTGGCCTCTCCCGTTGCGGAGCACAGGCTCCAGACGCGCAGGCTCAGCGGCCATGGCTCACGGGCCCAGCCGCTCTGCGGCATGTGGGATCTTCCCGGACCGGGGCACGAACCTGTGCCCCCCGCATCGGCAGGCGGACTCTCAACCACTGCGCCACCAGGGAAGCCCTTGAGTATGTTTTTAAACTTGACGGGATGAACTCAGTGAAGAGGGTAAGATGAGAAAGAGTAAGTGATGGACAAGTTCTTGATGAGGTAGGATAAGAACACAAGACCAGACAGTCTTAAAGGAGAGGGTGAGTGAGCACAGGCTGTGGCACAATAGTCCCCGTGCTGTAAGTCACTTGAGAATGAGTAGAACAGAGGAATAGGAATGCAAAGTGAATTCAGAGTCCTGAGGAAGCTGGCTAAGCTTCCCGGGATCCTCTATGATAAGAGGTCTATGGGGGAAGGGGGCATTTTAAATACTATTAAGAGTTTCCGAGGCTTAATATATTTGTTTTTAGAGTGGCCCATCATAATTCATAAATTACGGACATCAGTAAACATTTTTAGGAAAGTGACATTCTTCATAAGTTTCTCTGTTTTTTGATTTGGTGACCTATTAAACTTATTTATTAAATAAGTAAAACATGCTCATGAAAAAAATTAAAATTGTAAGAAGGTATAAAATGGAAAGTAAAATCTTTCTCCTCTTCATAACCCCCCCAACCATATATACATATGCATTTTCTGTACATTTTCTATGTTTGTGTGTGTGTCTGTCATATGTACATATGCACGAAAGTGCATAAAGTATATAACCTTTTCACAAAAACATAAGTGGGGTTCTTGCTATACATTCTACAGCTTGCTGTTTCACAACACTGTATCTTAGACACCTTTCTATGTAGAACATGTAGATCTTCCTCCTTTTATGTGGCTGTGTGTCTTTGGAAGGACCTGATAGAATTTATTTAATTCATTTCTTGTTGATGGACTTAACATTTTGTTTTACTTTTTTCTCTTTCTTTTTGCTATTATGAGCAATGCTTCTCTCAGTCTTAGTGTGCTCATCTTGGTACACTTGAGTGAGAAAATTGCTGGGTCAAAAGGTGTATTCATTTTGAGTTGTAATAAATACTGTGAATTTTATAGACTAATCCTCCCATCAGCAATGTACAATGGTGCCTGTTTCCCCAAATTGTTACTGGGTATTGGGCATTATGAAACTTAAAGATTTTGTTTTAGGATGCATTTCCTATTTGAGTCAAATTGAACTGCTTATTTGCTTAGTAAGCGTTTGTATTTATTTTTCTGTGAACCTTCCGTGAATGGTCTTTGTCATTTTTCTGTTGGGTTTTTAGGCTTTTTCTAAAGCACTCATTGTAGCCCTTTGTCATAATTTTTGGAAATATTTTTCCCAGTTTGTCATTTGATCTTTGACTTTATTTATGATTGTCTTTTTATTCCCCATTATAAGTATTTAATTTTTATGAAGTCATGTTTGGCAGACTTTTTCTTTATAGATTGTTTTAGTTTTAAGTGACCCAACTATTGCTCATTGAAATTACAAGTTTTTCCTGGAGACCACACTGAAAAGTCTCTAAAGATGGCTTGAAATTTCTTATCCACTATTGTTCTTTAGATCCTGCTCTTGAAAGTTAACAGGTGACTTTTAAATCATACAGCACAAATGGAGGTGGTGATGACATCCTGTAGACTGGGGTTTTTAATCATGTTTAGTACCTGAGCGATTGGCACTCCTCTAGTAATTTAAAAATTAATCAGAAGCATTTTAAAAACTGTTTTCTTAGAATTTCATTGTTTAGCTTGCTTATTTATATATTTACTTATTTATTTACTTATTTTTGCAGAATTATAAGGCTGTCTGCAGAGATTTGAAAAATGGCAACAAATGAAAGTAGCAGCATCTTTAGTTCAGCATCCTTGGCTGTGGAATATGTAGATTCACTTTTACCTGAGAATCCTCTGCAGGAACCATTTAAAAATGCTTGGAACTATATGTTGAATAATTATACAAAGTTCCAGATTGCAACATGGGGATCCCTCATAGTTCATGAGGTCCTTTATTTCTTGTTCTGTTTACCTGGATTCTTGTTTCAATTTATACCTTATATGAAAAAGTACAAAATTCAAAAGGTGAGTATGATGGACTTACAATGGAGTATTGTCATTAGTCTTGTTGAATATTTTTAAGGTAAATATAACTCAAAATAGACTAGATCAGGGCTGTCCAATAGACATACAATGAAGCCACATGTGTAATTTTCTAGTAGAATACATTAAAATGTAAAAAGAAATAGGGAAAATAATGTTAGCAATATATTTTATTTAATCCAATAAATCTCAACTGTTGCATTTCAGTAAGTAATCAAAATTTAAAAGTTTTAATGGGATATGTTATATTCTTATTCTTATAATAAGTCTTTGAAATCCAGTGTATATTTTATACTAATTTCAGCCCATCTCAGTTAAGACTAGCTGTATTTAAAATGTTCAATAGCCACATTTCTAGTTGCTACCATATTGGATAGCACAACCCTAGAGCATTTACTGTTAAGGTTTCAAGAATAATTTGTTAAATTGTGCCTTAAGTAGATGTGATGTTTATCTAATTTGGGTTTATAAGTTTTTATTAAAATTTTTTTTTTACTGAGATATAGTTGATATACAGTATATTAGTTTCAGATGTACAACATTGTGATTCAAAATTTTTATACATTATACTCCATTTAAAGTTATTATAAAATATTGACTGTATTCCCTATACTATACAATATATCCTTGTTACTTATCTATTTTTTACATAGTAGCTTGTACTTCTTAATCGCCTACCTCTCACTCCTTCCCCCTTTCCTCTCCCTGCTGGTAACCACTAATTTGTTCTCTATATCTGTGAGTCTGTTTTGTTATATTTGTTCATTTATTTTGGGTTTTTTTTTCCCACATGTAAGTGATAACATACATATTTGTCTTTCTCTGACTTATTTCACTTTGCATAATACCTTCCAGGTCCATCCATGTTGTTGCATATGGAAAAATTTCATTCTTTTCTATGGCTGAGTAGTATTCCATTGTGTGTATATGCCACATCTTATTCATCCATTCATCTGTTAATGGACACTTAGATTGCTTCCATATCTTGACCATTGTAAAGAATGCTGCTATGAACGTTATGGGTGTTTTCAAATTAGTGTTTTTATTTTTTTCAGATATATATACCCAGGAGTGGAATTGCTGGATCATATGGTAGTTCTGTTTTTAGTTTTTTGAGGAACCTCCATACTGTTTTCCACAGTGGCTGTACCAATTTAGATTTGCACCAACTGTGTACTAAGTTTCCCTTTTCTTCACAACCTCGCCAGCATTTGTTATTTGTAGTCTTTTTGATTATAGCCATTCTGACAGGTGTGAAATGAAATCTAATTGTGGTTTTAATTTACATTTCCTTGATGATTAGTGGTGTTGAGCATCTTTTCATGTGCCTTTTGGCCATCTGTATGTCTTCTTTGGAAAAATGTCTGTTCAGGTCTTATGCCCATTTTTTAATCAGTTTTTTTTTTTTGATGTTGAATTGTATGAGCTGTTTGTATATTTTGGATATTAACCCCTAATCAGTTGTATCATTTGCAAATATTTTCTCCCATTCAGCAGATTGTCTGTTTTGTCAAAGCTTTCCTTTGCTATCCAGAAAAGCTTTTAAGTTTAATGAGGTCCCATTTGTTTATTTTTGCTTTTGTTTCCTTTGCTTTAGGAGGCAGATCCAAAAAAATATTGTTACAATTTATGTCAGAGTATTCTGCCTATGTTTTCTTCTAGGAGGTTTATGGTGGTTCCATACAAATTTTTAAATTATTTGTCCTACTTCTGTGAAAAATGCCACTGGTGTTTTTTGTTTCTTTGGTTTTTTGGGGGTTTTTTGCAGTATGCGGGCCTCTCACTGTTGTGGCCTCTCCCGTTGCGGAGCACAGGCTCCGGACACACAGGCTCAGTGGCCATGGCTCACAGGCCCAGCCTTTCCGCGGCATGTGGGATCCTCCTGGACCGGGGCACGAACCCATGTCCCCTGCATCGGCAGGCGGACTCTCAACCACTGCGCCACCAGGGAAGCCCACCACTGGTGTTTTGATAGGGATTGCATTGAATCTGTAGATTGCCTTGGGTAGTGTGGTCATTTTAGCAATATTGATTCTTCCAATCTGTGAACACGGTATATCTTTACATCTATTTGTGTCGTTTTCAGTGTCTTTGATCAGTGTCTTACAGTTTTCTGTTCAGTGTATTAATTTTGTATCCAGCAACTTTACCAAATTCATTGATGAGCTCCAGTAGTTTTCTGGTGGCATCTTTAGGATTTTCTATGTATAGTATAGTATCATGTCATCTGCAAACAGTAGCAGTTTTACTTATTCCTTTCCAATTTAGATTCCTTTTATTTCTTTTTCTTGTCTGATTGCTGTGGCTAGGACTTCCAATACTATGTTGAATAAAAGTGGCAAAAGTGGTCATCCTTGTCTTGTTCCTATCTTAGAGGAAATGTTTTCAGCTTTTCACCATTGAGTATGTTGTTAGCTGTGGGCTTATCATCTGTGGCCTTTATTATGTTGAGATATGTTCCTTCTGTACCCACTTTATGGAGAGGTTTTATCACGCATAAATTTTAAATTAGCTGGAAGGGAAGGCTATGGGGATTCATGAGTATTATTTTGTAGTTCACTCCAGCCCTTGATGTCTCAACTCTTAAATGTATGTTAATATGATAAGACTTTGATCAAGACTGTTAAGGTTTTGTTTTTACCCTAAATATATCATGGTAATTCTGCAGCATTCGTGTTATTCCCCCAAAAATGATGATGCTCCTAGCTTCTAGGTATCGCTTCAGTGTACTAACTGTTTCTTGAGAGCTTGCTATGCATGACAAAGTGTTGAGATATACGCAGTGCCTTTTCTCAGTTATAAACAGGGAAAATAGTGAACTCTAGTAATGTGTAGACTAATGAGTTTGACACAGTTCCCAGGAAGGAATCTGCACCAGCTTGTTAGAGAAAGAAATGATTTGTTGACACTTGGTAAACCCACGATAGTTTCTAATGCTTACTGTTAACTTTTTTCAAAAAGTCATGCCAAACTCAAACTCAAGGGCACACAGTCTTGGTGGAAAGCAAGCATCTTGGGAGTGTTCACCTAAGGAGACTGGTTTGTACTCATTGAGTCCATGTCGGGTGGCGGTCAATGCATACATCCTCTCCGACCAGTCTCTTTTTGTAGCCTCTCCCAGTGAGTCTCACTTTAAGCAAGTACTAACATTGATTCTCTCTGGGGATAGTACAGAGGGTCAGCTGCCTGTGGACTCCCAGCCAAAGGAGGGAAGAACAAAGGGTAAAGGGAGAAGGAATTAAAAGGGCTGTGGCCTAAAGGAGAGTATCCTGTTACCGTAAATAAAGGGCACAACATTTCCAGAATACTTCTTATAAAAAGGCCTGCTTTGAAAGGCAGAATTGAGTTTGGATGTCTAAGTTCTCATGCATGTTTGGAATTCTGGCTGCCATGGGTCAACCATTGGTTTATTTATGGGGCTGATTTGTTGTATGGCTGTCCAGGCCAAAGTATCCCTGTCTGTCTTTTGCCCTCTACAGTTGACTCACTGGTCAGAGGTGGTAACTTTTTCGGAGGGAGAAAGACCTGTTTCATTCAAGGTTTTATGAAGACTTTAGAATAAAATGTGGCAAAAGAAAGGACAAGAAGTAATCTAGTTTACAGCTAGTTACTGATAAACAGAGATCGAAAGCCTTCAAGTCTGTACTTAGCATGTCTTCCTTGAGTTTCACAACCATTAAGGTCCCTGCTTTGAGATTTTTTGATACTAAACTTAGTTGTGAAGATAATCAGTGCAAGTTTTCACAATATAAGGGGGTTTAAAAACAAGCCAAAAAGTCAGTGTACACAGGTTTACACATTTTAAAGGCAGATACCCTGAAACAGTGAGGGTACAGGAAAAAGCTGCTGGTGGGGCTAACACTGAAGACTCTGCTTTGAAACAGAATAGACAGCTAATGCACATGCTTGCTAGTGGGGAGAATATTCACAGGAATGAGAGAGTAATGAAGTAGACCTTGCAGGATTTTTTTAAGTCTTACATCTTGATAATTCTCTAGGAATTTTCCTCAAGGATTTGTACACTAAAACATTCTTTCTGAAGTCTGTGGGCCTGGTAAACAGTAAAGCATGTGATTTTTTAGTTACAGTTGATTCATTTTTGTGTTAATTTCTGCAGCTACATCAGTATTAGAGTCTAGCCAGGATATCACAAGTCAGTTAAACCTAGTTCTATGGGAAAAAGAGTGCCTTTGTCGGCCCAAGCCAGAATCTTCCATTGATTTTGTCCCCAATCACAGACTGGAAGTTTGGAGGAGCGGGGTCAGATCATGCTCAGAGTAGAAATAGACAATTATAAGTTATCTCGCCTAATTCCCTCACTTTATTGTTGAGCAGGCTGAGATGTGAGCTTCACAGAGCCCCTGAGGTTAGAGCCAGCTCTCCAGACTGATTACCAGTTGAATGCTGTTTCTTTTTTGTCAGGGAAGGTAACTCTCCCAAAGAATTTCAAGAACAACACTGGAACCCTAGATTTTAGTTAGTCCAAGTTCTGCTAATAACTGCCTGTGTGATCCTGGGCAGGGAGGTTGACCTCCGGGCCTCTTCTGAGGTCAGTGGTTTCATCCTTGGGATATTACGGTTCAGTTAAAACACTTGCATTGGTAGGTTTCTGAATTTTTAGGTAAGGACATTTAAAACAAAGCAATAACTATTTATTATCACCATCCTTTTGTAAAACCAAAAGCACTTTTTAACTAATTGCACCCCTTTAAATTGAATACATTTTAGACTTTTATATATGGCTTGCTACGCAAGTCAATCCTGATGAGTTTTTGTGAACGTTTCACTACATTAATCTCACTTCCTCATTTTGACTTTAATATGTGAACTTCACCTGTGGGCAGCAGCTCTCCGTTCTTCGGGAACCACTGAACACATTTGTTTTCTAAGTTCTTCCAGCTCAGAGAGTTTCTAATTCTGTCAATGTATAAGAACAAAAATGCACTTATTTCTGGGAATGAAAACCGCTGAACGGCTGGTGGTGTTGATTTACCTGTGTAACAAGGCTTCCAGTGCTCTGTGTGCAGCTGCCTCGGCAATTGGGAGAACCCAACTGTGATCTTAGCGTAACACATTTCTTCCTCTCTGGCATTCCTGATAAAAGCAGTAAATGATCTGTGGGCAGCAAAGACAAGACTTATTCATTCTGTAGTGCTTCTTTGGTTTGTAGAGATCATCGGGACCATTATGCCTGGGTTTGTCTATTGACAATTCCTTCACCTATTTAAGGTAGTGATAATATCGATAGTTGTCAAGGTTTTAGAAGTGGGTGCGTGTGTGTGTGTGTGTGTGTGTGAGTGTGTTGTGGTTCCGGGACCTTAGTTACTGTAACACAGCAATTATAATATAGAATTCACATAACATAGGATTAATTAAATAACATAAACTTAAGTCCCCATATAAACATTAGAGAAAAAGCTAGGAATTTATTTCTAGTTTTCAGATGAAACTCCTGATAGCAGAGGCTAATACTAAATATTTTGATTTTTTTCTCCATAGGATAAACCAGAAACGTGGGAAAATCAATGGAAATGTTTTAAAGTACTTCTCTTTAATCACTTTTGTATCCAGCTTCCTTTGATTTGTGGAACCTATTATTTTACAGAGTATTTCAATATCCCTTATGATTGGGAAACAATGCCAAGATGGTATGTAGATGAAGATTTGCTTTTTATACTCAGTCATGGTTTATCATTCAATTAAAATATCCTTAATGTTATTTTCTTTCTTCATTTGGTCAATGTTTGTTTCTTCTAAACTTTGGAAATAAATAAAATATAGAAAAGTAAACTGTAACAGAAACTTAAAATGTTCCCATTTTTATATGTGTCTATATTTTAGTGTAATATTTTTATTGGAAAGTGAGTTTCTTGCATCAGAAGTTTCCATAGCATCCTTTATATGATTGTATACAGATACACATGCTTATGCCAAGAAAAAATAAAATGCATTTTAAGTCTAAAATGAAAGAAAAAAATGAGAGAGTAGTTTGTGAAGTTTATAAAAATTGTGTCCATACAGACACAAATATATATTATCTGAGCATAAATATTTGTGTTCAAATAATATTTGTATTCAACTGTCTGTTCTGACTTAACCTGAATACAGATGTACAGTATATAGATATGTGCTTTTCCTATTACTGTATATTCAACATATAAAAGAATTTCTGTGTATGTGTTCATAAAATATATTTTGCCCATTGCACTTATGTGCTTCTCTTTGTCAGGAAAAAAACGATGATTTTACTATTATTAATCTTAATTCAAGTCCCTTATCAATGTTACTCTTTTCCTAGAACTTTTGAGTTTTGTTTCTTAACTCTGATTTTATACCTGTGACTGTTTTTTAAGCGAATTAGAATTGGTATGGTGGTCAGCTTCTTTAACCCTTCTTCAGGTGGTATCATATAGCTAGCTTGCATCTATATGTATTGTTTTGAGAATTTGTTGATCAATAAAACCAGTTAGGTCAAGCTGGTATTTGGTTTTATGCAGTGTCTCCAGCAGTGATCCCAGGTAAAAGTCTAGATGGTTTAAGTAAAAGTTATTTAATCCTCATTACAGTATTTTCATCTTAAAGGTACATGCTTTTGGCAAGATGCTTGGGCTGTGCAGTGATTGAGGATACCTGGCACTATTTCCTGCATAGGCTCTTACACCACAAAAGAATATATAAGCATATTCATAAAATTCATCATGAGTTTCAGGTATGTTAGAACTATATTTAATACATTTTTTTCTATTAGAGGCAAAAATGTCATTTAAAAAAAAATCTCCTGGACTTTAAAAAAAAATGTCAGTGATGTTTTTATTTCTTTTTCCTTTGGCATGATTGTTAAGAATATAATACACACACACCTAAACACAAAGGGAGTTCTACAGATTTTCTTTAATATCTTAATTTCATGGTAAATTGAGACCTGAAAGAAAAATGTTACGTGAAATCGTTCATTTTTGTCTTTGGGTCCAGAGCACTATCCTCACACAGTTGGGTACCTGGCAGTTTGATAGAGGCCTCTAGTGCTGTTAAGGTCATTTAAGTGGGACCCCAAAACAACAAACCTTGAATCGTTAAATTCCTAAAACAATTTCCAAGTTAGTTTTAACACATTTCCACATCATTGCTAACTCCTTCCCACAAAACAGTGATTTTTATCAGAACTGCTTTGAAGTTAGCTTTGTCAAATTTGTTATTTTGGTATGTTCTGCATTGATCCTAATTACATGATAAACCAAACATCCCTTTCTTGGCAGAACAAATTCAGGTGCATAAACCAAAATTAGAATTCAAGTCAATTGTTTAATGCCTTTATCTCAAACCATCAAAGACAGTTATTAAAATAGATTGTTTTAAGGACATCCCTAGACCTTTTAATGTTTGGTAAGAACAAAAAAACATTTTTATTGAGAACTACTGTTAATGTTTATATATGTATGGCTAGATACATAGTTGATCCTCAGTATCCATGGGTTCTGAATTCATGAATTCAACCAACCGAGGATTGAAAATATTTGGGAAAAAAATTCCAGAAAGTTCCAAAGGCAAAACTTGAATTTGCCTCTAGTGGACAACTATTTACATAACATTTAAATTGTATTTACAACAATTACACAGCATTTACATTGTATTAGGTATTATAAATAATCTATAGATGATTTAAAGTATATGGGAGGATGTGCATAGGTTATATGCAAATACTGCACCATTTTATATAAGGGACTTGAGCATCCTTGGAGTTTGGTATCCACAGGGGTCCTGGAACCAATCCCCCTGGGATACCTAGGGATGACTGTACTATCATAACATATAGAAGAGATATAATTTTATAAAACGATATACATAAATAAATTAGAATATATATATTAGGGTTCTCCAAAGAAACAAAATCAATAGGAGATACACACACACACACACACACACACACACACAGATTTATTTTAAGGAACTGGTTCATGCCCTTGTGGGGGCTGGTGAATCTGAAATCTGTAGGGCAGCTCACAGGTTGGAAATGCAGGTGAGAGTTGATGTTGCAGGCCTGGATCTCAATTCCTTAGGGTAGCAGGCTGGAAACCAGGCAGGGTTTCTGTATTGTAGTCTTGAGAATTCCTTCTTTCTTGGGAAGCCTCAGTCTTTGCTTTTAAGGCCTTCATCTGATTGGATGAAGCTCACCTGGGTTATGGAGGGTCCTCTTCTTTACTCATGGTCTACTGACTTAACTGTTAATCACATCTAAAAAAGACCTTCACACCAGCATCTAGACTGGTATTTGACCAAGCAGCTGGGCACCATGGCCTAGATAAGTTGACACATAAAATTAACCATCACAATTCTTACTTATTTTAGGCTCCATTTGGAATGGAAGCTGAATATGCACATCCTCTGGAAACCTTAATTCTTGGAACTGGATTTTTCATTGGAATCATGCTTTTATGTGATCATGTTATTCTTCTTTGGGCCTGGGTAACCATTCGTTTGTTAGAAACTGTTGATGTCCATAGGTAAGCTATCGTTTCTATTCAGGTAAAAGTATCATAAAATATCCTTTTTTCATGGTCATAGATTATCTTTATTTCTGTTTTTTTTTAATTGAAATGTAACTGACATATAACATTGTGTTTTAGGTGTGCAACATAATGGTTTAATATGTGTATATATTGCAAAATGCTCAGCACACTGTTCATCTCTACACAGTTACAAATTCGAGAACTCTTAAGATCTACTCTCTTAGCAACTTTCAGATTCACAGGATTGTTGATTTCAGCCTCCATGCTGTACATTACATGTCCAAGACTTATTCATCTTATAACTGGAAGTTCATACCTTTTGACACCTTCACCCATTTCATGCACCGTAATCATTGTCATAGGTTATCTTTTTTCCTAAGTAGAGTAATAGGAGAAGTTAACCTTGTTAATGTTACTATTTTTAATAAACAGGACAACATAATCATTGGATAAAAGTTCAAATAATAATTTTGGGTTTTTTTTTACATTCCTATCTATGGCTGTTGTCATTTTTATGGTGAGAGTATATTCATGTATCATTTGAGAAAATGAAGTAAAATTTTGATAAGTGCTGCAGAACTGCCCTCCAAAAGGGCCCCTCTCTACACGCCCAACAGGAACCTGTAAGAATGCTTTCCCTGCACCCAACACCCTTTGCAAACTGGACATTACAGCCTTGTTAATCTTGGTCAGTAGGAGGGCAGAGAGCCTTCAGGGTTATACACTGCATTCCCCAGGGGCTGGTGAGGCTGCATGGCTGTCTTTGTGCTGGTTTCTTTTTTTTTTTTCCAATCTCCTGATTCATCCCACCACCACCACCCCACCCCGCCTGCTTGGTGTCTACGTTTGTCCTCTACATCTGCGTCTCTATTTCTGCCTTGCAAACCTGGTTTATCTGTACCATTTTTCTACATTCCACATATATGCGTTAATATACAATGTTTGTTTTTCTCTTTCTGACTTACTTCACTCTGTATGACAGTCTTGAAATCCATCCACGTCTCTGCAAAGGACCCAATTTCATTCCTTCTTATGGCTGAGTAGTATTCCATTGTATATATGTACCACATCTTTATCCATTCATCTGTCGATGGACATTTAGGTTGTTTCCATGACCTGGCTATTGTAAACAGTGCTGCACTGAACATTGGGGTGCATGTGTCTTTTTGAATTATGGTTTTCTCTGGGTATATGCCCAGTAGTGGGATTGCTGGGTCATATGGTAATTCTATTTTTAGTTTCTTAAGGAACTCCATACTGTTCTCCATAGTGGCTATATCAGTTTACATTCCCACCAACAGTGCAAGAGGGTTCCCTTTTCTCCACACCCTCTCCAGCATTTGTTGTTTGTAGATTTTCTGATGGTGCCCATTCTAACTGGTGTGAGGTAGTTTTGTAGTTTTGATTTGCATTTCTCTAATAATTAGTGATGTTGAGCAGCTTTTCATGTGCTTCTTGGCCATCTGTATGTCTTCTTTGGAGAAATGTCTGTTTAGGTCTTCTGCCCATTTTTGGATTGGGTTGTTTGTTTTTTTTAATATTGAGCTGCATGAACTGTTTATATATTTTGGAGATTAATCCTTTGTCCGTTGATTTGTTTGCAAATATTTTCTCCCATTCTGAGGGTTGTCCTTTCGTCTTGCTTATAGTTTCCTTTCCTGTGCAAAAGTTTTTAAGTTTCATTAGGCCCCATTTGTTTATTTTTGTTTTTATTTCCATTACTCTAGGAGGTGGATCAAAAAAGATTTTGCTGTGATTTATGTCAGAGAGTGTTCTTCCTATGTTTTCCTTAAGAGTTTTATAGTGTCCTGTCTTAACATTAGGTCTTTAATCCGTATTGAGTTTATTTTTGTGTATTATTGTTGGGGAGCATTCTAATTTCATTCTTTTACATGTAGCTGTCCAGTTTTCTCAGCACCACTTATTGAAGAGACTGTCTTTTCTCCATTGTATATCTTTGCCTCCTTTGTCATAGATTAGTTGACCATATGTGCGTGGGTTTATCTCTGGGCTTTCTATCCTGTTCCATTGATCTATATCTCTGTTTTTGTGCCAGTACCGTATTGTCTTGAATCCTATAGCTTTGTAGTATGGACTGAAGTCAGGGAGTCTGATTCCCCCAGCTCTGTCTTCTCCCTTTAGGATGCTTTGGCAATTTGGGGTCTTTTGTGTCTCCATACAAATTTTAAGATTTTTTGTTCTAGTTCTATAAAAAATGCCATTGTTGATTTGATAGGGATTGCACTGAATCTGTAGATTGCTTTGGGTAGTATAGTCATTTTCACAATATTGATTCTTCCCATCCAAGAACATGGTATATCTCTCCATCTGTTTGTGTCATCCTTGATTTCTTTCATCAGTGTCTTATAGTTTTCTGAGTACAGGTCTTTTACCTCCTTAGGTAGGTTTATTCCTAGGTATTTTATTCTTTTTGGTGCAATGGTGAATGGGATTGTTTCCTTAATTTCTCTTTCTGATCTTTCATTGTTAGTGTATAGGAATGTAAGA
This sequence comes from Mesoplodon mirus, assembly GCF_964341445.2. Classification (NCBI taxonomy): domain Eukaryota; kingdom Metazoa; phylum Chordata; class Mammalia; order Artiodactyla; family Ziphiidae; genus Mesoplodon; species Mesoplodon mirus. The sequence goes on along the minus strand of NC_138977.1, from coordinate 34,979,765 downwards.
GATTTATGTGCATTAATTTTGTATCCTGCTACTTTACCAAATTCATTGGTTAGCTCTAGTAGTTTTCTGGTGGCATCTTTAGGATTCTCTGTGTATAGTATCATGTCATCTGCGAACAGTGACAGTTTTACTTCTCTTTTGCAATTTGTATTCCTTTTATTTCTTTTTCTTCTCTGATTGCCATAGCTAGGACTTCCAAAGCTATGTTGAATAACAGTGGTGAGAGTGGACATCCTTGTCTTGTTCCTGATCTTAGAGGAAATGCTTTCAGTTTTTCACCATTGAGAATGGTGTTTGCTGTGGGTCTGTCATATATGGCCTTTACTGTGTTGAGGTAGGTTCCCTCTGTGCCCACTTTCTTGAGAGTTTTTATCATAAATGGGTGTTGAATTTTGTCAAAAGCTTTTTCTGCATCTCTTGAGATGATCATATGATATTTATTCTTGAATTTGTTAATATGGTGTATCACTCTGATTGATTTGTGTATATTGAAGAATCCTTGCATCCCTGGGATAAATCCTTTTAGCCCAGGATAAGAGGATTTTATCCTTTGATCTGTCCATTGGTGTAAATGAGCTGTTAAAGTCCCCCACTATTATTGCATTACTGTTGATTTCTTCTTTTATAGCTGTTAACATTTGCCTTATGTATGATCCTTTTACTGTGTTGTTGGATTCTGTTTGCTAGTATTTTGTTGAGGATTTTTGCATCTATATTCATCAGTGATATTGGTCTGTAATTTTCTTTTTTTGTAGTATCTTTGTCTGGTTTTGATATCAGGGTGATGGTGGCCTCATAGCGTGCATTTGGGAGTGTTCCTTCCTCTGCAGTGTTTTGGAAGAGTTTGAGAAGGATGGGTGTTAGCTCTTCTCTAAATGTTTGATAGAATTCACCTGTGAAGCCATCTGGTCCTGGACTTCTGTTTGTTGAAAAATTTTTAATCACAGTTTCAATTTCATTACTTGTGATTGGTCTGTTCATATTTTCTATTTCTTCCTGGTTCATTCTTGGAAGGTTTTACCTTTCTAAGAATTTGTCCATTTCTTGCAGGTTGTCCATTTTATTGGCATAGAATTGCTTGTAGTAGTCTCTTGTGATGCTTTGTACTTCTGCAGTGTCTGTTGTACCTTCTCCTTTTTCATTTGTAATTTTATTGATTTGAGTCCTCTCCTTCTTATTCTTGATGAGTCTGGCTAAAAGTTTATCAATTTTGTTTATGTTCTCAAAGAACCAGCTTTTACTTTTATTGATCTTTGCTATTGTTTTCTTTGTTTCTATTTCATTTATTTCTGCTCTGATCTTTATGATTTCTTTCCATCTACTAACTTTGGGTTTTGTTTGTTCTTCTTTCTCTAGTTCCTTTAGGTGTAAGTTTAGATTGTTTATTTGGGATTTTTCTTGTTTCTTGAGGTAGGATTGTATAGCTATAAACTTCCCTCTTAGAACAGATTTTGCTGCATCGCATAGGTTTTGGGCCGTCATGTTTTTATTGTCACTTGTTTCTAGGTATTTTTTGATTTTCTCTTTGATTTCCTCAGTGATCTCTTGGTTATTTAGTAACATATTGTTTAGCCTCCATGTGTTTGTGTTTTTTACATTTTTTTCTTTGTAATTGATTTCTAATCTCATAGTGTTGTTGTCAGAAAACATGCTTGATATGATTTTGGTTTTCTTAAATTTACTGAGGCTTTATTTGTGGCCCAAGGTGTGATCTATCCTGGAGAATGTTCTGTGTGCACTTGAAGAAAGTGTAATCTGCTCTTTTCAAGTGGAATGGCCTATAAATATCAATTAAATATCTCTGGTCTATTGTGTCATTTAAAGCTTCTGTTTCCTTATTAATTTTCTGTCTGGATGATCTGTCCATTGGTGTAAGTGAGTTGTTAAAGTCCCCCACCATTATTGCATTACTGTCGACTTCCTCTTTTATAGCTGTTAGCATTTGCCTTATGTATTGAGGTGCTCCTATGTGGGATGCTTATATATTTATAATTGTTATCGCTTCTTCTTGGATTGATCCCTTGATATTATGTAGTGTCCTTCCTTGTCTCTCATAACATTCTTTATTTTAAAGTCTACTTTATCTGATATGAGTATTGCTACTCCAGCTTTCTTATGATTTCCATTTGCATGGAATATCTTTTTCCATCCCCTCACTTTCAGTCTGTATGTGTCCCTAGGTCTTGTAGACAGCATATATACGTGTCTTGTTTTTGTATCCATTCAGTGAGCCTGTGTCTTTTGGTTGGAGCATTTAATCCATTCATATTTAAGGTAATTCTCAATATTTATGTTCCTATTACCATTTTCTTAATTGTTTGGGCATTGTTTTTGTAGGTCCCTTTCTTCTCTTGTGTTTCCCACTTAGAGAAGTTCCTTTAGCGTTTGCTGTAGAGCTGGTTTGGTGGTGCTGAATTCTCTTAGCTTTTGCTTGTGTGTAAAGCTTTTGATTTCTCTGTTGAATCTGAACGAGATCCTTGCCGGGTAGAGTAACCTTGGATGTAGGTTCTTCCCCTTCATCATTTTAACTATATCATGCCACTCCCTTCTGGCTTGTAGAGTTTCTGCAGAGAAATCAGCTGTTAACCTTATGGGGATTCCCTTGTATGTTATTTGTCGTTTTTCCCTTGTTGCTTTTAATAATTTTTCTTTTTCTTTAATTTTTGTCAATTTGATTACTGTGTCTCGGCATGTTTCTCCTTGGGTTTATCCTTCCCGGGGCTCTCTGTGCTTCCTGGACTTGGGTGGCTATTTCCTTTCCCATGTTAGGGAAGTTTTCGACTGTAATCTCTTCAGATATCTTCTTGGGTCGTTTCTCTCTCTCTTCTCCTTCTGGGATCCCTATAATTCAAATGTTGGTGCATTTAAGGTTGTCCCAGAGGTCTCTTAGGCTGTCTTCATTTCTTTTTGGTCTTTATTCTGTTTCATGGCAGTGAATTCCACCATTCTACCTTCCAGGTCACTTGTCCATTCTTCTGCCTCAGTTATTCTGCTGTTGATTCCTTCTAGTGTATTTTTCATTTCAGTTATTGTATTATTCATCTGTTTGTTCTTTTATTCTTCTAGGTCTTTGTTAAACATTTCTTGCCTCTTCTTGATCTTTGCCTCCATTCTTTTTCCGAGGTCCTGGATCATCTTGACTATCATTATTCTGAATTCTTTTTCTGGAAGGTTGCCTATCTCCACTTCATTTAGTTGTTTTTCTGGGGTTTTATCTTGTTCCCTTCATCTGGTACATAGTCCTCTGCCTTTTCATTTTGTCTGTCTTTCTGTGAATGTGGTTTTCATCCCACAGGCTGCAGGATAGTAGTTCTTCTTGCTTCTGCTCTGTGCCCTCTGGTGGCTGAGGCTATCTAAGAGGCTTGTGCAAGCTTCCTGATGGGAAGGACTGGTGGTGGGTAGAGGTGGGTGTTGCTCTGGTGGGCAGAGCTCACTAAAACTTTAATCCATTTGTCTGCTGATGGGTGGGGCCGAGTTCCCTGCCTGTTGGTTGTTTGGCCTGAGGCAGCACTGGAGCCTAGAGGCTCTTTGGTGGGGCTAATGGCAGACTCTGGGAGGGCTCACACCAAGGAGTGCCTCCCAGAACTTCTGCTGCCAATGTCCTTGTCCCCACAGTGAGCCACAGGCACCCTCCGCCTCTGCAGGATACCCTCCAACACTAGCAGGTACAGCTAGTTCAGTCTCCTATGGGGTCAGTGCTCCTTCCCCCTGGGTCCTGATGCACACACTACTTTGTGTGTGTCCTCCATGAGTGGAGTCTCTGTTTCCCACAGTCCAGTCAAAGTCCCACAGTCAAATCTTGCTAGCCTTCAAAGTCTGAATCTGGGACTTTCTCCTCCCATCGCTGGACCCCCAGGTTGGGAAGCCTGATGTGGGGCTCGGAACCTTCACTCCAGTGGGTGTACTTCTATGGTATAAGTGTTCTCCAGTTTGTGAGTCACCCACCCAGCGGTTATGGGTTTTGATTTTATTGTGATTGCACCCCTCCTACCGTCTCATTGCAGCTTCTCCTTTGTCTTTGGATGTCGGGTACCTTTTTGGTGAGTTCCAGTGTCTTCCTGTCGATGATTGTTCAGCAGTTGGTTGTAATTACAGTGCTCTCGCAAGAGGGAGTGAGCACATGTCCTTCTACTCCACCTATCTTTGTGCTTGTTGACCAACAGTAATTTTTTCTTTGAATTACCATTTTATATCATTTGCCAGTTTTTCTGTTAAGGCTATACGTTTTATAACCTATTGGTTCATGTGTAAGCTTTGTTTGTTACCTATGTTGTAAATATTTTCTCTCCATCTGTCATTTGAATTTTAACTCTTGATGGTTTTTTTCAGTTGTGAAGTTTTAAATTTTTATGTAGTAAAATCTATCGGGTTTTTTTTAATGGCTTTTGGATTTCATGCCTTGTAGAGTCTTCCTGAAACATTGTTCAAATGAAAATATTCTTGTTGTTTTCTTAAAAATTTGGTTAAATACTGTAATTCAGGAGCAGCAATTACTTTGTCCTTCTGTAATGAACCTAAACCTAACTCTTACTTGAAAAAAATATTGAAACATCCACAGAATGGATTCACTGAATAAAACATTTGTGTACTCCACTGCCCAGCACTGATGAAACTGCTGATGATATGTTCATATTTCACATGCTTCCTTTCTGTTGATTGGAAGGCATTTTTTGGTAAATTATTTCTATTAAATGCCTTTTCAAATTCCTAATATCCTAATTTTTCATGATTTAAAAATGATTATATATTTATTGCATTTTTATTGGGGAATTTTCATCTGTGAAAGCAGAATATGAAATTCTAGGAATTGTTTCTGAGTCACTAAAGTAGCAAAATTAATGCTTCTAGTCTTAGGCAGAAAAGTGGTAGATGGTGTCTCCTTCGATCTTTCCTTCCATTGCTCTTTTCTCCTTCCTTCCCCCTTCAGACTCCTCAAGGGAGGGAAGGATTGGGGTGATTCAGACTGGTATAATTGTAGATATCAGATTTTAGACTTGTAGTTAGAAATAAAGGTGGGTTCTCTAAAAGAAGTTGCAAAACAGTAATCCTCAGGTTTAACCTTTGTAATGCTTGGTACTGATTTCATATAACTTTTCCTTAAAAAAATATGTAGTATTATGGGTGTTACAAACTATGGTGAGAAAGTGCTCTAAAACAGAAAATAAAAAAAGTCAAAATCTATGTCTAAAGATTCATTACTATAACCCCTCTTTCATCCCCTGATGTGTAATATTAATGTCTATTAATTGTTCAAGTTTTAAAAAAATTTCTTAAAGTGGTTTCTAGAATATGCACCGTTTGCTGTGAGTTTTTGTCTTTTGTAAACATGTCAGAAATAAGTGACTTAGGTAAAGTGGAATGTTATTTGAATGGTTAACAAGCATATTACTATCAATGAAAATGTCGATTATTTAAGGTGTATTTACTATCTTAATACTCTTTATCATTTTTATTTCAGTGGTTATGACATTCCTCTCAACCCTTTAAATCTCATTCCTTTCTATGCTGGTTCTCGGCATCACGATTTCCACCACATGAACTTCATTGGAAACTATGCTTCGACATTTACATGGTGGGATAGACTTTTTGGAACAGACTCTCAGTTTACTGCCTACACTGAGAGAATGAAGAAGGTTGAGAAAAAGACTGAATAAACATCTCACATAAACCTTCCTGCAGATACACATTTCCTGAATTGAAGCTAGTAGCTAACATTGCTTCTGGGGAGTGGAAATAAACATGTGTCTTGGTTGCTAAGTGATAAAAAGAACATTAACAACTTTTAATTATCTTCCTAGTGGGAACTTTTATATGTTTAAGTACAGTTTCCCTGAGGAAGCTTTAAAGGCCATGTTGCTAACTTTACAAAAAGGATTTAAGTAATGGAAGGAATATTAATGTATATCTTTTCCCCAAGTTGTACCATAGGCCTGAAGCTGAAATTGGTCTTCAAACCTTTTAAATATATAGTGGCCATTTCAAGAACTCTTAGTAGTACTGAACTTTAAACACTCTTTTGGAATTTGCTTAAAGATCAAATGCCATGGGTTGAACCACACCAATCTGTATAGTGTGAGTGAATGCTAACTCTGAAATAGCCAGCACCGGGAATTTCTGCTCTTATCTGGAGCTGACCAGTTTGGGGTGATTCTCTTTCTTCGAGAAGTCCTTTTTGACTGCAATGTACTACTCATCTATAAATTAAGGCATTTCTGAATTGATGAAAGACTATTTTAGTCTAAAGGTTTTCAGGTTACTTGAATTTTTTAAACATTGAGCTTTATTTCTGCTATTTACCCTTTCTTTTTTGTATATCAAGTTTTCATTATACTTAAAGCTGTATCTTGAAACTTTGTGTACTGACTTGCTGTATTTGCACTTGGAGCTATTGAAATAAATGTGATTTTGTTTGATTATTTGGTTTCCAATTTTGAACATCATTTGTCACCTTTTATTCTTATCAGGAAAAGTACAGAAATCACTAAATTATTAAATTTTGTCATAAAAGGAATAGTTTTTATCTTTTTAAGTACTTCATTTGCTAAACTTTTGGCAGTTTCAACATGTATTTATCAGGCTACCTATTGTGGGAAATTCTGTTGACCTAATAACATGGAGGATATCGAAGCAGCTCTTTTCTCCACTTAGAAAATGTACAGAAGAATGGAGCTAATCTTTTTAGGGCTGGTTTAATTTCAAGTATCTAGAGTCTAATTTAAAGCAAGAGGTGATAATTCTAACTTTATATATGGTAGTACCAGATCGTAATATTTAAAAAATATGGAGCCATCTTCTGGTAAGTTTCTTTTTTTTTTCGGTTTTTTTTTTTTTTTTTTTTTTTTACACTTATACAGTAAAGAGGTTCAAATAAGAGTTGAGAAAGTTACAGCTGAGACTCTTGCTAGACCATGTTTTCTAACTAGTACCTGGTTCTATGGCCTTTTTCATTCTCCCTTTCCAACCCTACTGCCTCTGTGTGTGTGTGTGTGTGTGTGTGTGTGTCTATTTAATCAATCTCTTAACTCTCAAACAGCAAGTTGGGGGCTGTAGCTAAAACTGTGCTGTTTAGTTGTAAGGTATCTAAGGGAATTCTTTTATCGTCTGCTTTCATTCCCTAACACTCCTGGAACACACAGGTGTCTGAACTAACAGTAGAAGGCAACTCCTTCCAGCACTTAGGGAGAGAGCGACACCTACTGTTGAAAATGGTGCTAAACATTTTTAAACAACTTGGTACATTCTAATTTTCTTTCATACTTAGTTACCTTTTACTGAGCACTGACAGTACACCCTGAATTGTGCGTGGTCTCACTTATCGCTCTGACGTAGATGCCATTTTTTTCCATTTATATTTGTGGGAATTGTCTGAGAGGTGAAGTTACCTCAGACCCACGGGGCCAGACTTGGCTTCAGAAGCCATGGTTGTGGCCAATACATTGACCATTCATGCACTGCAGACTTGCATCTTCTGAGAAAATCTCAGGGGATACTTCCCAAATACCCCCTCATTCTTATGCACAGTCTTTAAGAAAGACACTTGAAAAGAAAGAAAGTTCTAAGCCAGTAGCCATCCAGAAAGTAGTAAGACTCATTCACAAGCACTTTAGTACAAATGGATTTTGATACGATTCACTGGCCAGACTTAAAGTTCCCTGAATTAAGCGTTCTGTCTTTTAGCACTTGATGGTGAGACAGAAATAAATACGAAGACTAGAGTACAAAAACAATACATAGATCTGAGTCTATTCTAGAAAACAAGAGATTCTTTGTTTCTTAGATTATCTATTTTGGATTTTGCTAATGTAATTTGAAAGCTTAAAGTTAATATTGTAATTAAAATGGGTAGGATATGCTTAGAGTTAGTATCTACAAAGTCATAATTAACTAGAATTTTATTTTTTTCTATATAATCTAGCTAAAGACATGTAGACCTTTGGAAAAGCTTGGGTCTGCAATACTTAAAGAAATTCTCATCCCAACTTCCGATTCCTAAGCTCTCACATAAAGCCTAGGGCTATTAAATACCCCTAGCTGGAGAAAGACACTGTTCAAGATCTTCATGCATGAGTGCACAGAGAGCTGTATGTTTGTCTCTGAGGATTTAGCTTCTAATCCATTCTTCGAAAAGATCAGAATCTTTCAGCTAATGTTCAGAAGAGTGACGTGCCCTTCGTCAAATGGTGGCCGTCAAATGTTGACATTCTTCCATAAAATCACCAGAGGACCATGGTAAAATGTCTTTACGACACACTTAGGAGGACTGTTGTGTTTCAAACATTGAAAGGAAGGATGTGAGAGGGTAGAACCCACTATATGAAATACTACCTTCAAACTATTGAGTGAGGATGATAACATTTCATAGGGAGTTTGTGAGGATTAGTAAGGTGCTCCATGTGAAGTATGTGTTGCTGTGCGCAATAAACGTTAGCTATTGTGTTACAAATTCCCTCCCCTTCTCTAATGAACCAACTCCAGCCTCCCCCCATCCCCAGCCCCACCTTCCTTACCGAGGTCCTATCCCTGCTTCAGGTGACAGCAACCTCTCGCCACTCTCCCTCACTCCTCGTTCTGTATCACTCACCTCTATCACACCTCAGCACGTGCTGCCTTGTATTGCTACCTCTTTTAATCCAAAGATTTCTATTTTGCCCTATGTAATTTCATTCTCCTGTACCTTTGCTCATGCTAATCTCTTAGCCTGAAACAGGCTCAGTGAGGGTTATTAATAAGGTCAAAGTCATGCAGGTCATGAGTGGCTGCACTGACTGCAGAGCTGGGACTTTGCTATTCTCCATCTTGCCTCCCGTATCCTCTGTTCACCTGGCGCGATGCCTTGTACATGGTAGGAGTTCAAGAAATGTCTTACTGGTTTTTAAAAGGGGAGAATATTGTAACAGCAACTTAATGTAGGATTTGGCAATTACATTGCCATTTAAACAATCAATTCAGAAAGTTTAAAATAATAACAGCAAATAGTGGGGGTGTCGGAAGAGAGAGAGAGGGGTGTTTGATATGCACTCCAAAGCCAGAGCCAGATGTGGGGCTGCCGGGGCCAGTTGAAGTCTGACTGAGCACTGATGCTTCGGGATCCTAAGGTTTGACTTAATAAGTGCAGATTCTCATGGGATATGCAGCTTGATGTGTTCTTTTAGGGAACAAATTACAGGTTAGAGGGCGTGTGTGTATTTAACTTGAACAAAGACTGTATCTACTTGATAAGGAAAACGTAAAACTTTGTTTAGTCTTTTGGAAGATTTGAGCCAGACTTCTTGTATTCCATGAAGAGTCTCTGAGGGCTTCCCTTGTGGCACAGTGGTTAATTATCCGCCTGCCAATGCAGGGGACACGAGTTCGATCCCTGGTCCAGGAAGATCCCACATGCCACGGAGCAACTAAGTCCGTGCGCCACAACTACTGAGCCTGCACACCTAGAGCCCGTGCTCCGCAACAAGAGAAGCCACTGCAATGAGAAGCCCCAGCACCGCAATGAAGAGTAGCCCCCACTCGCTGCAACTAGAGAAAGCCCGCATGCAGCAACAAAGACCCAACGCAGCCAAAAATAAATTAAAAAAAAAAAAGTCTCTGAGATTTCTTTTGCTAGAAAATAATTCATCTGCTAGTGCTAGAAGAAGGTAAAAAGGAAGCTGTGAGAATAAAGCAGGGGCCACTCCTCAGAGGTAGGTGGCACACCATTAACATGCTAGGGGGCTTCAGAACAACTCAATTCTTGCACTCCTTTATCAAGGGAAAGCCATGTTCAAGGTGGAAAAGGAAGCAAAATAGCCCTGTTGAGAGGCAACTGAATCCCAATATAGTGGAGGAGATATTTCATCAAGCATCTAATAGATTTAAATTAACTTTGAAGTGTCCAGCTTCAAATGAGTTACATTTCTGAGGAGGGAAAGGATTTGAAATGTGATTCTGAAACCATTTTAGATGATCAGGCAGCACTCCATCTTTTCAGACTTTGTGTTTTTCTGTAGGTTGGTTTCAGTTTCTCCGGAGAAGAATCTCCTAATCTGTCTGGGGAAGAATATGCCCAGATGCCATCATTCTGGGGATCAGGTATGGAAAGGGGGCCTAGGACCCCAAGTTCAGCAGGTGCCCTTTCACAAAATCCTTCTGTTCTCAGCCTCATGCCCACCTCACACGAGGCCTCCCTGGTATCTAGAGAGTCCTGAGCCTCTCTTGTTCAATTTCTATTCAATTTCTCCAGAGAATAAACCTGCTCCCTAGGAGGGGTGGTCATGCAGAGCTGGGGAAGAAGCCTGTGACCTAAAGCCTTTGTGAACAGAGTTCTGAATAGAGATTGCAATGCTGGATGTCGGTATTTTTCAATACTCTGTTAGAAAGTTTTAATTGAAGTACCCCTTACAAACAAAAGCCCACAGCTTGGTGAATGATCACATCCATGAGTCACTATCCAGATCAAGAACTTGACTACCTCCTTTATCACTTTTGACCAGGAATATAGTTAGATTCTTACCTGGTTGAACAACTGAATACAAATTATCTTGATTAATGAGAGTTTCTAGTGTCCTGACAGGGGGCTTTGCTGTGGCCTTGTCCTGTTAAACACATGTATCTTCCTTGCATAATGCCATTGAAGGTGAGCTTATCAAATTTATGATCAAGGCAAAGGAAAAACAGAAAGTTAACACTTTGTCCTACATGACAGAGTCAAGAACAAATAAATTTTTGCCTTCATTTAAAGATCAGCTGTTCAAATGGAGGCTGAGAGTTACAGACTTGGATTAATAGCAACACATATCCAAAAAACTTAAGAATTTTAGTAGACTACAGGCACTAACTTACTCCAATGTTAAGACAATCTTAAACTGAATTATTGGCAAGCCCAAACTGCAGAGAAGGTAATCAATCATCTTATTTGACTGTTTGGTTGGCTGCACACAGAAAAGCATATCATGTTTATTGTGGTGCATTTTGATTCAAAACAGTAACTAGGAATGGCTTAAGGCCTAGCAATAATGACACAAAAATAGTGTAAGTGAATGTAGAGACCTAGTCTAGAGCAGCTCTATCGAGTATGGGAGTGACTGGCTACATGTAGCTACTGACACACTTGACAGAGTAGATTATAGAACATTTTCGTCATTACAGTAGGGCTTTTGGAAAGCACTGGTTGGTGACAATAGGACTAAATAGAAATATCAAAGTTGTCTTCAAATATCTGAGATGGTTTTCTGTAAAAAAGGGTGAGGCATTCTTTATTGCCCCAGATGGAAGAACTTTACTAGGAAATAAAGTTATAGAAAATTTTTTTAATAACTCAAACTTTGAAAGAACTTTCTAACCATTAGAGCTTGTTGCCTGCTCCTTCCTTGATGGTTTAGGCAGCAGCTATAGGATCCTTAATCATGTCACAGAGAGATCCGGGAAATGAGGGAGAGTTTGAACAGAGTTGTTTCCAATGGTACTTCCAGCTCTGTCCGTGGTTCTAGTGGAGATATTTTACTTTATTGTTATAACAATTTTTCATATGGTTACAAGGTTTTGTCCCAATGGATCCTACTTGCACCGCTCCAGCTGGGTCCATACAGAGCTGCTCAGCCCTGCAAACAGCCTTGTTCTCTCCTTCCTCTTGGCATTTTTATTTTCTCTTCCTGATGCCTAGAACAATCTTTCTTCTCTAAGAACTTTTGTCCTCTTCACCTAACTAATTCCCACATGTTCTCCTGTCTCAGATCAGACATTTCTGGCGATCATTTTCTGATCTCTTCTCTCCAAGTCTGACATGGGCACTTCTCTGATGTACTCTCCTAACACTGTTCTTCCCCTATCATGGCTCTCAGCACACTGCATTGCAAAGGCCACTTTACTTGTCTGTGTCCCCCAGTAGACTGGAAAATCCGCAAGGACTGTCATAGTGGTTATCTCACTCATAGTAGCCTCCCCAGTTCCTACACAGTGTCTGGGGTTGCTAAGAAAGCTAAATAAAATGAAAACATGACTATTTGGGGCTGAAACCAGAATGCGTTGACAAAAAAATGCCTAAAAGTTATTTCAATGTAAATATTAAGTGGATGAATGTTCAATCAATTGTTGACCAGAATCAGAATACCTGGGCTTCCCTGATGGCGCAGTGGTTGAGAGTCCGCCTGCCGATGCAGGGGACATGGGTTCATGCCCCAGTCTGGGAGGATTCCACATGCTGCGGAGTGGCTGGGCCCGTGAGCCGTGGCCACTGAGCCTGCGTGTCCGGGGTCTGTGCTCCGCGGCGGGAGGGGCCGTGGCAGTGAGAGGCCCGCGTACCGCAAAAAAAAAAAAAAAAAAAAAAAAAAAAAATCAGAATACCTATAGGTACACAGAATTTTCAAGAAAGTGAAAATACTTGGCAGTGACTTGAAAGAGAGAGAGAGAAAAAAATAGTAAGTTTATCATTCAGTTAACACACATTCTATGAGACCAGTATTATGCTGATACCAAAACCAGGCAATAATATCACAAGAAAGGAAAATTACAGACCAATATCCCTTATGACTATAGATGCAAAAATCCACAAGAATATACTAGCAAACCAAATCCAGTAACATATAAAAAGGATTATATACCAACATCAGTGGAATTTATCCCAGAAATGTAAGGTTAGTTTAACATCCCCAAACCAATAAACATCATGTTAATAGAATAAAAGAATAAAACATGTGATCATCTCAATGAAAAAAGAGAAAAAAGCATTCAACAAAAATCCAACACTATTGTGATGAAAATACTCAACAAACTAGCACTAGAAGGGAACTACCTCAACCTGATAAAAGGCATCTACCATAAACCCACAGCTAACATATTTAATGGTGAAATACTAACGGCTTTTCCTGTAAGATTAGGAACAGAACAAGGATGTCTGTTCTTGCCACTTCTATTTATCATAGTAATGGAGGTTCTAGGCAGGCTAATTGAGCAAGAAAAAGAAATAAAACATACCCAGATTGGAAAAGAAGAAGTAAAATTACCTCCATTTGCAGATGGCATAATCTTTTATATTAAAAAATCCTAAAGAATCTACTAAAACTAATTAGAATAACTAAATGAGTTTATCCAGTTGCAGAATACAAGACCAATATACAAAAATAAATTGTGTTTCTAGACACTAATGAAACCAAGCAGGACACTGTGGGAAACTCCCAGGTACAAAAGCCCTTCCATGTCCCCTGTTTCTTGTTTGCAGAAAAAGGCTTTAGTCACTAGGGGCAACCCCTGAGTCACAAAAACATCGCTCAAGAATTAATGATTGAAAAGATATAGACATGTATGACAAAAATAGCTGTTAGGCCAAGAGAACTGGTAACAATTTAAACAGTAAATTGGCCATATAGCAGTCACAGAATCTTTAGTTCCTCCCTGAAGGACATAGATAACACTGTCAGATGCATATTCCTGAGTTGTTTTGCAGATACTAAAACCGCCACCAGAGGGAAAAAGCTAACTGCATGTTGACCAGACTGTAGCCATGACATAAGCTGCTCCATCTTGAGTAGTACTAGATCTATGGCTAGGACAATTCCAGGAACTGGCCTCAAGGGAATGGGAAAAAAACCAACCCTGGAGCTGAAGATTAACTGCTTAAAACAATCAAGATGACCTTGACCAGAACATTGCATGACAAATTTTAAGATGATTCTCGGAACTGACTGTGCTGTTCTGCACATAACCCCAACCTGCATGTCCTTGCAGATTTACTTTAAAAGTTCTTGCACTCTGACTGGCAACTTGGAGCTAGTTTGGGGGATGCTAGTCCGCCATCTTCCCAGGTTGCCAGCTTCCTGAATAAAGCATCTTTCTTTTTCCACCAACCCTTGTCTCTCAAACATTGACTTTTGAGTGACAAGCAGCCGAACCTGAGTTCAGTTCTGGCTCTGGCCAGTAACACTAAGAATGAACATTCTAAAAAATAAAATTAACAAAAAAATTACATTTCCAATAGCATCAAAAAGAATAAAATACTTGAGTATAAATTTAACAAAAGAAGTACAAGACTTATACACTGAAAACTATAAAACATTATTGAAAGAAATAAAGATCAAAGTAAATGTAAAGACATCCTATATTTTCAGGGATCACCAGACGATATTGTTAGGGTACTTCCCAAATTTATCTATAGATTCAGTGCAATCCCTGTCAAAATCCCAGCTGTCTTTTTTGTGGAAGATGGTAAGCAGGATCCTATAATTTATATGCAAATGTAAGAGACCCAGAATAGTCAAAATAATCTTGAAAAAGCACAAAGTTGAAGGACTTGCATTTTCCAATTTCACAACTTACTATGAAGTTACAATAATCAAGACAATGTGGCACTGGCTTAGGAAAGACATAAGTAAAGGGAACAGAATTGAAAATTCAAAAATAAATCCTTAATTGATAATCAATTGATTTTGACAACAGTACCAAGACAATTAAATGGGTATAAAATAGTCTTTTCAACAAATGTTGCTAGAACAGCTGGATACCCACATGCAAAAGAAAGATGTTAGATCCCTACCCAGTCCATACATATAAAAGTAACCCCAAATGGATTCTAGCACTAAACGTAAAAGGTTTAAATATAAAATTCTTAAAAGAAAACATAGGAATTGGGTCAATCGTTCCTTAGAAATGACCCTAAAACACAAGCAACAAAAGAAAATAATAGATAAATTGGATTGTACCAAGGTTAAAAACTCTTGTGTGGCACACAATACCACCAAGAAACTAAATCCAATCCAAAGAATGGGAAAAAAACATTTGCATATTCTATATCTTATAAAGGACTTGTATCTGCTATATATAAAGAACTCAAATTTAATAATAATAATAAATAGCTCAATTTAAAATGGGCAGCAGACAATATTTATCTAGCAGACTGAGTTAAGCAGATGAGGCTGCTTGCCATCAGGGACATCTGTACCTCATTAATAGTACACGGGCTGCAGCACACTGATTGGGAAGCTCTGGGGTAGTAAACACAGTTTTCCAAAGTGTGGACAAGTAGTTTTTAATAATTACATATTTACCTTAACATATTAGAAAACAACTAGTCAGTACATCCTACACATCATTTCCTGGACATTACTGCTTAAGATAAAATTGAGTTAAAAAAAATGGGCAGAAGTTTTGAATAGACACTTCTCCACAGAAGATATACAAATGTCTAATAAGCATAGGAAAAGATGCTCAATATCATTGGTCATTAGAAAAATGTAAACCTAAGCTGCAGTGAGGTATCACTTCACACCCATGGAGATGGCTATATCAAAAAGACAGACAATAGCAAGTGTTGGCAAGAATGTGGAGAAATTGGAAGCTTCACACAATGTTGGTGGGTGCAGCTGCTTTGAAAAGAGTTTGCAACATACTGAACATAGTTACCATATGACCCAGCAATTCCACTCGGTGCATATCAAAGAGAAATGAAAATGTATGTGAACACAAACACTTGTAAGTGAATGTTTATAGCAGCATGGTTCACAATAGCCAAAAGGTGGAAACAGCCCAAATGTTTATCAACCAGTAAATAGGTAAATAAAATATGCAATATCTGTAGCACAGAAATCATTGTCATAAAAATGAATGAAGTACTGATTCGTACTACAACATGAATTGTTGAACCTTGAAAACGTGCTGAGCAAAGGAAGCCTGTCACAAAAGGTCACATATTGTATGATTCCATTTTTATGAAATGTCCAGAAGAGGCAGTTTATAGAGACAGGAAGTAGAGTACTGGTTGCTTAGGTCTGGAGGTGGGTGAAGGATGGGAGTAGCTGAGGAATGGGAATTGACTGTTAATGGGTATATGGTTTCTTCCACGGGAAATGAAAATACTCTAACATTAGACTGGTGATGTGGCACAACCCTGTCAATACACTAAAACACATTGAATAGTACACTTTCAAAATGGTGAATTGTATGGTATGTGAATTATATCTCAACAAAGCTGTTAAAAACAAACGAACCTTAGTTAACAATGTGTTAGTTTGTCATAACAAAAGTACCACAAACTGGGTGGGGGTTAAACTAGAGAAATTTTTGTCTCACAGTTCTGGAGGCTAGAAGTTGAGATCAAGGTGTTGCCAAGGTTGGTTTCTTCCAAAGTCTGTTCCATGAGGAACAGTCTGAGGGAAAGTCTGCTCCATGCCTCTCTCCCAGCTTCTGGTGGACTACTGGCAATCTCTGGTGTTCTGTGGCTTATAGATGCATTCCCCAGACCTATGCTTTCACGTTCACATGGTGTTTTGTGTGTGTGTGTCTATCTCTGTGTCAAAATTTCCTCTTTTTTATAAGGACACCAGCCCTATTGGATTAGGGCCTCACCCTAATGACCTCATCTTAACCTGATCTTCTGCAAAGACCCTATTTCCAAGTAAGGTCACATTCACAAGTCCTGGGGGTTAGAACTCCAGTTTCTTTTGGGGGAACACATTTCAACCCATAAGCAACAGTAAGGACATTATTATTTTCTTTGATTCTAAATAGAAGACCAGGATGCTAGAATCTTGCTTCCTTCTAAAGAACACATCCCATTCTCTTTTTAAGACTGTAAGACTGTAATACAGAGAGAAGATATTTTTCTACCACCTGTTAGCTTGAATACTTACCTGGAGAAAGTGGAGCTTTTCCAGAGTTGGTGATGAAATTTCAGAATGTTTCTGTATCCTTCAATGACCTTAAAAGTCATTTAATTTAATCACCTACCTCGACTTGAATCTCCTTTCTATAATGGACAGACATGAAACAGGGCTTGGAAACGGGACCACTGGCAAGCAATTCACCATCCAGCAGTAGCTCCCTTGCCGATAGGTGACAGTATCTTGCTTGAAGCCCTGAGGTCTGAGGAAAGGGCACAGGAACTACAACGGACCCTGGTTTGGAGTCAGTTTATTGTGCGGCCTGTCTGTGTGACACTGGGTGGGTTGCTTAACTGAGTCTCTGCTTCTTTGTCTATAAAATGGGACTAGTAATGCTTACCTTGAACAGTTAGCTATAAAAAACTTTTTTATAGCAAAATGCCCAACACAAAATAGAAACAATAGCAACAAAAAGCTTCAAATTAAACAAAGCAACTGAGGTTTGATTTCTAAATTAATTGACTAATGTTTTTCAAATGCACTGTCAAGGAAATGAAAAATTTTGAACCAATACTGATCCTTTTCATTGGAAAGTCTTATTTTCCCATATGCACGCTAATTGATAATATACAGCCTTTACAAACATTTTTCTGTAAAATGTGCTGGGTAGATATACTCAATAAATTAAATTGATATAAGTACCAAATGCACATTTAAACTTATAATAGTTATTAGTTCACAATACTATAACTTAGCATATTTATTAAAAATAAAAACTTGAAAAATTTGTCTTCAACTTTTTTGACTTTTTTTTGGGGGGGGGGGTGGCATGCTGCGAAGCATGTGGGATCTTAGTTACCTGACCAGGGATTGAACCCGTGCTCCCTGCAGGGGAAGCATGGATTCCTAACCACTGGACTGCCAGGGAATTCCTGATTTGTCTTCAATTTGATTGGAAAGTTTATGCTGGAATGATGTTTATCAGCCATTTTACCAGGTTTTCTTAGTCTAAACAAATCATGTTTTATTTTTCAGCATCTCTTATAACACTTCAAAAATGAAAGTGATTTTCCTGCTGGAAGGAGGACTATCCTGGACTGAAAGCATAAAATAACTCTGGAACTAGATGGTCCAGGTGGCTATCCCCCCTGACAATTTAGTTGACCAAAGTTAATGGTCTTCTTAAATTGTGTTCATTCTATTCCACTTGATTTTTACCTTCCCTTCCCTCCCTTCCTCCCTCTCTCCCTCCTTCCTCACTCCCTCCCTCCCTTCCTTCCTATTTACTTATGCAGTTTTGAATTCAGTTTATTTTAGTTGCAACAAAGCGAGTACTGATCAGTTCACCTACTCAGGACCTCACAGTCACTGGACTATATTCCAGGTTCTGTCTGGTTCCAGGTGTATTTCCACATAAACTGGCTGAAGTAGGCAGTGAGGAAGGAGTCCTTCCTCAAGCTCAGAATGCCACTCCTCTCAGATCTGCATTCATCCATAACTATGAGCTGCTTCCTGTGGTGATGGAAGTGGTTGCAGCTTAGTGAACATAGATTTTAACCAAGTTATTTTTGAATTGTTGAGGCTTAACCGGTGGTGTATCAGATGTCAACTGAGAGCAGAGCTTGATGTCTAAGAATTTATATATTCTTTCAGTCAAATATTTACTTAGTTTCAATTATGTATCAAAATCTTCTAGGCACTGGGATACACTAGGAGGCTTGAGAGAGGTGATTCCTGCCTTCACAAAATGTATAGTATAAGGGAGATAAAAGTTGATTAAACAAGTAATTATGAAAGAGCTCTGAGAAGGGAGAGAGGCACAAGGAACTTTGGGGTCACAGAGCAGCAGGATCTTTCTTGCTTGATGGAGGCTGTTAGAGAAGGTTCACATAGGAAGTCATGTTTATCTGAGACCTGAATGACAGCAAGTTACCCAGGAAGTGGGGGGGAGGGAGGGCAGAAGGGGATGATTCATCCAAGTCAGGGGACTGCATGCTAAGATCTGGTGGTGAGAGAGTATGGAATACACTGCTACACACTGAAAGAAGGATGGAAGCAACAGGGGTGAAGGTGAGAGAAGCTGGAGAGAAACCTCACTTGTGCTTGGAGTTGTTCGGGAGACACTTTAGACAAGAGAGATTGCCCTGCCCTGAGGCTGGCAACTAGAGGCCAGCTGGATGGAAGAATGGCCGAGGGCCATGTGGCTCATTTTCCATCAGAGCACCCGTGACTCTCACTGGCTCCCTCTTTCCTCTCCTACGTAATCCCATCAGTTCAAGGTACCGTTTCTGTGGTGCTGTTGCTCAGCCCCTGTCGGCTGCCCCGCTTGCTTGGGTCACTCATAGACATCCAGGGGTGGATGAGTTAAATGGCTAACAAAATAGCAGAGGTTGGGAGGCAGCCTGAACAAGATAAGGAGATAAAAACTAGCTCCTAGGAAAAGGTGAAACTAGACTAAAGATGGGACAGTATTTGGGCTATCAGGGTTTCGCAAGTGTAAAATAAAATATAAGCAAAGTCAAGGAGTCAAAAGGATAATTTCCTGAGGCCAGGAATCAGACAGAAGTAAGACACTGAAGTTTGAAAGAACCTTTCATAAAACAATTTGAGCAATGTGGTGGCGGAACCTAATTTATTTACCCAACTAGGAAGACTTAATGACTCAGTGTGTTTGGTGACACTTTCTGCCACAAGTGGGTTCCCAAACAGCCAGAGTATAGTGCATTTTGAATCTGTGAATTAACTACTTGACCAATCTAGTTATTGGATATTTATTGTATATCGCTTTCCAGGTGTTTAAAACACTTAAGTCACTTCTTAATAGTATGTGTTTTTCCCAGACTTTAATTCTGCTAAATCCCAATTGAAACAAACTCTCCCATTCACAGTGAACACACTCATCATGGACAAGACTATCTTGGGTTTCCACACTGGAGAGTGAGCTCTGAGCTCCTCTCTGGCAGGAACTATGTGTTAATCAATTTTGTATTCCTCAGTGACCACATTCCACCAAGTAACTACCAAGTACCTGGTTCTAAATAAAAGTTTGTTGGATGAACGGGTGAATTTAAAGCCCTACAGTACTCCATGGAAAAAAAGCCATGTTTCTCTACCATCTTGCTCTCATCACTTTCTATTCATATAAACTTGTACTAATTATTTATCCTCTCTAAACCTTAGTTTTCTTATCTGTAAAATGTGGTAAGATGCTGGAGGATTAAAGCCAATAATTAGTACAGTGCTTAGTTCAAAGATTTTAGATATTGAGACTATTAGAAATGACACTCTTCTTTTAGAGGTAAGTTGGTTATTTCCATGAAATCTTTAAAGTTTAAAAGGCACAAAGTTCTTGTGGACTTAAATTAACATGTTAGGATATATCTCATTTTTCAACAAATATTTATTATATTTTTTATGGGTTAGACTCTGGTGGTAGGAGCCTACCATTAAGTTGCTCACCTTCTCAAGGGAAAAGAGACAACACAAGTAAAGAAACATCACCTTGTGATGAGTGTGAAGAGGGAAATGAGCCTGAAGACTTGACAGGTGGTAAGAGGGGTGCCTGGGAGACCTAGGAGAGGAGATGGGAGAGAGGAGATGGGAGAGGGAGGAAGAGGGGAGAGGTGATGGGGGAGAGGAGATGAGGGAGGGATGTGCCATGCCCACCTGGGCAATGTTTAGAGTTACCACTGTAGATTCCTGAGCAACTTAACTCACACCATAAATAAAGATCTTATTTATTTACAAGACTGGTTAATTTATAATATTTAAAAATTTGTAAGATGGTCAACATAAACATCGTAGCTAAAGAGAAAACTGGTCATCCTTTGTGATATTTGTCTGATAAGAGCATGGCATTTGATTTTTATTTTGGTAATGTCATTCCCAAACGTGAGTGTATAATATTAGTGGAAAAATTAAGGCCTATAAAGTAATACATTCCTCTAGCTACTAGGGTCTAGCATAATATTTTATATGTTTTTATATTATCTTTTTTACTCCATTTTTGGAATCTTGTTTTAAATAGCAAAGTATATCATTTTAAGTTAAATCTGATGAACACCATCACCCCATTTTATAGTTGTGAAAGACATATCACAGTTTATAGTTGGTAAAGGTGCAGCAACAATTTTTTCATAGCCAGAGAGGAGAACACAGAAATGCAATTCATTCTTGGCTCCTAGTAACATGTTAAGACTCTAGATTTATAGTATGTTTTCCTAAAATACAGTCAGAAAGATCCAAAAGATTAAATGAAGGAGTAATTATAAAACATATCTTTGAGTTAATAATATTTCTCTTTGACCCAGTGTATCCTTGCTTTAGAATTTATCCTCCATAAATTCAGGTGGCTTGTCTGTAAAATGTGGATAATGAAATGAGGTCATTGTGAGAATCAAGTTAGAAAATGCAGGGGAAACACTTTGTAAATGTTCCCGTTTTTATTTGTTGTTGTTGTTATGCTACTGTGTATTGCAAATAAGATACAGAGATTCCTCAGTTTGATTTAGGACTAATCTTCCAAACTTCCCATGCTTATCACACCAAAGCAGATGAAGTTTATTAAGTTCCTTGAATAGAGAGATTACCAGATTTTCAACTGCCATACTTTTGCTTGTTTTCTTCCCCTCTTCCTCTTTTTTTTCTCCTCCTCCTCTCCCTCCTCCCTTTCACTATTTCTCTCTCTTTCCCACTCCCCACCCTCCCACTCTTCCTCTCTTAAACAAATCCCACCTAGGTTCTCAGCTACAGTCTATTCCTTTCACCATGGGATTCACCCTAAAGGAGACAGTCCACTAAGTTACTCATGAGAAGGCATGACCAGCAGGCCCGCAGGACCTGCTAGGCAGCCACCACTCCAGACCCCCTGGCCCCTCATCTCTTAGTGTATTAGATTCTGCCCTCTCCCTCTCTGGATGCAGAGTCCTGGAGTAAATCATGCAACCAAGTGGGAAGCAAAACAAACCGTCTTCTTCTTTAACTTGGAGCAAGACTCAACCTATGAGTTACTTTTCAACAAAAGGGCCAACCCCAGTCTTATGTTTGGAGGGTAGGAGAAGCCTGATTTAACTTCAAAGACTTTCATCAATCCATACCAAAGTGCACAATAGCAACGACTGTGATGGTACCATGTTAAAGTCATAGATGTCCATGAATAGTGTTTGAGCGTCCACTTGATGAATATGCTGTATTTTTTTCTTTTTTCTTTTTTTCCCCAAAATAGTGCTGTAACTGACTGCTCATCCACTTGCAGGATGATATAAGTCATTCCTTCAGAGGGGTTGGATTTGTTGTCATCCACAGAGCTTCTTTGAAATTAAGGGTGCAGTCATGAGTGAGAGATTTGCTTGTTGACTTGCTCATTTTTCTCTCTATACAGGAGTTATCAGTCAGCCTCAGTTTTGACCTCATTAGCACCTTGGTCAGTCTCTCTAGAAGCAGAGGCTTCCAAAATGTTGGCCAAGGCAGAAGACACTTTAACTCATATGTGTGGACACAACTATGTTTACTTACATTTATAATTTGAGCTTACAGGGAACTGGGTAGCTTCCACAGATAAGAGACAGTTTCACTTTGACATCTTGTATGTTGTATAAAACAAAGAGGTGAATAGTTTTCTTTCTTGGACATTTGAGATTTAAAAAGGTACAAGAAATCTTGTGGATTGATGAGTCACATAGTAGATGAGGTATGGTTGTCGTTTATAACGAGGGATTTCAGTACTTCTTTGTACATCTACATAATGCTTAATACTCCCGAGCTCCATAAAGTTGGCGTCCTACATATGAAGTTGTCATGTATTATTTATGTTGGTTGGCTTCCAGCAGCTGAAGGGAAAACCAATCGTTCTTTGAGGGGTTTACCTGATGGAAATTGGCAATTTGATTTTCATTTCAGTAATTTGGTTTCCAAAGGTAAGAACATCATAGAAAACTCCAGCTTTCTCCTCTGAATATTGTATTTGTGACGTGGTAGACATAAACTGACAGCATGGACAATAATAATGAAGACAGAAATAGGAACTACATTATGTAAAAGGAGAACATTAGCAAACGACTTGTTACATGCAAGCAACTTGGTAAATATGATTGATGAGTGCAGAGGGAACTGAACTGGCTGTGTCACACCTAGGAAGGGATCCTGCAGGAGAATGTAAGAGCCCAGGAGTTTGCAGAGTGAGCAAAGCATTAAAAACACGGGCATAAGTCTGAGTGCCAAAGGTAGAAGGTAGATGGGGGCAGTAGTAGTTCATCCACTCATGGCAAGCATACGGAGCCCCAGTGGCCGTGGCTCTCACTGGGCTGGGCTGTGGAGGCAAACACACAAGCAGGCCAGTCTCTGTCTCTCAGTGGGAGGGAATGGATATAGGACTCAATCTTAGGAGCTACAAACAGGGCAACAGAGAGGTGATACCTGACACCATGAGCACGGATAAGGTGACCCAGACAGATCCCGTGAAGAGAGAGCAGAACAATAGGCTGAGTGTGAGCTTGAGGAAGCCCAGGCAAGGCCAGAGGATGTTAAGTCTGGTTGGGTGGGTAGAACCCACAGAGTAGAAGTTGAGTGGGAGGGGAATGAGCTATGAGAAACTTGAGGTGTTTGGATGATAACTAATGGGGAAAGGAAACTCAAATGAGAATTTCAGTTTTTTTTCCAGAGGAGAGAAGAGGGTTGACCAAAGGGAAATGCAAGGAGAGCAAAGAGGTGCAGTTTCAGGAGAGAGGAAGCCTGCCTGGTGGGGACGTGGGGCAGGAGTGGGGTGGGGGATTAAGGCTGGCCTGGGGTGGGGGAAGGATGGCACAGGGTAAGGCTGGGGTAGGTGTAACTACGTTGTGGCTTGGGGGATGACGGTGCAGGAATTTGAGAAAGTGTGGTAGTGAAAGAAGCAGGAGGGGGCGCAGGAAGGAAGTGAGCTTTCCTAAGGCTCTCTAAGGAATGCTCCGAGGAAGAGGACCACGGCTTTGGCTTTGATCACTGAGTGATGGACAGGACAGGATGGTGGATGGTATAATCAAGGTGAATGATGGAGAAGGTGGTTTTGGCAGCAAGATTAGAAACTGAGATTAACTGGTGATGAGAGGAATAATCTTCAGGGGAGGAGGTTGCCATAGTCCAGGCAAGAAATAACCAGAGCCTGGACTAAGGCATTAACTGGGAAGATAAAGCAGGAGGAATAATTTTAGAATATAGGAATATAAGAACAGCAATATATCTCAACTGTCCAATACAGCTGTCACCAGCCACTTGTGGCCAGTGAACTCTGGAAACATGGCTAGTCTGAATTGCGCTGATGTGCTGTGATGTGAATGACACAACAGATTTTGAAGACTTAGTATGAAAAAAGTATTTCATTAATATATTTCTATTGTTTACAAGTTGAAATGATAATAGCTGGAATATATTGGGTTAAAAATTTTACTATTAAAATTAATTTCCCCTCTTCCTTTTTACTTTTTTTTTTTTTTAACAACATGGCTACTAGAAATTTCCAATTTACATATATGGCTCAAAATATATTTTGTTGGGCAGTGCTGCTGGGAGGTCAGTAATACTGGTGTGGCCACTGGGATACGGAGGGATTGGTACAAGGCAGAGCTGTAGAATAACAGTGATAAACCGTATTTAATTTGAGTTGGTAAGTAGGTTTCAGGCTGTGATACCTATACATGGAGTTTTGTCCTGCTGATTCATTCAGGGGGTTCAGAGTGCCTTTGGCTGTTACCTGTCTGCTATGGTACATCCACCCTCTCGGCTGATACAACTGGAATATGCAGTGGGTGGTTAATGGAAAAAAATCAACTAAAGAAGAGAATCATAAAAAAAGAAGCACAAAGCACACTTTAATTAGTTTATTTAAACTTAAAACATGTGTCCACTCATCCATCAGTTGGTTGTTGGTTGTTGGAACGAGGCCTTCTCCCCACAATGTGTTTTCTACTATTACAGTTTCTTTAAAGTGACAGGTTTTGAACAAATCTAAGAGCAGAATCTTTAAAGATTTTTATCTTTTCCTCAGTCCTTCACTGTTTTTTCATTCATACCTAATTCCATTTTTAAAATTCAAGTGTTTTCTGGACTTTCCTGGTGGTGCAGTGATTAAGAATCTGCCTGCCGGTGCAGGGGATATGGGTTTGAGCCCTGGTCTGGGAAGATCCCACAAGCCGCAGAGCAACAAAGCCTGTGCTCCACAACCACTGAGCCTGTGCTCTAGAGCCCGCAAGCCACAGCTACTGAGGCTGCGTGCCACAACTATTGAAGCCCACGTGCCTAGAGCCCATGCTCCACAAGAGAAGCCACCTCAATGAGAAGCCCATGCACCGCAATGAAGAGTAGCCCCCGCTCGATGCAACTAGAGAAAGCCCGAGCACAGCAACGAAGGCCCAACTCAGCCAAAAATAAATTTATAAAACAATAAAAAATAATAAAAAAAATTCAAGTGTTTCCAAAGCATCCAACTTTTTCTACTCTTGTATTTTTATCAGTTTACCCAGTTTTTA
Source organism: Mesoplodon mirus (assembly GCF_964341445.2). Lineage (NCBI taxonomy): Eukaryota > Metazoa > Chordata > Mammalia > Artiodactyla > Ziphiidae > Mesoplodon > Mesoplodon mirus. Next base: position 34,954,705 of record NC_138977.1, on the reverse strand, counting down.
ACTTAATTACACAATGACAAGTAAAAGTGGCATGAACATTTTGGTGACACCTACCTGACGCTTGGTTTGCACACAACCCAGTGATGAAGGAAATGGGAAACGGGAGAAACGAGAGACCGGTGAGACCAGCTGCAGCCCCGGTCAGGTTAGGGACACAGGCTCCCGACAGTGGCTTCATGGTGTGGACGGGAGAAGGTCAAGCAGAGTTTGGTCAGAGAATTTCTTCAGGGCTTCCCAGGAACGCCCGGCACTGGTGCTGGGAGTTCACGGGGGAGGGAGGATTCTGAAGCAGGATGTGTGGATGGGGCTGCAGTGCCAGTGAGACGTACCACCACTGGAGTCTGTCCCAGCAGGGAGTGAAGGGGCTCGGCACTCCTCCTGTGCGCGCCTGCCTTGCAGGCGTGGGAGGACGGGTATGACGTGGAGCTCAGGCCTGTGGGCCAGGGCGCACTGAGTCTCCGCTGGCCCAGAGCCCCTTCTTTGAGGCGCTGTCTGGGCTGGGAGCCGACGAGCTGTACAGGAGTGCGGGGACGACCACCTGCCGCCCTAGTGACCCGCGCCTGCCTGCGGGGCGTCCATGCGGCCTGTGTGTCAGAAACAGAACAGTGTGGTCGTTGAGCTCTTTTACAGAAAACGAAGTGCGTTTGTATGTAGATAAATTCTTATTTATTCAGCACGTAAGCTGGGGGAAAAAAAACAAAAAAAGGCCTTAGTTCGTTTTCCATCTTCTTTCCCCAGCCTTCCTTGGCTTGGAGGCTCTTTCCTCCATCTTCCAAGCCAGGAGCATAGCATCTTCTCTCTTTAACTCTGTTTCCATTATCACGAGTTCATGGGATGCTCATCGTGCCCCTTATTTTGGGGTGAAGTCACTGAGCAGCTTCCAGAAACAAGCAGACCTGGGATTAGAATGCTGTCTGTCAAACCTCAACACCAGTCTCCTGAACCAGTGTCCCTCCAATCCTACTGTGCATCAGAGTCACCCTGAGGGGATGGGGGTGGGGGGAACTTATTCAAGTGCAGACTTCCAAGTCCCAGACCCAGCTGAAAACTGGATTCAACCGGTCTGGAATGTGGCCATGCTCACCAGGTGATTCTGATGCAGTAGGTTCATGAACCCTGAAGTTCAATGCAACATGGCCTCTCCGGGGGGCCAGAGAGGAGGGCCAGCCGGAAAGGGATACTGCTGAGTGAGGAATGGGGCCTGGAGAGGGAAGAAGAGAGATTTGCTGGAGCCGGTCATACCAGCTTGTGTGGAAGGAAAATCAAATGCAGGGGGGACTGCTAAGAGAGCTCTGAAACGAAGCCTTAAGGCCACTGAGGAAGTGATTCCGGATGAAATCTGACCTTTTGACCACTTATTCTCTTAACGCGGGCATGCAGAACATCTGCCCAATGTTCCAGAAACTCGAGACCCTTATTGGACCCTTACCCTAAATATCTCCTTCTTGCACCGGGGTCAATCATGATTCTTGCCAGACAACTTTAACAACCTTGTGGCTTTTGCCTTTATAAGTCCCTGACTCTTTCTCTTCCTTGGAACACTCGGTTTTATCTGAATCTGTCTCCAGTATTGCAATTCCTAAGACCCCCAAACAAACTCTTTTCTTATTTGCAGCCTTGTGCGTTTCTTGGTTGACACTTGCAAGAGCCAATTGTTAAAATTAAAGGAATCTTATGAGTCACTTGTTAAACACAGCCATTATTTATAAAAAATAAATTATATAAACTTGCAATTAAATAAATTATATGAAGAAAAAGGGAATAAATACTCAAAACCCACCACTTGCTCATTATGCTGCTATATTTTATTATCCTCTGTGCTCTCGAGGTTTTCTGTGTCTGTTGTATCTGTACAGGAGAGATGCTGTATGTATTAGTTATCCCCAGCCTCTGGAGCTTGAAACAACACACATTTATTCTCTAACAGTTTCTGTAGGTTGGGAACCTTTTGCTGCCTAGCTGGTGGTTCTGGCTCAGGGTCTGTAAGGAGGCTAGAGTCAAGCTGTCAGTCAAGCAGCCCTCCCAGACTTGCCTGGGGCTGAAGGGTCTGCTCCGTGGCTGTTGACAGCCCTCAGTAACTCACAGCCCCTGGGCTGCAGACGTAGGTCCCTCTCAGGCTTCCACAGAGGCCTTCCCAGTCCTTGCTGTGTGCATCTCCACAACATGGCAGACAACTTGCCCAGGACAAGTGATATGAGAAAGAGGGGGAGAGAGAGTTTTGTCATAACCTAATTTTAGTAGATATATCCCATCAGTTCTGCCATATTATGTTCATTAGAAGCGAGTCACTAAGTCCTGCCTAAACTCAAGTAGAAGGGAATTAAGCCCCCCCTCTTGAAAGGAAGGAGTGTAAAGAATTTGTATAAAAGTGTGCTGTGTGCCTCTCCTCAATGCTGTGTTCAGTGATGTCACATCGGCAATTTGGAATCAGCCACGGTGGGAATATTAATACCACAGAAATCAGTAAACACTCTAAATCAGGTTTTACCACCCATGGAGAGCTGAGTGTCAAACATTTACCAGCACACCACTAAAAGGATATAAAGCTATGTGTTTACAGAACCTTTGTGGACTAGATGAGTTTTAGACATGGCTTTGGAAGGAGGGAATACAGGGTTTGGGATATAGGAAGAGACAGTTTCTGGGTTTGAAAATAGTGGAGGTGATGCAGGAAGTGAAGGTTTGGGGAGCTTAAATATGCTCATACAGATGTTCAGAAATAACACAAAAAAACAGATCTCTTTCTTCCTTGCATGCGTGTGCATGCATGTGCATGATTTAAAGTGTGGGTGCACACTAGATTTAACTATGGGTACACAGGGTCAAACACATTAGACAGTTAGCATGCAAGATTTTCTATCTAGTAATCGGGATGGGTATATAACCTTTTACATAATTGCTTATGAAACCACAGAAGTAATTATGCTCCAGTGAAGCTGTCCTACACCTAAAATTGCCCAGAAATTTAAAGACGAAGTTTTAATTCCTTTGAACTGATTCCTTGGTGTATGTGGTGTGTCCCAGAGCTTTGGTGAGCAGGAACTTTTCTCAAAAAGAAAACTTCCAGGATCACAGCATTTGAGATTTGAAAAGACTTCAGAAAACCCATAGAACAAACACTTTGTTGAAGTATGTTTGTCAATCAAACATCAAAATCCGAAATACCTGGTATTCTTGTTAAAACCTGGAACCTTGTTAACACCTGAAACCCATCGCAGACTTTCTGCATTGGTGGGGGCTTGGGAATCTGCATACTTTACAAATTCTCTAGATGACCCAGCTGCACTTGAATGAATCCAAATCTTTCATTTTATAGATAAAGAAAACAAACTTCTAAGATTCAAAAAAATCTCCATCAAGTGAGGCCACAGAGCTGGTGGGATTCCACCCATTTACAAAAATTTTAAAAAGAAATTCATAAAACTGAGATTTGGGAGAAAATAGAAAACACACCCTTTGTTTGAAGAGAAGCTTAAGGGCAACACAAGACTTCACTGAATCATATGTCGTTTATGTGTGTCATTACCAGTATATGGCCCACCTTGCCTCAAATTAGTGTGGTTACCTTAAATTGCTAACATGAAAATCCTAACCTTCTACTTCTGAAGTTATTGGTTTTGGCTACACTGTTTTCTTTTTCTAGGTTTCCAAGGTTGCTCTTTTGGGCATGATTTTAGAAATCTAAGTATAACTCTGGTTTCAAACTTCTGGACCATGTAATCAAACTCAGACTGGTCATAGAGAAAAATATATGGTTCTTAGCTCTGCCTACATTGACAAGGATCATGGTGGGGTCCAAATTCAACTGAGTGGCATGTCTTTATAGTGGCAGTTTTTCCCAAAAAAATCCAAAAAAGAAGATCCATGCTGCTGTAGACAGTCAGAGGGTTTTGAAACCAACCTCTCCAGCAGCATTTTTTCTGATCCAATAAAATCATTTAAATATCTGGATTCTTTTCCAGGAGAAAGTTTTTATTCAGTGCACTGCACTGTTAGACAGGTGGAGAAAGAGTAAGTTAAGAAAAAAAATGGCTAACATGAAAAATCACCCACATGATGTCCAGTTTTACTGTTTGGTTGAAATACCCAATGGATTATTTATTTATTTAGATTTGTGCTATTTTTTAATCCAAATGGCAACCTCTTCAGAATAACATCTGCTCCAGAGTTGTTCCAGGACTACAAATCCTGTGTAAAGCCTGGGTATTTAAAGCTGTAAATGATTTTATATTTTTGCAATAATTATGGGAGGGGAATGGAGATCGTACCTTTCACCATCAGAGTTTTCTTTCTATAACAGGATTTGATCTTTTATTTTTTTTTCTTGGATGAAAACTCTCCAGCCCCAATCAAGCCTTTAGATGACTGCACTCCTGGCCAACATCTTAGTTTCAACCAGGGAGGAGACCCTGAGCCTGAACCACCCAGATAAGCTGTTCTGGAAAGATTTAACCTTAATATCAAACTAAATCCCTTGTCCAGCGCTCCCCAGCTGCACTCTGTTTTCCCCACAGGAGTTAGAGAAGGGAGTTGGCATAGGTACTGGCAGATGACATTATCTCACTTGTGCGCCCCCCCCCAAGAATCCAGGAATGTGCATAAATACAATTAAAGACAGTATCTGCAAATTGATAGAATGCATTTTTAGTCTCTTAAACCTCTGAACACAGTGCATTGTGTTCTGTTTTCCAGCCAGACCTTGCAATCAATGAACATCCAACCCGTGGGTTTGTGTTTGTACTATCAATACAGTTATTAAAGACACATCACGGGGAGAAGGCAAGCGGCTGCCAATACTTCTTCTGTGTTTCTTTTTTTCTGCAATATTCTCTAGTTTTTGGAGCATCAAGATGGAAACGTGGTCGGCTTGGAATTGACGGCACATTAAAAGGCTGCACTAACAATCCCAGAGTGTTTTTTCCACAGGCAGTGTCACGGGTCTCTCAATGACAGTAACATATCCACACCCAACCTTAGCTGTCATCCCACCTGGATCGTTCCGGCGCCATTTGGCTCTGACGTAGCTTCGAGCCCGCAAATCGCGCAGCTGCCCCCGGTTATCCGCAAATCCGGCCCGCGGCGCCGCCCCTCCCCGCCCCGCCCGCGTGCCCGCGCGCCCCGCCCGACTCCGCGCCACCTCCCCCTGCGTCCCGCGCTCGGCGGCGGTGCGTCTTGCGCTCCCCTCAGGCTCCGCGCTCGCTGCTCGGGTCTTCCCTCCCTCCGCTGCCTGCTCCAGGCCGCCGGCAGGCGAGGCAAGGGGACCCGCGGGCTGTGCGCCCCGAGGCGCCGGGCACACAGGAGGCCGCACGGGAGACGCGTGGCGCGATGGCCGGGCGAGGGGGCCGCGCGCTGCTGGCGCTGTGCGGAGCGCTGGCGGCCTGTGCGTGGCTGCTGGGCGCCGAGGCCCGGGGGCCCGGAGGGCCCCCGGCGGGCGCGAGGCGGCGCCGGCGGCCTCAGGAGGACGGCATCCCCTTCGAGTACCACCGCTACCCCGAGCTGCGCGAGGCGCTGGTGTCCGTGTGGCTGCAGTGCGCCGCGGTCAGCAGGATCTACACGGTGGGGCGCAGCTTCGAGGGCCGCGAGCTGCTGGTGCTCGAGCTGTCCGACAGCCCCGGCGTCCACGAGCCGGGTAAGGGCGCCGCGCGGGGAGGGCTGGCGGTGGGGGAGGAGGGAGAGGGGCACCCGGGGTGGAAGATGGGACGTGGAGAGAGGAATGGCGATGGGGATTGCCGTCTCCTAGTCTCGGCTAGCCGCCCTCCCCAGCCTCGAGGACCCACCCCCCTTGGGTGAGCACAGGCCCGAGGGTTTGCGGCGGATGGAGGTAGGAGCGCAGCGAGCAAATCTGCGCGCCTGCAAACCCGCTGTCACCCCCACTTCGCTGTACCGAAGACCGCAGGGAATAACTTCGAGGCCTCTGCAAGGAGGTCGCCCTTCCTTGCAGACAGGAGTAGAACGATAAGGTGCAGAAGGCAGGAACTTGGAGGAAATGAGGAAAAGTCAATTATCATTTGTTTCCTAATTTCCAGTTTATTGGTCCTGATGGCTCTACGTACCCGCCTCTACCTGTATGTGCGCATTAGGTACACGCGCTGCTGGGATACTCAGGGATTGTTAAGGATCTTGGCAACACTGGATGGTAGAGGGTGAGAAAGTGGCCTCTGGCAGGCATTCCGATCTTGAAACTGCACACAGTTTTTCTAAGGAAAAAGGAATATTCCATTTTCTCTGCTCTAGCCCTTGGAGATGAGTAGTTTGTGACCAGGATTTTATTCCAACAGATGTTTCCTTATGGCCATCTTATGCATCTTCCTCCTGAGTGTGTTAGGGCACGGTTTAACTTATGTTAAATGTTATGCATTTGGTATTAATAAAGAGGTATTTTTAAAAATGTTCTTGGTGCTTCTTTTTCATTGCTTTTTGAAATGATATAACTTAAGGCCTGGTCTTATGTCTTATGATCGTAAAGGTACTGTTGAAGTTATCTGGGCTAATGACATTAGCATGGGATGCTTGTTTTTTTGTTTGTTCGTTTGTTTTTAATGACAAAGAAAGCAAAAAAACAGGTAAAAATTCTCAGTGTAGGGCCAGGATAGTTTTATAATGATATTTATAAACTGAGAAGGGATGAAAATAGGTGATCCATGGAGACACTTTGATCTTGAAATGGAAAGAGTATGGGTTGATAAATAATAAATCTTCAAATGGGAAATATCTCTTATCTTCAAATAATGTAAACAGAAAAGTTTGTATACTTTTGCAGTCAAAACCCTAAAATCCTAGAAATCCTAGAAAACATTTTCGGTAATGCTCTCTAGCAGGATTCAGCATGTAGAATTGGAAATTTGGAAAATTAATTTCTTGTTTGTATCTAAACATAAAGAAAAATTTTAAATGTGACAACTCATTTTCAGTTATTTCAGATAATCAAAGTCAAGACATCCTAGGCTTAGATAAAGAGAATCTAAATATTTGTGATTCTCCTGCCTACTTAATTAGAACCTTTGGTTATTCTGTTGTGGATTGCTTCTCACATTTTGTTAATTGTTTCTTCAGAGATTATATGAAAGCGAATGTTAACTTTTTGTTGTCTTGCTTCAAGTTTAGAAACAAAATTGTAAAGCGATATTACTGTTAGAATGATATGCTTTTGAAAATGAAAACCATAATTTTTTTGCTTAAATATCTGGAATGTATAGTCTGTCAAGATCTGCAGATCCCTCTCAGACTGCAGGCTCCATGAGGTAGGGCTGTGTCTCCAGCACCCAGGCCGGGTCTGGCACATAGCGGACACTCAGGTCACATTAGGGAAAAAAAGAATCAGTCATTTGCTGAATAACACAATGCCTTCAATGTTTTATTCCTTTTAAACACAAAATACACCAATTAAATTCATTTTAAGAAGGTGGACAAAGAAGCATTTACATTACATGCTTTATAAGTCCTTGTTAAATGAGGGAAACTAAGTTCATGGTATTACTTAATAAATAGAATACAGAATGTCTACCCACTGTATTTTTAAAGGTTGAAGTAAACTATTATGAGCAAACACTAAAAAACCACAGGGTGATTTCCCCCTCCACCACCTTTTTAGAGGAGATGAGCAGGTTGGAAATCTTCAGGGAACTAGTGTTAAAAAAAATTCAACTGGGTAAATTTTAAAGGTCTTATTGACTTTATTCAGTGATTCATGAATTAAACGTCATTCAGTCTAGCAGATAGAAAGGTGTTCTAAGATCTGTACAAAATGAAAGACTTTTATAGGCAGAAGGGAGCAGGAACAAGGAGGTTACACTAGGCAAAAGATGGGTTGGTTATCACAAGGTTACTTTCTTTTAGGGGATGGCAGGGGTCCTTGATTACCTCACTTGTGCTGATCACAGGGTTCCTGATTGACTGGTTTAAGATTCCATTGCTGGGAGAGCCAAAACTGTAATTAAGTTTCAGTTTGGTGATGTGGGACTTAGCATAAGTGACTCCATTTGGGGCCTATTGTCTTGTTTTTAACACTAATGAATGCAGAGATCTGATCAGTATATGAGTTTGATAGCACTTGTGGGAATGAACTTTCTAGGAAGTTTTGAATGAAGGAAAGTATTCACCATTCTTAAATGGCCTTCATATTTGTTTTTAGATTAAAATATTTTAAGAAATGAGAAGGGAATTTCCATACTTATTTTGAGATAGAAATGGATGCAGTCAGTGTGTTTTGAACCACCCACACACTGTAGATGAGGCAAGTCGTATGGGCTGTGCAGTGATACACAGGATGGTCCTTGCCCTGTGGGGGATTGAGAATTGGGAGGTTGGAGGAGAGTGTAAAGGTGGTCAGTGCTGCAAGAAGGGAGTGGGGGGCCCAGAGAAAGGAGACTGCGAACTTTAGGTCAGGGCATTTGGTTATTGAAGAATAGATGACAAGAAGGCAGGAATGTACAGATTAGTGAAATTTACCAATTCCAGTGTAGCTCATATAGATGTATGTTTTAACAGAGCCCCTGCTTTTGAAAGAGGACAACTGTCTTCACTGTTTTCACATTATAAGTGTTTTGGGGAAGGTTAAAATAATGTTTCTGATGATGCTATTCAGAAATAATATTTAGCTTAACAAATTCATTTACTTGACTAAAACTTTGATCAAGTTGCCCATATTCATTTTATCCTCCAACAAGAGAGAAGTGTCAGGTTTGTTAGTCCTCTTAGTCTAAATTCTTTTTCTGAACTTTAAAAAAATATAGCTAACATCTAAGTATTTATCATAATAGAAAAACTCTCCCCAAAGAAAACAACATATATACATCAGGTCTTTCCCTGTGGTAGAAGTTGATGTGGTTAGATTTGCAGGTTATGGACAGAGAGAGTTCCTGGATCCCACCAGCTCCCTTCCTGAGTGGAAAGAAGTGATCATCGGACTTGTTTGGTACCAGGCCATGGGCTGAATTTGAACTGATCTCCTGAAAGTGATCAATTCTCTCAGATATTCCACATTTGAATTCATAAAAAGGGAAAGAAAATTCTGTTTGGAATTGGTCAGGGAGGAATATCCACACCTATTCTGTCCGCTTGATTCCTGACCAGCTGGACGCTGGGTCTTAGTTTTCATTTTGATCACTTTGGAGGCCTGCACAAATCTACTGGACGAGGGTGGTGGGTCTCAGCCATTCTCAGAAGAACTGTGCGTGGTCTTGGCCCCAGTCTCATCTCCTCACACATCATGAATCTGGACGCCAGACATGGGGCTGGGATGTAGCCTTGGCTAAGATTGAGTCTCTGCTCTTGGGTATGTTCCCATGAGGTATGATACCTGCCAAGCCTGACCATGTTTCCCATTTTTCTTTCTGTTTGCTCATATTTTATACATTTAAAATGTTTCTACACGTAGGGACTCATGTTCTCAAACCCAAATATATGCTCTCCTAGGCATGCATAGAAATTATTGCAGTACTCATAAAAGAAGCCTTTCTTAATTTATGTCTAAGCAATGGAATCTGTATTCCCAGACCACTCATCCTAGGGTTAAACATGAGTTAAGATTAGTTTGTTTAAAACACTAATTCTTTCACGTGTAGTTTAAGATTGCTCTTGGGGAGAAAATCTGATTTATAGCTAAAATGTTATCTTAGAAACATTCTTTAGGGCATAGATTTTCCTCTCTCAAAGGCTGGAATGATTATTTTGGACTTGTTCCTCCCCAAATATGTTCACATTTAAAGTGTATGAATGCCAATGTGCATTTGCCAAATATCGTGAGGCAACATTAAATGCTGGCAAAATTTCTATACAACTCAAAAAAAAAAAGTGGGGTTTTGGTTATTTTGTATGGCCTCTTTTAATACCAGATTAGTGTGAATTGGCAATGATTACAGCTGAGTAGCACCTTACAACTGGTGAATATTGACATTAGATTGTGGAGAAGGATCTAGATATACCATATGTGGTCAAGAGTTATTTTTAGACCCAAGTGAGTCAATGTAGCTCTTGCCAGAAATAATGTACTTGATTGACTTGTGATTGGCTAAAGGAAGAGAGGAAATTGAGCTGGCCCCTAACATTATATCCTGTACTCAGACAAAATAAGTGTCTTTCTATGGAAACTGATTTGAGAGGTGGCAAAGGAATCATCTGCCAGCATCTCCCTCATTGTGTAGCACAGAGGATATTCCAATACCCACCTTTACCGTTCTTTGGGAAAGATATTTTTGACAAATACAAAAACAGTTCCAGTAAGAAGCGGTGATACATAAGCCAGCTTTTCCCAAAGTGTATTCAGTGGAACATTAGTTCAGCTTGGTTTGAGAAGGATTAAGTAAACAAAGATAAACAGGTTTATATATTGCAAGACTTATCAGAGCCTTTAATATGCTAATGTATGTTTCAAACCTCCAACTTAGATGTTTGCTGTACAGTATTTTCCAGTCTTTTTCACCATGGAACTCCCTTTTATCCCCCAAGGAGCTTATTTTGTACCTGGTATTGCACTAGTTAGAGAAGCACAGCACTAGCTCATTATTATTCATTATCATATTTTGAAGGATTGATTTGGTAATTCTCTAGCAGAGACACTCAAATAGGGAGTTCCTTAGGGGTGGGGAGCATATGTTTTCCATTTTTTTGCCCATAAACAGCTGACTTAGTGATTTATGTAGAGTAAGCTCTTAAGTTATGCTTATTGAATTGAGAACATGATTTTGAGGCAACGAGGCATAGGACAGATACTTTCGATTGGAAAGATGAAAGTGACAAATGCATTACCATTCTTTTATTGTTACGTAGCTTCATGCTTTTAACTTCTGTGTACCTCCTTTTCTTGTCTGTAAAACAGGAATACTTTAAAAACTCAAACCTCACAGGGCTGCTGTGAGGCCAAAGTAGTATAGAAAAAAATTTAATGGAGTTGCTTTCATCTAGTTTTTAAGAACATGGGGTAATTTGTTAAAATGTTTCTTCATAACTGGAAGTTGGTCTGGAGTGTGCTCCATCGGCTTTCTTCATTAGGAGGGGGCCTCCTTGGTGTGTCATCACAGGAGACCTTGGATGCTTACTTGTTCCAGTGGAAGCCCATCTGCACAAGCCCGGCAGGCGGCCCTGATGGACTTCTACCCTCTCATCATCAATGTTTCCTCGTTCACAAATGTTTGTCTATTATCGATTTTTAAAATGTAGGACATTCCTGCTTTGCTTCAGCTTGACATCTTATTTTGCTTCATTCAGTGGAAACAGTGTAAGTGTTCATCGTTCTTTGATGGACTATATCTTCAGGTAGCTAAACAAATCTAGGGCAATTCCAGCATTTACTTTGGCAAACTAACTTATTTTTCTGAAGAATTTATAATAAAACTGCTCAGGTCCTGACTACTTTATTCTTTTACGGACTCAGTGTAAGTGAAAGATCTTTGAAACCTCCTTTCTCACCCCTCCCTAAGTTTCTTACCCCCACTGGGGTCTTTTCTTTACGTTTCCACAGTTCTTTGAAGAGAGGTAACATCAAGGTTTACAGTATATGCTTCAATGTCAGGGGACCTGAGTTTAGATCAGGGCTTCCTATTTTAAACTAAATGTTCTTGGGCAAGTCACTTAACTTCTCCCAAAGCCCCAGATTCGTCACCTACAAAATGACAATAATGTGATGATTCAATGTAGTAGTAAATGTAAAGCTCTTAAATAAGTATGTCAACAATTATTATTATCTCTATTATGGCATTTTCTGTTGTTGGTATACGTGTTCCCCCAGTAAGCTGTGAGATCCTTGTGGTCAGGAGTTGTATTTTGCACATTTCTTTATCCCAAGTGTCTAGTTCTATGCTTAGGACATAGCAGCCACTCAGTGAATATTTGTGGAATAATTGAAATTTCTCAAACAGGCAAGAATGGGCATCACAAAACAAAGCTGTATTGAAGTTCAGTGTTGAATTAATACATGTTAGCATGCCAGAAGCATGATACCAAGAAAGGATAGAAATGGTATTTTCCTATGTGAACACTTATATTTTGTTGTGATGCATCCGGTTTTGCATAATGGAGAAATCCATCTACTGCACGTCTTTTCGAGTGTGCTTATTGTAAGTGAAGTAGTATGAGGCTCGTTTCCTCCTGGCCTCTTTCCTCTTGAGACAATTTATTGATAGAAAGTTAAGCTGCTTTTTAAGTGTTAAAAGTTCTAAAGATAATTAGTAAAAATTCACTTAGTAAAATTTTTGGCTTTTAAAAAATCGATTCTGATTCCTTAGTATGGCTGTTTTACACATAGAAGCCATACATCTCCAGGTTTTAACTTTCCTTCCCTCATGAAAGTGGCATTCAAATCATGCACTTGAAAATGCTGAAGAGGAGGAGATTTATCTGAAAGTTAGCTGATGGGTCAAATGAGCTCAAATTTGAGACATGTTTAAATTTGCTCTTTCCTTCCCATCTCATTAATTACAGGAATTGCTGCCAGTCCATTGCTCTGCAAATGTTTCTCTTTCTTTTGAAATTCAGGATGTGGTGTTCTGTAGGCCTTCCAGCAGCCAGCTCTTTCTAATACAGTGTGGCCTCAGAGAAGAAACTGTGTTGCCAGTACCTCTTACTATGTTCCAATGCTTTACCTACAACTTTAACTGTCCCTACGTAGTAACTTTTAAGGTGGCTCATATAGAGAATTACAAAGTTGATTCTTAAACAAAAATAAATAAGTTAATTATGATAATAAACCCTGAAACAACTTTCTACCACCGGTAAATATTTTGTTTTTTTAATAGAAATCTGTTTACTGTGAAATCACTCTGAGCATCATAGTTCAATAATAATAATGCCACTCACTTTAAAGATGTTTGATTTCAAGCAGAAGCTGTTTATTTAAAAAGTGGATACAGATTACTTATTTTTTAAATGGGACCTTTAACTTAAATCCAGGTTCTAAAAAAATCCCTTGCTGTGGTGATTCATGTCAAGGTAATTGGGAAAAGCAACAATTGTCTCATGTATTTGCACATGCAGGCAGCTCCTCAGATGTTCAGATCCCAAAGTGATGCCACCAGAATGGACCTACACAGTTTCCCTTCCTGCATAGCCTAAAGTATTCAAAACCAGAAAATCTTCCTTCACTGCCATTCTGTAATTTTTCCCCAAGAAATATCTTGTTTCTAGAGCTCAGTTCAGCAACTTGTACAAATCATAAGCTTTGGCCATGAGTTCAGGGTAGGAAAACTTGAATATACAGGTTGGACCATCACATCCCTGACCAATGTCCTGAATACTCTTATTTTTCATTTCCTAGCCAAAGGGTAATTTTTAAAACAACCTTTTCTCATAACCTTTATAAAAGTTGCTGTGTATCATTCTAAGCTAAAATTGACTTTCCAAGAGGAAAAGAAGCTGTAGGCTTTTGTCAGTATAGCTAGTACTGTCAATTTAATTTAGGGAATAGTTAACGAATGCCCATTCTGTATATGCTATTTTACTCTATCTGCCAGTCACCCTTTTAAGCAGTTCCTTTGCATATTGAAATGTGTATTTGGTTACTGGTCTTGGATTCACTCTTTCGCATGTTGAGCTTAACTGACCTGTTTTATAACCAGTGGACATATCCCTTGATTCTACAAAATATATGCTGCATATAGATGCAAGGGTCAAATAGTTCCCTGTACTATTCTTGATGTAGCGGATATAAAGACAGTATCTGTAGGTGAAACTACTGGGAATGTTAGACATTTGCAAAATAAAATGTTTTTTGCCCTTTTTGTGTTTTAGGTGTGGTGTCGGACATCTGATTTTAAAGTACAACAGATCTATTGAAATAGTTCCATTTGTCTCAAGTCGTGACATCGTTCAGCACAATTTTTTTAAATTTTATTGGAGAAAACCAGTGTTATTCATTGTGGGAACTCAGTAAACGTTAGGCCAGATTCTGCACATAATCAGCATCATGGGAATTAAGTTAATGTACTTTCGGAAACAGCACTAACTCTACGAAATTAGCGGAACCTATACAGCAAAATATACAGAGAGAAATCAGCTTGTTAAATGTATTTCCTCGAGTCAAATTCAGTTTTTGGAAGATGTTAAAGCAATACAAAATATAGGTATAGGGGCTTCCCTGGTGGCGCAGTGGTTGAGAGTCCGCCTGCCGATGCAGGGGACACAGGTTCGTGCCCCGGTCCGGGAAGATCCCACATGCCGCGGAGCGGCTGGGCCCGTGAGCCGTGGCTGCTGAGCCTGCGCGTCCGGAGCCTGTGCTCCGCAACGGGAGAGGCCACGGCAGTGAGAGGCCCGCGTACCGCAAAAAAAAAAAAAAAAAAAAAAAAAAAAAAAATATATATATATATATATATATATATATATATATATATATATATATAGGTAGATATTTCTCATGTGAATATTTTATAGATGTATAGTGACTAATGCTATATTGACACATGGACTGAAATACTGTATAGACATGTAGGTTTTGTCTAAGTCTTGATGACAGCAGGATAATCATGAGTGGAGCTGTCATTTTACAGTATTTTAAATTTCACATGCATCTATAAAATACCCTTCAATTTAATTGTTTTTACTTCTTTCCATAGCTTTTATCAGAAATTGAAGAATTTTCTCTTTTATCTAAGTGGCTTATATGGAAAAAATCATGTCTCAAAAGTTTTTTCTTTCAGAAAGTTTTCTTGGGCTCTTGTTGCCCTCTTTAAGTATGGTCAGATATTGCACCAGGATTTTAAATATTTGGCCAAATATGCCTTTACTTTCACGAGGATTCTGACTGGGTACCCACTGAGGTGGGTTTGGAGACCCTAACAGATGGATGTGACCCTGCGTGTTCTTCTCCCCATACCCCTCTGCTTCCCCCTCTTCTGTGGGTATTAGAATAAGAAAGGGTCATTGTCTGGGTGTCAGCTGGGAGGCTTTCATCTGATAAATGTGGGTCATGAACCCACTGGGACATGTGTTGGCTCGTTTGTCAGCCGTTTACTCGATGGTTCCCCATAAACAACCTCGTTTAGTCCTAAATGAACAGCGTTTTCATACCTATCACAGGTGAGGAATTAGATAATATTTACCTTTATGGGGACTTAAAGAGGCAGGAAGAGTCTGCCTGTTGTTGAAAAGTATTTAAAAGAAAAATTAGAAATGTGAATTTTCTTGTTTTTTTAAGATCTTGTCACAATGATCTTAATTCCCTCTGAAAAGGTACATAAATTGCTGATATTTATGGTGTTATTATGCTGTTATTTATGAATCTTGTGAGTCTTAAATATGCACATTTTGGTTAAGTCTGTGTAGTCATCCCTCATTATCTACAGGGGATTGGTTCATATGTGTGAGTTATACACAATCTTACTGTATCTCTCAAACCCACGTTAGTGCCTAATTTGCTCTTCACTGGTACCTGTGGACTGGCCTGGAGAAACTTCGTTGACAGAGTGTATTAATTTCACTTCAGTGTCTACATGGGGGGCTGTATGTTGAGGACAATGCTAGGCCTTGCACGAGTGGTAAAAGCCATGAACTATGTGATAAGTGTTTTTAATATTTTTGAGACCTCTTTTCCATTATTTCTCGATTTTTTGGTGTGCTTTTCATAGTTGATTCAAATTGCTGGATAGATGGGACTTGGGGGCACCTGGTATTGTTCTAATAAACCATTTCCCCTTCTCTTTGGACTCTACTTCAGTTTGCACAAACTGTATTTAAAAAGTGACATGTAACTTTTAGGAACATCAAGCATTTTTCCTGAATAGTTTTAAAACTTGGATTGTTGCTGTTGTTATTTTAACATTGAAGCAGAATCGCTGTCAGCGGTAATTCTATGACCTGTGTGCACAGGGAGAGGGAGTGAATGAGAATGTGTTTCTGAAATGAACGTACAGAGGGTGAGACTGGCTGGTATTTTCCCCAAACTTATAGAATCAAGGTAAAGTGTTTATAGCCTCTGTAAAGACAGTAGCATAAGCAAAACATTCATACCCCTATCAGCATTTCCAAGAGGCCAAGAAGGCTCTCCTTTATAGCCCATACCACATTTTCCATGATGTCCTCAGTTCCCAGACCAAGGTAGTAACACTTTATTATTTTTAGACCCTACTAACAACTTGCAGGTATAAATCACCCTAATTGGACAAATCACCAAGAAAACTAAAGACATTCATTCACTAGACATTTGGAAGCACCAGATAGAAATGCTTTTAAATCAGTTCACGTTTAGAAATCCAACTCTTTTGAGTACTGCAGGTCAGAACGAAGTACATCTTTCATGACTTTGTTATTATATTTGTAGTTCAAATGTACTTCACAAGAGTTGCCAAGTGCCTGCTATATTAGTGACATTCTGCAAATTGAAGAGATACTTACAAAAGGAGCAACAAACAACAGTATTTTACAAAGTACTTAAGATGAAGATATTAATTCAGTTTCCACAGGAAGTTGAGAGAGATCATCAAAGGAGGGCTTTTAGAAGGAGGCGGGGAACTTGAGCAGGTCTTAAAGGATGAACCACATCTGGAAAGTAGAAGAGAGGACTTCATTCTATGCCAGTGTAAGATCATTCACGCTTCTTGTGTCTTTTTCTCCACTATCCCCCATAGCGGTGACATACCAATATTCAGTAAGTATTGTGAGAGATAATTACATTCCATTAACGTGAAATTTCCACCTTGTTAGAGAGAATATAGTTTTTAGGGTGTTGTCCTTCAGGGTTGATTTCCCTCATCATGAGGGTAAAACTATTTGGGATGGAGATTATGATATATATATATACATATATATATATATAATATATATATATAATGATATGGCTAGATATATATCATATAAATATAATGATATGAAGCATATAATGTATATTATATTGTAATAGGCAATAATTGATTACAATTCCTTTTCCCCTCTAGGTAGCTGTTATTGAACACTCTCTTGAAGGCATGGAGTAAAAAGATGTCAAGTAATTTTGATTTTATTAGGCCAATTTCCAGCAGTTATATACTGCTCAATTCGTGTTCTCTTTTGATTATGCATTTCAAAAACTGTATTTCACAAAAATAAGAACCACAGCAAGAAAGTGCTATAGTCTGAGTTATTGAAGGAGGATGCAGCCCATAGCTGCATCCGTGCCCTGCAGCCACTCCAGAGCGTTCATCTAGCTGCTCTTGTCTAACGCTTATATATGACCGTGTAGTTTGTTGGATGCTTTTGGGAGAAAAATTCACTATGCAGAAATGTTTATTATTTAAAATTTCCAAGTATACGTTTTTGATTAGGGTAAATTTATTTTGAATCACTCCTTGTGTTAAGCCCAGTTTTCATTAATGTTACATAGAACTGTGAAACATTGAATTACAGTTTTTTTTTCCTAGCTGGAAGGAACACTCTTATAGATGAATAAATTGAGTTTCCGAGAGATTTTAAACAACCTGCTCGAGCTTGTGTAGCCTCGGAGGAGGCTAGAACCCATTTCCTGATACAGGAAGTTGGGCATTCTTTTCAGAATATTCCTCACAGCAATGTATACAGATGGGGGATAAACATAACTTCTGTGGCCACTGAGGGTCATGAATTATTTATGTGGACTGAAGTCTGTGAGGGAGTGTACAGGAATGTAACTTATCAGTGTGTTTTCAATTTCTTAGAGCAGTTTCCTGACCTATGTGCTGTAATGGGTATGGGTGTTTCCAGGTGGAGGGACCGGGCCTGGGTGGCGGGAGAGTATGTTGAGTGGCAAAAAAATCCAGAAAGGATTGAAGTAAATCACTTTAGTATACTGTAAGTATATACAGAAAATATTATGTTTCTTGGCAGTAGAATCCTCTCTCAAGGAAGAAACAAGCTTTTGTTGAAAGGCTGTTCTGATAAACTCTTTTGAGGTCTGGGCCTTCAGGGCTCAGGAATGGGCTAAACTTATTCAGTTTAAATACATCAAAATATTGAATAAAAAGAAGAGGCATATTTTCAGAGGCTGGGTGGAGAGTCAGAGAGGGAGAGAAAGACTTAATGGCTGGTGGCTTATGAGAACTTTGCGGATAACAGACATGTTGAATGGCGACGTCAGAATCTTCTACGCTCTGTGATGCTTTGTGTGGTAGATTGCTTTGGGAGATGGGATGAAGTACTTAATCTTGCTTCAAGACTGGCAAAACCAGAGGTTGTCCAAGGAAGGACAGTTACACAGAAGTTACAAAACAAGAACTTATTAATAAAGATCAGATATATACTATACCATAGTGCTTCCTAGAAGACATAAAGGAAATTTTTTTGGAATGTCAGCCAGACATCTCCCATCTCACTGACCATTTACAGTGAAATCCCACATTCCTGAGTTGTGTATTCCAAATTGGAATCCTGATCCTAGGAGAATGTGAACACTGGGAGAGAGCCTTTAGGTTATGGTTTGTAAGCCAATTCGAGGTTCGTGTGCACCAAGCAGAATGAATTATATGTTGGAGATTAGGGGCATGGAGTATAAATAACAAATTGGGTGAGGTTTCCTTTCAGGAAAATAGTGCTCATGTTGACCTGTTCATGCGTCTGCATTAAATTTTAATGTGAAAGAAGTTATTTGTGCTAAAGAGGATTACGTATTTGTTCAGAATTTTTCCAAACCAACAATCAGCATACAGTTTCTTAACTTTATTTCCATATTTGTGAATCTTTTATAAAACATTACTATGGTATAAGAATTATTGATATATTGCATATCTAACAAACAGCCTATATTAAAAGAATAAATATGTATAGGAACTATACCTGGAATAAAGTGCTTCTTTAAATTACTCAGGGGCTTCCCTGGTGGCGCAGTGGTTGAGAATCTGCCTGCTAATGCAGGGGACACGGGTTCGAGCCCTGGTCTGGAAAGATCCCACATGTCGTGGAGCTACTAGGCCCGTGAGCCACAACTACTGAGCCTGCGCATCTGGAGCCTGTGCTCTGCAACAAGAGAGGCTGTGATAGTGAGAGGCCCGCGCACCGCGATGAAGAGTGGCCCCTGCTCGCCCCAACTAGAGAAAGCCCTCGCACAGAAACGAAGACCCAACACACACACACACACAAAAGTATAAGTAAGGTAGAAAATAAAGTTTAACGATGAAATAGAAAGGCTAAACAAGTGTATTTAAATGTTGTGAAAATAAAATGAGTATACTTTTTCTCCCTCGTACTTAAATAATGCTTAGTATATATGTCAAGTACTGTTTAAAGGTTTAACTCATCTAATCCTCAACCCCTATGGAGTTGATACTATTATTAACCACATTCTATAAATTAGGAAGCTGAAGCACAGAGAGATAAGTGATTTGTTCCCTTACCTGAGAGATCATGGGCTTATAAGTGGCAAAACCAAGATACGAAAAATATATTTATATATAGCTACATTGTTAAATAATTACAAAAAGTCAGTGCATTAGATACCATTTGCTTCATCCCCTTTCCTTCTTCTGAATTGTCTCCTTTCTTCTTGCCTTTCTCCCTTTCCTTTTTGGAGAATTCTTCTTACCATGTGATTTGAGTGGGAGCTGCTGCCATGTTCTAAGATACCCTGTCTCCTTGCTTCCAAAGTAAGCCTCCTTTCCACCCTGCCATCATATCTTGATTCTACAATATATTTCCAAACATTATTTCAGATACCCTGCATTTTCATGAGGTAAAACAAGATCATCTCTCTTGGGGAAAATTATCATTTCAACTTAAAAATGAAGCTGTATTAAAAGTAAAAATTCTTACTTTGAACATTCATATTAGATATCTTAGGTAACAATATGAATGTCATTCTGGTCTTTCCACATTATTTATTTTTTTGATTATTCTCTTGAATCAGATATAATAACAGACTGATAAGGGTATGTACCAGTGAAAAATTTCTAAGACAGTAGCATTTGTCATTATATTTAGAACTGTTAGCCTGCAAGTATATGCACATACACACACCCCTTTAAATGGAGTGTGTTTATCTAGGAAGTCAATAAAGTTAGAAACTGAATGTACATAAATATTTTTAAATGGAAGGGCAAATGGCTTTTCATAGGTAGACCTGATTTGAGATGAGTGAAAAGATCTAGGCAGTTCTTTTAGCTGAAGTATCTGATCATAAGCTTGGAGGATACTGGAGTTTTAAGACGGGTGGCCCATTTATCTTGAAAATCCAATATTTTTTCTGAACTAGGTGTTG
Source organism: Mesoplodon mirus (assembly GCF_964341445.2). Classification (NCBI taxonomy): domain Eukaryota; kingdom Metazoa; phylum Chordata; class Mammalia; order Artiodactyla; family Ziphiidae; genus Mesoplodon; species Mesoplodon mirus. Next base: position 34,934,580 of record NC_138977.1, on the reverse strand, counting down.
CCATGGTGACAGAAAGGCTTAGCAACTGAAGACTAATTTCATTGGTTGAGTGTCTGCAGACTTGCTTGTTGAGTAGCATTAATATGTTGCCTCCTGCTGTTTTGTTATTGAGGAGACCATCTGGCATTAACCGTATTTAAAGGTACAGTTCTGTTGGACAAAGAATACCGGGTGACACACACTGAGGTGTTAAAAATAGGTTTTGCTGGCGTTCATTGTTTTAACTAATCAGTGACTAAGAAGTTCTACTTCAAATCACTGCCTATTATAGCCAATCAGTAATTCATAATTCTAGGCTATGACACTAGGACTTAAAGGGCTTTACTTTTGAGCTTGCTTATGTTATACAAATTTAATTGCTTAAATATACACCTTACGTGGTCACATTATTTTTGGTGTACCTAAAAATGGACCCAATCAATAAAATGTTCTCTCACATTGCATGTCCATAAACTATATAGTTAGAGATACATTTTTCAAAATAATGATTACTGAGGATGCTTAATATGTCAGAGCATGAATAGTCAGTTTTTCTTTTGTATTTGAGGGTGATAAACATAATGGATTTTCAAGTAAGGAATGAAAAGATGTCAAGTGCATCTATTACACAAATGGCAACTATCCATTCTAAATAATAAATAGCTGTTGTGTATCTATTAAACGACATACCCTAATTTTAAGGAGCTTCCAATATAGTAGGGTGGATAATGTACATGTTATGATAATCAAGACAGAATATGTCTTAAGGACTTGCAGTGCTATAGAAATACAAAGTTGAGTGTGAGATTAAAGAATGGTGTGGGACATTCAGTAAGGATACCAAGAAGTCCCTGTGGAAGAAGTGGGGCCCGATTGGCCAGAATCTTAGCCAGTGTAAGATGAAGAGAGAATTCTAGAAGAAGCAGTAGCATTCATTAAAGTTATAACCCCCACCTCTCTAAGAGTGGGTTCCCACATAATGTGCAGTGAATACTGACAGAACACTTTGTGTCTAGAGCTTACTGCATGTGTAGTAGAAGCAAAATCTTAACAGGTAGGCTCTAACCATACCTTGACTACCAGGCTGAGGGTTTAGATGTCATCTGTGTGGCAATTTGTAGAAAAGAAAATGTACAGATCGCTGTTTTACAAAGAAGGTAATGTGCATTTTTGACAGGTTTGGTGACGTGTTGTGGACCAACCACTGGAGAGAGATGTATGGTCCTTCATTTGAAATGAGGATCTTCATTTTAGGAGAAAGTTTTGAGGACAGAGGAAAAGATTTCAGACTCATTTGCGTGACTGGTGAAGGTGA